>NC_086153.1:124060613-124685613 GCF_035149785.1 Candoia aspera | reverse complement strand
AACTTTTGGTTCCAGGATCTAGCAGCTTGTTTTAACCCATAGATTGACTTCTGCAGTTCACAGACTAGATTCTCCCCTTTTTCATAGCCAGGGGGCTGCTGTGTGTATAATTTGTGGTCTAAATCACCATAGACAAATGCAGTTTGAATGTCATAGTGGTGAACTGACATTCCTTTGAGTGCTGCAGTGTTTAACAATAATCTAATTGATTCACCATTAGTAACTGGTGTAAAAGTCTTGTCAAAGTCTAAATCTTTCCTTTGAGTGAACGCTTTTGCAACTAACCTTGCTTTATATTTTTGGATTTTGCCATCAGCATCCCTTTTCAGTTTGAAAACCCACCTGCAACCTAGACAGTGTTCATTGGGAGGTAGATTTACCAGTTTCCATGTTTTATTTTCTTTCAAGGATGCTAACTCCTGTTGCATGGCAGAATGCCAATTTTGTGCAATCTCAGGTGGTAAAGCATTCACTTGTTCTAAAGACTCAGGTTCTGTGAATAAGTGAAAAGCCTTCACTGTTTCAGCCTGAAAATGTGATGGAGGAATGCCTTTATTACTTCTCTGAGATCTGTGAGGTAATACAGGGCTTAAATTTTGACTCCTATCACTTTCCTGAGAAGCATCTATCTCATCAGACAGGTCTGCAGTTTGCTTTTCTGGTTTAATGTCCTCATCAGGCAAAAGATCACTATCAGCAAGTCCTTGCTGTTCTCTTGTGGTGGTCAGATCAACTGGAGACCTAGAATTTAATCTCCCCCAGTTTTGTTCAGCAAAAGAAGCGCTTTTGCTAATTATTAATTTCTCTCCCATTATGAACCTGTAGCTCCTCTGGCTTTGTTCATAGCCAACAAAGATGGCTTTCTTTGTTGTGGGGCCTCCTTTCCTTCTCTGCTGTTTTGGAATGTGAACCCATGTAGTGCTACCAAACACTCTAAGATGGTTTACCTTTGGTTTCACAGCATAAAACAAATGGAATGGAGTGTCCTGAATCACAGAGTTATACAATCTGTTTTGTACATAAGTGGCAGTCGATATTGCCTCTCCCCAATACTTAAAAGATAAATGTGAATCTGTAAGCATGTATTCCATCGCATTTTGCAAGGTTCTGCCCTTTCTTTCGGGAACACCATTTTGCTGAGAGGTGTAAGGGTTAGAAAGAATTTGTTCTATCCCCTTTTTCATTAGGAACCTTCTGAATTTGTGAGAAAGGTACTCTCCTCCTCTATCACATTGGAGTGCAGATACAGGCCTAGTGAATTTTCCATTTGCCCATGTCACAAAAGCTTTAAATTTCTCAAATGCCTCATCTTTGTGTTTTAAGATGTAGATAAATGTGTATCTTGAGAAATCAGCAATGATGGTCATTGCATAACTTGCTTGTCCAAGACTTGGAGCAAAAGGACCAATAATGTCAGAGTGTACAATTTCCAAAGGTCTAGTTGTAACTCTGTCACTGTGCTTACTCAGAGGAGCTTTTAGTGTTTTGCATTCTTTGCAAACTACACAATCTAAGTATTTGTCACAGGGTTTTATCTTAGGTCAATTTTCCATTTTTTCGTATCTCACAACCATTTTTCTTAAATGTTATGAGATACCCTGTTGCAGCCAATTGTGCCACAGATAAAAGGTTTGATTGTAAATTTGGCACATACAACACACCTTTTACAGTTTCTCCCAAGCAGGATAAATACAAGTCACCTTGTCCCATAATTTTGGTCACAGACCCATCAGCCAAAGATACACTTTGTCTTTCAGTTTTAGACAGTGACACAAAAGAGCTTTTACAATTACATAAATGACAATTGGCCCCAGAATCTAACACCCATACATCAGAATCACCCTTCTCAGCAACCTGTGCAATTTGGGTTGTCTGAAGAGCCTTCTTCTGTGTTGCCCTTGTGTTCTTCTTCTCTGTCTTTCTACTCTTGGGTCTCAAGGCACAGTCTTTCTGCAAATGTCCAGCTGAACCACAAGTGAATCATCGCTGGCTGGCTAGTGCTGTGGCCTCAGCTTCCTTTCCCTTCTTTTTCCTTGTTTTCTGGTACTGCAGCTTTCCAGAGGAGATGGGGGGGGATCTTTCCTCTCTCTTCTCCCATTCATCAAGTAAGCACTGTGTAACATACAATGGGGTGAGGTCTGCTTCAGGCATAGCCTCCAGGGTACAAATCAGCATGTCCCACATTTCATTCAATGAAGACAGCAGGATATAGGGTTTTGTGAGAGGTGCAAATTCCATTCCTCTCTCCTGCAACTCAACAAACAGCTGCTGAATATAATGCAGGTGCTCAGGAAGGCTATCTCCTTCAGCAAGGTAGGCTTTGTACAGCTTTTTTGTCAGGGCAACTTGCTGTTGCCTTTACATACAAGTCTCTCAAAGCGTCCCAAAGTTGCTTTGCAGACTGCATGCCTCGCACATGGACTAGCTGATTGTCCTCAACTCCCAGGATAATGGTGGCTCTAGCCTGCTCGTCCTGCCTAAGCCATTCAGCACTGGGATTTTGGGGGGTTGGCTCACCAACTGGCAGCCAAAGATTCTCTCTGTGAAGATACATCTCCACCTTCAGGGCCCAATTCAAATAGTTGGTCTCTGATAGGTGCTCCAGAGGCATCGTTGAGGGCTGGGAGGTAGCCATGGCTTCTTCCTTCTTTTGCAAGTCACCACAGCTGTCTTCTTTGTCCTGTAGACCAGCAGTTGCTAGAAAATCTCCAGGTGGCTCCAAGGAAAATCTTTACAGGTCTTTGCTACCTGCCTTTAAATTGTGCATTAGGTGTGGAGCTGATCTCTCTATTCTCTCTGGGTTTTACTGGGCTTACTGGGCTGTTTACTGGGCCTATAACCTGTTAGCAGATTGCTAGGAAAGCCTTTGGCCCAGGAGAGATCAGAAAAGTCATACACCAGGCATTTCTATAAAAAATAATTTTATTTACCGAAAGCAAACATATTTACAGGCTCTCAGTGAGAGCTGCTTAACTCTCTACATTCCTACACAGAAGGGAAACTAAAACAAGTCCAGGCAAGTTCTTCCCCACAGGTGCAAAAATTAACAATTGAAAAGGGGACAATTAAATTCAACCTCTTCACCCGGCCAAAATGATTAGTTACCATAGTAACCTTAATCTGTAGTAGAAAACATATTAACATAACTGTATACAGAATGTTTTCTCTCTTTCTTCCAGGGCCAGACTATGTGAAGTTAAAAAAAGGAGCTTAATGTCTTTTCCTTCTTTCATCTTCATGTTTAACGTTAACTTGCATTTTACAAACTCTGATATCAATGAGATATTTCTTCTCTGAATACCTACTTCAGATGAGTGAATAACAGAACTGAGGCAGGAGAAGAAAGGATAAACCTCTCCCTTCCTGGCTGCTTGAGTCAACCTAGCTGGAAAATGTAGATTAAGTCAGATGTTATAGATTATGTGTAATATGACTCTGTGCATATAAAAATGGAAGTACTGTGCCCTCCTTTCTTTGATTTCAGTACATTTATAGATCTAGACTTGCTGATTCTGCATATTGAATGGCAATCAGCACAGAGAATTGCTGGGGTTGTTTACCAGGTACATCCATACACATAGTACATATTCTTTTGCTTTCCTGTCCAAAAAAGTTATCCATCTGAATTGTGCTGATGCATACAGTATACTGTAGGATTTACAGAAAAAGACGTAAAATAACTTCAGTGAAATTCTCATCTCATGGATGGATTAGGGTATTCTTGCACATACTTTACTTAAGAGGTAGTTAAGATATATGTGAGAATGTGTGTTTATGAGTGTGCAAGAGAGAATGTGTAGTCTTTCATTGCATAGCCATCACTCCAACACCCATAGTTTACAGCCATGCTTCCATTAAATCCCAAAGGAGATGGTCATGAGGGAACTCCCTTATAGGGCTTTTTCAGAACAGAATGGAGCAGCAGTGAGAGAGAAATATATACAAGAAAACAGGGAAAAAATCCCATTCTTTCTGCCTCCTCCAAATAATAAAGCAAGCTCAGGGACATGCATGAAACGAATTCCAAAGAAATCTTAAAGCACCATGAGAATGAAGTAGGAAAAAAGAATCTATTTTCATAGGGAAGAAAACTTTCAGGAGTTTGGAGGTCAGCTTTACACATGTTATTAATAATAATCCTGAAATCTAACTAGCTAGTTTATTCCCACCATCAGGAAGGCTGAGAGAAGGAAGATAGATGCTTTGGAACTGTAATGCTGGAGGAAAATTCTGAGAGTGCCTTGGACTGCAAGAAGATCAAACCAGTCCATACTCCAGGAAATAAAGCCAGACTGCTCACTTGAGGGAATGATATTAAAGGCAAAACTGAAATACTTTGGCCACATAATGAGAAGACAGGACACCCTGGAGAAGATGATGATGCTAGGGAGAGTGGAAGGCAAAAGGAAGAGGGGCTGACCAAGGGCAAGATGGATGGATGATATCCTAGAGGTGACAGACTTGTCCCTGGGGGAGCTGGGGGTGTTGACGACCGACAGGAAGCTCTGGCATGGGCTGATCCATGAAGTCATGAAGAGTTGGAAGTGACTGAACAAATAACAAACAACAAGCTTATTCCCACAACATCATCCAAGCTCCTAAAAATGCTGAGAATGGAAATAACCATACGTAGTCCTTTCACACGATCTTGATTTTATTTCCTTCATGCAGTATGTGTCAAAAATGCTGCTTTGAAACATCTACAAAGGAGCTGAGGTAGTATAGATTGGGGACTTTAAGGTGAGGAATGTCATGAAGTAGTTCACCACACTGTTAAGCACTACGTCACCATGAACCTTTTTTCCCTGCTTATGAAGGTATAATTGAAGTAGCAGCAACTAGGTTGAGAGATTGGTTTACATGTCTGGCAACCATGTGGAGTAAAAGCCAAACCATTATTCCCTTTTAGGGAAAAATCATTTTTTTCTGCTCAAAGTTATAGCCAGAGCAAGAAGATCTTGGGTATTGTTGAGTAATAAAAAGAATGATACAAGGAAGCAACTCATTATAATATTACCAAAACTGTTCCACAATGACTTAATTGTAATTTGTGCAGCATTTCACAATGATTTAAACTGGTTATGTACAGACTTGAAGCATTTTATATTTTATAATACCAGGAATCAAAAGAGAAATGCTACAACATTGTCAGTAAAAATAATAATGACCATCACTGAATCAATTGTCTCTCCTTTGGTAGTTTGTTATATGGATATGATCCTAATTCCATATGAAGATAATGCACTCACAAATAATTCATAAGTAAGCTAGCAGTAGTCACTAGTTGGTGAGTAATGTGGAGACTGGAAGCTTCATAATTTCTTTGTCCTTTAAAAACAAACAAACAAAAACCCTGTAGATCTAATAGAACGTGGAGATAAATAGCAGCACACTTTCTTCTTCTCTGGGCAGAAGACTCTAATGTAGAAAGAAGTAGGAAGTAGGCAAAAGAGGTTATGATTCAGAAATTGGTACAGTATTGGAGAAAGATGACCATCTCATGGTGGCCATTGTTCTGAGAATTGTGGAGAAGAAGAGGCTCCCTGAATCTTATCAGGCTCCATTTTCAATGCAGTATTTTAAACTCTAACCCAGAGAAATGATGAAGGATAAGACACATAAGAGATAGTATATGTTAAAGATTCTAAAACCCATGAAAAGCCTTCATAAACTGTATTGTTTTGAAAGTGCTGAGCCAATAGAGAGTACATTCCACAGCTGAGCCACAACTTCAGAAAGTAGAGCCACTTTGAACAAGCTAAAGGTCTTTCTAATTGGGTGAATGATGTCTTTCGCTGAAAGATTCCACAGAAAGGAAAAAAAAATACATTTTCAAAGTGTTTGGGAAATTTATTTTATTTCTCCAGTAGCAAAGAGATAAAAATACATTTTTGGCACAGTAAATTCTGATGTACAGTATTTTCTAATATAAAAAAAAGCATTGTGTATAATTATCATGTACAGATCAATTTGCATCCTTGAGATAGAGTCATATTTGGAAGAAAAAAAAAAAAGATGACCTGTTCATATATTGCTGCCCTCCAAAGAACTGGGCATCTTGTGCTATAGATTTCTAAATAACCTTTCTCCTTCCCCACTTGTCCTGTTCCATCTGGAGCCTATCCTAAAATGAGTTCTATAATTGGATTCTGTTTGTATCTTGTCTTTATTTCCTTTTTCTTTTTTCTTTTTGTAAAATCATTAACCTTAGCTACCAATACTGAACCTCATAAAGAAAGCTATAGATAGTCTATCATCTAATAATAATAATATAATAATAATAAACTGTTACTCATCACACATTTTATGCACAAATAAAAATTTGAGAATAGATCCTGGTTTGAGCAAGGTCATCAGGACAGGGGTAAAAAACTTCCCTCACTACTTAGGATATGAGCAAAACATCTTCTATTTCTTTTTAATACAAAGGTATGTTCACCTCCTGAGTCAGAGCAGGAAAGAGGGGAAAAACTGTCATGCATTTGAATGCAGGTATTTTGAATGGAAAAATAATTGTGCTTAATTAGTGGATTATGAATCATAACATGCATTATGCTATCTCTTACGTATTTCTTTTTTTTAAGATAGTAATTACTCACATCCCTGTTCTTAATAATACTTTGATTCTTTTTATCAATATTTTGCTTATTTCACCAGTACTTTATTTTTTAATTATCTAAAACAAAGTGACACATATTTCTTTATTCAAACATGACTTTAAGAAAAAGATCTCTATCACTGTAAAGTCTTTTTTTCTACTTCAAAGGCCAGTGTATTCTGCATCAAAATGTTAACACTTCAGTCTGTTCTTCTTAATCACCTTAACCCTCTCTCATTACAGTGAATCCATTTCTTTTCACCAGTTCTTCAAAGCTTGTGCCTTCGTAGGTTGCTTTGAATTTACAAGGACCTTTCAAAAAATTAGCTTTTAATGGCCTCAGAGAATGTTCTAGCTTCCCACGTGAAAGTAATTCTTGTTTAAAGTAGGTGATATTTACCTTGCCAATCACCAGAATTATTGGTAAGCTTAAGAGCTGTTGTAGTTAATGAGGTAACAGATGCTTAGATGTCTTAAACAACTCAAATGGGCAATGTCAGCCTTCTTCAAGCTGAGATCTTTCAGATAAGTCAGGGGCATCTTCTCCAGCCAAACGGATGCCCTTGAGATATGTTGAATTGCAATTCCTAGTTCAAGCTAAAGGAAGTACATGTTGGGCTAGGATATCACACGTGCAATTCCAATTCCATAATATACCATAAACAGGATTGATCATGGCTACACTTATCTGACAAGGCAGATTCCTTTTGCAGTTTTTGTTTACAGTAGAAATGTCCCTCCCCGCCCCGCCCCAGTTCTTGGAAAATGTGCCTTCCAGAGAACAGCAGAGAGTGAGAGAGAAGACAATACTGAGTGAATTTATGTACTATGGTAAACACTGGTTTATTTAGCACAATTGGTTTATTTATTAGATCCAGCACCCAGATGGTTTCCATGCCTACAGGAGGACTAGAACTTACAGTCTCCCAGTGTCAGCCAACTACTGTAGATAAATCAGACCAGGAGACCAACTCCACAGGAAGGCTGTATTGTGATTGGTTAATAATTATATAACTGAATCTTGCAAGTCTGCTTGTGCGGTGCCTCCTCCCACTTTTTATATGCTAGTGAATGAGGGAGGTATCTGCCTGAGCAGCTTCCGAGTGTTATTTCATTGCTCTGGACTTGAAAAATGTCTCAGCTCTTTTTGCCTAAGTACCAGTTCTTGCATATTTCCATCAAGGTCATCTTCCTTACTCTCTACACCCAGTTTCTAGTCCAGCACCTTAACTACTGCACCAAAAAAAAAAGCATACTAAGCCATAAACTATGATATACAAACCACATGTGCTAGGTTCCCACAATACAATAAAGAGGCTGCTGCAGCTGGTCTGCATGTGTTGCTAGCTCATTGTTTTTCCTGCTTGCATCCTTCATAGGAGAAAAGAGAAAATAATAATGTCCAGGAAAGGATGCTGGTGGCTATATATAACATTATACTAAGAAATCTAGGCCACAGTAGTCTGACTGATTCACTTATTAACACTTAAGGTGTTGAACTAAGGAGTAAGGAGTAAGTAAGGAGGCCTAGGTTCTAGTCCACCCTCAGCCAGGAAGCACGTGATTTGGTGCCAGGTGCTCTGTCTTAACCCAAACTACCTCATAGGGGTGTTGTTGTGGGGAAAAACGGGGGGGGGGGACACTGCTATGTATGCTGCTTTGAGCTCCTGAACAAACTGATATAAATCTCATAAAGAAACTATTATTGGCAGCAGTTAAAATAAAGCACAGAACCAAGCTTAAACCAGAGAATCAGAAACAATTAAAGGCAACAATTAAAAACAACAGTCAAAATCAGCCATTAAAAGTCTGCCAATGGTTGGATGCTTTGCATAAATTTGCCACTGAGGTCTTGGATTTTTTTTTTTTTTTTAATAAAGAACAGACTGGTGAGATACCAGAAGATGATGCTTGTGTCGGCACTCACATTGCCTCGCCTGGTTACTGGGACCTGGGCAACATGAGTTTTCTTTCAGTTAGCATAATCCTTATGAACACATCCTAACCCATTCCGGGATGTAATGCCTTTAGTCTCATGGCTACAAATTGGTAACTACCTACAGGCAATCTGCAAAATGATGCACAGGACCTAAAACTGTGTAGAAAATATTGCTGAAAGCCTGAACTGCCAACAATATGGCAGATGATAAAATAAGCTTGACAAATGCTGACCTCCTTATTACAAATAAGTTCTTGAAAATATGACAGAATGCTGACTGGAAGCAACAGCAAAGAAAGGAAGGATTTGTTTTAAAGACATCTGAAATAAAAAGAGCACTTTGTGGTAAGTGGAACAAAGATGTTGGATAATTAAAGGATAATCCAGCATGTATGTCTTTTATGGAATATACAAGTGTACCATTTAGTCTGAAGTGAAAAATTAACATGAATTCATTCACAGATGTTGGAGAATATGCTGGGATCAGAAAAAAAATCCATTTGTTTTATTCGTCTGCTTTTAGGATAGAGTTCCAACCAAGCCATTTTCCAGCCTGAAACTGTGTTGGAGTCACATGGCCATTCCTGGAAGTGCTGAAAAATTAGGCAGTGTCTGCTTTCTTTAAAGAGCCTAAGACTCCTCTTAATGGACCAGTTTTTTTCAACATGAAAAATAGGAATATCCCCAACAGATAATTACAGATAATTTTAGGAAATTTGGCTCATTCATAGTTTCAGATAGATCAACTTTTGTATTTCACTGCAATCTCAGCAGTTAGAATACAAGGGACTTTGGATATGACCAAATGTGAAACTAGATTAAATTTGTCACCTGATAGGAAGAAAAGGAGAATCTCAAAAACATATAACGTTCTATTAAAAAATAAGACAAAAAATTTAAATGGGTTGAAAGCAATATGGGAATCAGATATAAAAGCTCCTTCACCTATGACTTTATGGTTATCCACTTGGAAGAGAAAACCATTGCAATCATTTTCAGCCAAATTAAGGAAAAGTCAGTGCAAGTATTTTATAGATGGCATTTAAACCAAGGAACTTACCATTATAAATTCTAGGATAAGTCCCATGTGTACCAGAAAATGCAAAGAAATAGATACATATGTGGTGAGCTTGGAAAGTTGTTCAATTATTTTTGGCTAATGTTTTCATTAAAAATAGGACAAATCACAACACAGGCTATTACAGTAGACCCTAAGCTGGCCTTTTTGATAGGGTTTTGTTTGTTTGTTTGTTTGGGGGGATAACTCCAATCATACCACAGAGCATAAAGATTTAACAGATTTTGTTGTTGATGAAGATGTAATAGATGTCATGAGTACCGATGGGGAGCAGGAAGGGGCCCCTATCCAGGGGGGGAAATGCACATGTAGTTTAGAGGCTTTGAACGTTCCTTCAAAGGAACTCAGAGCAGACCCGCCTTGAGTTTTGGGTTCATCTGTGTGGGTTTCTCAAGCTCATTCAATTTGGCAGGACTCTATCTTCTGGAGCATTCAATAAACACTAGAGACCAACTCACTGTCTGGGTGTGGTACTTCGCTCTAAGTTAGGACAATAGTATGTGGGAATGACCTTGGAAGACTGGGCAAAGAGATGCTGCCTAAGGAATGGTCAGTTAACAGGGAGCATAGCCCACAGCTGCATAGTGGATGGAGCAAGAAGCTCAGGAGGGACCCTCCCTAAGTTATTGGGCTATAAAGGTGACAGCAGGAGAATTGTACTTTTAGACTTGCAAGATTCTGTTAATGTAGCCTTACAATAAAGTAGAATTAGCTCATCTGGCCGTGTTTCCTGTCTGGTCTACCTAGGAAGGTGACACTAGATGGAGAAGTAGAAGGTTGCAGCCAGATACTATAGGTAGTGGTAATATTTTGGAAAACAAAAGGATCTGAATATTTCCATATGGTGGCAAATATGTTTCCTCTAATGGATATGTTATAGACAGAAAAAGACATAAATATTATGGCAATTCAGAAGAATTTATTTATTTAACTAATTGCTACAGCTGCTGTTCTCAGCACTCAGAAAAAAAAATAATGACTTTTTCTCCAATCATATAATGATTGTTTGTTACAAGCTCCCTTGATGACTTAATTAAATAAGGTTATGTATATTTTGCTTTTATATTCTCTTCACTGTATTGTAAATAGCAGTAAATAAAGCAGATTAGAAAAAAGTTTAGATGAGAAAAACCTGTCTATTACTTCTTAAAGCTTCTAACATAAGGTCAATGTCTATCTGCTTGATCATGGATTTTTTCCTTAAGGAATGATGGATGCTACCTGGAATTAATTCTGATTAATATCTAGCTATCCAGGAATCCTTGTGGAATGAAATACAGAAATTCAGTCCCACCAGGATCCTTGGCAGCTTTTGTTTTAACCTATACGGGAAAATTTAGAGCAATTTTTCCATTATAAGGACAATTTAATTTATAGAGCTGTAGAGAGTGCTATACATTAGACCTGAATAAATTTCTTGACAAATTCTTCAAGGAAAAAAGTTGGCTTGGACAGCTTTATATTTGTCTTTTCTTATGATTTTCAGCTGCCTTACTAAACAAATAATCATATTTATTCTAGTCATAGCAAGAAACGTGATTTAAAAAAAAAAACTTGTCTCAGGGAACAATCATTAAGGCTTTGACTTACAATAAGTCTGGTCCCTGGCATTTAACTAAACCTGTCAGTTGTATATTCATTCCTGACATGGCAAGAATCAATGTAACATTTTGTTTTTCAGAAGTTGAGAAATATGGTGTGCATAATTATATGTGACATTACTGTGCCTACAAAACGTTTACTCTATTTTTTTATTTCCTTTTTAAGGAAAGGAAAGGAAAGGAAAGGAAAGGAAAGGAAAGGAAAGGAAAGGAAAGGAAAGGAAAGGAAAGGAAAGGAAAGGAAAGGAAAGGAAAATAAGAGAGAGGGAGAGCAGACTTGATGCTTGAGTAGTTCAACATTTTAGCTGTTGCTTGGCAAAACACTTGACAAAATACATCCTATGAGAGCAAAGCAAGTACTCTGCTGGATTAGATGAAAGATAGGGGGCTGAATCAGTTTATTTCCAGACTGTACCATTTTTGCAAGTAGAAAGCCTAGCATTTTTTTATTTGCTATGAGTAGTTAAAGACTATTTCTCTTGATCAGATAAAAAATATTAAAAGAATATTGTCTGAATGTGACCTAAAATGCCATCTCCTGTACAGGCTATTAGTTCATATACTTGAGAACACTAGATTAGGAAGGCTGGATGTCCATTTTCCTCCAATTGTACAACTTTTTTTGCTCTGTCACCAGTCAAGATACCAAGGGAGTTCCTTATTAATTCTGCTAAAAGTAAAAATGATGGTGATGACCTTCTGGATGATCTCTATAGAGGTCTAGTTTCAGAGTTAGCAGCTCTCAAACAATAATGCATTCAGAAGGGCCTATCTCCAACAAGTATGTGGTACGGTGGTTAAGGTGGGCAGACTAGAGCAGGGGAGACCCAGATTCAAGTCTAACTTTAGCTACTCAGTGATTTGGGGCCAATCATTCTCTCTCAGCACAACCTATTTCATAGAGCTTTTCTTGTGGATATAAAATGAAGGGACATCCCCATTTAAGCAGCTTCAAGATCCTGGGGTAAAGTCATAATATAAATCCTACGCTTAGCACAGAATTGGACAAGATGACCTCTGAGGGTCTTTCCAGTTCTATGATTCTGTGATATTATAACAAGTAACAAATTAAAAATAAACTGTTCTAATCATGCAGATAGTGATGCTTCTGAATAACAGCCAAGTAGGTGCTTGGTTTGTACTAGATTCTTATCATCTCTGATTACTCTCAATGCAATGTTCAACTCGCCATCAATATTCAGAATGACATTTGGGATAATCTAAAATGGTAGCCAGCCAGCTTGGACTAGAGCCAATTGCAGACTCAGCTCCTGATCAGATGTTCTTCTGGGGAGGGGGCAGCACAGTTTCTGAGAGAAGGCCAAGTTAGCACTCCATTCTGGACTTGTTTGTTTGTTTGTACAGTTTGGAGGCCACCCAACTCTCAGGGATTCTGGGCAGCTTACAGTGTAAAAAGTAGGAAAAGTATAAAGGCAAAGGTGCCCCTTTCCCCATCTTTGAAGAATGTTAAGCATCTGTGATTATCTAATGTAACGGAGAAACAGCAGAGATTCAAAAGTGTGGGTGCCATTAACTTTGAATATGTGTTCATTTCATGGGGGAGAGGAATCAGGAGTGGTTCGACTGTGTGAAGCAGCTTTGGCTTGCACTAAACAAAGTCTTTCCCACCATGAAGGCCACATGATGCAGTTCATGGGGAGAAAAGAGGTGATGCAATTTGTCTCAACAAAGCACACTTTATCAACAAAGCACACTTTATCACTTTGCAGCATCTTTATCACTTTGCAGCATCTTCCAGCTATTCTACATGTGATTGTATGCTTGAAGCAAAATAAAGCAGTTTTTTTTTTTTTCATTTGGCTTTTAGAAAAGAGGGGGCCACCCTGCTTCATGAAGCCATTTTGAGGGGTTTTTTTTACTTAAGGTTTTGTTGATGCAGAGAACTCCTTTAAAGAATTGGACAGCCTTCGTGGTGGTGTTAGTGGCTGGCGGGTCAGGGTGGAGAACAGCAATGCTGAAACTTGGCTGGTGGTGATAACCCTTTCACCATCTCCATAAGGATCAAGGGTTTGATAGCTACAGCATCATACTGAGGTCTCCACTCTGACCCTGGTGCTGAAGCTAAGAATAGCCCAAGCTTTAGAGAACAGGGATAGGGTGAAGTAATTGGCTAGACTAGGCAAAAAAATATACAAATGTATAGCTAGAGTTATAGTATAATACAGCAATGAAATTACTGGTTATTTTCAATATACCAAACTAGTGCTGTATAATGTTTATGAGAAAATATGTTTTCATTTTGTTTTATTCTTCATTGATGATTCCTGAAACTTTGTATACTTTGTATACTTTGTTTTTCAGCTAAAGGTAAGTATACATATATGCTACAATGAAATAAATGTTTGACCAGTAATAAAAAGCAGAAAATTACAGGGTTTTTCTCTTTGATAGCAAAGATAAACAGTATTGTCTGCTTCGCCACTTCCTATTAGCAGAGCTAGCAGTATATGCTAGCACGTTTTCCAGGGTTAATAACAGAGATTTTTTTTAAAAAAAGAAGTCTATGAGTTTGATTGCAAATCCTCTCCACTTTCTAGGACAGTGGAAAAGTTTGGACTGTGATTTGATTTTCAGAGGATACAAGACACCTCAAAGAAAAATGAGAAGTTAACAAGTAGCATCCAATTACAGTTAACATCTTAATCTAAAAATCATGTACATATGTGCCTATTTGATATATCTGAGTTGAATCTATCCCAAGCTTTCCACTTTAAGCCTTGTTAGATATTTTTTTCTGGTCCACAAGAATCAAATTACACATGTATTCCAGCTTCCTGAAGCAACATCGGAATACAACAGCTATTCTTTGAGATTCTGCCAACTTCCTCCATCGAGAAATTCAGTTGTATAATATCTTAGACGTTGCTGTGCAAGAAATGTGTGTGGAATTTAAAAGCTTGATCAGGAGAAAGACCTTACTAAGTAGTATTGAGCTCCTTTCAGATTAAAGAAATATTTTGCAATTGGCAGATGTTTCAAAGACAAATTTCAGGTATAGTCATGCTATTTGACCTGTCTTAAATAGAAGCCCTCCAAATCATGCCCTGGTCATCCGCCATATAGACTACTATAATGCACTCTACATGGGGCTCCCCTTGAAGAGTATCCAGAAGCTTCAGTTGGTCCAGAATGCAGCCACGCGGGCTATTCTTAGCGCCCCTAGATTGGCGCATATAACACCTTTACTGCATAAGCTGCACTGGGTGCCAGTTTGCTTCCGGGTCCAATTCAAGGTGTTGGTTATCACCTTTAAAGCCCTACATGGCATGGGGCCAGGGTACCTGAGGGACTGTCTCATCCCCATAACATTGGCCCGCCCCACCCGATCATGCAGAGAGGGCATGTTACGGACCCCATCTGTAAGATAATTTCATCTGGCAGGGTCCAGGAAGCAGGCCTTGTCTGCAGTGGCCCCCGCCCTTTGGAACATCTTGCCCCCGGAGGTGAGGCAGGCCCCATCGCTCCTTTAGGAAGGCCCTGAAGACTTGGCTCTGCCATCTCGCTTGGGACAGGAAGGTGGATAGCCATCCTTGGGGGTGGCTTGCACCTTAGAGCCCCTCCCACTGAATTGGCATCTTACAGCCACTTGGATTTTATATTTATCTGCATTGTATTTTATACTGGTAAATTGTTTATTTATTGGGTTTTAATGTTTATTGTTGTGGTTTAAATTTTATTGTAAACCGCCCAGAGTCCCTCTTGGGGGAGATGGGCAGTAACAAAATTTGAATAACAAATAAATAAATAATAAATAGCAATTCCCATACTATTAAATAACAAACATTACTACTATTGCTGCTGTGGCAACTACTATTACCACTGCTACCACTGTTCCTATCTTTTTTATACAATAGCTATAACCGCAAAGTGTTTTGTTTGGTTTCAGCTTAGGATCCTACAGAAATTCGTCCATTGTGATTTAGCTCATAGATCATGGTGAAACAAACAGGGGCATTTGCAGGGGGTTCAAAAAAGAGGCCCAATGCACAAGAAAGTGGTAGGGTCACTGCTCACCCAATCACACAGTCACTGCTGCCATGTTGATGTTTTTAATGCCCTCTGGACACCCCTTCAAACAAACCATGGTTCAGTAGTGTCAACCCAGCATGATCATCTCTCTCTGTCCCATAAGCTTGATGAAACCAGAGCCTTGATCCCTACAGAATATTTTAATAATAATTTAAGAATGAGGAAAGTATAGATCAATTGGCACAGCAAGTGTAAATGGCCTCCCTAGCTTTTTATATATAGAGGGGGGGGGATCTACTGATATGTGCAGGATCACAGTTCCACAGTATATACCGAGATAGACCCTTTCAGATACCCTGCACTGTGTGGAGATGGCACTGAGAGAAAAATGGGGATGAGGCATTGAAGACACAGTTTAACAGTAGTACTGTTTTTTCCTCAATAGGCAATTATAGGGGAGAAGTGGGCTCAGTGGCTACTCAAACATGGAGTGCCACAGGGATCAGTCCTCTCTCTCCTCTACCTACAGCTTCACTTTTAAAGAAGAGGAGGGAGAGAATTGATCCCTGTGGCACTCCAAGTCAGCTTGGATTAAGGAGTATAACCTTGAAGAAAATAGGCAGAGCTGGTGGGAAAACATGAACTTAGTTCAGGAAACTAGGAAGGTGTGAGGAAAAAAATACACCTCATGATTGCCCTGCTTTTACTCTCTTTGGTATAAAAGGGAGGGAAGCCTTTCAAGATTATGTTACTGTAGCCTGAATCAATCGAGTAGAGTCCCAATATTTCTTGTGGAGTGTGTTTTGTGACCTGATCTATCCTGAAGGCCTCCTACTCTCTATTTGGAGAGGCAGAGAACCTTGCCTTTGACCATGTGTATGGCATCCTGTCCTTGGGGCAGTCCACTGTCCATTGAACAACTTGTTGAAGCTTTATTGCAACATAAACAACAAGTGGATCACTGGTCACTCAACACACAGAGAATTGAATGGAAGTGGTTCCAACCTTGCCCAGTTCTATATTCAACATTATTCCTATGTAGCTACTTACTCTTTCTGTATTGCCAATGAGCTGGTGGTCTGTCAAAGCTCACCAAGTTAAGTTATGCTTGAGACACCTGAACCAGAGGCCTTACAGGTCACACTCTCATACTACATTAGTTTTTATTATTTCAGTTTTAAGGAGCATAGCAATCAGAGGACAGTGAGGGACACATTTGACAAGCACAATAGACTGCCTCTCTAAGTTGCAAACTTGATTATACAGTATATAGCAGTGTCCATAAGTAGTAGTAGTTGTTATTATAATTTGATATTTATCCTGCTTTTTATATATATAGCTCAATATTATATACAGTAAATATCATTACATCATCAAACAAAGATCCAACTTAGAACTCTCATTGTGACATTAGACAAGGTACATAAGTCATGGCATTTGCATCATGATGCTTTAACAGAAATAATCTAATGTTAAGACAATTAACGTTTTGCTCTCACATAATTATGATAGTTGTCTTTTTGTTCTTTCCTACAAAGAATGTTGTCCTTTTGATTGTATAAATCCCTGAGACTGTTTGGCAGTTTTAGACAGTCAAAAGCCCTCTAGATAAGAAAGCCCTGTTTGATCCTCTGCCATTTTCAATATGTCAGCTGACAAAATTTGGATGTATTCACCACAAAGGGAGAATATTATTGTTGTAGTTATTTATGAAGACTAATACAGCTGTTTGCCGGCCATTATCTCACAGACAAAATAATAGAAAGTGTTTTGGAGAAAGTGTTCTTTAATCAAATGCTCTAATGTTGCTTTTCTAACAGTGTATCTTCATTGCATTTGGGCAAATTCAGCTAAATAACAGATTCCTCTGTTTCACATGTATGGCTGCATTCAGAGAATCACCAGTGGTGATTTCTTTTAACAAATGGTGATTTGGTTTTGTTTTAGCTTGCACTCCTTTGTTCATTAATTAAAAATCTGGATTGATATTATAATTTGGGTCTGCATTTAATTGATCGTATATTGCTAATTGTTCTGCATTCCATTCCTGTGCAAGTAATAAACAGCTTTTTGTGTGTGATTACTTGTTTACTTAGAAATACATACTTTGACAACAGAAAAGAAGGCCATCACTACAACTCACTGCACTCATATATAAGGCTCTCTGGAAACAAGTAAGCTATCTGGAAAACTCCTGTATCTCAAGATGACTTCTTTAGCCAAGCATCAGACTGATCTGACAAATACGGTTCTCTGGATTGTATTCTTTTCACCCTCCCATCTATTCATCCTGAAAAATGCTGGGCCTGGCATCTTCTTAGCTAGAAGATGAGGGTGATGATGGTTCCCCATTTTAATAGGTTGCACTGTGACAAAGGGCACCCTGATGCTCAGTGTGAAAAGAGCAAGGGCTGAGTAGCCCTCACTTGTTGTCTTCTGCAGTATTTTAAGGCACCATATCTCCTAAGTAGTTTTTGCTTAAGTTCCTGTTTGGCTTTCAATTGAATTATCGGCCTATGTGAATTGGCAATACCTTGTCAAGTTATACTGGCAACTAAATTCATCTCTGTGAGGCACTTTGTCTTTTGTTAGGGTGCAAAGGGAATGCAATTTCCTTCATTGGGCATTTTGCTTCACTTTTTGGATGCAGGGAACTGTGTCGCTTCATTAAGTTTTTCAAACGTTTCTTTGGTTTGAAATATCATTAAAATAAATTACCTCTTTGTAACTTTGCACATCCCTATTGAATGATGGTTCAGTGCCATGTAGACTAGACCTACATTAGCAGTTATATATCCCTTTGGATCATTGTGACTGATTATGTTTGGTGAATATTATGAAACCTCTTAATTGCAAAGGCACCTCATGGCAATGTCAGTGGAGGTGGGTTTTGTGGTAAGGCTTGGCCCCAGGTCCCCTTTTTGCAGTCCTCACGTCTCTTCTCAAATGATGATTTCTGAAAACCAGTCATACAGCTTCCCACTGTGTTTTGTGAACAAATGGATGAAAGCTGTAATATAAACCCTAAAGTAACCATTTCACAGTTAAAAAACAAAGAGAAGCTCCAAAATTCCCCCACAAATCTCTTGTAATATCTGATGCACCCCCATCCACTTTGCAATTCTTAGCTTCTCCCAAATGCTTAGAGTGGTCCTTTGGCACCAAAAGATTGCCCATCCCTCATTGGTTTTACCATTATTTATTGAATATCTCATAACTGGCTGGTTCACAGAAAGCACTATGCCATTACTATAGCTTTCAAACTGGAATGATTTGGGTTAACACAAAATGCTAAACCCAAACCCACTATTATGGCTTAATGTGATGTTTAAACCAGTCACAATCCTCTTTCTAAACAGAATATATACAGATGGTTAATGGTCTGATCTGCAAAATGCAAGTGTATTTATGCTTGCCAGCTTAAAATTTAGATGTAGCAAATAGTATAAGCAAGATGAAATTCAAGAGGGAGCCAAAGTAGGGAAAATGGAATTCAGATAAATGAGGAAGGGGTGAAAACAATGAAAGAGTCTCAGAATCCAACTGAAATATTTCCCTGTACATTAACAGGTATCATACAATAAAAGTAGTCAAAACCTCTTTTTTTTTCCTTTCAAATGCCAGCTATATCCATGTTCTTGTGAGGTCACAGGTCTATTTATGGAAGCTTCTCACACTGGTTGTTTCTATAGAAGACTTTAATTTTCACTAGGCTGGTGGTATTAAGAAATCAAGATTTGTTGTACAAATAGAGCTATGAATTCTTACAATTTCAGTGGCAATTAACCATTTCATTTACCCTTCTTTTCAAAAATATTTTAATGAACATATCATATTTTGTTAAGAACAAACTGGAGGAGAGAAGGCAATACATTTATAACACCTCTGCAGTAAAAGTTCATGCATACTTTGCATTTATCTAATGCATCTGATAGCCATTTATCTGTATAGGACATAATATACCTATGCATTTGATCTGAATGTATAAAGTCCACTGAATATAGCTCAAACACAGGTCTTTCTCAGATATGATAGCAGTACATTATTATACTGAGATCCAGTTTGGTGTAGTGGTTAAAGATGCTGCATTAGAAACTAGGAGACCATGAGTTCTAGTAACATCTGAGGCACAAAGCCGGCTGGGTAACCTTGGGCCAGTCATTCTCTCTCAGCCTTGGGAAGCAGGGAAGGGCAAACCACTTCTGAAATCTTGCCAAGAAAACCGCAGAGACTTGTCCAGGCAGTTATCAGGAGTCAACACTGATTTAAAGGCACACACATACATTATTGTACTACTTATACTTGTACCCTTTCACATATCAGTGCTAAGTAACACTATGTTGAATACAAAGTCAGTAGCTGGAGACTCAACATTTCAAAGTAATTCAAGCTGAAGTAACCCAGGTTTACTACATCTCCTTTTGCTTGAATAAAACCTTGTGAAACACGAAGGCTTGCAACATCCTTGTGGGGGGAGATGGGCGGTCATAAAAAAATTGATAAACAAACAAACAAACAAACAACAGCTGTACTGATGGCCTCAAAGATACCATCTTGCTGCTGTTATTCTCAGGTTCTAGAAAGAAAAGAAAAGAAAGCTATAAATGAATTTATAACTGGGATTTGACTGCAGAATACAATAAAAGACCAAAAAGGTAGAGAGGACAGACTTTTAAAAGTAAATGAGTCATGTGCTCAGATCACTTTGAAAGCTTACATTTCAGAAATTTAAAAGAAACATACAAGGAAAGAATATGCAGTTGAAAATTAAAATGTATATTCACTGAGCACTGAGGAAATAACTTAGCTTAAAACTTTTTTTTTTCTTTTTAGCATGGTGTGTATATATATATGTATATGTATGTATGTATATGTGTATGTATGTATGTATATGTGTATGTATGAATCTATATGTATATGTATATATGTATGTATATACCATTCTTTAAGCACCACAGAACAAATTTAGAAGGTTTCAAGGGTAAAGGTGTAATCTTCCAGCCACAATCTTCAAAACACTTATTATCTAGATTAGTTTCACTGATGCACCGCAAGGCCATATGATTCAGACCCTACCTCCTAATAATTATCAACAGTTCCTCTCAACAACTATAGCTAATTGGGGAAGGAAGGAAAAAATTTAGACCTGAAGATATATTAGAGAATTAATTGAATAAAGCAGAGTCTTTAAACAGAGAATTAATTGAATAGAGCAGAGTCTTTTAAATGGGATATATTCTGATCCCCCCCACTGCTTCCCCCCATTTTTCTTAAAAGTCTCCTCATAGGAATTCAACTTCATCAGCATCTGAAGCAAAGATTGTGTCCATTGGCAGTAATCATTTCTCTGCAGCACACAGCCCACTAGTTCTATTGTCAGTGACACTTAAAAACTGTTGATGTGGAAGGGATAAGGTTATTTAACAAGTTATCTGCTTTGGGCAAAGTTAATAAGTGTCCTCTGGAATCACAGTACCAGAGGGACCTTTTAATCTTCTTGCATGTTTTATTCTGAGGGAGCTCTTTCAGAAAGTACATCACAAAATTATGAATTATCCCCAAGTAAAACCATGATTGAAATATACAGTATGTTTTTAAATTTTAATATCTCTGGAATCTGCCTCTCTTTTAGAAAGTCAAGATGGCATGCATGTTTCCCCCTTCCTGTTGTACTTTTATCTTACAACACAGCAAGGTAAGTTAGGCTGAAAGATCATTATTATGCCCAGTGAGCTTTATGGCAAACTAGAAATGTGAATGTAGGTCTCCCCAATTGTACTGTATTCCATTATAAGCAGCAGGGTTCATCAAGACAGCATTTTCTAGCCCACCTAATTCTGCTACTCATGCATACTGACTAAGAAGATGCTTGCTTTCCTGAAGTGGAGCTCTTCTGCTGCTTTGTAAACAACTTCTATGATTAATATATCTCCCAGCTTTTCATGCATAAATTGTGATGTCTAAGATTTCAAATTCACTATATCCAAGATAAGTAGGAGAGCCATCATATTTGATATACAGTATATGTTCTCAGCTGTGGGAGGAAAATAAAAATGGAATGACCTATCCATAGAGAAATGCCAACAGCAAAAAAAGGAAGATTTGCCATTAATAACCTTCACTTGTTGAATAGGAAATATGTTATAGTGGTTAGCTAAGTAAGACTGCCCATTTCTGCTGTGTGATGAGCAAGAATGGCAAGGAATTTTTTTTCACAACCCTTAAGGTAAAGGTAAAGGTTTCCCTTGACATTAAGTCCAGTCATGTCCAACTCTAGGGGGCGGTGCTCATTTCAAAGCCGAAGAGCTGGCGTTTGTCCGTAGACACTTCCGTGGTCACGTGGCCGGCATGACTAAATGGAACACCGTTACCTGCCCGCTGAAGCAGTACCTATTAATGTACTCACATTTGCATGTTTTCGAACTACAACCCTTAGATACTAGGAAAAGGTGAAGAAATATAATAGGTACTTCTAAATATTTAAATGTATTATTATACACCACCCAAAGAGATCATGGTGTTGACCAATCTTATCAATGTAATAAATAAGTTCCCATTGGATCAGCAACAGGCCCATACTTAGCCTGTGGATTGGTCGCCTCTAACTTCACTGAATATCTATCCTAGAAATTACATGACAAGAGTGAGTTTGCTGGGTACTTTTATCCTGAAGGAAAGGAGAACACAGCACAGGCCCTGCTATTTTATAGGACTTCGGAAAGAATTAATCATGTGTAGACTTCTACTGTATGATCAGTAAATAATAACTCCTGAGCTGATCTGGTCTCATCATCACTGGGTGGCAAATTGAAATCCCCAATCATCAAAAGCCTTAGGGACTCTATTACCAACCCAGCAACAGAATTCAGCAGCTCAGGCAGGGATGCTGCTGGGCAGCAGGGAGGACAATACACCAGTAGCAATCCCAAATGTTCCCTTGAGCCCAACTTCAGCCAGAGCACCTCACATCCAGTTATCTGCAGACTGGATCCCTTGAATGCCTATAACAACTCACAGATGGCAGCCACACCTTTTCCCCTCCCCTGGGCTCTCGGCTGGTACAGAACCAAAACCTATGTGGGCCATATCCAAAAGGGGAACACACACACCCCCGTGATGTTATCTTGGATATGGGCAGTTTTGTTACACATTGACCTGCCATTCAAAAGCAGGATCTGGAGCCCAGGTCCACCGAGAAACCAATAGGCAGGTACTGAGGGTAGCAGCCAAGGACCAGACAGTGGGACTACTTTCAAGCAGTGGACCCAACATCCCTAAGTGCAGCCCAACATTGGATTCCCACCATATCTCCCTCTGCCTGTCATCATCATCCTTCCGCCTTCCCCCTTCCCACTATCACCCACTACTCTTCCTTCCCAGGCCTAGGCATATATATCCAATCTCCCTCACAAACACCCCATAAGACAATCCCCCTATAACCTACACAATCCCACCAGGAACTCAGGTCACCCCCAACTGCACCTGCCCATAGCACATGGTGATTCAGGGGGAACTATCCAGGTTCTACCCCCTGAGCAAATACCCTTAGCAAAAGGCTCAGGGCAGCCATAAAGCCAATGTCCAAGGGGAGCAGGTGACAGACAACTGAAGGCCACAAAAGCCAAAAGGTCCACTGTACTAGCCATAAAGTCCACCAGGTTGGCTGTCCTCCACTGTGATACTGATGTCAGAGTCCTCACTGGGCCTAAAGGACTCACCATGATTTCTCTCAAGCCCATAAGCCATGCCCAAGGTGCAGCCTCAATCTCACCACTGGTGCCAGCTCCACCAACCCAGGCACGCCATCTCCAGCCTCTGGACTCCAGCATTGCTGCTATCCAGGTCCCCAGAGCTGCCATGATAGCCCCTTGTTGCCTCCATAGCCCTCTATGTCTTCTGTGGTTGCCAGATCTCAACAGCTCTGCTTCTGTTCTCTCCCTTGCTCTCTATGACCTCCAGCAGCCACCAAGACTCCGGGTGTCTCCAGAGCTCCATGACAGGCTCAGGAGCCAGTAAGGACCATACTGCCCCCAGAGTTCCTGCACTAGCACTGTGGTGGCAGGGGCAAACTCACAAAACACACACAAACATACAAATCACAGGACAACATCCACAGCCTCAGCACACAATCCATCCGGTCATATTTTTGATTGTACAGTAAATTGATGTACAGTATCTGTAGCATTTCTTTTCAAGCCAATGAAGTGTTCAATTATACACAGGGTTGAGGTGGGGGACACTGTTGTCACCAAAGATGAATCCAGCAAGGAAAATCCAAGTCCATTCCGCTGAAATCTAGGGGGATGAGCTGGAGGTGTTTTGCAAACCAGAGGCAAGTTAAAGAGACTTTTATGACTTCCAGAATGATAGATTTGTCCCATTCCTGTCAGACTTCACTCAACAGGAAGGACTAAAACCATTTAGGTGGTTTCATAAGAAATCCAGAAACTTCATTTTGGGTAATTTTTATGGAAGAAAGTTAGGACGCCATAACCAAAAACTGTCAACAACTGCTGTCTTTCAGAAACAAGCCTGATATGGAAACAATATTCAAACCTTCTTGCATCTCTTTCTCCTTCCAATCCTATGTAAAGGTCTATTTAACCCTCTCTTTTGAGCAGGGTGGCCTTCTCAACTGTCAGATTTGTTATAATTTGCAGCCATTAGATTTGTTATGACATGGTTTGTCACTGCCTGTATGAGAACTAATTCTCACAACTCCAAGCATGATAGTTTCCTTGCTTTCAGGGAAAATGAAGGTCTGGGGGAAGGAATAGGCCATTTCAAGAAAAAAATGGAAATAAGAACTTTCTATAGCAGGGACCCAATCCATATTCTCTCATATAGGAGGGAGAGGTTTTTTGACTGAAGGCAATCTGATCATTAGAAGCAGAGAGAGTTTGTGATGGTTGTATAGATCATACTGGTGTGTAGATCATATGGTTTATTTATTTAGTTATTTATTTACTGATTATTTATTTAATCACAACTGTATAACCACCCATCTCACATAGTGACTCTGGGCAGAGTACATAATAATAATCAAAAGTACAAAAGAACATTAAAACAACCAATTTGAATTAAAAAAAATAAAAACAAGATAAAAACAAATAAAAAACAAAATGGCAGCAAAACATACAGAGAGTGCATTCCATTAACTGTCACACAGCGATCTAGCAGGCTCCAGTCTATCAGGGATCCCTCAGCTAGTTGGCAAAACCATGTCTTTAGGGCCTTCCGGAAGGTCCTGCAACATGCCTGTCTTGCCAGACCTGATGGGACTGGTAGATGTAATCTGGGAGAGGGGTCCCTCAGGTAACCTGGCCCCATGCCATGTAGGGCTTTAAAGGTTATAACCAACACCTTGAATTGGACCTGGAAGCAAACTGGCACCCAATGCAGCTTGTGTAGAATGTTTGCAGAACTTGGAGCACACATAACTGCCTGTGCTGATGCACTGTGCACCAGCTGAAGCTTCTGGGCAGTCCTATGTAGAGCATGTTGTGGTTGTCCATTTGGGAGGTGACTAGGGCATGAAAGACTGAGAGTAGAGACTCCCAATCCAGGAATGGGTGCAACTGATGCACAACATGAAGCTATGCAAAGGCCCTCCTGGCCATGACTGCTACCTGCTCTATGAGCAGATGTTGTGAGTCCAGAAGAACTCCCAAGATGTGCACAGTGCAACCCCATCCATAGGTGTGTTTGTATGTGTATATAACAATATGTTTTTGTTGTTTCCTTTTTCCTTATTTCTGCTTCGTTCTGTATCATTTGTCCTTTTTTAGTTTCCTTTCCTTCTTAATTTTTAAATATTATTTAATATTCCTTTGTATATTAAAGCAATAAAATTAATATATCTTTACAAGACATTTTAAAAAATCCATTGGAAAATATAGTTGGCCAGTTCTGGAAGCCAAATTCAGGGTCTCATTGTATAATGAGATAGTTCTGCTAGGCATAACAGTTAGATTTGTTAAGTGCTGGGGAATATTTTTGGGACAAGCCAAACTGGTACATTAGAAATGGAACCAAGCTACTGACAAATAACATCAAAAAGGTGGCACAGCAACTTTTAAAATGATCTCTAGGGGAAAGTTGACAGGTTCTGGGCACATTCAGTTAAGAAAAGAGTGGATGGTTCAGAAAATATTATACAGGATACAGCCAATATTGAAAGGGGTTAATGGGTGGGCATGACAAACAGAAAATGGAAAGGAGGCAAAAAGTCAATGAAAAAGGCTCACAATAACAACATTTGCAAAAGCACATAGTGTATAAATTTTTCTATGCCAATGTTAGAAGACTCAGCCAAGGTGGAAGTGTTAGAGTGCTTGGTTGCAAATGAGAACACAGATGTAGTAGGCATATCAGAAATATGGTGGAATGGAAACTGTCAGTGTGATATAGTCATTTCCATATTAAATAAAGATTTAAATCATTATAAAAAAAATAGGGAAGGATGCACAGGGGCAGGAGTTGCTCTTTATATAAAAAAATGTTACAAAATCCAACCTATTAGAAAACATTAGAAGACAAAGTTCTCCCACAGAGTATAAGTGGCTATATAAGATATAAGACTTATAAGATATAAGTGGCTATATCTAGCCATAAATTCAGAATAGATCTCAGGATATGCTATCACCCACTTGAGCTTCACATAGATTGGGTCTATACGACTCTAGCTCAGAAAAAAGGTAGCCAAGGGAAACATAACCAAGGTGTAGAAAATCATGCATAGCATGGTAAAAGTAGAGATGTTTTTCTTCCTCAAATCACTAGGAACAGGGCTTATCCAATGTAATTGATTGGAGAGTGATTTAGAACAGTAAAAAAAAGTGCTTTTTCATACAGTACATAAAAACCTATGGAATTCATTACCACAAGACATACAGTAGCAACGTCCATTAACTTGGCTTTAAAAGAGGACTGGAGAAATTCATGGAAGAAAGATCTATCAATAGCTATTAGTCCTGAAGATTTAATGTTATCCTTGGGATGGGGGCAACA
The DNA here is from genome assembly GCF_035149785.1 of Candoia aspera. Taxonomy (NCBI): domain Eukaryota; kingdom Metazoa; phylum Chordata; class Lepidosauria; order Squamata; family Candoiidae; genus Candoia; species Candoia aspera. The sequence goes on along the minus strand of NC_086153.1, from coordinate 124,659,397 downwards.
TGCCTTCAAATACCATTTACAAGAAAATCAATATAGGCAAGCCACCCACAGATACCTAGCTGACCACTGGGAGAAACAAAAGGCTGGACTAAGATGATCCTTATGTTCTTAAGATGGCAATCTTGCAGGAGAAGTGATGTTTCCATATGGTAATAAAACTGGACTGTGCTTAATTGGATTTGAACTAACCATGGCAGGTGCCGATATTGGAAACATAAAGGGGGCCTGGTTGATAATCCTAACTGTGACTGTGGGAACATCCCGCAAACTTTACATCACATCATGATGGAATGTCCCCTCAGAAGGTTTCCTGGCTCCCTGCAAGAACTACATCATCTCGAGGGTACTGCTGTCCAATGGCTGAACGATCTAGATATCCGGCCATAGGCTTAGATACTTTAGTAACTGCTCATACATAATTTATTCATCATTGTATTCATCATTTGTATTGTGTGTTTTTTTAAAATAATTTATGTCCCAATGTCCTATATTTTATACACTTTTATATACTGTTTCTGTGATTTTTATGCAACAACGCTGCATTCTGCTATGCCATATGAAATAAATAAAATAACCGTGGTAAAAACTGCAGAAGAAATGATAGTAGAACATGTAGAAAATAGGTGCATTTTCTAACAACTAATAGTGGAACATGCTTGGAAGACTGCCCGAAACCTACCAAAAGAATAAGCAAGAACATAAAAGAATCTTGTTAGGCAGAAAAACAAATCAAGGGTAAATTTCAAGAAGTGGAGAAAAACCAGAGAGAGATGAGCTAATACTGCACAAAATTTAATTGTTTCAATTCCCTCTGTACTATGATGGTTTATATACTTGTGTTAACTCCTTCTGCACAATGTTTTTAGCTGTAATGGTCCACATAATGCCATGATTTACATTCCAAAAGCACTACTAGTTGTTTAAAACCTGTTGTTATAAATCTGTTTTATGTATGTATGTATGTATGTATGTAACAAAAAGACCAAATTTTGCATCCCTGATTTGTATCTTATCCCAAAGGTTCTTCTTGGAAACAAAAAGTGAGATGGAAACTTATGACCCTCTAGATATTTCTCAGTACATCTTCCAACAGTGTTACTCAGAATTCTAACACTTAGAGTAAGTTGTTGGTCCACAATATTTGGAGGACCAGAGATTCCCTATCTGTACTGAAAAGTAAGCAAGGCATCGGATAATATCAATCTCGCCTTAAAAATCATGCCCCAGCATTACCGCAATCCATTCCCTTTGGGCTATGACCTTGGATTATTGTTCCCAATTAAACAGCAATACTTACTTAAATATATAAAACATCCACCCAGGAGTCCAGAAAAGTAGCTAGGTCAGTGCTTATAGTTGTTCAGCTGGATTTCTGAATTAATTTGTAATCTGGAAAAACACTGTTTTTTCAGAGACTAAACTCATGAGCAGAAAGTGCCAGTGGTCATAAGTATCCAAGGCAGATTTGAGTTTGTCAAAAACAATTGATGCCAGGGCTGATTTTCAAATATATATTTCAGACCTTCTGGCCTTGACACAACTTCTCCCTGCAAAAGCATAAACATGAGAGAGAGGGATGGGAATAACTGATTGCTTTCAAAATGTGGACTCTAATTGATAGTGCACTAGACAACAACTATAACATATGTTTCTAAGGTGTGTTCAAGCCAGTAAATTCATGACAAAATGACATTACTGGCCTATAATGGACTCTGGTGGTTTTCTTCATGTTGAGTTCTTTGGGGGCTTCAGTTTAATGAGATGCTGGAAACAATGTTGTCAACACCGCTTACCGGAACTCAAACTGAGCCAGTAAATATTGCTTGCTGCTATTTGGCCAAAGTGATGATTTCAACACCCTGCCCTCCAGCCAAGCTCTTGGTCTGCCTGAAACTAAGATTGGGGGATGACAAGGAAGAGAGTTAATGGGCTACATGTTGATTAAATTGCAGGTGGCAGCTGAACAAAAAGCGCAAGTTATGCCACAGGTCAAGGGTCCATTAAAAAGAAGGTAGAGAAAACCCTAGCCAGTGAAACAATTGGATTTATATTTCCAACAAAAGAAAAAAGAAGTGAAAGAATCTCATCTCAAGCAACAAATCTGTATGGTTGGATAGTGCTGTTGCTGAGCCTTCCCCCAGGTGTGCACTCCAACACAACTGTCCCTATTGCCTCTTCATCACACAAGTAGTTAGGTATATGGTAAAAGTGTGAGGAGAGAAGGAATGGCCATTGCTTTGCTTGCTTGTCTGTGGTAGTTTAGGAAAATTGTTTGCTGTTCTTAGCGTTTGTCCCCTTTAGTTGCAGGATCTGCTTGGTTTTACACTGTGTTTATCTAGTTCTTATAGAAAAGTGGTCAATGCATGATGGGAGTTTTGTTGCTTTTCAACCAGCTTGTCACATACCCTGACACTGAGTGGGACCTAGAGGAAGTGACTTGTCCAAGGTCAACCATCCAATTTCCATGTCTACGAGAGGGCTGGACCCTGGGTCTCCCCACTCCTAGTTCAGCACCTTAGCTGACCACACTGGCTCTCTGGTAATTCAGAAATGTCCTCTTGATTGTTCAAACCATAGGACTTGTACAAACAGTTCTTGCAGAAAGCTCATCCTGGAAGCTCTTTTGCTTTTATGTTTGTGCTATGAATTGTTAGAATGCTCTTCTAATCATCGGGGGATCTGACAGCTCTCCTTTAATGATTTTCAGATATTTTAGGCCAGATGCCTAACTACAAGGTTTATATTTGTGCTCAGAGGTTGTCAGCCCACAAGGTAGGCCAGACCAGGAAATCAACTCCATGATTGGTTATAATAACATAATCTTGCAAGTCTTATTGGGCTGTACCTCCCCTCCTTATACCCCAGTGAAGCAGGGGCAGGGGGGGGCACTTTCTGAGTTATTCAGATATTATCTTGTTTCCCAGGACTTAAAGAATATTTCAGTCCACTTTGCCTAGGTAACAGTTCTTGCATATTTTCATCAAGGTCATCTTCCTTATTCTCTAAGAGATGTGGCCTAAAATACAAGGTGGTATATTTTCAATCATTTTTGAGGGAAAGAAAAATATGCATCATCATATATGCAATGCAGAGTCACTTTTCACAGATTAACTGACAAGCACATTTGCTCACCATCTTGGGATTTGTTGGGCAGGTATTGGAGGTAAATAGATGTTGACCTGATTATTTTCACACAAATACCATGTTGAATATCTACACTGTTGTTACTGAAGGAGAGTAAATATCTGGATAGTATTTTCGTTTTAGTTTTCCTCTTCACATTCATTTTTTTCTTTGTGCCAGTTACATAGAGTTGGGGGACAGGGACAGTCAGAACCAATAATCATACATATTTATTTGCTAATTTATATAGAATACATTTATGCAGCCTTTTTTGAAAACTACCAAAGGATCTTAAGCAAAGGATCATCGCCTTGCCGTACTGCTGGAGCTTGAGCGCCTCAATGATGCCATGAGCTAAACCGTGAAGGGCCACCCAAGACGGGAAGGTATTGACAGAGAGGTCAGACTAAATCGATCCCTGGGGAAGGTAATGGCAACCCACCCCAGTATTCTTGCCATGAAAACTAAATGGATCAGTACAACCAGAGATATGTTGGTATACCATCAGAAGATGAGACCCCCAGGTCGGAAGATGGTCAAAATGCTACTAGGGAGGAAGAGAGGATGAGTTCAATTAGCCCCAGACGTGAAGACGCAGCTAGTTCAAAGCCGAAAGGACGGCTAGCGGCCGACGGTGCTGGTGGTGAACAGCGAATTGGATGTTCTAAGGATCAACACACCATTGGAACCTGGAATGTAAGATCTATGAGCCAGGGCAAATTGGATGTGGTTCTTGGTGAGCTGTCAAGATTAAAGATAGACATTTTGGGCATCAGTGAACTGAAATGGACTGGAATGGGCCACTTCACATCAAATGACCACCAGATCTACTACTGTGGACAAGAGGACCACAGAAGAAATGGAGTAGCCTTCATAATTAATAGTAAAGTGGCTAAAGCAGTGCTTGGATACAATCCAAAAAATGATAGAATGATCTCAATTCGAATTCAGGGCAAGCCATCTAACATCACAGTGATCCAAATATACCCCCCAACCACAGATGCTGAAGAAGCTGAAGTAGAGCAGTTCTATGAGGATCTGCAGCACCTACTGGACAACACGCCTAAAAGAGATGTTATTTTAATCACGGGAGACTGGAATGCTAAGGTGGGCAGTCAAATGACACCTGGAATTACAGGTAAGCTTGGCCTGGGAGAACAAAATGAAGCAGGACATAGGCTGATAGAATTTTGCCAAGACAACTCACTCTGCATAACAAACACACTGTCCTAACTACCAGGAAACACACTGAGACAATGACTTGGTCTCTAATATTTATTACTAGTACTTAACAAGAATCCTAACAAACTGAGGAAGCGTGGGAAAAACCCAGCCATATAAACCCCAAAGGTTAAGGCGGTCCCGATCTGTGTCTCTTTGAATGGCTGAACAGTTCCTCAGTGCTACGCATGCGCTTGACAGTCTGGGTGGGAGCCCCCTGCTCGCCATCCTTACTCATGACACACACTCTTCCAACAGCCTAAGAGATGGCTTTATACATGGACTTCACCAGATGGACAACACCGAAATCAGATTGACTACATCCTCTGCAGCCAAAGGTGGCAGACATCTATACAGTCGGTAAAAACAAGACCTGGAGCTGACTGTGGTTCCAATCACGAACTTCTTCTTGCACAATTTAGGATCAGACTAAAGAGATTAGGGAAGATCCACAGATCAGCTAGATATGAGCTCACTAATATTCCTAAGGAATATGCAGTGGAGGTGAAGAATCGATTTAAGGGACTGGACTTAGTAGATAGGGTCCTGGAAGAACTATGGACAGAAGTTCACAACATTGTTCAGGAGGCGGCAACAAAATACATCCCAAAGAAAGAGAAAACCAAGAAGGCAAAATGGCTGTCTGCTGAGACACTAGAAGTTGCCCAAGAAAGAAGGAAAGCAAAAGGCAACAGTGATAGGGGGAGATATGCCCAATTAAATGCAAAATTCCAGAGGTTAGCCAGAAGAGATAAGGAATTATTTTTAAACAAGCAATGCATGGAAGTGGAAGAAGACAATAGAATAGGAAGGACAAGAGACCTCTTCCAGAAAATTAGAACCATCGGAAGTAAATTCCAGGCCAAAATGGGTATGATCAAAAACAAAGATGGCAAGGACCTAACAGAAGAAGTAGAGATCAAGAAAAGGTGGCAAGAATATACAGAAGACCTGTATAGGAAGAATAACAATATCGGGGATAGCTTTGACAGTGTGGTCAGTGAGCTAGAGCCAGACATCCTGAAGAGTGAGGTTGAGTGGGCCTTAAGAAGCACTGCTAATAACAAGGCAGCAGGAGACGATGGCATCCCAGCTGAACTGTTCAAAATCTTGCAAGATGATGCTGTCAAGGTGATGCATGCTATATGCCAGCAAATTTGGAAAACACAAGAATGGCCATCAGACTGGAAAAAATCAACTTATATCCCCATACCAAAAAAGGGAAACACTAAAGAATGTTCAAACTATCGAACAGTGGCAGTCATTTCACATGCCAGTAAGGTAATGCTCAAGATCCTGCAAGGTAGACTTCAGCAATTCATGGAGCGAGAATTGCCAGATGTACAAGCTGGGTTTAGAAAAGGCAGAGGAACTAGGGACCAAATTGCCAATATCCGCTGGATAATGGAAAAAGCCAGGGAGTTTCAGAAAAAACATCTATTTCTGTTTTATTGACTATTCTAAAGCCTTTGACTGTGTGGACCATAACAAATTGTGGCAAGTTCTTAGTGGTATGGGGATACCAAGTCATTTTGTCTGCCTCCTGAGGAATCTGTATAACGACCAAGTAGCAACAGTAAGAACAGACCACGGAACAACGGACTGGCTTAAGATTGGGAAAGCAGTACGGCAAGGCTGTATATTCTCACCCTACCTATTCAACTTGTAAGCAGAATACATCATGCGACATGCTGGGCTTGAAGAATCCAAGGCTGGAGTTAAAATCGCTGGAAGAAACATTAACAATCTCAGATATGCAGATGATACCACTTTGATGGCTGAAAGCGAAGAGGAACTGAGGAGCCTTATGATGAAGGTGAATGAAGAAAGTGCAAAAGCTGGCTTGCAGCTAAACCTCCAAAAAACCAAGATTATGGCAACCAGCTTGACTGATAACTGGCAAATAGAGGGAGAAAATGTAGAAGCAGTGAAAGACTTTGTATTTCTAGGTGCGAAGATTACTACAGATGCTGACTGCAATCAGGAAATCAGAAGACGCTTAATCCTTGGGAGAAGAGCAATGACAAATCTCGATAAAATAGTTAAGAGCAGAGACATCACACTGACAACAAAAGTCCGCATAGTTAAAGCAATGGTGTTCCCCGTAGTAACATATGGCTGTGAGAGCTGGACCATAAGGAAGGCTGAGAGAAGGAAGATAGATGCTTTTGAACTGTGGTGTTAGTTGAAAATTCTGAGAGTGCCTTGGACTGCAAGAAGATCAAACCAGTCCATCCTCCAGGAAATAAAGCCAGACTGCTCACTTGAGGGAATGATATTAAAGGCAAAACTGAAATGCCTTGGCCACATAATGAGAAGACAGGACACCCTGGAGAAGATGCTGATGCTAGGGAGAGTGGAGGGCAAAAGGAAGAGGGGCCAACCAAGGGTGAGGTGGATGGATGATATTCTAAAGTTGACGGACTCTTCCCTGGGGGAGCTGGGGGTGTTGATGACCGACAGGAAGCTCTGGTGTGGGCTGGTCCATGAAGTCACGAAGAGTCGGAAGTGACTAAACAAATAAACAACAAAACCAAAGGAGTAGATAGGATTATTGGATTATGTTTTAGAATTTTAACCTTTAAAAGCAAACTTATACAACCAATTAAAATGACTAAATTAAAACATTTGTCTTGCTACAAGAAAGGCAGGGAAAAAAATCTGATGAAACTAATTACAAATGTATGTAAAATTTGTTCCCAGACCCATTAACCAACAGCTGATCAGTCCATAGCAAGATAACAAGTGACAACATTTATAATGGGCACAGCAAGACGGCTGCATTAAAAGACATTCCCCCAGTGCCTGATTTGGCAGAAAAATACGCCAGCATAATTTGTGCTGCTCTTACAGCCAAGATCTAATCTACCACAGTAACAGGATTTGCAAGGAGTCTGGTCCTTACAGCTTTAATGCAGGACTATTTGAGGACAGACATCAGTGGATTCACCATACATTTCTTTTCCCACCCACCAATTGCTCTCTTAAATGTGGTGGGGCAGTTTGAGCGAATGTGGAAAGCTGCCTGGAATGAGGGTTAAGCCAGATTTCAAGTTGCTGTAGTGATTGCTTGCTAGCACAATATTGCTCCCCCTGGTTGATCTGTCACTTGAGCTATTTCTCAACTTATTTATTTATGTATTTATTATTATTTTAGTAGATTTATATGGCTGCCCATCTCAGATACATGACTCTGGGTGACTGACAATATTAAAATAGTAAAATATATACTTTATATATAGAGATAGAGAGAAAAAAAAAATAACCCATAGCAACTGGAAAAAAATATATATAAAGCCATAATTTAACCAAGAAGTGGGCTCTGTCCTACACCTGGGGCCCCAGACTCAAGCACAGAGACATGACTTCAAGGTCTTATAGAATTCCAAAAGGATGGGTCAAATCTAATCTCTATAGGAATCATAATCCAGAGGGTAGGTGACACAACAGGAAAGGGTCTCCTCCTGGGTCCCACCAGCTGACACTCCTTAGCCAACAGGACCTAGTGCATGTCCCTCCTGCTAGACTGGATGGGATGGATAGAAACAACTAGAGAGAGAGAGTCCTATAAGAAACCTGGGCCAAGCCATGAAGAGCTTTAATGGTGACTACCAGCACCTTGAACTGCACCCAGTAGCATACCAGTAGCTAATGCATCTTGCATAGCAGCGGTGTCACATGTACCAAGAAACAGGCACTGCTAACTGCCCATGCTGCCACATTCTGCACCAGCTGAAGCTTCCAAATGCTCTTCAAGGACAGCCCCAGGTAGAACACATTGCAGTAGTTCAATCTGGAGGTCTCTGGGGCATTAGGCCTCTCAATCCAGGAATGGACACAACTGTTGCACAACCTGAAGCTGTGCAAAAGCTGTCCTAGCCACAGCTGCTACCTGCTCCTCCAGGAGGAACCATGTGCACCAGTTCTGTCTGAGGCAGCGCAACCCCATCCAGAGCCAAGGATGGAAGGACCCCAGAAACAGGAGGTCCAAAAACCCAAAGCCACTCAGCCTTGCTAGGCTTGAGCTGAAGCCTGGTGTGCCCCATCCAAACCACCATAGCCTTTAGCCACTGGGATAGAACCTCCATGGCATCAGTCATGGGACCTGGGTGCAGCTATAAAGCTAGGTATGATCAGCATATTGATGATACCTCACCACAAATAACTGGTGACCTCTCCCAGCAGTTTCAAATAGATGTTAAACAGAAAAGCTGTGAAGGTCAAGAATTGGTCTTGGTCTCCTCCAAATTTTTCTGATAAGCTCACATAAGAACAGGGAAACACTGGGTGTGCTGCTATGGGTTGGGGCAAATTCTGTCCAACTGTTGTGTTAGTTTCATCATGGCATTTTGTAAATTGGTTATTTATACATCCACTTGCTGCTGGTGTTGCAACAACACTGCAGTGAGATGCTTGGCAGATAGCAATGTAAAGCTAGCACAAATTATTCTGGCATAGATTGGAGGCCGTCTCCAGAAGCCAAAGCAGGATTTTCCATAATGGGTTGGGAGAATGACCTTGAGAAACAGGAGAGGGAACTGCAACCAAGACAATGGTCAGATAAAAGAAATTTGAGTCCAAGGCAGAAATGTGATTTGAGCACCTTCCCCCTCCCTACCTTTATCTACAAGAGAACTAGGGAGGGTCAAGTCTGAAACATTTTCTCAAATAACATTTCTGCTTTGGACTCAGCTTTCTTTTATCTGACCATTGTCTTGGTTGTGACTATTCCTCATGTTTCTCAAGGTTATTCTTTCTGTCCATCACAAGTAAATACTTTATGGATTGGTGCCTCAGAGCTTTTTTATAGATTATTTTCTGGATAATTTGGAAGTTGCTGTGCTGTTCTTTCCTCATGCTATTATTTATGTTGTAAAAAAGGAGCATGGAAAATATTTCAAAAATGTATTGTAGTGAAATCCAGGAAACCTGTATCTTAATCCCATTCTGCTGAAGGAGAAGGAGAAGGGAAGAGAGAAGGAAAAGAAGGAAATAGTGATTTATTATAATCCTAGACGGAAACTTTTATCAGATCAAATATCTGCTCTTGGATCAGTTCAGAATGTCACCAGCTTTGAATCTTAAAATTCAATTCAAACCAGATCTTACTGGATTTACAAGCTCCTAGCCAATAACTTACAGCCAAGCCATTATCTGATGTGCCAAACTCATCCATGATAATGCATGTGACTTGGCCAGTCCAGAGCCTTTGGTAGACAAGCAGTTCAGAACAGCTGGTCATCTGTCATGATACCTCAAGTTTTGTATTCTCTCCTCTGTATCATTGCGTTTTTAAAAAAATGCAGCCAATCAAGTTTAAATCAATCAAACAGCCAAGAAACTCCCTGAGGTTTCTTTTCAACACACCTTAGAAGTTCTGTCTGTTATTATTTCGGCATCAATCTCTCCTCTTTTACTCACTCAGTCACTTACATAGGGACATATGCTGAATGACTCCCAGCTCCATTAGCTTATGTTGTAACTACTTAAGCTGTTCCAAATCTATGATCAGGGACACAAAATAAAAACAAATGATCTCTTTTTTAGGTGGAAAGCAGTAACTCAACGGTAAGAGACAACGGCCTTGAAGAATTAATTTCTTTTTGCTGATGTGGTAATAATAAATGAAATAGAAATAGAAAAATAGAAAATAACAGGAAAACATTGCCATTGTGACTGAATCATTTTACCAGTTTGGAGAGGAATACAAATTCTGTGATTTCATCTCAGAGAAAATGAGGCTATATTCTTAAGTCACTAAATCATCAGAAAGTGTTAAATTCTTACTGTCTATTAATAAAAATAAAAGGGTTGCAAAGGAACATTTCTTTAGCTGATAAAGAATGAATAACATATGTTGTAAACCGCCCAGAGTCCCTCCAGTGGGAGGAGATGGGCGGTGACAAATTTGATAAATAAAAAATAAAATAAAATAAACATTTTCTGCAGCAGTGGGCAATTCCTTCTGTGAGCACAGAAATGCATAGGTACTGTAAATCCTATTGACTTTTACTGGAATTTCTTCCAATATGTGCATGTAGGATGGCATGCCTGAAATTTCTTCCTTTAAAAACTTTGTGGAGATAGTGAAGTTGCATAGATTTGCATTGTAGCACAAACATTTTGGCATAAATATTTTGCACTTCCAAACAGTAGAATGCAATTATTGGTTGCTGCTCTTCTCCAAATTCTGCAATGTTTAATTTAATTGAAATGGTTACTGAAAAAAGTGTAATAGGGAAAAGCTGGTTACCAGCCTTCTTCTCAAGCGTTAAGAGATATTTCCTTGGAGCATTCACCCTGGATGCTTCACTCAGAAACTATTACAGAACTAGAATAATTCTTTCAAGGCTGTCTTAATCATATCTCACATGAGTACTTATTAAACCAACAATTTTACTTCCCTAATAATGGTCCTAGTCACCCTTTGTAATTTGGGATAGGAATCCTACCAAGTTATAAGCATAAGGCTGTGCCTCAGAATTATTTCTCCAAATGCATTACCTTTATTAAGACTCAGGTGCTTTTCCCATTCTGTGATTTTATTAAATTTATTGAACTTTTGTTGGCTTTACTCAAATACAGTTACACACACACACACACCATTTTAAATTTAGGTCTGGGGGATGGTAGTTGCCACAGAAACGTCTTTTAAAGCAAACTCCAAAAAATGTTAACCTCTTGTGCTCATCTGAAGAACATCTTATGAAAAGTGGCTTGGAGTTTTGCTTGTGCTGCAATTTTAGTGACCTCTCTGAAAAGATGGAGTATAATCTCTTTTTTTCTGACCTTCTTCTGGAATGTTCTGTACAAATGAATGCTGCAGTTGGCTCCACTGACCCGTCCCCCACAACCAGCAGGGTCAGCACCTAACCTATGTGCCTTTAAACAAATATTAGTAGGACCTTACATATTTTACTCTAAGCTACTGAAAGTCCTCAGATGCTGGAGTCATAACAATATTCCTAAGCAAATTAAAACAGATAAATCTGTTTTTACTCTTCTTATACACTACTCTGATGCATATTTCTCAACATGGGAAGACAGATTAAAGTGGATAAATACATAATTCTTGAATAAAGTAAGAATACTGCATATTGGGAATTCTCTTCAATGGGGACATATGTAACATAATAATAAACATTTTTATTAGTTGTACACAAATTATTGGTACACATGATCTAAGCAAAGTTCTGTAGGGTACTTCCCTGTACAAGCATAGGCTAAACTATAATGGTAGATGTTGTGAGCATATAGCAGGTCCAAACCTTAATATAAATGCTCATCTGGTTACATGTAAAAGGCTGTGAGCTGTAAGCATGTACAGTACAATGTGGGTGAAACCACATTTCTGTAGCTAAATAGATCCAAATACATGACTAGGCATGCACACATACAGACACACATGCACAGATATAGCAGTCACAATGGCTCCTAAAAATCACCCTATCTGCAGTAATCAGTCTTTAAAACAACTTCCATTGACATACTGGAGTTTACTATAATTTTATTAAAGCTCTATTAGAATGATTTGCTTTCATTTCTTTTTATTACAACTAAACTAGATACTCCTTAATGAAAATTAATAGTGGCAGTTGGTAAAATGCAAATGGTTCTTAAATATACAAAAGAAGAAGACAACAGGGCTATTTAATGAAACATCTCCCAAATAACTCTAAATATGTTTTACTCAATTACCTTTGCATGCACAAAAGATAACATACAAAAAGCTGATAACTGCAAAATGAATACACTACAATCATAAATTCAGAATAAACAGACAGATATTATTACAGGTATAACTCAATCCTATGTTCTGTCCTACTAGAGCAGATTCATTTAGCCCCATATACAGTGCAAAGTCAATATTTATGGAGCTGTTTGTTATATAGATTGCTATCCAAGTTTTTTTTTCCCCTACTGTTTCAAAATTTGGTCTGAAAATCTGTAAATCAAAGTTGCTAAGAAAGAACATTACTGATCAAACTGGATTGATACTGGTTGTTCAACACATTTATAGAAGCATATAATGTTTTAACTTAAAGCAGATGGTAGTGTCATATAGGAGCTTTTTCTGTTCCACAGTCTTACATGAATACATAGTATAAGGGGCTCCACTATTCTGCAGCAAGAAAAACACAAATGTTTCAAATATAACTGCTCCACACTTTGTAAAATTTGTATAAACCATTTAAATATCCCCTTTGAGACATTATGACCATTCTTAGTCTTTCTATATGAGCTCCAAACATTTATTAGTTTGATTACTGTGTTCTGCACATTTTCAGGCTTTACAATATTGATTTACAGATGGAGTCACTCTAACTATCCCTGGGATTTCAACCATGGATATATACCATACATTTGTATCAGAACTTTATTCAATTCCACTCCTGTTAAACCTTTGCATGGAATTGTCCTGTTCATTCTATTCATGTGTTAAGTTAGCAGAGTCATTAAGTTCCGGTTAGTACAAACCTTCTGCTTGGTTTTGCACCCTCCTGAAGCACTCAAATCCCTACACACTTACTTGTCTTTCTCCTTGCCCAGATTCCAAAGCATGCTTGAATAAATAGGATGGATTTCAATAATGCCACAATATTTCTTATTTCCAATATTAGAAATGACAATTTACTCTTACCCTGCATTAAGTTTCACCATTAGTTATGCAGAAGAGGATTATAATTCTTTATTCTGTAATTGTTAGGCTTTCAGTGAAGGTCCTTAATAAAACCTTTCTGGGCATCTAGTATATAATATCCTGGAAAAAGGCACTAGCAAGCTCCTTCTGTATTGTTGCCAAGAAAACTATGTGGATGTATATTCATTCAGATCTCCAGAGTCAAGCTGTTCCTGAAATAGTCTTTACTTTTAATATATAATGTATTGGATCACCTCCATCTACATCTTGGTTGCAATTCTCAAAAATGTTGGTGGGGCAGTACTTCCATTTGACAAAGCTGTGATTTTTTTTTTTTTTCCACAGCAACATTTGTTCTTCAGTCAGTCAAAAATCCTATAGTATTTTTATTATTAGTTTAACAAACAAGAGGCAAACAAACTAAGGGGTAGTGGTACATATATTCATAGATATTGTAAACTTAAACACTTCTTTCTTCACAGATTTAATTTTTCAATGTTTTCCACAGATGTACTAGGAAAAAAATAGTGAAGTGACCAGGCCTTTTAGTTGACTCCTTTTCTCTCTAGAACATTTTTAGAAACTTAACTATCTTCCAATAGACCAGGAAAAGGCCAATTGGATTGACTTTGCCTGTTTTGATTTGCTTAAAGGATTGCATTCATAATGGCTAAATGAAATTTAAGTTACATGACTTTACATGCATGACTTTGAAAGGTCAACTCAATATACTACTGAATTCTCTACAATATAATCCTCTCCTGGTTTGTACTGTCTCTTTTTGAAACATTCATATTAGGTGTTCTGTACTTTCTCTTGGTTCTCTCTTTTAAAGAATTAATAGGAAGGAAGGAAGGAAGGAAGGAAGGAAGGAAGGAAGGAAGGAAGGAAGGAAGGAAGGAAGGAAGGAAGGACATAGCTTGTATTGACCATCGATATTTCTCTTTGCATTACTTATGGTCCCCAGACAGCCTGGAACAATTTCACTTCTACTTTTCCCATTGTAGTGTTTAAATGGTATGTTAGTTATAAACACAATACATGTCCTTTGTTTTGTAGGTACTTTATTCAATTGTATATATCCATCACTCTGGTGTTCCTCTATTAATTAAATATTTTTCCAAAACACAATGCAAATACTGCTATATTTATACTTCCCAACATTTTCTGGAAAGAGCAGATAAGTAATTTTTATTTTACTTTGGAGAGAAGTCAAATAACCTTTCACAATTTATCATTACTATAAGAATAAATACTTGATGTTTCTTGTGTCTTTTTTTTTTTAATCGTTTCAATTGTGTCCAGTCCTTGGAGATTGCCTCGATAAGTCCTTGCAGTTTTCTTGGCAGTTTTTTTCAGAAGTGGTTTGCCATTGCCTTCTTCCTAGGTCTGAGAAAAAGTGACTGGCCCAAGGTCACCCAGCTGGCTTTCTGCCTAAGCAGGACTAGAACTCACAGTCTCCCTGTTTCTGATGCCTTAACCACGACATCAAACTGGCTATCCTCATGTGTCTAAGAAGGCTTAAATAACTTTAATCAGGATCAAATCAAGCCTATCGGAATCTGAATTAAAATATATTTCTTCTTGTTAAATCTGTTAAAATCTTGTTTGGATTATGGAGCTCTCTACCACATTAGTTTAAGGGGTTAAGAAATGCTGCCTTAATGGGAAAGTCTATTGTAGCTGCTACCAAATTAAACAACAACAACAAACTAACCGTTATAGCTTGGTTTCATGATATAGCAACAGTACAACAATTATAACTGCAAGCAAGTATATAAAGCAAAGAAAAATAATATGTTTATTAAGGAATGATTTACATAATGGTATAACATTTTGCTTTTCAACTGGAAATGTTTTTTTAAGTACTCTACTGTTTTTTCATCCATAGCAAAAGGGAAGAATAAAACAATAACTAAATACAATAATAAATGATAATATATTAAATAAATAAATAAATAAAATAGCCCACGATATAACTAAAGCATGGGGGGGGGGGGGAGAAATGAGGACAAAAATATTAAAACATACTGCATATACAGTAGCATATATATGAAATTAAACCTTGACCACTCACAAATAATAGTATTGATCAGATTTCCCATGACAGTGGGAAAAAGTCTCTCAGTTCTTATACAGACAGCATAAACATGTTTTCCATCCAGGATTTTAGGATGGGTACACTAGAATCTGTCCACTAGAGTAAAACAATCTTTTTAGCTTCTGCCCAAAGTTGCCCATGCTTTAGTAAGTGATAAAATTTTGGTATTATAATTACCAAAATGATAATGGTATATAAATCAACATCACATTTACATCTTTGATTCTTATTGATTTTCTGAATACACTGTTTACAGCCTTATGAATATTAAGGTAAGACAGTGTCAGTGTAGAAAAAGCCCAGAACGTATGAATCAGTCTGTCTGGACATGTTGCACATCCAACATACCAGGTTAAAAGCCACATGTATAAAATCCCATTCAGATTTAATGAACTTTTAACAGGCACCCTTTTTACCCATTCATTCATGAAATTGAGGGTTTACTCTGTATTTATTGTTTATGATACCATTCATTTTTGATGAAGGACCATTTATAAATATCCTGAGATCTAAAATAAATTATTTATGAAGCAAAGCTTGGACAGTACAAGAAATTGAAAGACTATCCCAAGAATTGTAAGTAGAAATTTAGATGGAATTCTTCAGCCATTTAAAACTCTGATATTCAAAATGTATCAATGACTTTGGGGGGCTCGAGGAGCCACAATCGTAAAAGATAATGTGCTGAAAACAAAGAGATAGATAAAAACAACAATAATAACAACAACAACAACAGGGCATTGCAGTACCTGGAGACAGCAGAATAGAAGAGAATGAACTGGAGAACATCATAAAATATAAAGACTTGCAAATAGAAGTAGAACGACCATGGCAAAAGAAAGCAAAGGTAATACCAATAGTAAGAGGTGCCTTGGGTTCAATTCCAAAACATCTGGAGCACCACTTGAAAACCATTGGAATCGACAAAATCACTATCAGTTGAAAATGGCAGCTTTACTTGGAACAGCTTACATCCTGTGACAATACTGTTAATATTATTAAACAACAACATCTGCTTATCTCAGGTCCTTCAGAAGGACTTGATAGGGGACAAAAATGCCAAATCCTGTCCTGTTCAGACTATGAGGTGGCCAGACAGGTTTATTATCAAAACCACTCTTTATTAAATAACTATTTACAATAAATAAGTCCTTATGGTCAAGAGGTAGGCTGGTTCCAATCAATACCACCTGGATAACAACAGAGGAACCAGCAAGGTTGCAGGAGGAGTCTGTGGTAAAACAGCTGAACAGAATTTGCTGACAGGAGCTGAAAAACTGGAAGGAGCTAGGGCACGTGGCACAACTGGAACTGGAGATGATTGTCCACGATCTGAAACACCACTTGAACTAGGCTGGCACCAGGAAGCTGGGTGAGACCAAACTGGAACCACTGGGCAAGGCCTGGCTCTAGAGGCAGGACTGGACTGAACTAGGTGACTCAGGCTGGACTGGGTACATTGGGCTGGAGACTCAGGACAAGGCTGATAACTTGAAGCAAGGCTGGAGCTTGCTGAAATTCCCAGGCTGGGCTGGGAGCTTGGCACACGACTAGGCTGGACTGGAGGTTCTTGACTAGGCAGAGAGCTCGAAACATGCCTGGACTGGACCACAGGTTCTAGACAAGGTTGAGAACCCAGTTCGCAACAAGATAGATCTGAAATTCCTGAACAACTTTGGGCAACCGGGACACGACTAGACTGGACTGGAGATTCTAGGCAAGACTGGAGGTCGAAAGCATGACAAAACTGTACTGGAGACTCTGGACAAGGCTGGGAGCTGGAAGCACAGTAAAGCTGAACTGGAGATCCTGGGCAAGGCTAAGGACTTGGAGCACAACGAAGCTGGGCTGAAGATTCTAGACACAAGGCTGGAAACTCGAAACAAGGCTGGAAGTGCACCTGGAATGCACAGGATGACAACAATGAGGTCTGAAGCTGGACATGAGGCTGAGGTTGCTGGGTTTGGCAGGGAGAAGATCCTCTGTGGCAGCTGTTGCAGAATCCAAGTCCTTTCCAATAGGAAACACTGGCACTGATTCCCCTCCAGCTACAGATGAGGTTTCCGATGTGGGTAAGGACTCTTCTGCTGGAACTGTGAGCTTGAAGGATCGATTGTCTCTGGCAGCTTGCTCTTTGCACGTCAGCCTTTTATGTCGATCCCTTGTGCTCCTATTCCCTTCTGCAGCCAATTGGGCTGCCTTCTGCTTTTCATGCTTTTCTGCATGTCATTCATGTGCGCTGATTGGAGGATTCAAATCCTCCTCCGAAGACTGGCCAATCAGCATCTGTGGCTTTTCCTATGCTGCTGAGTCATTTCTGGGTTTTGCTTTCCTGGTTTCTGCCCGGTAAGTTTCTGTTCCCCTTTCTGACTCAGAAAGAGTTTTGTTTTCTGAGTCAGAGGTTGGCCAAAACCTCACAAATCCAGTCTAAACATCTGGATGACTGTATAATCAACTATAATACTTTCATTAATATTAAATAAACACAGTTACTATGTTTACTCCTACAGAATTTAATAATCTCTCCTAAGCATCATATTACAAATTAAAATTTAGCAGCAATTTTTTGAGGAACAATGAAGGCTAAGTTAAGCCCTGGCATCTCAGATTGGGCAATCACATCAGAATACAGTTCCTAGATCATTTGCCTGGCTAGATGGGTGTTCCTATTATAGCTTTGGCTCACTAATACTAACACTTTGTAATATGTGATCCAAGATATGGGAACTTGTGCATTTTTAACAAGGGCTATGAATTATCTAAGCAAATATTTTTAAGAGATAATACTTCTATTATAATTAATTAATTGTGGCTTATTTTCATGGTTTTTATTTTTTTTTTATTTTTGTTTCAGTAGAGTGATATAAATGAATGCAATCTTGATGTTCATTTATACCTGCAGGCCAAATCAATGAATCCTTGATCTAAGCATTAGATCCACATGAGTAGGTCTATGTAATCAGCTTTGTTAGAGAACTCCAGTGCTGGAGCTTCTAAAATGAAGATATCTGTACATCTTCCTTTAGTTATGTTTGAATGAAAGGTTTCCCACTGAAACCAATAGGAGGCAATAACTTTATTCTAGCTTCACCAGTCTGGGAGAAGAAGTGAATCATTTATTCATAGCACAAGCCTTGATCAAAGATCCGTTGCCTGTTCCTGGACTTTGACTTTTTGAGATTAGAGCAGCCTGGCTCCTCTGCCTGGTAGGGATCAGAGGGAGCTTTATTTACTGGGTATCTCTCTCCAGCCTGATGTTTTTCTCCAGATGTGGTGGGAGAAATCTAAATAATCATATGGTCACTGGGATGACCTCCTAGAGACCATGAAACTGCAATTTTAATCATACTTCAACTAGAATAATTTAAATCAATGGAAATTAAATCAGACATCATTCAACAAAATCCCATCACATTAGTTGATTAAACTGATATAGTGGTTGCTCAGATCCTAAAATCCATGGTAATCCTGAGAAAGCAAGGATTTTGATCAAATTTCCCAATTTCCAAAGACTTCTTCAGTTATTTCTGTGGATTAAGAAAATCCATAGAATGAAAAATACATCCAGAAACATGCATTCATTGAGACACAAGTTCTTCAAGATTTGGGCAAAATCCTGCTGTCAATTGTATTAAATTATTTGTTGTTTTGCTTCAGTTAACTGTGATAGACATTCTGATTTGTGTTGCCTCTCTTTCTCTCACAGTAAGGCTGGCATCCTCCTTCTGCACTTTGCCTTTTCTTTACCAGATACTGAGATGCAAATATTAATTCTCTGTTTTATTCCTCCCTAGAATCCATCTGCTTGTATTAGATGCAGCATAAACATCGACATCTATTAATCTAAATAGTTATTTGTGACTTCCAATGGCAAACACCCATTTATACAAAATCCATAAATTCCAGAGATATCATAGAAGCTACTTATGAGAGCAGAAGAATAAATCAATTAGCACTTTGTAAAGTGAGGTTTTTTTGCACCAATTGGCAAAATTAAAGTTACCATATCTTGGTTGCAAAAAATCTGGACAAGCAGTAAATAAATGGCAATAATCTCATTTCCACATTCCTATTTCTTTGAAATTGGATGTGATACTAGACATGGATAAACAGTGGGTCTATACACAGCAACCTCCTTGTTGTAGTTACCAAATCTTGCTTTTAACCAATTATTAACCAGAAAAATATTGTTCTAATAATCAAAGCATCAGATAATGATATTTCCACTATTGTTCCACTTCAGGCATTTTAAAGAAAGAGATAGGGAGCTCAGGAGAAGCTTTACCAATGTTCCCCTTCCTAAAATTCCACATTTAGCATTACCCTCTTGGATTTTATATGTATTTATTGCATTTTATAATAATTGTTATGTGTTTGGTTTTATGAGATTTTAACGTTTAGGATTATAGTTGGATTTTATTGTAAACCACCCAGAGTCCCTCTTCTGGGGGAGATGGGCAATAATTAAATTTGAATAATAAATAAATAAATAATAATAAATCACCACTGGTAAGAATTCTGAGAGTTGAAGTCCACACATCTGGAGGGTGTCCGGGCTGGGGAAGGGTCATTTAAAAGAAGGAAAAAGGATGACAGGAATCCTAGAAGTTAATTATATGGTGAACATCTAAGTCTAGCTCCCCCCCCACATTCCTTTGTGAGCATTCCAAAAACCTCAAATTCTTTTTTCCAACCCAACTAAACTTCACCTATTATTAGAAATTAACTATACACAGTATATCCACGTTAACACTTAAGGTATATAGTGACAAATTCAAATACTTCACTATGGGAAAGAAAGGGCGAGATAATAGGCTTTCAATTAAGTTGTAAGTTTTTTAAAAATATGTATGTATTCTATGGTACACACATTGTCTCAGCAATGAGATGCAGGGCATTGTTCAAAACTAGTTAAAAACCTTTCAGTCTCCCCCTTCCTTCCTTTCCATATTTTTTTCTCAGATTAGATTATTTTGATGCTATTTTCTGACTAATGAATGGCAATTTAACACAACATTTATTGGAAAATAAAATCACTGCTTTTATACCCTAAAACATAGCAGCTAATTACTTTGTGACTTCCGTGAGAAGATGTCAATTCTGAAGTTACAATATATTTGACAGCACTTGGGAACAATGAGCATGTAGGCATTTTCCAACAATTAGTAATTTTGTACATTAGCAATATATTTCATAATTGCATATCTTCCTCTTATTAAAACTGGTCTGTTAGAGGCAAAAAAATTAGTCACAAAGTGGAAAAAATGTATGAATATAATTTTTAAAGCTGATATTCAACAGTAAGTATCCTATGGTTAAGATAAATAGTTAACAGATATCTACTGCTCTTATTTGAAGATTGGAGGAATCCTAACTAGGCTTTTACAATTCCTGAAATTTATATAAGGCAAGTTTCACTAAATTTATTTCTTTTGCTAGTAAAAATTGTAGAATTATTTGAAAAATATGTAAACTGAACCACCATTTTGAAGAGAGAGAGAGAGAGGGAGAGAGACATTTACTTATGATTGAGGCAATAACTTCATCAGGCTAATGGAGGTTTATGAAATTGAAAGTTGAAAAATTCATGTTTCCAGGAATATTTCATTAGGCAAGACAGTTTAAAAAGATGCCAAATGAGGGGTCGAAAGGGGGAGAGAGAGGGGAGGGAGAGAGAGAGAGAGAAACAATGTGAATTGTACTATAATTTAAAAAATTGATGGTAGGTTGCAATTTAGTAGTTTATCAATGAATCTGTACGCAGGACAGAGCGAATTTGATACCATCTTCACCGGGATTATATTCTCTGAAGATACATACATTCCTTCTGTTAGATAATGCTGCTTGATTTCTATGATTTTACCTGGTAAACAGTGTAGATTATTTGCACTTTGGTTAATCCCTAGTTGAATTGCTTTCCTCCAACCAAGTGGTTTATGATAGAAGACAGAGGCAATTCTATCTTTAACAGTTGGGTTCTATATATTTCTAGGAATAAGAAATATTTCATTGGCTTTTGTTTGTTTGTTGTTGTTTTTCCCCAACTAGCATGTTTTGGAAGAACTGTGATAGCACTTCTAATGGGCCTTAATTTACACAACTGCAGCTTTTCACAACAACCTACCTGATAATATCTCTTAGTACAGTTATAGCCTAAACATCAGTTGCATTTCTCTTGCCTTCCTCTGCTTCCTTTCCCCTCTATTTTTAACCATCTTTTCTATTTGATTTCCCCCAAAGATTCTAAAGTTTATAAAGACTCTCAATTTTCAGTTGGCCTAATAACAATTTGGCTTGTTATAAAATTTGGATTTTTTTTTCTGTCTGAATCAACATAGCTGCTTTTGCTTTTTATTTGCCTAAAATATGTTCTTTCTGCTAGCCAGCTGAATAGTATTAGTATCTTAAAGCTGCCTGAATTACTCTATCTGAAGAAATGTTTATTCATGAATCCCTTAACAACAAATTTTGTTAAGAGACTGGATAACAACAGAAAGTTTGAAGGATTTCAGTTTGATGAATATAAGCGCTTTCAGTCTGCTAGCCCAAGAAAAGGAGAATCAGTTGGTGTTTAAAGATTATGGACATAACATTGACATTAAAAAGTGTACTCTTTTTTTTTTGAAGTATCATCTTCAATCTTTCTAGCATAAAATAAAGATCAAGTATTATTTTTTCTCTGTGTGTCTCAAATCTCCACTACTGAAATCTGCCAGAAGAATTGCGGTTTAAAAAAATATCAAGTATTCAATAAGAATGCTGTAGTGGATTGGAAAAATGGAAATGCTTGCCTCTGAAACCTTAAGGGGAAAATATTTCTTGCCCTCCTTTTAGTAGAATTGTCACTTGGATCATGACTGTTATGCTGAAAGCGAATTCCTGTTCCAGGGCAGACTACTGATGCATTTATTAATGTCACTTTCTAACCCATATAAAGGAGTAAGACAAAACAGGCAGGCTGAATAATCATTTGCCATGTCCTCTTAAAAGATTAGATATTTCACTGCATCCAAATCAGATTTATGGAGATGGATGGTGCAGAAATGCTATGAAAAGCTGGTGCTCTACATGGCCTTTCAAAGGTTTTTATTATGGAAAAGGCTGTGACCAAACCAATCTCCATCCAAAAAGATTAAGTAAGTAAAAACAGAAACTGAAGATACTTTGGCAAACACAGATATACACTTCAAAGCAGATGAAGAGAAATCTGTCCAAACGGGTGAGTAGCCAGCACAACGCCATTACTTTAAAAAGGCCTATGGAGAAACAGGGCAAGTAAAACCTACTTTGTGATTTTCCAGAGGACATGCTGTCATCTTTGACAAAAGCAGCATGCATACTACACACTTTAATTTTCAATATAAATATACAACAAAATTCTACTTGTGGCTTTTTTCTGAGATGCCAATTCAGGAAGTAAACTGGAAACAAGCTGTCAAGACTGAATGAAACAAAGACCCTCATATATGTCACCCAAAGCAACATTTAACAAGGTGATATTAAAGCCTGTTTTTTGTTTGTTTGTTTTGTTTTCTAAAAACCCCTTTTTGGATTTCAACCCATTCTTCTGCTTTGGGTTTGGTGATGATCTGATATTCTGTCTGGGCCATGTTTACTATGGCCCCCGATTCCTTGCTTCTTTTCCTGTCCTGGACCATTAAACAAACAAGCAAACAAAAGAACATTTTTACCAGTTTGTGTGTCACTTCATCTAGAAGGGAAAAGTGGTAGAACTCTGGTCAATTTCACCAGGAAGAAGAAGAGGAAGAGGTTTTGGCTAAGGCTAGTTTTGGCCATTGAGGATGGTGACCAGAAGCAAGATGGCATTTCTGCCATAGTGCACAGTAACCAATTGGAATATAAGTGCTTATTACGATGAAATACCATGAACCAGATTGTGCTGCTTAAACTGGCATAAGTCAGAAAACATTACTTTTGTCATGTAATAAGGAAAGACAGGAAGAGGCTGTCTCCTCAGTGGGCTGAATGCAGGTAGAGTATGTGTTTCATTATGTGTTCCTACCTTTGAAAATGGACAATAGGCTGTACTTATGCTGGGATAAGTTGGTCATGCAAATTACTCCCCCCACACACACACATATATGGAATGCTAATATGCCAACTCTATTTTCTTCTTCTGTTGCTCCCTCAGAGATACTTACTTAGTATTTGGGTGTCCTCTAGAAAGCTGTATGCCTGTACTGATGATTCTTAAAAAAAATAAAAATAAAAAGGTTGCATAATTCTATGTCCATTTACCTGAGGGGTGATCCCATTGAACTTAGTTTGGGATTACTTCACATAGACATGTACTGGTGCTCCTGTTCAGAGTTTTGAGAAATACTGTAATGCTGTCTGTCCAGCTTTATTATCCAGTTAATTTGTATCCAACCTTTCTACTTCGGTAGTTCTCAAACTGGACAGAGAGAGAGAGAAAGAGAAGAAAAAGCAGGGACAAGTACAAATGCACTACAGCAACCCCGAATGCAAGAAAGGAAACAGACCACCTATACAACATCTTCTAACAAAATGGATTATCTTCTCCAGAAAACCTCAAAATGGATACCCACACAACTTTATCATGCCTGACCACTCAACCCACTACAGCACAACCAACCCAAGCTAGGAAAAGGATAACAATACCATACATCAAAAATATCTCAGAAGCAACCAACAGACTATTACAACCACATGACATCACCGTAGCACACAAACCAATCAAAGCCCTCCAAAACTTCCTAAGTAAACCAAAAGACACAGTAGCCCAAGAAGAAAAATACAGGGGTCATCCACAACATACAGTGTCAGGACTGTAGCAGCCACTGTGTAGGACAGAGAGGCAGAAGACTAGCAGAGTGCATCCACAAACACCAACCAGCAGTCAGAAGATATGATGAAAACTTCTTAATCTCACAACACATGAACAGACTCAACCACAGTTTCAACTGGGAAACTGAGTATCCCAGACCAAGCTAAATCCAAAAATGCTAGGGAATTCCTGGAAGTTTGGCATTCCGATAAATCAGCCATCAATAGACACATAGAAATAAACCATGCTTACACACCATTCAAAAGAGACAATAACGAAGCTATGAAGAAAACAAAGAGACCAGAACACGTCCTCTCCAGCAGCCCACACCCAGATAAGCAGGGATTAACACCAGGCAAACAATCAAACAGAAAACTATGCCCTAATCCAGGAGCCACCAAGGAGAAAAACCACAACCCCACCAACACTGGAAGGGCAAGCTACTGCATATAAAAAAGGAGCAAACCCCATACTTACTAGCACTGATGATGTTACCTTGTTGGGTAATAAAATGTCTGCAAGCAAACAACCAAGCTCAGAGAGCACCAAGGACTCCAAAAAGAGTGTCTGTGTGTGTATGCATAAATTAAAATTAACACTAAAATTGATACTAAAATCATGTAATAATTAAAAACCTGGACAAAGAAGTGCAAACCGTACACATTTTCTAGATGCTGAGAGAATGGGGACCTTAATAAAAAGGCTAAACATAATTCTTTTCTATGCAACTTCCCTTAACATATTATTATCCTACTTTTATATGTATATAAAACTCAAGGTGATGAACATACATAATACTCCTGCCTATTTAATATATGTTGTTTTCCTATGCATCTTGTCAATGTACATTTTTGCACAGTTATCGTTGCCTAAACAAGATTTTGAGGCTGAAGCCCATAAATCACTTCAATTATATGCCCATCCATGCCTTGACATATACTACTTTGGCTGATCAACCCATTTGTTTGGAGGAGCAAGCTATGGAAAATGCCTTTTCTATTCCTAGACAGATGCCACGATGCTGTTGCTGGGATGGTTAAGAGGTTCAAGGTAGCTCCACCCTAGAGCCTTTCTGGGTTATTTTCCCTTAGGTTAGTTGAGCAAGATTCTGTCTATAAGGTGAGAACAATAAGTAACTAGTGTTAGAATACTGGCTTAGCATGGTTCTTGGCCTGGTTTCCTGACAAAGAAGGAGTATTAGGTATGTTCACCACCTTGGGTTATTTATAAAAATAATAAAGGTGGGATAGTAAGTAAGTAAGTAAGTAAATAAATAGAAAAACAGTCAAGACTCAGATAAAGAAAACATGCTTCTTACTATCCAATCTCATAGGCTGCAATATTACAGAAGGTAAAGAAAAGGTATACATTATCCCAGTACTGTCATTTATATAACTAATAATGTAGGGGAGTATTAATATAAAATGCAGCACATGTGCAAGACATACTTTGAAATCAATGAAAAGAGAGTGGATGAAATCAGCCATTAAGCTAACTGCCCATAGGAGATAAACTGAAGAAAACAAAAAGGGGGAGTGTTTAGACACCCCCCCCCACAAAGAGATGCACAAAGCTAACAAAGTTGCATGGATCTGTGAGAAAGATTCTCCACACAAAGACCACCATACTAAAGTATACTCTGTCTCAAACCCATGTTTTGTTGTTGTTTACAAATGACCCTCCTATTTCTAAAGGCGGGGGGAGGGAGGGGAAGATGGAAGAAAATATGGAAGGAAGAAGCTAAAAAAAGAACTAGCATTTTGGAAATATGTGACCTTTACAGGATTACCTCATTAGCGAAGCTTGCTATACCCAGGCCTGTTGCTCAGCCAAATGGGTCCACTGCTTACAGTTCGATTGTGTTTGTCTCACCAAGTACTCAGTGATCAGATGATGTGGAGATATCACGGTTAGTGGAGCTTGGCACATTGCTACTCATCTAAAGCTGAATTTTCTAGGCTCTTCCAGAATAAAAAAACCAAAGCATTAGATGTGTGTCAAGTAGGAATTCTGCTCACACACAGTCTACCAGTCTAAAAAGTGACTACTCTCTGCAGCAGTACAATTTTGTCCCAAATACTGCAACTTAGAACTGCCCAAAGATCCTGCTTGCATTTTAATTCCTGTTCATATCCTATATGTGGATTTTTTTCCCTTTCTGTTTCATTTATATGTGACTGCAAATGAGCCATATATGTGAGAAAGCACTTGAAGCCTTTGTGATTGGCAATCCAAATGCAATTAACAGAATTCAGATGCATAGCTGATGGTTTCATATCTCATTATCAAAAAGATGGATTGCATTACTCCTTCTGAATGATTTACACAACACTAATATGATCACACTTTATTTTCTATACACATAACATTGAGAGGAACTATTAAAGTTATATATTTTATAAATACAGACATAATGATAGTGAACAAATGGATCTTCTCTGTTAAATTTACTATATTGAAATGATTCCACAGTTGAAATTATTTAACTAAGCTTTGGATTATTAACTCTTCTCTCTTGAGGTGACATAAAATAATTCTCACTCAAAAAATTATGTTGCCTGCAACATAACAATATATAACTTGCTATCAACTTCTTTAATACTGAATAGTAGGAGAACTGTAAATCCATACTGCTATCAGTAAATTTTTGTTTTGTTTACATGCTTACCATCATGCAATCAAATTTAGACAAATGGAGATTAATTAATACAAAAGACAAATTCCAAGATGATAGTAGGTGTGTTATGGTTTCCACCTCTTGCAAAATAACTTGAATGTCATTTAATTGCAACATTTAGCAAATGAAAACACAAATACATTGATTACACTAAGCAGACAAGTGGTTTAAAGCAAGATGTTTCTCAATAAGTAACTGGTGTTCTGTTCAAAATTATAGTATCAAAGTAAATGGGCTGTATGGCTTTTTCAGAGATGCTTATTCTCAAGATTGTTGCACTGGCTAATTTTAAACCAATTTAGGATTTATTTCCCCAATGTCATCAGAGAAAGCAGCACAACATATTTTAATAATTGCATAGGTTTACTGATTCAAGATTTGATGCAACTGCCCCTTCAGTACACTTCTCAATATCTGCACAGTGCCCCCAGATATTTCTTCAATCACACTGTTGTAGTTGTTGTTTCCAGGCAAGTATTTATGTCCTAATTGGGGTTACTAGGACAGTATCCTATTGTTGTCCCATTCTAGAGAGGCTACATATTCATGTTTCTGTAAGTTAGTGCAGGAGAGAGGAATACAGAAGTTAGCTCAGAATGATAAATGGAACAGAATTATCTAATCTTGTTCTCCATCTTCATCCATTCATGCCCTCCCCTACATACTGTTCCTATGATCCTGATGCTTTGGTGAATGTAAATTGCCACTGGAGGGATGGGCCACAAGACCGCTTTTGCCCTTGGATCATTACACTGTAGGATCAGGGCAGAGAAATCACCACTGATATCTGAGTCAATCTGCAACTGAACTTCTGGGATCATGTCTTTGCCACCCAATCCAGTCTGTGCTGGAATCCTAATGTCCAGAGCTTTAGCATATGGCTCATTCACTCTTATAAGGAGTGTGGTTCCCAATCCTTTCTCTAGTTCTCAATTGTCATCATATGCATTATCATATGCATCACTCACATCAGCAAAAACAAAAACAGATCATAGTTATTTTCATTCACTTAGCGATTGTTCAGCTACAGGTTATATATATAAAGAATAATCACACTTGTAACCCTGAATTTCCTGCCTAATTGTTTCAACTGAAGGATTAAAATAGGGTAGTAGTAGGCAATTTGCTCCAGGTGTAGGGGCAGGTATAAGAAGAGCTGGTGGCAGTCAGCTTCTTACCTATTGAGATAAAAGCCAGTAGCAAAAATGTTAAGAGCTGGGCTACATTGTTGGAGAGTAAGTTGTATGAAGAGATAAATTGACTAACTCCTTTTCCTCCTTCTTATACTATTCATCAGAACAGGATGCTAGTTTCTGGTTAATCTAAATCTGGACATTTTTATATATTATATAAATTTTATAGGTTTATTTCCCATTTGGAAGTGAGATATTGGGATAAAGTGCTTTCTTCTTGTCTCAAAAATGTTATCTTTGAATATTAGCCTTCTACAATACCTTCATCCATCAGATTGCACAAAAATTGGCTACTGATCACTGGGTCACATTTCTCATATTCTCCCTGCCATTCAGTGCCCATCTTTGATGCCATCATGCTGGTCTGTAATACAGTGTCTTTTTATTCATTTTGGTATGCCTTCTTACATTATTCATGTTTGCAAACAGATCATTCTAATATTAGTTTTCATTAAGCTGACCATTTGTCATGTAATACACAATCATTGTGAACACATTCTAAAGTTACTTTCTGCTCAAACATGGATGTTTTCTAAAGTTTGGTCAGGCTCTATATGTCCTTTTAAATTTTGTCTTATCGTGGCCCAAATACTGTATTATTATGATTGATCCCTCAGTCAGCCAGTTGTTTAGACTGGATTTGGCATTTTGGTCCACTTATCGAGTCCTTCCCAAGTACCTGGGATAGGCTGATGTTGAATATTGAAGGTATCGTTGCAGGATGTAAGCTATTCCAAATAAAGCTGCCTTTTGCAATTGACTGATAGTGATTTTGTCAATACTGATGGTAGTATCTTTGCTTTCTTTTGCCACAGTCATCCTACTTCTATTTGCAGGTCTTTATATTTTGTGATTTTCTTCAGTTCTTTCTCTTCTATTCTGCTATCTCCAGGTATTGCAATGTCTACTTTTTTTGTCTTTCTTATCAACAGTTGTTAAGTCTGGGGTGTTGTGTGGCAGATGCTTGTCTGTCTGAAACTCCCAGAGCACTTTAGCTTCTTCATTTTATGTAACTTTGTCTATTTTGTGGTATTTCTTACAGATTTTCCAATGCACAATTGTTGCTATTTTGTCATGTTATTTGTTGTTGTTGTTGCTGTTATTGTTATTGTTGTTGTTATTGTTATTATTATTATTATTTAAACTTGTATGCCACCCAACTCTCAATGACTCTGATGGCTCACAACAATCAAACAAAGAAACTACAATAAAATCAATAAAACATACAAGATAAAAGATACAGTAAAAGATGGCAGGCATGATGAAGTGAGGGGTCTCACTCTCCTTTGCCATGTTAATGTTTTGAGCAGCAATAAACAACATACTGATTCTGTATTTAGGAAAAAATAAGCATGATACTCTTAGCCAACCCCTTTTCATGTGTATTTCTAGTTCTTCCCTAGGACTACCAGTTCTGGACTGCAAAAATCTGGATGACCACTAAATAGAAACATTTTCTGCACAGGGTGTCCTTGTTTAGTGACTGCCTCATTTAGCAACCATTTTCAGTTATGATAGTGATGAAAAAGTAACTTTATGACCAATCCTTGCATGTATGACCTTCACAAGTCTGTAAAGCAAAGGAAAGCTGAAGTAAGATATAAGCGCAGTCATGGTTTCAACGGGCAACTGCTTCACTTAATGGCTGAGTTGCCTGTCCCAACTGTGATCACTAAATGAGGACTACTGTATATCTTTCTGTATCTGGATTTTTTGCAGCTTATATTTGAGGCCTGTTGTCAAGCTATATGTGGAATAGGGCCAGGTTATTTGAGGGACCACCTATTTTCCATGATTTCTGCCTGGCCTGTAAGAGCTGGCTGAGTTGGGAAGATCCAGGTCTTGTCAGTTAAACAATGCCATCTATCAGACCTAGGAAGTGGGCCTTCTCTGCCATGGTGTCATCCCTCTGAAATAAGTTCCCTCCATAAATCCATGTGTCTCCCACTCTGCTGGCATTCCAGAAGACCTTGAAAACTTGGCTGTTCTCCCAAGCTCCCCCCTCCATTAGATGGGTTTCTGTATGAGTTCTGTATATATTTATATAGCTATATAAATTCTGTATGGGTTTTGTATACATGGGATATATTAATTGGATGGACACTATCTTGTTTATTTATATTTTATTGTGTTTTTTATCTTGCTTATTTGTTTGATATTGTGAGCAGCCCAAAGTCATTTTGGAATTGGGCAACACCTAAATATAAATAAAGACAGACAGACACACATACATACAGCAAGCCCCATGCAGCTTGCATGGGCAAGTTCAAGGAAACAAGAACCATACAATTTTCAGTAAGGTCTTTTCAATGGTAGTTGTGGGTAAATGCAGAATCTTGGAAACTGCAAGAACTAATTTACCACCCAAATTTATACTGATTTCCTTAAGGCAGAGACTCTTTGAGTGACTTGAAATGCTCCTTCCCAGATTTAGCTCCACCTGGGCTAATTTACTGTTTATTTGATAACATGTCCTCTGACTCATCCAATGCTCTCTCTTGACTGTGTGTATCTGTGTTCTGTTCCATTCCTTCCCCAGCTTCTCCACAATCATTCACAGCTATCCTCCTCACCATGGTTTCCACACCTATTCAGAAATAGAACAAGGCTAACAGCAATTGGGCAGTTTTAAAAAACTACCCCATCTGAGAATAGCCCATTGGAAATACCTGGCAATCCTG
Organism: Candoia aspera; assembly: GCF_035149785.1. Taxonomy (NCBI): domain Eukaryota; kingdom Metazoa; phylum Chordata; class Lepidosauria; order Squamata; family Candoiidae; genus Candoia; species Candoia aspera. The sequence continues at coordinate 124,628,951 of NC_086153.1, read as the reverse complement.
ACTACTGTTGCCACACCTATAAAGAGCATGGTTACAACAAATACTCTGTGATGTGACTTTTCAACAATTTCTAGCAAAAGCTCCTATGACTCAGAATTTGGTTCTGACTCAGAGGGTTTGTTTACATAACACACAAAACTATGATTTACTTAACATGGTTTATTGAATAAATCATAAGTTGCTGGAATGCTCAGAACAGCCAAAGATTTAAAAAAAAATCATCAGTGGGTTCATATAACACACTAAACTATAAAACATGGTTCAAAAACCATAGCATTCACACAACAGTCTAAGCCATAAATAAGCAAACTATTTCATGGGTTAGTGGTGTTTTGTGAAAGCAGCAAATCTTCTAAGCATATTTGAAGCCAACTATATCTGAAGAAGTTAAAGAGAATAATTTGCCACATGGCTAACACAAACAAACTTAAAGTAAACTCTGATCAAGCAGAAAAACTTTGTGTTGGCAGACAACTCTGTGCAACTGTTGCTTCCTTGACTATATTCTGGAGTGGGTGGCTATATTAAATCTAACAGAGAAATAATAAATAATCCTTAAAATAATGCAGTTGGCTCTTTCAGTGCAATGCATAGTAATAATGCATTTGGATAGGTATTGGGATGAGATATGCTCCTCAATGGCAACACCCAAATGGGCAGAAATATGCTTTTTTTCCATTGATTCCCCTTTTCATTATTTTTGCAGGCAGAAGAAGGCATTGTTCAGGTTCTTTGATGACCAGTGGCAAGGTAGATGGACTCAGTTACATTGGTGACAGGTGCACCATTGAAAGACCCAAAAGACCAAGTTAGAGACAGAACTTCATGAGCAAAAATCTATCTATGGGGTCACTAAGAGTCAATGCCTACTTGAAGACCCATAATCAATCCATTGACTATCCAGGTTTCCTTTGTCATTCCCTTTTTTCTGTTGTATCCCAGTCACATTTTTGCTAACTGCAAAAAGAAAAAGAGCTTTAGGATCACTTAACATGGTTTTGCCAGGTGTGAGGAATGACCTCATGGCCTTGTTCCAATAACACTGAAGTGGTGCATTTGGTTTGGCCTTTTTAAGGATGGGAAGAGGTGCCCTCTTCCACACCATTTAATTATACTTCCATGCACAACTTCTTTTATGGATCTCAGAAGATGAGATGGCTTTTAGGATTCATATGAGAGAAAGGTATTAACTCTGGCCTTCAGAGAACCATTGGAGGAGGTTTCCCAGTTCAGCAATTTGGAATTAGCGGCTCATACAAGAAAAACCTTTCTAAGCAAAGGAAAAGTTGATGGGGGGGATCTCTCATCTTCTGAGATCCAAAAAAGAGGTTGTGTGTGGAAGTATAATTAATACTTCTGCAATCTCCCCACAACATTCACAAATCTATTGTGGTTGATTTTTTCTGATCATCTTTCTTCATACTCTGCTCCTGACTTTACATCTCAGAGAGATTCTAAATTTTGTTCAGAAGCTTGCAGCATATGAAAACAAGTTGTTCATAAAGCTGTATAATTCAAATAAGCAAGATTCAGGCATTTAGCAGTTAAGGAAAAAAGGACAACTGAAATTGTTTAAATATCAGTTAATTGGATAATTAGATATTAAGGAGTATAGTTCCCTTTTTATTTCTTTATCTTTCCCTTTTACCTTGCCTTCCTTGTATGTAAACATACGCTACTTTTAAAAATCAATAGTTTTAATGCATATGCTTTTTTGGATATCACCAGTCATAGACTGTAATGAACATTGAGTGATTGCTATTGACTTGTTCATACTGAATATATTTTAGCAGTAACATTGTGTATCCTCCAATCATTCTCTGCTCTGTGCCTCCAACGGTTCTTAGATTTGAACTGCTCTACAAATATTTGATAACAAATTATCCCATACTCTGAAGTTTCTTTCCCCAGAAGAGAACTTAACTTCCTTCGAATTGGAAAAGACAATTGCACCAATGCATCAGTACAACCCACTTACAACCTGGAAAGTACAATTTTCCAAGAAGAGCAATACTGAAAATAAAGTCGTATGCTTCAGGCAAACATGTTTCAATCAGCTATGCTCAGCGGTGAAAGATACACCAAGACAAGCAAAGAGAAAGGATTGATAACTTTTTTAAAATGCTTGACAGATCTAGGCTGAAAGTTACTAGTGTTTAGACTTAAGCATTATTCAAAATATAAGTGGAAATTACATTATTTCAAATGGAGAGGCCTAGAGGCACCACACTGGGGGAATTAAGAAAATTAAATATCATGGTAGAGTCACAGTAGTGAGATGGGCAGCTACATAACTTAAATAACCAAATAAATAAATGCTATATTTATGTATTTGTTTGTTTGTTTGTTTGTTTCTCAAGTTTTATCACCACCCATCTCCCCCCAAAGGAGGGGCTCTGGGTGGTTTACAACAAAAGCAAAGTTTAAAATTCAGTACCATTATAAATACAACAAATATGAATATAAATAGACAATAAAAATATATAATGTGATAAAATCCAGATGGCTAAAGATTGTATCTCAGTCTGGGAGTATAAAGGGCCATTCTAGGGCACTAGCCATCACCAGGAATGACTATTCCCCTTCCTACTCCAGACATGTTGGCAGAACCAGGTTTTTAGTTTTTTATGGAAGTCCAGGAGTGAGGGGGCTTGTCTCATCTCTGGGGGGAGAATGTTCTGGAGGGCAGGAACTACTGCAGAGAAGGCCTGTTTCCTAGACCCCATCAGATGGAATTGTTTTACAGATGGGGTCCATAGCATGCCCTCTCTGCATGACCAGCTGGGATGGGTCAATGTGATGGGGGTGAGATAGTCCCTCATGTAACCTGGCCCCATGCCATGTAGGGCTTTAAAGGTGACTAACCAACACCTTGAATTGGACCCAGAAGCAAATAAGTAATTACTTAAATTTGCAAAGTTCTCTGCTGTTTGTAAGTAATTAGTCAACTGATCCTGTACTATGTAGCACATTTTTCCTGTATTTTTTCATACACACACACACTTCTTGGACTTGGGGCATTTAATATATATTTTGCCTTATATTAATTAAACTCAGCATAAGGTAAAGATTTCTTCATCCTGAAAAGAGAAAAAAAATGCAAGATTTTGTTAGGTAAATAGTTGTTGCTTTATTAAATTTATTATTGCCCCCCATTCAAGAAGATACTGGGCATCTTACAGTATCCAAACATACAATTAAAAACAATTTTATAAAAAACATGAAACAAGACATGGCAGCCCAGACTAAAAACAAACATACTAATAAAAACACAACAGGGCTTCCACAAGCACACTGACCCTGGGCCTGGGAACAGGCTCCAGAACACAGGAAAGTTAACTTATTCTTTTCCTACCACAATCTCAATATAATTTGCCTTCATTTTTTAAGAAGGCGGTTAGTTTTCATAATGAAGGAATTATAATTTTGGCAACTGACATATCTAGTTTCAAATGACTAACTTGAAATGAATGTGTCACAGAAGACAGTAGTAGCTGTAGACTCAGGGTAGATTCTGAAGGCTTGTTTGAAAGATATTAAAGTCTATTTCATTATTATGAAGGAGGGGGAAGAAGAATAAAAAGTTGTGGAGGTATTTATTTTGCTTTCACTCCAATGTAACCAGACAACATCTTAAGGAATAATATATAAGGCAATGATGAAACCCATATAGGGAACCTGTGGCTCTCTAGATGTTATTAGATGCCAGTTCCCATCAGTCTCAGCTCCTCCAATTAAAAAAAAATGCTAGGTTTTTTTTTTTTTTTTATCCCAATGACAGCACACTCCTCAGACCTGCTACATGAAATATTGGAGACATAATTTGCTCAGTGATTCCTTTCTCCATCTGGATAGCAAGTCAGGTATGATAGTAAGTTAGATTGTAGGCTAGAATCTGGCTCTCAGAATTAGATGAAAGCATATGAGAAGCAATTCTTGACTTCTGCTGAAATGAAAGTATCCATGACTGTTTTAAAAGGGATGTTAAATAAGGATATACGTTTAACATAAAATGTAGTTCTGAATATAGTGATTTATATTTATCACAATGATTAATTTGTCATGTAGGACCCAGGTACATGAAGCTGTTTGGTTTTGTAGATAAGAACATATCTATAAATTTTAGGATCAGGCCAATAGCCCACCTATTCGAATACCTTGTGTTCACTGTGCCCAATGTAGATGAATTCAGAAAGCTCAGAAATAGGAACAAAAAGTTTATGTAGCCCTCTTCCATTGTTAATACTGAGCAGGTGGTATTTAAGACATGTGTAACCGGTGATTAAGGAGGTCACCATTGGTAGATGTAGCATAGGAAGTAGTGGTAGAGTCCTTGGTGCTCTCTGAGCTTGGTTGTTTGCTTGCAGCTGTTTTATTACTCAACTAGGTAACGCCATAAGTGCTACTACTTCATTGTCTACATCTACTACATCATCTACTACTCAGTGCAGTTGTAGGTAGAACCAAACAACTTAGTTCAAATCAATTCTCAGGCAAGTAGTTCATTGGATAACCTTGGGCAAATCATTATTTTTAAGATTATCATATAATCTGAAAAGAGAAATGGAGATCCATATGCTACCCTTCATTCCTTGGTGAAATGCAAATGGCCCTGAAAGCTAGACTATCAGAAAGACTTAACAAAGAAAAATTGATGCCTTTGAATTATCATGCTGGAGAAAATTGCTGATAATACCTTGGCCTGCAAGAACAAATCATTCAACACAAGATGATGTAAAACCGTACTACTCATTGGAAGCACTAATAATGAAGCCAAAGCTAAAGTATTTTGACCATGTAATGTGAAGGGAATAATAGTTGGGAAAGACCCTGATACTCTGAAAAACTGAAAAAGAGGCTGACAGAAAATAAGGTGGCTAGATACTATCCCTGATGATACAAGCAGAAGTTTAACAAGAATTCAACAAAGCAAATGCTGACAGGAAATCCTGATGAAATGATGTCAGTTGAGTCAGAAACAACTGAATGACTGAACAACAACAAAGGCTGCAATCCATAGGGAACAAGCACAATTAAACACAATGCGACTTATTTCTGAGTAAAGATTGCATTGTTAATCATTCATTTTACAATTCCTAAGGTTGTTTCAAAAAGCCACTTTAGGATATAGTAATAAGACGAGTTGAAGGCACTATAAGTAAGTAAATATGAGCAGATCTGTCTGTCTGTCTGTCTGTCTGTCTGTCTATCTATCTATCTATCTATCTATCTATCTATCTATCTATCTATCTATCTATCTTCTAACTTCATGTCACGATCCTTTCCTCCAATTTCTTCTAATCTGAAGCCTAAAGGTAAGAAGAAATCTTGCAATGAACTAGATCACTGTCTATCTTGTTTAGTAATTTCACTGGAAAACAATTGGGGCAGTCCACTCCCATAAGACTTTGCAGCAAGACAAATGCTAGCATCAAACTCCAGCAGTGGTGTGTAGCAAGTGTGTTACAATTGACCAATGGCCAGTGAATTATGGAAAAATGGTAGATATCTCAGAGACTGGCAGGTTGAAAACATGTTCTTCTTCTTGATTCACAATTTTTTTTTAATGAACTGTATTTTACTTCATGTTGAATGTACTGCCTTTTCCAAAAATCTCATGGTACACACTATGAAGTGTTTATTATTCATCCACTTCTAGGACATTGAAATGCCATTGACAAATTAGTTTGTTAGAGTAGAGTGGTTTACCATATTTAATATTTTTGTGAATTATTCCTTGAGTCTATGTCTACATATTATCTTAGCAACTAAACCCTGCCATTTCTTTGAGAGGAGATCAAATACTCTCAAACCAGGTTATAGGAATGTTAGACAACTCTGTGTGTGTTTACTGTTTCCTTGCTTTTAATATACCTGTGCTGATTTCTGGGTATAGATAATTGACTCTTGGGATGTAATAAACTTTTAAGCGTGTATTTCATTACCACCAAAGAAAGCTATTTATGGTCCAATTGTACTGCGACAACTCAAGGAGTTATGGGAGCTATAGATAATAAGACAAACATTTAGGTTAAAAATGCCATTCTCATAAAAAGACTTTGCTATTTACTGCAAAACAACAACAACAACCTGAAAGATTATTAACAAGAAATAAAGCCAACAGTCTGCTTGAAGACATTCTGGGGTATTGAACATATAACACACAAGTTGATTTTATAAGTACACTGAAACAAATCAAACTCTCTTCCAGCAATCAATTTCTAAACAAAACCGGATAATGCAAGAGAGGCATAAACAGAAAAGGTTATATATTATCTTCAAAGTAATTACCATATACAAAAATTCCATATATATTCAATATATGGTATCCACCATCTTATATTGGGAGACCTAGATTCAAGTCTATCTACAGTTATAGAAACTCACTGGATGACTTTGGGCCAGTCACACTTTCTTAGTCCCACCTAAATGGAGGAGCAGGTATTATGTGTACCTCCTTGACCTCCCATGAAAAAAGGTAGATTAGAAACCTAATAAAATAAAAAGGCCTCTTATTTGGTTGATTACTACTGATGACAGAAATAATGGAAACTAGGAAAAGAGGGAAATAATGCACTATATTTCCAATTCACTCAGCTTTTTCTGTTTATTTATTTCATTTATATTCTGCCCTTTGGTGAATCATCACACAGACACATGATGAGTTCCTGTCTAAAAGAAGCAGGGCTTTGGGCTACTCCTTTATTTATTGTTTGATCTCTATATGGAAGAAAATGTCTTACTATTTTTGATCAGACTGGAAGTAAGTTCACAATTCTTTTCAGACGATGGCTGAAACACCATGATGGAGAAACTTGGCAAGCCACGGATCCCATTACACTGGTGGCCTGCACCATGAATTAGGCTCCCTGCATTAATCAGTAGTTGTAGTTGCTTAGTGAATTCCTACTTTGCTTCTCCTTAATTCCTACTTTATTCCTACTGTGATTCCTGATTCCTTCCTTGATTCCCCTTAAAAAGAAAAGGTCATACAAACTACTTGTGTAGCCAAAGACAGACCTTACAGAATTTATATATTACAGACCTTATAACTTATATACAGAAGTTATATATTGTTGCTGCATGTTGGAAGGTGTACTGGAATTTAACTATATATATATGCCCAGACAAACCCATATCATCATTATTGTATTGAAAAGAAAGCCTGTGCTAGCTTCTCCCAGCCTGGCACCCCCAGAGGTATTGGGGTTACAACACCCAGCCAACACGAGCTGTAGGAATATGGAAAGTTTTAATCCCAAGGTCTGGAGGTCACCATAGCAGATTTGCAGCTTTCAGTTCGTTGCTCTTTGATTTCCTTTGGTTTATTGAGTATTACCTTCTTAATGGGTAGGCTTCTTTTAAAAGAAAATTGTGAACTTCATAATAGATAAGCATTTTACTAGTCATCCTGAGGTCTGAATCCACATTGACAGCTCACTGTATTGTCTAAATTGACCTGAAAAGACAATTGAATTCCTGGGAGGAATCTAAGAAGAGACATGCACAGTGATTTCCATGAATGCAGTGGGAAGGAGGATGAACAACAACAACAAAAAATCAACTATTGACATATGGATAAAGGTAGAAAAAAGTATGCTAAGGAAATTTACTGTGAAAGATCACAACATTTCATATTATTACAGTGCATAAATGACACTGCAGTTTTCTCCAGTTCAGTAGAACTGTATAAGTAAAATGTATTTATAACATTTAAGAATATGTAAAATGGACAGTGTGGGTGAAAACAGCACCCAAGGAATCTGTCTGATTTCCTAAGCCTGCAGAGAAGGCTTTACTAAAGGTATAATTACTGCTCATGTACCATAACTAATGAGTGCTAGCTATTCATTATAAGCACTGTTTACTTTTTGGTTTTCATAGCAAAACTAACCACATACTGCCTGCTTTCAAAATAAATAATTCATGGGTTCACTCCATAATTACCATGTTATGTTTGTGACGCCAAGCCCTCGCTTGTGTCTCAATTGTCATTAAAAGAGAGTATACATGGATGGGTGATACACATTTCAGAGAAGCAATGGTAAAAAGTACACAGCTAAAATGAACAGAAAAAGTATAAAATGTAGCAGCTAGAATTGGACAGAATATTCCTTCCTTCCTTCCTTCCTTCCTTCCTTCCTTCCTTCCTTCCTTCCAGCAGAATTACCTCCATACTACTGATGTTAAATTTCGTAACCTAATCTGCACATTTTAGATCATTGTTGTTGTTGATTTCATCCAAGCACTGTACAGAAATTAAAATATGCATTTACTTAGCAGATTTATGTTCTAGATTTCTTCCATCATGGAACTCAAGGTGGTTTGGATGAGTTTCTAGGATGTCTTGGAAACTCAGTGCCTGAGGTAGTTTTATGAGATGGGACGAGGGAGTAATTGTTAAAACTTTTGGCTCTTGCTCAAGAAAAATGCCTGGTGAGGAGAAGGAAGAGGAGGAGGACTATACTTGGATTCTACGTGCAACATGTCTGTCCTCAGATCAGAATAACCTTTGTAATTGGCCATGCCAATTGAGATAAGCTGCAAAATAGGAAGAGATTTATATGCATGTACATATATATACACACACACACACACCATTCAACATACCTCTCCATACCGTTCTATCCATGCAAACTATCCTTGCTTCCATTGCCTTTTGCCCTTTATATTTCTCACATCTCTCTTTTGAGGACCTCATCAACTCCAACTAACTATGACTTCTTCAGTCTTCCCCTTCCTCTCAACATGTTCACTCTTCCTTTATATAGTGGTCTTGTGATTCAGTCCTCATTCTTTCTCTCTATATGACCAAACATCTCAATGTACTTATTTTGTACTGGTCACTCATTTTTATATTCAATCCACATTTATTCAGCATCCATTTGTTCTTGATGTTAGAGTTTCTTAAGTACAGCCACTCCTCATTTAGTGACTACCTTGGTTAGAGACCATTCACAAATACAACAGTAATACATGGTAATTAAAAAATCATTTTCTGACTAATGCACACATTTATGACCAAATTTTGTGCACCTGATAACAAAACTCTTCAGTGTGAAACTGATTAAGTATCACTGTATCTTTTCTTCTCTATACATACTATATGTTTCTCATTTTTCATCCTCATTTTTGCAGCACATATTCTTTTATATGCATTCTTTCTCATCCACAGCTTCTTTCACTTCATCCCTCCACCAAGCATTGATTGTCACACTATCATTAGCATAACTCCATACATTTCATTTCCACTCTGTAGCATAAGTATTTTCACTCTGTTCCAAGTAGTTTCCATAGTTCCACTTTCTATTCATTCTGTTGGGAGATTAATTTATCTTCTTTCATACAGGCCTCATACTTTTTCTTCTTCCAGTTACAGTATTTGGGTTTTGGTTCTTTCCTTTTTCCTTTTTCTACTCTCATGTTTTCCCAAGATCTACTCTTGACATTAGCAAATGATTAGCAAATGATTCCCAATATCTACTCTTGATATTAGCACATTCAGAATCTCTCATCACCCTTCTATTACTTATGAATTGTCCTAACAGCCAGGAAACACACTGAGACAAGGAACTGGTCTCTAATATTTATTGCTAGTATTTAACAGGAATCCTAACAAACTGAAGAAGCATGGGAAAACCCAGACATATAAACCCCAAGGGTTAAGGCGGTCCCGATCTGTGTCTCTTTGAATGGCTGACCAATTCCTCAGTGCTACGCATGCGCTTGACAGTCTGGATGGGAGCCCCCTGCTCGCCATCCTTACTCATGACATGAATTCTCTCATTATTTCATTATAAAGAATCAAATCAACCATGCAGATGGATTTGTATTAATTCCTTTGCTGTGCAAATTTATGAATAGTTTAATGCTTCAGACAGATATCTGAAACAATAGATTTTTTTAAACAGATAACCATCAGTCACCTTTCTCATTCTCATTCATTCTTGAGTCTCCAAATAGTACCATTCAGTTGTGGTATATTTTAGCCAGAATGGTGCAAGTTCAACAGAAGTTCAGTTTTCTTTCAAACATACTTTAGCTGTTCTGCATTAGCTACAATCTCCCATATCGATACTCTGTGATTCTGTGCTACAGTCTCCCATGCTAGTCCCAGCTGTCTCTTAAGTCAACTTTAGAAATTCCAGTCCAGAATGGAATGGGTTAGTAAGGGACTTGATTGGTGCTTGATGTGGACTATGGCCACCTCAACATCTGATTGGTTGTTCCATTGTTTGTTTTTTCCCCTTTCCATCTTTGCCAGGAAAGCAAGCCTTGCTGGTTGGCTGCTGCATGGACCCATCTACCAGTGTCTGCCTTTTCCTTTGGGACTTCTTCTTTCCTCACTAGTCCCTCTGCCTTTACTTTACTTTCCAAGATGTTTACACACATGGATGCCTTCAAATCCATACCCACACACCTTCCCACACTATCTCTTTTAACACTAACACAGATCCTTATGGTATCTTTGCATCTCCCATGCTACAATTATCAAAGCAATAAGGAACAGTTTTTTCTTTCATTCTTAGGTTTCTCTGTAGGTCCATGGAAACTCTGTAGCAAGGAACAACTGATAGTTCAGCTTAATAGAAACAAAATAGTAATATTCCTGCATTGCGACTTAAAGATGTTAACAAGAATTAAGAGAAGGGAAGCTGATAAGGGGAGTACACTTCACCCAGCCTCATTAGAAAACAAAAGGGTGCTCACTGGGAGATGAAATGTTTGAATGGAACATGAGGTTCTAGAATGGAAGGCCACTGTTAGATCAACTCCAAGATTATTTTTTAAAATGTGGAAAATGTAGCCTTGAATCCAGGGTAAAATGGTTGCAGAAGGAAGTGATCTGTCGCTGGAAGTGAGGTGGCATGCCAGGCACTGCAGTAGTCATAGCTTAGGCTGTTATAAGTGCTGGAGAAGATACACTCTGAAGGGCTTAAAACATCTCAGGTTGAAAAAAAATTGAATCAAAGTTCAAAAACATGAGTTACACCCTGCATTTGCAATGGGGTGCAAATGGGAAGACGATAACATCATTCCTGCACCCAGGAAACAGTGAAATGCTATGCACTGACATATTTAATATGCTGAACTTTATATCAGGTTAAAATTCAACATTATTTCAACATTTGACTATTTATGTTTTAAATAGCCCCTTTTTTTCATTCTTTCATACGTAATTTGATGTCAAAATGGGTTGGATTTACTGGGTTTGTTTCATATAAATGTAGCTATAGTTGTGTTGGTATTTGTTTTTTCTGCTTTTGGCTGTAGAGAAATTAAGGTTACTATGGCAACAAATCACTCTGGCAGGGTGAACAGGTCAAACTTAAGTATCCTTAGTTTTGGGTGTGAAAAGAATGACCATATAAGGAAATTGCCTGGAGGGAAGCTTGCCTGGGCTTGTTAGTTTCATTTTCCTTTTCTACACAACCTCTCTTCCCAGTCCTCTCTGAGCGCATGTGAATGCACAAGCTTGTAAAATATGTTTGTGTAAGAAGCTTTCTGTAAATACATTTATTTTTATAGAAATGCCTGGTGTATGATTTTTCTGATCTCTTGGGCCAAATGCTTTCCAGCACACTCTGACAAGTTGTAGTTACTGAAAGATATGTCCACTCTGCTTTTTAAGTGAAGTCTTTACTATTTGGTAAAGACTCTACAACATTGTCCAAGGTGTAAAATATAAGTTTGTTCTACTTCAGTTAGGTAAATATGGGGTGGGGGGTTATATCTAACCTATTTCCTGGATATGAGGAGCTATCAGAGAAGAAAAAAGGATCTATCTTCATGTTCAGTAAGTCACTCATAAGGAAACAGACTAGATCAAGCTAAGGCCTATCTAAGTATGTCACCCAACCAGTTATTGAAAATCTACAAGCCAGGCCTGTGTAGCTATAGTTGTATTGGTATTTGTTTTTTGTTTTTTTTCTGTTTTTGGCTGTAGAGAAATTAAGGTTACTATGGTAACAAATCACTCTGGCAGGGTGAACAGGTCAAACTTAAGTATCCTTAGTTTTGGGTGTGAAAAGAATGACCATATAAGGAAATAGTCTTCTCTAAAAAAAGCATGCTACCTCTGCATACTGAAGATCTCTTCTCTAAGGCTCTGAAATTGATCTACCGTGCAGTTGTATATAGTCTACCATTGTAAGGGCCTCTTCTCTGGTCTGCTTTTATGGTACACTGGTGTTCTTATGGAACTTGTAAATTATTGTCCAAGGGTGTAAAACATTGTGCCAGTTACAGCATTGTTATTATGTTTTAACTAGAACTAACTTGAATGAACACAACTTCACACAGAACATTACAGGATATTGAATTGTATCCCTTCAAAAAACTTGAAAACGAAAATGGTACTACTAAGCAAAGTGAAGTATATGATTAGCACAGAACATTTCATGGCTTCAGGGTCAATAAAATGAACTAATAAGGAATAATTATTTTAACACATTAAAGTAATAGTACAAAAGCCTCCAAAAGGGCTTTTGTGTTGATTGTTTTGTTAAGATTACAGTTTTGGCAGCTTTGGTTTTATTGATCTGATTCTTGTATTTATAAATATTAGGATTATACATTACATGTACCATTGCTGCTGAATAATAAACCAATAAATTATAAATTCAGATCACCAGACTTTTGCTAAGGGCCTTTCCCCAGTACTAAGATTTAGTACTATTCACCCACCCTTGAGTTTGCAGACGAGTCAAACATGACTTACTGACTGAACAACAACAAATACCAGGATATAAATTGTTGCCCCATTGCCAATCAGTATCCTGATTCCAGGGGGTCCATTCTGGGTGATGTTTTGGTATTATGCATGGACAGCGCAGGATAGACAAAGTGATTGGTTGAGTCCACAAATCAGCTTGGCTGGCTAAAACAATCTAGTACAATTCTGGTTGCTGAACTGAGGGGAGGCTGGGTAGATGGGACCTAAATCATGTTATTGTTGTATATCAGCAAAGAAAGTAATTCCAAGCAGGCGTGTTTTGAGAAATGTCTCAAGATACATCTTCTGTGGGATAAGAAGAGCTATCAGAATCCATATGGAGTTTCTGGGTCAACATAGTGCAAAAGAGACATACAATGTGAGAGCAAAGTTGGTAATACAGGTGGGAGAGGTGTGATTTTTTAAAAAAATATTATTTGATAATCCCAAATCATGGGAAAAGTACTCAAATTGTTATATAGTAGGGTTTCCATAGCAGGCTGAAAGAAATAGGCTGATTTGATGAATAGCAGAGAAGTAGTGTACTTGAATGAGACCCAAAGCACTTCTTCCAAATAATTCCTAAAAAAAAAAATAGATTAGATTAGATTAGATCAGATCAGATTAGATTAAATTAGATAGAGATAAGGGGAGAGAGGGAGAGAGGGAGAGAAGGAGAGAGAAGGGGAGAGAGAGAGAGAGAGAGAGGGACAGATTGATTTAAAGGGAAGGTTAAATCGATTTTCCACCCTTGGTAGAGAAAATAAAACTGGATCAGAACAGGAGCTTTCTCTGGATCTTTCCAAGAATATTTTTCTATAGTTAGAAGAAGGTGAGAGAGCCAAGCAGATGGAGCAACCAAATGTTTTGATATAGCTACATTCTAGTTAGGCAGCCAGCCGTCATATTTAATTCCTGCCTCTACTCTTAATCATTTCACTTTCACTTTGCAATAGTTCTGGAAAAATGGGGATGGACAAGCTAGATGTGTGGGTGAGTCACTTTGTATGGCAAAAAAGCCTGGGTGAAGAGTGATTGCCTGGAGCCCAAAGATCTCATAGGTAGCCTCTGTCACCATCAATGCTTCAGCTATGAGTTAAGTCAAAGATATAAGGACATTTGTAAAACCATTTGCGAGTGACCCTCTTTAATCTGATTTTCTCCCAGATACATGGAAATAGATTGGAGACATAGGGGTAGCAAAGAAAAGGATCAATGGCCTGCTTTTCTATTGAACTACCTTTGCCATCAGTCAAAAGATATCCAGTTTTTTCTATACTCTGCATCCTGAGGTTTCTTTTCTTAAAAATAAAGAGTGAAACTGACAAAATTAGGCTATCCAGGCTTAGAAGAAAAAGGGAGGAGGAGGAGGAGGAGGAAAGGAATATAAACCAGTAATGAGGAATCTTGAAAAACAAGACTCTTAATATTGTCCTTGATAACAAAAGGAGGTTTGCTTCTCTTTGTTCCTTTACTGGAATACGTTCATTTCAACTTAGGTAATCACGTAGGGAAGAATACAAAGCTTCTCCCCATAGGCTGAAATACATAAAAACTTTTCTCAGCATAAAGGTGAAAAAAACAGCCTGCTCTTGTAAAAGAGTAACCTCAGTCTCTTCTTCCATTTAAAAGTGTGTGTGTGTGTGTTTGTGTGTGTGTGTGTGCGTGCACACGCACACGCACATTTGTCTAGTACTTTCAGGACTGACTTTATTTATATTTCATGTTTTGTCACTGCCCATCTCACTAAGAGCAACTCTGGGTGGTTTACAATAAAATTAAAATAACTACAGATTAAAATACAATAAAAGCAAAATTCTTCATAAAAATATAAGTATAAAATATAAAATCCAAGATGGCAAATCCAAAGATCTTAATTTAAATACATATAATTCCTTGGGGCCTCTTCAACCACCCCCATGATTGATTACCCCCCTCCCACCCCAATTGAGATGGCAGAGCCAGGTCTTCACCCCCTTTCAGAAGGCCGGGAGAGGCTTGCCTCACCGCTGGGAGCAACATATTCCACAGGGTGGGGGCCGTGGCAGAGAAGGCTCTCTTCCAGGACCCTGCCAATCAACAATCTCTCATAGATGGGGTCTGTAACATGCCCTCTCTGCCTGACCAGGTGGGATGGGTCAATGTAATGGGGGTAAGGCAGTCCCTCAGGTAACCTGGACCCATGCCATGTAGGACTTTAAAGGTAATGACCAACTTTCTGAATAACAGAATGGCAGCAGGGAAAGCTAACCAGATCGGAGGGGGCATGTCCACCTCAGCCTGAAACATCCAACAAGCACATGTGTGTTCACCCCCACTCATGGTCATCAGATTTCCTAACGAACAGGAACAAACCCAAATGGATATTATACTACATCTTGAGGCTTCCCTTGTATGATACCGAAATAAGGGGGAAATACTTCTTTAAAATTGTACAACTAAGGATGGCTCACTCATGAGCTGGGAAAAGATGATGGGGGCTGGGGAAAAGATAAAGGCAGCATCATGGTGTGGGGGACTACTGAAGCCTTGGCTTTGTTAAGTGCAAGTCAGGAAAGACATTAAGATAGATGATGGCAAAACACATCCTGAAAAAAGGATGCTTAGGTTCTGCATTTAGGTACAGAAAATCCCAGACATAGGCATAATATTAAGATTAAGAATGGAAGGAGGAGATATTCCTGCTGTGGCAACTATCCCCACAAAAAAACCTGAGGCAACTTATTTGATAATAGGCAGGATGCAACCAAACAGTGTGATGTGGCTGATGAACAAGCAAACACAGAAACAGAAGCATGATTTCCATAGCATTGTATGGTTCTACTTGCCATTCATTCACTGTATTTACAATATGGAGTCCACTGCTGGATGCCAAAATTTAAGGACATTGTTGATAAACCAAAGCTTTCCAAAGACAGTATACTGTAATGATACTTCTTGGAACTACAAGGAATGATTGAAAAAGCTGGATATTTGTAACCTGGATAAGAAAAAGAGTAAGGGGAGACCCAATAACCTTGTGTACAGGTCTCCCATTTGGGTCAGAATTATTCTCTCTTTTTTTTTCCCAGAACAGATCTTTGCATTTGCAACCATTTTTTTTTTTCTCAAAATAGATCTACAAAACAGATCTACAACCAATAGATATAAAGATGTCAAGAAAACAGATTCTGCAGGGATTTCCAGTGGGGACATGGTGGACTGAACATCTGTGACCATGAGCTCAGTGGGTGGAACTGACAATGCAGCAGCTTTTGGGGGCTCAGGCAGGTTTTTCCTGAAGCCCAGGAGTGTTTTTCTGGATAAGGAAAACACCTGGAATCACCCCATCTGTCCTTGGGATGGCTGCTTGCAACCAAAAGATTGCAAACAGCGTTCATGCTCGATTGGTAAGAGCTAGCCGGGAGGCTGGGACATCACCATTTCCAAGCCATGCTGTAGTTTTAAAGGGACATTAAGACCAGCCACCTCGTTTCTAAAAGTTTATATTACTTTTAAGTATGTGTAACCTAAGAAAGGCTTTCTACAGCAAGGAGAAGCTGGTTCTCCTGGTGCTTATCATTATTTTTGGGATTAATTTTTTTAAAAATATATCTTTTTAAGTTTTGGACTTTGTTTTCCCTCCTAATATTAAGGAGGATTGAGAATAAATAATTGTCTCCCTGTTATTATTTTTGTACTAAATTTGAAGATATTAGAATTTTCTAACGCATTGAATCGGCTGTTTTGAACTTTCAGTTTTCTGCTTCTATTTTCCCTGGGGAACTGTCTGCATATCTCCTTTTTGCTTATGTATTAGATTAAGATTATTAAGGTATAATACAAAAAAGTTTGGTTTTGGGTTTAATATGATTAAGATTATTTAAAAAGTTGTATTATCAATTATACATCTCCATCCCGGGTGAAGTAAGTGATGCTGTGGCCACCCTTTCCAAGTGCCTGGGGGCTGTGGGGGCCTGGATGGGGGACAACAGGTTGCGGCTGAACCCGGGGAAGATGGAGTAGCTGTGGATTAATGGCTCCTCGATTTCTGGGAAATTGTCACCTTTAGTTCTGGATGGGGTTGCACTGCCCCAGACAGACCCGGTGCATGTTAATATGTTTTCTACTACAAATTAAGGTTACTATGGTAACTAATAATTCTGGCTGGGTGAAGAGGTCGAATTTAATTGTCCTCAGTTTAAGTGTTAATGGTTGCATTCCCTAAGGGAGGAACTTGCCTGAACTTCTTTTACTTTCAGTTTCCCTTCTGTGTAGGCTTGCAAAGAATATGCAGCTGAGAGAAATCTCTTCTCTCAGCAAATAGCCTTTTGTTTTTTGTGAATAAAATTATTTTTATAGAAATGCCTGGTGTGTGACTTTTCTGATCTCACCTGGGACAAATGCTTTCTGGCACTCTGCCAACAGGTTATGGGCCCAGTAAGCAGCCCAGTAAACCCAGTCAGCCCAGTAAAACCCAGAGAGAATAGAGAGATCAGCTCCACACCTCATGCACAATTTAAAGGCAGGTAGCAAAGACCTGTGAAGATTTTCTTTGGAGCCACCTGGAGATTTTCCAGCAACTACCAATCTACAGGACAAAGAAGCCAGCTGAGGTGACTTGCAAAAGAAGGAAGAAGCCATGGCTACCTCCCAGCCCTCAGCGATGCCTCTGGAGCACCTATCAGAGACCAACTATTTGAATTGGGCCCTGAAGATGGAGATGTATCTTTGCAGAGAGAATCTTTGGCTGCCAATTGGTGAGCAAACCCCCCAAAATCCCAGTGCTGAATGGCTTAGACAGGATGAGTGGGCTAGAGCCACCATTATCCTGGGAGTTGAGGACAATCAGCTAGTCAACGTGTGAGGTGTGCAGTCTGCAAAGCAACTTTGGGACGCTTTGAGAGACTTGTATGTAAAAGCAACAGCAGGGAGTAAAGTTACCCTGACAAAAAAGCTGTACAAAGCCTACCTTGCAGAAGGAGATAGCCTTCCTGAGCACCTGCATTATATTCAGCAGTTGTTTGTTGAGTTGCAGGAAAGAGGAATGGAATTTACACCTCTCACAAAATCTTATATCCTCCTGTCCTCACTGAATGAAATGTGGGACACACTGATTTGTACCCTAGAGGCTATGCCTGAAGCAGACCTCACCCCATTGTATGTTACAAAGCGCTTACTCGCTGAATGGGAGAAGAGAGAGGAAAGATCCCCCCCCCATCTCTTCCGGAAAGCTGCAGTACCAGAAAACAAGGGAAAAGAAGGGAAAGGAACCTGAGGCCACAGTGCTAGCCAGCCAGCGATGCTTCACTTGTGGTTCAGCTGGACATTTGCAGAAAGACTGTGCCTTGAGACCCAAGACTAGTAGAAAGACAGAGAAGAAGAACACAAGGGCAACACAGAAGAAGGCTCTTCAGACAACCCAAATTTCACAGGTTGCTGAATAGGATAATTCTGATATATGGGTTTGAGATTCTGGGGCCAATTGTCATTTATGTAATTGTAAAAGCTCTTTTGTGTCACTGTCTAAAACTGAAAGACAAAGTGTATCTTTGGCTGATGGGTCTGTGACCAAAATTATGGGACAAGGTGACTTGTATTTATCCTGCTTGGGAGAAACTGTAAAAGGTGTGTTGTATGTGCCAAATTTACAATCAAACCTTTTATCTGTAGCACAATTGGCTGCAACAGTGTATGTCATAATATTTAAGAAAAATGGTTGTGAGATACGTAAAAATGGGAAATTGTGTGCTACTGGTATGTTAAAAGACTCCTTGTACATTGTGCAAAATGCAAGGAAGCCAATCTGCAAGGCTGCAGTTGGCAACATTCCATATCATGACCAATGCGTACACCTGACGCACAGGAGATTTGGTCATGCTAATTCCAAGGATATAGCACAAATGCCACAGCTGTGTACTGACTTAAAGATAAAACCCTGTGACAAATACTTAGCTTGTGTTGTTTGCAAAGAATGCAAAACACTAAAAGCTCCTGTGAGTAAGCACAATGACAGAGTTACAACTAGACCTTTGGAAATTGTACATTCTGACATTATTGGTCCTTTTGCTCCAAGTCTTGGACAAGCAAGGTATGCAATGACCATCATTGATGATTTCTCAAGATACACATTTATCTACATCTTAAAACATAAAGATGATGTCATGTTCACTGTTTCAATGTGCACTGTACATCGTAACATTTCACATGCCATGGTGCTGACGCGTGTTTATGGTGGGAGGGAGCTGCTGTGAAACATTGTGCCAAGCTCTGTATCTGTGGAATGTGTTTGGGTTATGTGGTCTACTCAAGGGCTTTTCCTGAGGACCATCAGGAGCCATTAGGAGCACCTGGGATTGTGAGCCTGAGAAGATTCTATGGGGGGAGGGATCTCATTTGTACCGAGGGTTTTTTAGTTTGCATTTGGCACGCTTTTTCCATTCTCAGCTTTCTTTGTGATCCTGCATACTATTCTTTAATAAACGAGATATCTTTATGAACCTGTTCATGAGTCTGATGGTGTTTTAGGATAGGCAATCATTACATAAAGCTGAGAATCACCAAAGTTGTACCAATAGCTCCTGCCAAGATTAGTTTCTTGTGAGGGAAAACAATTAACAATGGCCAAAGCCAAACACACGACCGGGAGACTCGAGGAGCCAACTAGCGTGATGCCCAAGTCAACGGTCAGGAGCAAAGAATGGAGCCTCACCCCAGAACCTTCAGCTTCACGGCAGCATTTGAGTTCCAGCCCAGAGGGAGAGGGTTCCAAAGAGGGGAGAGCACCAAAGCAACCGGCACCCAGCGAATCACACGCAGAGTTGATCACCTGGGATGAAATGGCAGAACCCCAGCCAGGGACGTCCCAGGCGTCCTGGAAGTATCGGTTCCCACTGGCACCAAATGTAGAATCTACCATGGTATCAGAAGGGAGTCAGCCTACCGCGCGAGGGAGGGAGGAATCTCAAACCCCTGAAAGGCTAAGAGTGGTAGAGGCCAAATTAGAATCGATGGAGTACATGCTAAAAGCCCTGTCATGGGAGGGGGGGGCAGCCAAGGCGTGAAGGAGATTCCAGCTCCACACAATCATCCTCCATCCCCTCACCCGGACCACTGGCGGAGCGGAGCCAGAGATGAAGCCGGGATGAATCTCCACGCTGCAGAGCCCATCCATCAGTGTCCCAAGACAGGAGAACTGCTGTAACCTAGGGCCCAACCACTCAAGCAGCCACTAATTCAGCTCCAACAGGAGCGGGGGTGAAAGACTTTTCTGTCAAGTTTGATGAGGATCCAACTAAGTTGTCTTTCTTCTTCACTAATGCTAAAAATTATATGAAACAGTTTGGACCCTGCTTCCCTTCCGAAGAGGCTAAAATAACTGCCATTGCCACCAAGCTGAAGGGACAAGCAGCTGATTGGTATGTTCAATTAAGTGAGGCCAGCTCCCCTGAGCTTGAGGATTTCGAGGAATTTATGTGGGCGTTAAAGCTGCATTTTGAAGATCTGCTAGCCAAAGCAAGGGCTAAAAGGGCACTGAAGGATCTTAGCCAGGGCCAACTGTCTGTAGCTGATTATGCCCTGGAGTTTAAGGCTTTAGCTGGGAAAATTACCGACTGGTCCCAGTCTACCTTAATAGAACGATTTAAAGAGGGACTCAATAGGGATGTCCTGCGGTGGGCGTTGTGCAGAGACGACCCAGAGACATTGTATGAATGGATCTGCCTGGCCGGCAAGGCTGAGCATGCCCAGCATACCTACATGCAAGCCAAACAACCTGAAAAGCCACCAGCCACCATAAGGGGACCCCGAAGTGCCACAACTGCTGCCCAGCCAGGCTACAGAGCCTGGAAAGAGGAGAGAGATCGGTGCTATGCAAAGGGTCAGTGTCTCTGATGCAGAAAGGAAGGACACCGAGCAGCTGATTGCCCAAAAGTCAAGGCTGGAGACCGAGCGGGCAAACTGCCGGCCAAATCACCGCTTTCATCGCGGAGGATGATGGCAGCCAAGGGGGTGGCTGATGCTGAAGAAGTACCCTACTTCTCGGGAGAGGTTGAAGATGACTCCAAGGAACTGGCGAGAAATGCCAGCCACCTGCCTTGAAAAGCACCTGTGGGCAGGTGGAGGAGGATGGGCACGAAGATGCTATGGTGAGTGCTGACTGTCCAACTCTAGCAGTAAAAGTGAAATTGGGCTCCCGCACAAAGACTACAGAGGTCTGGGCTTTAGTTGACTCTGGGTGTTCCAGGTGTCTGATTCATACTGATCTGGTTGCTGCTTTGGACCTGCCTAGCTTTCCCCTCCAGCAGCCTTTGATCTTCACACAGTTGGATGGTTCAACAGCGGGGGGGGGGGGAACCCATTTCACTGGAACTGTCATGATGCAAATGGGCAGCCACTGTGAGTCTTTAAAATTTGTAGTGGCACCTGTTGGCAATCCCTTGGTAATTCTGGGGATTCCCTGGTTGACCTATCGAAGCCCATATATAAACTGGAAACACAGAACTCTGACTTTTAAGGATGGGTTTTACCAAGCCCCTACAGTGGAGAGAGCTTCACGTGCGGGGGTTGGAGGGCTGCAATCGCCATGCCGCGCCCTATCTTGGCACATTTAGAAGGCTTGCCTGATCGATACCAAGACTTTGCAGACATTTTTGGGGAAATGGAAGCAGATCAGCTACCCCCCCCCATCGGAAAACTGACTATGCAATAGAGTTGGTTCCCAATGCTCAATTGCCCAAGCCAAAAATGTATCCAATGACTCAGAAGGAGCTTGAGGCATTACGGGACTTTATTGACAAAAATCTGTCAAGGGGGTTTATTGAACCTGCAAATTCCCCAGTTGGGGCCCCTGTGCTTTTCTGGGAAAAGAAGGATGGCACACTTAGACTTTGTATGGACTATCAGGGGTTAAATTCCATCTCGATCTGCAACAAATATCCTCTGCCACTAATGAAAGGCATGTTAGCCCATTTGTCCAAGGGCAAGATTTTTTCCAAGCTGGACCTTTGTGAAGCCTATTTTCGCATCTGCATATGAGCTGGAGATTAATGGAAAACTGCTTTTAATTGCCCATTGAGTTCATTTCAGTACAAAGTCCTCCCTTTTGGGTTAGCAGGGGCACCCGGGGTCTTCATGCAATTGATTAATGAAGTGTTACATGATCATTTGTTTAAAGGGGTCCTGGTTTATTTAGACGATGTTCTCATTTACACTGAAACCGAGGAAGAACACGAACGCCTCCTCAAATAGGTGTTAAACAAGCTTAGAGATGCCAAACTCTATACCAAGCTTTCCAAATGTGAATTTCACAAAGCCCAACTTGACTATCTAGGCTATAGGTTATCTGACAAAGGCATTGAGATGGACCCTGAAAAAATTCAGTCGATTTTAAATTGGGAACGCCTGCGCACCCGGAGGCATTTCTTAGGGTTCAGTAATTACTATTGGCAGTTTATCCAGGGATTTGCTGAGATTGTTTTGCCCCTTACTGACTTACTACATACCAGGGGTTTGGGAGAAACACGCAAGGTGAAAAATCCTGGGGCAGTGCTGAATTGGACACCTGAATGCCAGGCAGCATTCGGAAAGTTAAAAACCCTTTTCACTGCTGAGCCTATTTTACAGCACCCCAATCCTGATCGCCCCTTTGTGGTCCAAGTTGATGCTTCTGACTTCTCAATTGGGGCTATATTGTTACAGAAAGATTCTGAAGATCACTTAAAACCCTACGCTTATCTGTCCAGAAAATGTTCTGAAACTGAACGACGGTGGCATGTTTGGGAAAAAGAGGCTTTTGCTGTAAAAGCTGCTTTGGAAGCCTGGCAGCACCTCCTGGAAGGCACTAAATGCCCTTTCAAGGTTTGGACCAATCACAGGAATTTGGAAGCCCCCCGCACTCCCCAGCATCTCAGTTCTAAACAAATTTGCTGGGCTCAATTTTTCAGTCGCTTTAACTTCCAGTTAAAATTTATTCCGGGAAGGAAAAACTTTCTGGCTGATGCTTTGTCACGTCTGCCTCAGGACTCTGACCACATGGCAGATATAGTTGGGACTGTGCTCACTGAACCACCACTGGGCTTGGTTGCCATCACCCGGAGCCAGACCCATGCGCAGGCAACCCCGCCCCTGGCTCCATCTGGGAGGCAGAAAATGCAAGTTCCTTGTCAGTTACAAAAGGACTTTCTCCATGCACTGAAATCTGACACTTGGTTGCTAGCTAATAGAGACAATGTTTCTTTTGAAAACGGTCTGGCATGGGTGGAACACTGCCTTTATGTGCCTGAAACTTTGAGGGCTGATGTTTTGCAGTGTTCCCATGATGGCAAACTTGCTGGACACTTCGGTTTTGTCAAAACCTTGCATTTGGTTTGCTGTCAATTTTGGTGGCCGAGCTTAAGGCATGACGTGAAATACTATGTTGCTTCCTGTCCTGTTTGTGCCATGTCAAAGTGGAAAGGGGGTAAACCACAGGGGCTTCTGCAGTCAGTGGCCAGCCCATCCCATCCCTGGGAGGAGATTTCTATGGATTTTATTGTGGACCTGCCTCCCAGTCAGAAGAAAATTGTCATTTGGGTTGTAAAAGATTTTTTCTCCAAACAAGCCCATTTCATTCCATGTGCGTCCATCCCATCAGCCCTGCAATTGGCCTGCCTCTTTCTCATCCACATCTACCATCTCCATGGTAGCCCCTCCCATTCAGTCAGCGACCGCGGGACACAGTTTACTTCCCAGTTTTGGAAATCATTTTTAAAATTGATTGGCACCAAACAGGCGTTGTCCACATCATCGCATCCTGAGACTGACGGGTCTATGGAGGTTTTGGACTCTACCCTTGAACAATTCCTTAGGGCACACATAAATTACCATCAGGACAACTGGGTTGACTTGTTGCCCTTTGCTGAGGTAGCTTACAACAATGCTGTCCATCAGAGCACTGGGCATACCCCTTTTTGTGTGGTTTCTGGTCATGACTTTGTTCCCATCCCTGAGCTGCCACAAACCCCTCCCCAGTCCTGTTCTGCCTCTGACTGGGCTGTTCAGCTGGCTGATTCCTGGCCAGTGATTCAGTAGGCTTTGGCTGATGCACAGTCTGCTTACAAATTCCAAGCCGACAAACGCCATTCTGTGCAACACGATTTCAAAATTGGGGATCATGTTTATCTTTCTACCAAATTCATAAAGTTCCCACAGCCCTCGAAGAAGCTTGCTCCCAAGTACATTGGTCCTTTCCCTATTGTTGGGATTGTCAATCCAGTTACTGTTAAGTTGGATTTGCCTCACAATTTGAAATGCTTGCACCCTGTTTTCCATTGCAGCCTTCTCAAGCCTGTCCACACTCTTCCCACTGGCATCCCCAACCTCCTCCTCCTGCTCCGATCATGATTGACGGGCAACAGCACTTTGAAGTCAAGGAGGTCATTGATTCTCACAAGCTTCGAGGCACCCTCCAGTACCTGATCCATTGGAAACACTTTCCTCATCCTGAATGGGTGCCTGCTCACCACATTACCGCTCTTGATTTAGTTAACCGTTTCCACTTAGCTTACCCTTTGAAGCCTGCCGCTTAGAGTTTTCTTTCTTTTGGGGGGGCGGTATGTCATGTTCACTGTTTCAACGTGCACTATACATTGTAATGTTTCACATGCCGTGGTGCTGACGCACGATTATGGTGGAAAGGAGCTGCTGTGAAACATTGTGCCAAGCTCTGTATCTGTGGAATGTGTTTGGGTTATGTGGTCTACTCAAGGACTTTTCCCGTGGACCATCAGGAGCCATTAGGAGCACCTGGGATTGTGAGCCTGAGAAGATTCTATGGGGGGAGGGATCTCGTTTGTACCGAGGGTTTTTTAGTTTGCATTTGGCACACTTTTTCCATTCTCAGCTTTCTTTGTGATCCTGCATACTATTCTTTAATAAATCAGATATCTTTATGGACCTGTTCATGAGTCTGAGAGTGTTTTAGGGTAGGCAATCATTACAGATGAGGCATTTGAGAAATTTAAAGTTTTTGTGACATGGGCAAATAGAAAATTCCCTAGGCCTGTAACTGCACTCCAATGTGATAGAGGGGGAGAGTACTTTCCTCACAAATTCAAAAGGTTCCTAGCTGAAAAGGGGATAGAACAAATTCTTTCTAATCCTTACATCCCTCAGCAAAATGGTGTTGCTGAAAGAAAGGGCAGAACCTTGCAAAATGTGATGGAATGCATGCTTACAGGTTCACATTTTATCTTGTAAGTATTGGGGAGAGGCAATATCTACTGCCTGTTATGTACAAAAGAGATTGTATAACTCTGTGATTCAGGACACTCCATTCCATTTGTTTTATGGTGTGAAACCAAAGGTAAACCATCTGAGAGTGTTTGGTAGCACTGCATGGGTTCACATTCCAAAACAGCAGAGAAGGAAAGGAGGCCCCACAACAAAGAAAGCCATCTTTGTTGGCTATGAACAAAGCCAAAGGAGCTACAGGTTCATAATGGGAGAGAAATTGATAATTAGCAAAAGCGCTTCTTTTGCTGAACAAAACTGGGGGAGATTAAATTCTAGCTCTCCAGTTGATCTGACCACCACAAGACAACAGCAAGGACTTGCTGATGGTGATCTTTTGCCTGATGAGGACATTAAACCAGAAAAGCAAACTGAAGATCTGTCTGATGAGACAGATGCTTCTCAGGAAAGTGATAGGAGTCAAAATTTAAGCCCTGTATTACCTCGCAGATCTCAGAGGAGTAATAAAGGCGTTCCTCCATCACGTTTTCAGGCTGAAACAGTAAAGGCTTTTCACATATTCACAGAACCTGAGTCTTTAGAACAAGTGAATGCTTTACCACCTGAGATTGCACAAAATTGGCATTCTGCCATGCAATAGGAGTTAGAATCTTTGAAAGAAAATAAAACATGGAAACTGGTAAATCTACCTCCCAATGAACGCTATCTGGGTTGTAGGTGGGTTTTCAAACTGAAAAGGGATGCTGATGGCAAAATCCAAAAATATAAAGCAAGGTTGGTTTCAAAAGGGTTCACTCAAAGGAAAGTTTTAGACTTCGACAGGACTTTTGCACCAGTTACTAAAGCTGAATCAATTAGATTACTGTTAAACACTGCAGCACTCAAAGGAATGTCAGTTCACCACTATGACATTCAGACTGCATTTCTCTATGGTGATTTAGACCACAAATTATACATGCATCAACCCCCTGGCTATGAAAAAGGGGAGAATCTAGTCTGTGAACTGCAGAAGTCAATCTATGGATTAAAACAAGCTGCTAGATCCTGGAACCAAAAATTAGATGAAAAACTGCAGAATTTTGGTTTTGAAAAAGGAAAAGCAGATCCATGTGTATATATGAAGAAAGACAAACAAGGCTGTATGTATCTGTGCATTTATGTTGATGATTTGCTGCTGTTCACATCAACAGAAAAACAAAGGCTTGATTTTGAAGCCTGCATGAAAAGCCATTTCACATTAAAAAGCCTTGGAACTGTAACAGATTACCTAGGTTTAGAAATACACAGGGAGAAGGATGGTAGCTTTCTGTTAAACCAACGTAGTAAAATTCAAAAGCTCCTAGAGGATTTTAATATGCAAGACTTAAACCAGTCTGTACTCCGATGATAACAGATTTTCAGAAAGATATAGGAGAAACTCAATTACCTAGGTTTGGAAATACACAGGAAGAAGGATGGTAGCTTTCTGTAGTATAAAAAGGGGTGTGTTAATACATTTTCTACTACAGATTAAGGTTACTATGTTAACTAATCATTCTGGCCAGGTGAAGAGGTCGAATTTAATTGTCCTCAGTTTAAGTGTTAATGGTTGCATTGCCTAAGGGAGGAACTTGCCTGAACTTGTTTTAGTTTCAGTTTCCCTTCTGTGTAGGCTTGCAGAGAATATGCAGCTGAGAGAAATCTCTCCTCTCAGCAAATAGCCTTTTGTTTTCTGTAAATAAAATTATTTTTATAGAAATGCCTGGTGTGTGATTTTTTTGATCTCTCCTGGGCCAAATGCTTTCTAGCACTCTGCCAACAGTGTGTAACTTGGGGGTCCTCCTGGACTCACAGCTCCAGCTCGAAGAGCAGGTGGCAGCCATGGCTAGGAGGGCCTTTGCGCAACTTCATGTTGTGTGCCAGTTACGCCCCTTCCTGTAGCGAGAGGCCCTTGGAATGGTCACTCATGCCCTGGTTATCTCCCACATAGACTACTGCAATGTGCTCTACATGGGGCTACCCTTGAAGAGTATCCGCAAGCTACAGCTGGTGCAAAATGCAGCCACATGGGAGATCTTGGGTTTCCCAAGATCAGTACACATCACTCCTTTGCTCCGCAAGCTACATTGGTTGCTAGTATGCTTCCGGGTCCAATTCAAGGTGTTGGTTATCACATTTAAAGCCCTATATGGCACAGGTCCAGGTTACCTAAGGGGCCATCTCCTCCCCATCACATCAACCCGCCCCACCCGGTCATGCAGACAGGGCATGCTACGGACCCTGTCTGCAAGAGAATTCCATCTGGCACAGTCCAGGAGGCAGGCCTTCTCTGCAACAGCCCCTGCTCTTTGGAATATCCTTCCCCCAGAAGTGATATTGCCTCTCTCCCTACTGGACTTTAGGAAACAGCTAAAGACCTGGTTCTGCCATTATGCCTGTGGCAGGAGAGAGAATAGCCATTCTTGGGGATGGTTAGTTTCTTAGAAGGACCCAGCTCTGCCTGCAAATCATAAAGAACTTCTAGCCATCAAGGTTTTTATTTTATTTATTGTATTATGTATTATACTGCTTTACAGTTTTATATTTTTATTTATGTTTTATTGTAAACCGCCCAGAGTCCCTTTTGGGAGATGTGTGGTGATAAATTTGATTAATAAATAAATAAAATAAATAATGGCAGACAATTTATATATATATATTAGCTTGATCTTTATTATAGTAGACAGGACTATATAGAATAGTAGTAGGAAGGAAATAATAAAATAAATTATATCTTTGGCGGGGAAGATAAAGGAAGATATATATATAGGGAGAGAACAACTGCATTTAGTGATTTTTATAATGTGCCAATGGAATGATTTGTAGAAATAATGTGATTTTGGTTTAATATAGAGTAAGGGATTGATTATGGAAAGTTGTTGTGTATTCTTGCTGTTAAAAGTCAGAAGTCACCTCTTTTTTGTAATTTTGAAAATTTTCTCTTGTTTCTACACTTTTTTAGTTTTTTTCTTTTTTTTCTTTGTAGTTTTTTTGTTTTTCTGTAGCTTTTATCTTTGCTTGAAACTTAATAAAATTCTTATAAAAAAGAAAAAAGAAAACAGGTTTTGCACAGAAACAGTTGTTCAACAAGGTAACAGACTGCTCTGGGAAGTTGAGGGTCGGAGATCCTTTGCTGGAGATCCATAAATAGAGGCCATCTGTCAGGGATGCTACGCTTGCATCCCACACAAAAGATGCTACCTCGAATGAGAGATTGAACTAGTTCTAACTTTATGCTTTTGTGGACTTTTATGGAAAAAGATATCACTTTACACAGAGATCAGTAACCTTTTCTTTCTATAAAAGGGCTCATTATTCAGGAGTAATATCTTGAAGCCATCAATCAGTTGCCAGATGGAACTGAAATGCGTTGTGGGTAGAACAAGAACCCAACAGAGGGAGACCACCTTTTCTCTTTCTGTCTGACATCCATTACTTTCTGCTTCTGATACCTTCCCTTGTCCTTGTTCTTGTTCTTGTTCTGACTCTCTCTCTTTTCTTGTACAACAGGTTGCCAAGAAAAGGGCAGGTCACTTTTACCACAGGACTTAATATATTGCTTGCAGAGTATATCCGAAATTAGTCAAAGGACTGCATGAAATTAGACTGACAGTCTCAAGTGGCCTGAAAGCCACAGATTGCTCACTTCTGGTTTAAGACCTCACCTTTTATACACATTTACATTTTCAAGTGCATTTGAAGAATCAGGGAATGATGTAATTATTATTAATGCATCCTTTTATGTCCTTCTGTGGCTTTACAGAAATTTACTTTCTTGTGCTCTTTTTAAACTGTGAGTACAGAGAACTATTTTTCCACCCTGCTGCAGCAACTAATGACAATGAGGATAATGACAACTATTAGTTTTCTTTCCAAGTCCATTCAGCGTTGCTTACAATTGGTAGCAGAAGTGGTAGTATTTCATTGTCAAATGCTAGATGTTTTTCTAATACTCAAAAGGGCAATCACTGCTCTAATAATCTCATAGTAAATGAGGGGCAAGGACAGGAAAATTACATCCAAGTGAAATGATTTACCATTGGCAGCATGACAGAAATTGATCTTATATAAATACTTAACCATGTAGGAGCTTGAAATATAAACTAAGAGAAATTGTGTGATGTATGGAAAGAGGTTTTTGGAAGAAGTCGCAAGATTAATTCAAAGCACTCACATCAAGCTGAGCCATAATGTCATTTGTTTGGATTTGACTTAGTGTGAGACATTTTGGTTCCTTAACACTAATATTTGACTTCACTCATCCATTGTGCTCTATTTATCAAGTCATGTGTGAATGATCTCACTGGGTGAGATGCTGACAAACAGAAGAGGTGCAATGATGGTTCTGCTCCTCCTTCCTCAGAGGGAAGTTCCAGTCTGTGGGGATGAGGAAGGAAAGGTTAACCTGGTGGCCTCTGATGTGTGGGGTGCCAGAGGGGTCAGTTCTCTCCCCCAACTCTTTAAATATGAAGCCCCATGTTGAGGACATCCAAGAGTTGGAATACAGAATCATCAGTATGCAGATGTCCACAACTGAGTATTGCTATCCTGAGCTGTAAGGGAGATGCCACTGACATCCTTTCCCACCGCGTAGAGGGAGATAACAGGCTGAAATTGAACCCAACTAAGAGAGAATTCTCTGTTGTCACCAGGGTTACTCCTTGGATGGGCAGGCAATACCTGTGAAGGAGCCAGTTCAGGACTTGGGGATTCTTTGGACTCACAGCTCCTGCTGGAATAGCAGGTAGAAGCCGTGGCCAGAAGGGCCTGTGTCCAGCTTTGAGTGGTATGTCAACCTGTCTACAGTAACTCATGCCTTCATTACCACCCAGTTAGATTACTGTAGTGAGTCTTACATGGGGCTACTCTGAAAGGCTACTTGGAAATTGTGTCTGGTCCAGATACACGTACTTACTAGCCCTTAACTTTTAGAGCACATAACACAGATTTTTGCAGAGCCTATGCTTGATTAGTACTAAGAACAGTTTAAGGTGCTGGTTTTCACCCCTGAAGTCCTTTATGGGATAGCACATGAATGCCTACCAGACTGCTTACTCTAACCAGCACCAGCCCAACCTATTAGAATTTCCAAGGAGAAGCTACTTATAATTCTATATTTCTGAGACTTTTGGTGGTTTCCTTAATTTTTATTGTTGATCATTATCTTTATTTCTATTTCTTGTTTGGTGTTTTAATCAGACTGTGTCTTTTTTATATAATATTTTTTAAAAAAATTAAAGTTTAAAAATACAAAGATAAAAAACAAATACAAACCAAGAAAAAGATAAAAAATAAAAACTGCAGTGAGGTAAAAAGAGAGGAAGGCAGGAAATATAAAGAAAAAAGAAAACAATAAATAAAGAAATGACTTCCCCCTTCATCAAGACCACTACAAACAATTTCAGTAACTTACCACCTTCTCTAATATTTCAGCAAAGATCGTTTCATCCCATTTGTTGTTTATTCATTTAGTCGCTTCCGACTCTTTGTGACTTCATGGACGAGCCCACGCCAGAGCTTCCTGTCGGTCGTCAACACCCCCAGCTCCCCCAGGGACAAGTCCATCACCTCTAGAATATCATCCATCCATCTTGCCCTTGGTCGGCCCCTCTTCCTTTTGCCTTCCACTCTCCCTAGCATCAACATCTTCTCCAGGCTGTCCTGTCTTCTCATTGCATGATGTGTTCTGCATACAAGTTGAATAGGTAGGGTGAGAGTATAGAGCCCTGCCGTACTCCTTTCCCAATCTTAAACCAGTCCGTTGTTTCCTGGTCTGTTCTTACTGTTGCTACTTGGTCGTTATACAGATTCTTCAGGAGGCATACAAGATGACTTGGTATCCCCATACCACTAAGAACTTGCCACAATTTGTTATGGTCCACACAGTCAAAGGCTTTAGAATAGTCAATAAAACAGCAATAGATGTTTTTCTGAAACTCCCTGGCTTTTTCCATTATCAAGCGGATATTGGCAATTTGGTCCCGAGTTCCTCTGCCTTCTCTAAACCCAGCTTGTACATCTGGCAATTCTCGCTCCATGAACTGCTGAAGTCTACCTTGCAGGATCTTGAGCATTACCCTACTGGCATGTGAAATGACTGCCACTGTTCAATAGTTTGAACATTCTTTAGTGTTCCCCTTTTTTGGTATGGGGATATAAATTGATTTTTTTTCAATCTGATGGCCATTCTTGTGTTTTCCAAATGTGCTGGCATATAGCATGCATTACCTTGACAGCATCATCTTGCAAGATTTTGAACAGTTCAGCTGGGATGCCATCATCTCCTGCTACCTTGTTATTAGCAATGCTTCTTAAGGCCCACTCAACCTCACTCTTCATGATGTCTGGCTCTAGCTCACAGTCCACACCGTCAAAGCTATCCCCGATATTGTTATCCTTCCTATACAGGTCTTCTGTATATTCTTGCCACCTTTTCTTGATCTCTTCTTCTTCTGTTAGGTCCTTGCCATCTTTGTTTTTGATCATACCCATTTTGGCCTGGAATTTACCTCCAATGTTTCTAATTTTCTGGAAGAGGTCTCTTGTCCTTCCTATTCTATTGTCTTCTTCCGCTTCTGCGCATTGCTTGTTTAAAAATAATTCCTTATCTCTTCTGGCTAACCTCTGGAAATTTGCATTTAATTGGGCATATCTCCCCCTATCACTGTTGCCTTTTGCTTTCCTTCTTTCTTGGGCTACTTCTAGTGTCTCAGCAGACAGCCATTTTGCCTTCTTGGTTTTCTCTTTCTTTGGGATGTATTTTGTTGCCGCCTCTTGAACAATGTTGCGGACTTCTATCCATAGTTCTTCTGGGACCCTATCTACTAAGTCCAGTCCCTTAAATCTATTCTTCACCTCCACTGCATATTCCTTAGGAATATTAGTGAGCTCATATCTAGCTGATCTGTGGGTCTTCCCTAATCTCTTTAGTCTGATCCTAAATTGTGCAAGAAGAAGTTCGTGATCTGAACTACAGTCAGCTCCAGGTCTTGTTTTTACCAACTGTACAGATGTCCGCCACCTTTGGCTGCAAAGGATGTAGTCAATCTGATTTTGGTGTGGTCCATCTGGTGAAGTCCATGTATAAAGACGTCTCTTAGGTTGTTGGAAGAGAGTGTTTGTTATGCAGAGTGAATTGTCTTGGCAAAATTCTATCAGCCTATGTCCTGCTTCATTTTGTTCTCCCAGGCCATACTTACCTGTAATTCCAGGTGTCGTTTGACCGCCCACCTTAGCATTCCAGTCTCCTGTGATGAAAATAACATCTCTTTTAGGCGTGTTGTCCAGTAGGTGCTGCAGATCCTCATAGAACTGCTCTACTTCAGCTTCTTCAGCATCTGTGGTTGGGGCATATATTCGGATCACTGTGATGTTAGATGGCTTGCCCTGAATTCGAATTGAGATCATTCTATCATTTTTTGGATTGTATCCAAGCACTGCTTTAGCCACTTTACTATTAATTATGAAGGCTACTCCATTTCTTCTGTGGTCCTCTTGTCCACAGTAGTAGATCTGGTGGTCATTTGATGTGAAGTGGCCCATTCCAGTCCATTTCAGTTCACTGATGCCCAAAATGTCTATCTTTAATCTTGACATCTCACCAATAACCACATCCAATTTGCCCTGGCTCATAGATCTTACATTCCAGGTTCCAATGGTGTGTTGATCCTTAGAACATCAGATTTGCTGTTCACCACCAGCACCGTCGGCTCCTAGCCGTCTTTCGGCTTTGAGCTAGCTGCGTCATCACGTCTGGGGCTTGTTGAACTCATCCTCTGTTCCTCCCCAGTAGCATTTTGAGCATCTTCCGACCTGGGGGTCTCATCTTCTGATGGTATACTGACATATCTCTGGTTGTACTGATCCATTTAGTTTTTACGGCAAGAATACTGGGGTGGGTTGCCATTACCTTCCCCAGGGATCGCATTTAGTCTGACCTCTCTGCCATGACCTTCCCGTCTTGGGTGGCCCTTCACGGTTTAGCTCATGGCATCATTGAGGTGCTCAAGCTCCAGCACCACGACAAGGTAACAATCTTTTGCTGAAGTTTCATCCCATATCTCACCTTTTACCTATTAACAAATAAAGCCTCATCATTCAGTCTTAATCAGCAAAAGTCCATTAAGAGTTTCTCTCTCTCTCTCTCTCTCTCTCTCTCTCTATATATATATATATATATATATATATATATATATATCTTAAACAGCTAAATCGATTTCATATTCCTTTACTTTACACAGTAACTTATCATTTTCTCTAAAAATAAAACAAAAAAACTCTTCTTCCCATGTCATATCTATAAACAAATCTTTAAAGCCTTGTCATTCAAGCTTAATCAAGAAAAATTCATTAAGAGCTACCAGAAACAAGACATTTAAAATCTTGATTTTTAATCTCTTCAGATGGTGTTCCACAAGTTCATTTCTTACCATTTTCTCTTTGTCTCCTCTCAGAAAGTCCTTTGCAAGTTTAACACTTTCCTTCAATTTTAACCCCGTAACTTATCACTCTATCTAAAAATACAACAAAAAAATCTCTTCTTCCCATATCTTGTCTATAAACAAATCTTTAAAGCCTCATCATCCAGTCCTGGTCAAGAAAAACCCATTAAAAGCTACTAGAAAAAATATTGTATGTGTGTGTGTGTGTGTGTGTATTAACTTTGATCAAATAAGTCAACTTTATATTCCTTTATTACTTTTAAAAATCTTGATGTTTATGCCTTTTAAGTAATGTCCCAAGAGCTTATTTCTTTTCATTTTTTATTTATCTTTTCTCAGGAACTCCTTCATAAGTATAACACACCTCTTTTGTAAACTCAAGAAAGTTATTCAAGTCACTCTTTTGAGTTGAAATCCATACATTCAAGTCATTCTTCCAATTTATTATTTGTGTGTCCCTTTTAGCTATTAAAACATCAGCTGGTTCCATCTGTAGCCTGCATAATATCTTTGTCCTTATTCTTGTAGCCTGGCCTTTTTAAATTCATATCCAAAACAGCCTGATTCTCAGTTGTATCTTCTTCTATCTCCTCTTTTAAACCATTTTTTATAGTAGTAGACAATCTTAAGAGAAAGTTCTGAATACATTCTTGCCAAAAATCCTTGAATTCTTCCAGAGTTAAAATACTTTTCTCCATTCTGTATTAGTGGGTGTCTTCTCCTTTAATTATAATCTTTAATTCTTTCTGGTTGCCTCTAATGACCAGCCTTCAAGGTCTCCTTTTATTATGTTTTTTCTCTAATTCACATTTTCCATGGAAAGATTTCTTACACTTAGATTCAAAATCATCATATATTTTAAATAGGGTTTTAAACAACCCACAGGAAGGATTCTTATAATTTGTTTCAAAATCTTATTTCCAGTCAATCTGGCCCCTTTGTCCATTGTAACTTTCAAAAATCAACATTCTAATCACACTTTTACTATTTATGTCAGAATTTTTTTTTTTCTTTTAAGTTCTTAAACTTACGTGAAACTTCTTTCCAATAGAAGAGAATATATGTAGCTTAGGATTGACCTGTGGAGTCCTTGGCACTCTCTGAGCTTGGTTAATTGATTGCAGACATTTCATTACCCAACAAGGCACTACCAAGGAGAGACCCACACCCCCAGCGACACTGACAGGGCAAGCCTCTTCATATAAACAGGGAGCAAACCCCACACTCATTCACACTGAGGATGTTACCTAGTCAGGTAATGAAACATCTGCAAGCAAACAACCAACTCAGAGAGCACCAAGGACTCCACAGAAACCTCTTTCATTGAGGATTGAAGAAGAATCACCTGGTGTAATGAAACTTGCCCATCTGAAGGTTCTTAATATCCAAAAAGCAGTTAACAAGCCATTTTCAGGAGTGATTAACAGAGGAAGTGGGTGAACCCAGTGTCCATTTGAAGGCGCTGAACTCTGACTTAGGCAAGATGATTTTCTCCCAGATCCCAGAGCTCTGAAGCCTACCAGAGACTGCTGTTTTATTTTCTCCTCTCAGGGAGCCTCTGTAAGGAGCACTTGTGAGCAATCCTGGTCCTCTCCTTGATCTGGAGAGGAGTTTGGGTAGCCAATCCATTTACCAGCTCCTGTTTCTGCCACGGCCGTCTGCTTTGCTATCTGCGGAGCCATCTTCAGTCCACCATTGCTTCTCCAGAAGTACCAGCCTGTGGCTCTTTTAACTATTTCTGTTCTACATAAGACATCAAGAGTTGTTTGATTGTGGTGTGGTAGAAACTTGATAAATAAATAAATTCCTCTATTATTACATTTACCCAGTCCAAACTTTCTTGTGCTTCCATGTTTCTTCATTTCTCTAACTTCTGCATTCTAGTCACTATTATGTCCTTTCTAGATGTTGTGTTTAGCACTTCTTACAATACACTGTAGAATTCTTCAATGTTTTCCACTGTTATATCTATCAAAGGTGCATAATCTGTATAATAGTTATATTATATAATTAAATATCCACTAATTGAGATGATCCTGTCATTCACTGAGTCACAACTAAACACATACATACTTAGATATTCATTCCTTTATATGGATTCATGTCCTGTATACACACACACACACATACATACACATACATACCCACATACACACACACACACTATATAAATAAAATAGTACATATATAATTGCCTATATAATCATTTGATTTAATGTAGCTCATTCTTGCCCACCTAAGTTTGCTTATTCCGTGAAATATTCATTTCTGCTTTGACAATTTCAAGTTTTTCTTGGTTCATGCTTCTCACATTCCATGTTTCAGTTGTACATGTCCTTGTAAAACAAGGCATTTTTTCAATACTGGCACTATGGGCGCACTGTTGGTTTGATTTCCTGGGGGGAGAGCAGATTCAGGCTGCAGCCAAGTCATAGGTGTCCCAAATTCCATTCATATGCCAGGTGAAAATCCAAAACAATGCAAATAGATTTTCAGTTACAGCATCAGAATGAAACCGGGGGTATCTCAGCCACTCTGGGTGGCATATACACCAAACAGAGGAGATATATATAACAAGGATGAATAACCCGATCAAGATCACTATCAAAAAACCAAAAATATACCAAAAAAAGCCCAAGATGAAACTCAGTAAGGTGCCCACTATTAGTTAATCATGTGGAATCTGGTCTATATTTTTGTTTTGGTTTTTTAAAATAAAATTATTAGCTGAATGATAAATTCAGGTAGGTTCAGGAAAAAAAGTCTTCAGATTCTCCTTGTTGTTTTGGTTCCCCCCCCCCTAATTTGCAGATAAAGATAGGTCTTTTATTGAATCAATACATTTGCCTTATTGATTATATAAATAAGATAAATGAAAAGTAGAAGGAATGAGAGGATATCGTATTATTTGCAGATGGCATAAATAAGTTTTGTTTACTCAAAGTCAGTGAAACAGCACATCTACTGATTTGCTCTAAAAACTGTAAGGAGTAAATAAAGAAATTTGGCCAGACAGTTATATTGTACATTTCAGTTACACATTTCATATCTACCATCACGTACTGAAAGTAAATAACTGTTTTACAATTAAAGTCTCAGATTATACAGACAATCTGACTGGGTAAGCTACAATAAAATCCCTGTTATTCAAGAAAATCACCTTCCCTATGGCCAGATTGCTCCCGGTTTTGTAAAAGAGGCCATCATAAGCTGTTGTGAATGTAGTCTTTATGTCAGTTCATATACACTGCCACATGCCCATGAATGAGGGATGGCTCCTGATCATACACAAAGTCAGATTGCCCCAGCCCTTCCATATGCTGGAGATAGAAAGGATGCAGGTTTATAAAACAAAGGGTAGAACTCTGGAGCGGTTTGTAGAGAGAAGCTGATAAAAAGCAGAATTTTCCATCTCCCAGGCAGCCCCTGATTAATAATTTGAGATCTCCAAGAAGCTGGAGAAGTCCAGGTAATTAAAACAAAGGAACATCCACTTCAGGAAGCTTCTATTTCTGCAGAAATAGTTAAAACATATAGCCAGGAATTTGCTGTAGTTTTCTATTTCTCTTTTCTGTTTCAGGTTATGTCTCTATGTATTTGTTTGTTTATTTATCTGTCAAACTTCTATCCTGCAGTAATCCAAGCAGACTTCAGCAGCTTACAACAAAACAAAACAATACATGTAATCATATAAAAAGCTAAATACCTAAAACACCTAAGCATCATCATACCCCAAACATCTTCTGGAAGAATTCCATCTTCAGCTCCTTCCAGAAGGCAGACAATATCAGAACTAAACAACCCACCAACAGGAAGCCATTCCAGAGTGCCAGCCCTCAATGGAAAATGTGTCTGAGCTTCTGAAAATGGGGAAGAATAATCTGTTCTCTCAGCACAATCAAATGGATCAGGTTGACTCCTGTGGAGACAGGTGGTCCTGAAAGTTACTTGGGACAGTGCCGTCAAAGATTAAATCCAGCATTTATAATTGCACTCAAGTGAAGAGGAAGACAAACAGGGTCTACAATATAGGTGCAATATGATCCCATCGATTAATGCTGGTGAGCACCTGGGCCACTGCATCTGGCACCAGTTGAAGCTTCCAGGTGGTTTATATAGGCATACCCATGTACATTGTGTGGCAGTAGTCTAAGCAAATGGTGATGAGGGCATGAGCCACTGTATCAAGGACTCATGTCCCAACCTCTCACACAAGGGGCTGTCCAACCACAGGTAGACCAAACTGATCCACCCTTCCCAAGGGGTATAGTGAGATGTAATCCTCTCTGCTAGGCCCCAGGGTCATCCTTGCATCAAAAATAACCTCTAGCAGTGATGCAGCAGACCTCACTGCACCAGAGATCCTAACTGTCTACTCCATCACAAAACCAAACCAAAAAGCAGCCTCAAAAAGACCATCCATACCCCCAATAAACCACTCCATTCCTATCATTTCCTAAACCTCACTCAAACTGACCACCCTCTCTGACACCGTCATATTTCTCCATAAAGTTTAGGGAACTGGGTACAGTTTCAGCCTTTATTCATTCTTCAGGCTACAGTCACAAAGATACAGTGTTTTCTTTAGCATCTTCTTCTGATCTGTCATACTTTAAAACTTCTCCAGTGACTTTTTGGAGATTCTGACCGAGAGTGTTTTTGTTTCATGGTTTGTCCAGTGTATTCTGTTTTCTTTAGGCTTTTTTCTTATTTAACTAATGTATCACCATAACCTGGGCAGCTCTGGGCAGACCCAAGCACCAGTCAACTTCTACAGTGTAGAAGAATAAAGACGAATATTTAGAATTAAAAGGGAATTTTATATTTTATGTTTTCTTCTTTTAAAAAAAAAAAATGAATATTTATTTGTTTGCTTATGTTTACTCTTCTGTGAGATCAGTTTATCTTCCAAACTGGGAGAAGAAGGGCTGAACATTCTTTCACTTAATGTGGCCAGAAAATGGCATTATAGAAATTATCAGGTCTTGTATTATTATCTTTTAATCACCAGAAAAGCAGCACCAGGTACTGTATAAGAGTTCTAGGTCAGTCATACATTGGAGTTGGGGGGTGAATGCCAAGTGAAGCACCCCCTAAAAGATTGATGGTGCAGCAGGAACCACCAAAGTGCTTTCCCAAAGCAGGAGGCAAGACCAGAGTCTGAAGACCCAGTAGGCTTCTAGAGCAGGAGGATTTAGTCACCAGTTTTCCCCCCTGCAAGTCTCAGCCACTTGCTACACAAGCTATAACATAATATTATCCAGAGCAAGCATTTACTACAGTATTCAGATAAAAGGTATGCAATTATTATAATTTGAATAGTCTGATATTTAATTACCAAACTTATTACACAATACCTCCACATTTAGAATGGTGTGTACCATAGGCCTTTGGCATCCTACATGACCATCTGTGTCATGACTATCATGGCAATATAGTCTAGTTGCAAGCATAGTGTGCACAAATTGGGCTAGTGGGAATATGTAGGTTTGGGAGGCTAGTAATTCTTTCCCTAAATAATCAACTGAAACAAAGTCACCTTCAGTCTTTGGTGTTCCAGCTGGGTAATTGTTCCAAAGTGTAGAACTGTTTAAATGACAAGGCTTTCCATCACCCACATTTCCTAATTTCACACTTGAAATCGAGCAAGACTTGAGTAGGCTGTTTAACTGTTAAAGTTACCAAGACTCTATGGGTATTTCTGTACTGCAGAAGTGCAGTGCTTATAGAGAACCAACAGTCAATACCTTTCCTAGAGGTGTCTCAACCAATCATTCCTTAGCTATCGTCCAACAACTGAGATCAAAGCAAACTAGAACCACATCTGCTGCAGCAGTCACTACTTGTAAATGGGCATGTCCTATTTGCAAAAAACAAAACCAGCCCAAATCTGGTGCAAGAAGAGGTCATGACTTGGCTCAATCAAATGTTGAGCATGACTGAACAGTAAATGTCTATGTGGAGGAAGTGGGGTGTCAGGTGTCCTCAGGCAAATCTGAGTTCTCATCTGGAAGTGTCCTTTGTCTCTGCTTATGCCTCAAATCCTGATCCCTCCTTTGACTGGTATTTCAGGCTCCCATCATCTGCATATGGTTCAACCATCTCCACTTTAGATTCTCCCTGCTATGTTGTATGCTTCCAAACATACTGAAAGTATGCTTCTCTTTGATAAGATTAAATACATACATACATACATACATACATACATACATACATACAGTTGTAACTTGTTCCTGAAGTTTGGTGATAAGTTAGTCCTATTACTTCTTTCCTGTCTATATCTGTAATGTTTACTGCATGAGCTCAAAGCATTTAAGCATGATACATACTATTAACGATAAGACATGTTTAAAGCACTTTTTTAGGGGGACAGAAACCACACCACGGTTGGGTGGGGAGGACTCCTGTACATAATGAATAGAATATAAATTACATAGATCCATAAATATAAATGAATCTATAAGAAAGTAGCTGAAGCAATGAGCTGAAAAACAAAACCTTGAAAGAAAGCCATCCATTTTAAAAAAGTAAACAAAATAGGTGAGATCTGAATCACAGCCTCTGTATACAATCTATACATCTAATTTTGTTTCTTACCATATATACTATACCATCATTTGTTTCAAGACTTTCTCATAGTATATTAGTTTGAGTATTCTCTTATTATATTAGAACTGAGCTTCACGTTCATCAAACTGCTTGTAATGGGAAGGTACTGAAAGGCAATGGCAAACCACCTCTTAAAAAGCCTTTCCAAGAAAACTGCAGGGACTTGTCCAGGCAGTCTCTGAGAATCAGACATAATTGGACAGATTAAAAAAAAAACTGGATTACATAGTGATGAAAGAAACTGCGTACAGGTACTCCTCAATGAAAGACAGTAAGTGGGACTGGGAACTCCCTTGCTAAGTGACACAGTTGTAAAGCATGACATCACAAGACAGTGCTAACTTAAGGCAGTTCCAGCAGTTCCAGTTGCGGTTGTTAGGTGAATTCCACACAGTCATTAGGCATGACATCACATGGTCACCATTTGCGACCTCCTGCTGGCTTCCTCATTGACTTTGTTTGTTGGAAGCCAGCTGCGAAGGTTGCAAATGGCAATCACATGACTGCAGGATGCTGTGACTGTCGTAACTGTGAGCTGATTGCTAAGTGCCCAAATCACAATCACATGGCAACGGGGTCACTGTGATGGCTGCCACTTTGAGGACCAGTTATAAGTCTCCTTGTTTAGCACCGTCATAACTTCAAATGGTTGCTGAATGAGTGGTTGTTAAACAAGGACTACCTGTATTAGCTGTACACTAAAATATGTGCTTAGTTTAGGAAAACATGTTATAGAAATGAGCTCTTTAGGGTCTGATCAGAATGTTAGTCCACACTATAAACAGTCCTTTCTCTTGCTCTCAACCAGTAGTTTGTATCTTTAAATAAGGCCGTTAGCTCTGAGTCTGTACCAGCATTAGAAGTCTTCTTGCTTGGTAAACTTTTATAGAATCAGATTATAATTATCCCTTTGCATGTGAACAAAACAGTACAATGTTATACATATTGATTCAGAAGTTAACTCAGTAATGGGGAAAAATATCTTTGGTTGAAGGGCATAATTTAAGATGCCTATAAATCCTGGGCCTTTTAAGGTGTAAAGACTTGTTCACTCATGTATATTTTGATGGCTTTATATGTTTGGCTCCATACATTCACAATGAGCTGAGGAGGAATGCATTCAGACAGATATTAAATATAAGGAACTTTTCTAAGTAGTTAGAAGCCCTGATGAGTTTCCTTTAATGATTTACCATAAGGCACTTCTTCAAATTCCACCAAAACAATAAATGTGAGGCAGGAACATATAATCTAATTGATCTGTACAATATTTCAGGATAATGAACAGGATTATTAAAAGCAATAGAATGCTGGCACACTGTAATTATGAAATGTTGGGGGGGGGAAACTCTCATCTTAAATATGAGCACTCCTGTGCTTTTATAATGCTATTGATATTGACAGCATTTAGTAAGTAGCTCAGGAATTCACCTTAAACCATCATTAGCCATAATTAGAGGAAGTTATAAGATGTCAAAATAAAAATATTATGGAATTAGTTTGATCTTTATTCACATTGGCATATAGGGTTTTCATTGGCATCTTCAGCAAATTTCAAGGTAAATATTAAAATTGTTCTTCTGATAAAATTGAAAATGTTTAAAAGAAGACTCAAATACAGACACACACAGAGGGCATTAATATGATTAGAAACATTTCTCAAGGAGATCTCTAAGGGCAGAAGCTCACCCAAAGCAGGCGTGCAGTGCTTATAATGACAACACTTAAATTGCCAGGGACTGTACTCCAGAAAGCAGTACATAGTGCTAGGAGAAAAACTAAATTTGATTTTTATAACTAATTAACTACCACTACTATTTTTAAAAAATCCTGCCTTTTCAACGTAATTTGGTAACATTTGGCAATCTCTGGGGGCTTCCCCTGAAATTTATGCAGCACAGAAGGGATGCTATGTGCAACTCTGACTTGAAACTCAGTATCTCATGCTCAAATAAAACATATGTAGCATTTTTACTTAACAAGATTAATAAAATTTCCCAAGGAAATCCTTACTTTCTCTTCAGAAAGGTTCAGAAGTAAGAAGAAATACAGCTATGTAGCTCTCTATAATCTGCCAGACAAAAAAGCACATTTTAGCTTATTGAAAACAGTTAAAAGGTAAGCATACCAAAGTATTTCTGCTGGACTGTGGTCATAATCTACAACAAGTAGCAGATGAGAAGGTGAGAGCATCACTCCATATTAATAACACTGCAATCATGCACTGTACATACTGTAGCTGGAGATCTGCCCTCCATGCATAAAAGCCATGATATCAAAAACAACAAGCACACATTTGAATTATGCTGATCTTTCTTTTCCTCTACAATAGTAAGAGAATTATACTTCATCCGTTCTCGATGGCCTATTGTGATGGCTGGCAATGGGATAGAAAAACTGTCAGGAATGATGCAAGACATCAAAATGTAAAACCTTGTTACACCCATAAAAGGATCTCTGCTGCCTCCATTCATCTGCACTGTTCAGAGCAGATCTGTGTGCTACTTGAAATAAATGCTTGCCAATAAACCTGTTCTCAATTTCTTTCCTATTTGAGATTAACATTTATAGCCACACGTGGGAAGCAATGTTCTTCTGACTAATATCAAATGTCTGCTTTTCCCCCACACTCCAGCCAGCCTCTTACCTGACAAAAACTAGAGCCTCTCAAGGCTACAGTTTCACTATTCCCAAAGATTAATGTTGCTAGGGAGGAAAAGAGGAAAACATTATCACTCCCCCCCACCATGTTTGATTACAAATTAAAGCAAAGCTAAACATGAAGTATCAAGCCCCAATAACAAACCATTTCAGCATGCATAACTGCTCACAGTGAGCATGATCAGTAGGAGAAGCCAATATTAAACATGCAGTTAAGAAAATTGAGATGGGATCAACACTGATAAGAACATCGTAAATATGACAAAAGCCATATTTGCAGTTTCTCTGTTGTTTAAATGTACAGCTCTGTGAAGAGGAAGTATGCTCTTGATATCTAACACTGTGTAGCAATCCAAACACGGCTTTTACTCTAGAAAAAGGAAAACACAGTGGTTACTGCAACGTAATATAGGGAGAAATGGGGATAATACCTGGTGAGGACAATACTATTTGATGGATCACAAAAAATCTAACTATGTTCCAAACATATTTAAATATACCTCAGATCACAGCTGAGTCTGTCTCTTCCTGCTGTGAAACCTTGACCACATCTTTGGGACCTCTACAATTCAGGTTTTCAGTACTTCTTAGTTACCCCTGTTCCTAGGATGAGAGAAACTGCCAATAGCCCCCAGACAGTTGCTTCTTTGTAGGTTTTCCTCGATTAAATTTGACTTACCCTCCCAGAAGCCAGTAGATTCCTAGCAGACATGGTGTTGCTTAGAGATTAGTTTCCTAAAGTGCAAAAAAAGAAAAAAAAGCATAGATAACATTTTTTGACTTCATTCAAACTGAAGTCAGTTTCAATACAACTTAAGCCACCTATGTTGTCACAATCAGTCGGAAACCATCCCCTCATTTGGGCAGAACAGAGGCAATTGATTTATTATTTTGATTTATATGCTGCTAATCTGACTACAGGGCAGTCAAGATAGAGCATCTCTCTGAAGTCTGCAGATATGCAGGGTTAGCTATGACACAGAGAAAGTGAGCTAAGACAGCAGTTCTCCTCTGTCTTTTTCTACCATATTGCAGTTCAACAGACATCAGATGGAAGAACTAAATGAAACTAATATTGTGCATTGTAAATCGGCCTAAGCATATTGGGTCACCCATCCTTTAAAAACGGTATGATTGGTACCAGGCACTTTGTCAAAGCAGGTCATAATTTTATTCTATCTCCATGAAATATGAAATAAAGAAAAGGGTGGAGGAAGAAAAAGGGAGCAGCAGGAGCTCAGGAGCCTCAGATTGTATACACTTATGCACCCTAAACCTGGGGACCCATTCTCAAACTAGGCAACCAGAAGGAAAGACAACTCTATTTTGAACTGAGTCTGTGACTGACATTGCTTAGGTCAGGGTTTCTCAACCAGGGTTCTGTGGCACCCTAGGGTTCCATGAGAGGTCACTGGGGTTCCCTGGGAGATCACGATTTATTTAAAATATATATTTCAAATTCAGGCAACTTCACTTTAAAGAGGTATGCTTCATTCTTTATTTTTAATTTAAGAACACTATTAATGCATATATACAGGCCCTGAAAAACGTTTCAAGGGTTCCCCCAGGATCAAACAGTTGAGAAAGACTGGCTTAGGTAGACAAAATAATGCTATCAATGCACAAAGCAAGGGAAGATATCAAATTTGGAGGAAAAAACTTAAGAATTTAACTTTTGTTGGGAAATATTAAGTGCTTTGCTCAAATTATCTTTTTTTTTACTTTTTTCTTTCTTTTTTTTTTTTTTTTCTTGAGCTTGTCTGGGTTTTATTTTTCTCCAAGCTGCTATTTTCAGGTTGAAGAATGGGTATAAATGCTTTAAAATGCAGTGTTTAAATAAGTATTGAACTCTGGTATTTCAGAAGTGCAAATAATATTTAGGAAAAATAAACCC
Organism: Candoia aspera; assembly: GCF_035149785.1. Taxonomy (NCBI): domain Eukaryota; kingdom Metazoa; phylum Chordata; class Lepidosauria; order Squamata; family Candoiidae; genus Candoia; species Candoia aspera. The sequence continues at coordinate 124,584,403 of NC_086153.1, read as the reverse complement.
TAAACAGGTACCTCTCCTCCCTGAAACAGCTCACCCTGGGATGCTGGCTGAGATTAAGGCAAGACAAGAAGGCAAGGGAATAACTCCATCTAACTTAAGAAGAAATAAAAATACTAGCCATAGTTCACATGTGAACTTAATACTTTGCATAATTCATGAATCAACCCTGTGACTTTTTTTCATGGAAATTCTTTCTGTCTTTTCTGTGGCTGAGCCAGCCTTGTGGAATGGCCTTCCTCTGGGAGATCTGGAGGGCCTCAACTCTGTTAGCTTTTCAGAGGGCATTAATGATTTGGGCTGGGAGGTTGAACGAACCCAGTTGTCTGGTTGTTTGCAAATGTCTCAGTAATCAGAAGTAAAATGGCTTTTTCAATCCCAGGCATAAGTTATGGTATGTTTTTTTTTTTAACATTGATTTTACAAGTCATGTTGCTGTTTCTAGTTTTAATTCTGTATGTCTCTCAGAGTCACCTTGATAAGATGGGTGGCTATATAAATTGTTTCAAAAAATTAAGTAAATAAATAAATAAATATGCAACCATGCCATTATATTCCTTATAAATGTATAATCTGTATTACAGGGAAGATGTGCTCTTCACAACTATTACATCATATTTGGGTTTAAATCTTTTGATAGTTTTTGAGATCTGGGCACTATGAAAATGAGTTTATTTTGATCCAATTGATGTTACTGCTTTAATGAAGAAAAAGGTAAAGGTTCCCGTTTAGTCATGTCCGACACTAGGGGCGGTGCTCATCTCCGTTTCATGGCTGAAGAGCCAGCATTGTCCGAAGACACTTCCACGGTCATGTGGCCAGCATGTCAATCATGGAAATGCTGTTACCTTCCCACCGAAGCAGTACCTATTTAGCTACTCGCATTTGCATGCTTTCGAATTGCTAGGTTGGCAAGAGCTGGGGAGATTGCAGGAGCTCACTCTATCATGTGGCACTCTGGTCTCGAACCGCTGAACTTGCAACCTTCCAGTTGACAAGCCTGGCATCTTAACCGCTGAGCCACCACACACCTTTTTAATGAAGAAAAAGCCCATCAAAATAAACCTAATTTGATAATTATACATTATCAATACAGTATATTTCAGAAGTTTCATGTGATTCATTCCTTTAATGAGGGAGCTGAGCTGCATATTTCAACATGGTCAAAAAGTCAAACTAGTTTTTCCTATTCTAAAGTCACTCTGAACAATTGCAGGTTTTGGTGAGAAGTTTCAAGGACACAGGGAGGGAGACTTAAATTACCAACTAATGTTACAGCTTGTCTTTATAGTTACTTTAATTTTGAATGTGGATAATTGATTTGATGGGTGAGAGAAGAGATAGGAATGAAGAGTATATATCACACAAAGGTAGACCTGAAAATGTCACGACCTGATACGGTCAACATATTGACACACTAAAGTACATGTGGGAGGCTAATTTTTAACTGGCTTTCATGGAAGAGATATTTTAAAATAGGTTACTAAGTGTTGGAGTGGGGTTGGGCAGGGGAAAGTATAACAGCCATTTTGTACCTTTCTGCTGCAAACCTGGGTCATGGGGGGAAAATAACCTACTGAAAATCAGTGGTTTTGCAACCATATTTCTGCAGCACTCTTTGTTCTGGGAGCCATCAAATGCTTGCTGAAAAACTAGCAGAAATATTGTGTTAAAAGGAGTAATATCCCAAATGCAACCTTGATTTGTAATCTCTCACATTTTCCCAGACAGCAATATAATAAACATACAAGGACGTACTGACAGACAGAAAGAACATCTCGAGGCTGTGCAACTTTGTGAATCTTACAAAGGCAAAGCGGTCATTGCCCACAATCCCACTTAGGACCTGGTTTCATTTAACCTATTCAGGCCTCCAGTGAAGTTGTGATTCAGATCACCAGGTTAGTGCAGTTACAACCTGTCAGTTAAGGAAGATCAAAATAAATCTAATGGTTGACTCTAAGCCAGGGCTTGTCACATATATACTTGTACTTAAAACTATTACATCTAGAGACGGTGTAGATGTTTGCTTCCTAAAGACTTGAATATATATTCTGTATATTAATCATTTTCTATCCATACACCTGATGGTGTGTCCATTTTCTATCCATACACCTCATCCAGATATAAATATATGTAATGGTAAGCACACACTTTCATTTTTACAGGGATGGTTTGCAGAAAAATGTGATGTTAGAGCCCCACTGATTTTTCATGATAGGAAAAAAAAGTGTGTGTGTGTGTGTGTGTGTGTGTACCTCCACACTCAACTCTTTCCTGCCATCAACTCTATTACACCTATTTTTCCTCACTAGTTATTTTTTTTTTCCCTATAGGATTCCACCCATGCATATCATAACCACATTTCTGAAACTTCTCGGAGTAAAGCAGTTTGAAGAAACAACAGCTGAACTGCAAACTAGGAAGGGTAGGAGAAGGTTATGCAAGTTTTCTCTTCCCAGCTAGTTTGTCTACCAAAATCTGCCTCTTTCAACTACTCTTTCAGCAAAGCCATCCATTCAAGCGTGTATATATGCATTTGTGTAAACACACAGGCATCATGTAGAAATGTTCATTTTGAGTTGAAAAGCACATATGCTGGATGAATGGCTTTTACTGCTGCATTGCTGTTGATTTGTGTGCTTGCTAGACCTTTGGGCTAGGAGTGTTGACAGGAGAAAGGGAGAGTCAGCTCTATTCATTAGGTCTCTAATCCCATGAAACTGATCCATGGCACATGAGACACTACAGGTAAAGGGCTGTTTATCCCCACTTTGCCAGCTGTTTACCAAACCTGGCAGCTGATCCCCAGCCCACTGGAGGAGGAAGCAACTGAATCCGTATTTCTTAGCATGACTTAAAATCATCTGATAAGCTCTAATCCTGGTGGGTATGGTGGACAGCCTGGTCTGAAACAACTGAACTCTCTCACTTCCCATAACAAAATGGATCTGGAAGACCCCAGGAATCACCTGACTAACACTGACCAAATGGTCAGCGAAGTATGTCAGATTGCATCCATGGCAAACCTCCTACATCTTGTTCATTGCTCAACAAGAAAAAGCCACCTTTAAGCTACTTTAGGAATACACTGGTGATGACATAAAGGAAACAACATAAGAATACAGCAAGGGAAAAAAAAGGAGAGAGAGAGAGAGAGATTGCCAGGGCATTATGTGATGTGGATAGCTGCAGGTAGGGAAAAGTTCTCAGGAATGGTCAGCAAAGCTGACTTATATTTGGGAGAAATTCAGCAGAGAAATGACTCCTGAACAAAGGTTGGCCATTGAGCATCGAGATCAGGGAGCCACCTAATTCAAGCCAAAACCAATATCCCATTTGCTGTAGAACTCTGGCTCATAGTTTGCTGCTGTGAAATTTTAAAAACTGCAGTCTTCTCCCCAATCCTTTAGAGATAATATGTTTAATCAGAGGAAACAATGAACCCCAATCTGAAACTGTAACCCTTAAATGAGACAAAGCTTCATAGGACTCAATGGGACTTCAAGAGAACAGGAGGAGGGCTGTTGTACTGACTCATCACATATCAGGCTTTTCAACCAAAAGTAAACCTGCAAGCATTTATCTAATGTTCTTTCCTGTCCACGAAAACATTATTGCTTTCATTGATTGATGTCCTCTTCTTTTGCTGGTTTAAAAAAAAAAAAAGTTAGATTCTACACAAATTTATTTTGATAACTCACATGATCAGACATCGTAAAATCCACTACCAATCCAGAGACTATAAATACTAAAAAGTTGTCAAGTCCTATCATGGGATTGTTATATACTGTATATTTCCCTCCTTTATTTAAAGCTGCCTGTTGCTAGGTTTCACAAATTGACTCAAAGAAAGGGGAAAACATCAGGCCTGTCAATTGGAGCTGATCTGTCCTTCTAAAGCTCCAGCAGACTCCTGATTTTCAGTACCTGTCTGGATTTAGATAATTCAGCTCCATGCTTTCCTTCATTTATAAGCCAATCTTATTTGGGTTTACTTGGAAGAAAGCCACAGTAAGTTCCACTGAGTTGCTCATTAAATAAATGTACAAACACAAGCAAAGAAAAAAAAAATGCAAGAGAGGAGAAGGGGAAATGTCTGTCATCAGTTGTTTAGCATCTCATATGACTGTGTATTCAGCAGCTGGAGAGAGATGAGTATTTATCTTTGAAAGACAATGTTGATACATACTTTGTGTTTTAATGGGCAAAAGAAAAAAAAATCTGTATTGCAAATTATATAGGTAGAAAGGTTAAACTGTTAAATGGATCAATAGGAATACAATGGTTCTTCGCTATTGTGTTGTAATAGGTTTGTATGTATGTGAGTTACATCACATTTAATCCTTGTTCCAAGCCATAGATTGGCAGATTGCTCCCTGATCCCATTATACACACACACATATGTTATTATTATCATCAGCCCAAATCAATCAACTATAGGATGAAGGCCTCTTCACTGATTTTTTTTTTTGGATTTAGAGGCTGTGTGATTCCCAGAGACTCTGGGTAGCTTACAAAAACAATAAAATGAAAAAAAGGACATGTATTTCCAGAACAAACAACCCAATACATCAAAAGAATATTAACAGAGGTCCACAGCCATCTCAACACTAGGCCTGGGAACAGAGCCAGGTTTTCAGTGACTCATGGAACAGCTGCAGGGTGGAAACTCTACTCATCTCCAGAGACATACTATTCCAGAGGGCAAGTGCCATGACAGGGAAGACATGCTTCCTAGGTCTTGACGGATGACATTTGTTAATTAAAGGGATCAGAAGCGTGCCCAAATTTTCTGGGCAGGCAGAAACCTTCAAATAACTAGGCCCCATGTCATGAAGGGCTTTATAGATGATAGACAGCAGTTTGAATTGCATCCAAAGCAAACTGGCATTCAGTGTGCCACTTAGAAGATACAGGTGGTCCAGAATGCAGAGTTGTTTGCAATAATATTCCAGACAGTGGGAGCCACAGCAGAAAAGGCACATCTCCTGGGTCCTGTCAGATGGAACTCTTTATTGGACGGGACCTGTAACATACTCCTCTTGCTAGACCTGATGGGGTGGGTAGATGTAATTGGGATGAAGAGGATACAGAGGTAGAAATTGATAAAATATATAGAATAAATACAAGATTTGCAAGAATAAGAAATGTTCCAAGGGATATTTTAATGCATTTTGCCAGGAAGAAGACAAGTGTTCAAGTTTTGCAGCGGCATTTTAATACAAAACTGAAGATTGATAATACAAATATAATTGTTCTTAAAGAAATTCCTATTAGAATTTTGCATAAGAGAAAAAAAATATTCTTTTTTGACCGAGAGATTAAATTTTTGATGGGACAAATTGGAAGGTGTGATTTTTACTTTTAAACCGCAAAAGTTTCAATTGATTTTTGTCCAGAAGGCAAGGGAATTTCTAGAAAAATTCAAAGAGGAATTGGAGGAGTTTCAAATGGAGGTGTCAGAGGACACTATACAACAACTCCAAAAGATGCAACAGGAAACTGAAAGGGATGACGCTGAACTAGGTGCTAGAGGTATCAATTTTTCTAAATTCCTGGTTTGATTATGGATTACAAATGCTTCACTTGGAATCTAAATGGAGCAAACACTCCCCAAAAGAGGGGAAAAAATCATTATTTGAAAAAATAAAACAAGATATGATTTGCCTACAAGAGACACATATTAGGGGGAAAAGAGACATAAATTATTTGATTTATAAAGAATTTGGTGAAGAATTTATTTCAGAGAGAGAGAGATGTTTTGTATATAAATCCACAACAAAAAAACAGAACTTTTATTGACTGATGAGCATGGTAGATTTGTTGGAGTGGAAGTTAATATGCATGGGACTAAGACTTTGATACTGGTAATGTATGCCCCAAATGAGGACAAAGTATTGTTTTATAAATGACATATGGAGAGTTTAATAGGTTTCCTCTTATGAAAATTGGTGTTTGATGAGAGATTGGAATGGAATGATTTCCCCACAACTGGACAGAAGTTCTGAGAAAAATATTAAAATCACTCAAGGCAAATTACCAAAAGTTTTCTTTGAGTTGATGGACAATTTAGGGCTGGTTGATATATGGAGACAGAAAAATGGCAACTCAAGAGAGTATACCTTCTTTTCTGAAAGACAGATCCTTTTCAAGAGTAGACATGATCTGGACTTCAAAGAACTTGGCCACTAAGGTTTCTAAAACAGAGATATTACTAAAGACTTTTTTGGATCATAATCCTGTGAGTTTGGTTTATAAAAGAAAATTTAATTCTTTTAGATGCAGACTAAATGAAATGTTGCTACAGAAAAAAGTAACAGTGGACTGTAAAACAAAATTAAAAGATTTTTTTTCAAAATAATTTAGGGAAAGGCATTGATTTAAGAATGGTTTGAGATGCAAGAAACACTTTTATTAGAGGTTATTTTATACAACACAACAGTGAACTTGAAAAGAAGAGTCAAGAGAAAACACAAACTATTTTGGATGAAATAAAGAGAAAAGAAGAAATTTTCAGAGAAGATAAGTATTTCTCAACAAATTAAGCTTTTACAGTGACAATTATCTATGTTAACAGTAAGTGAAATGGAAATAAAAGTGAATGATGTAAAGCAAAAAATAAATTAAATTTGAAATAAACCAAGGAAGCAGCTAGTATATAAAGATGAAAAGAAAAAGAAAAGAAAATGGTATTGAAATTGCAAGAGGGAGATACTGTATTAATGGGTAACACAGCCATACAAAAACCATTTCATCAATATTATTCCAATTTGTATAAAGGAAGTGACATCGCTCTAGAGAAAATAGATGAATATCTAAAGAAATGAAATTTCCCAAGGATTACAGAGGAACAGAGACAGATTATGAATGGACCTATAACAACAAGGGAAGTTTCTGAAGCTATGAAAAAGATTAAACTAGGAAATGTGCCTGGACCAGATGGATTATCAGGTTCTTATCATAAATATTTTGTGGATAAACTTTTACAACCTTTACAAAACATGATGAATTCTATCCTAGAGGGAGGAAAGATGCCAGAGAGTTGGAAAGAGGCCAGTATAGCATTAATACTTAAAGAGGGACAAGATTTGACTTTAACAAGAAACTATAGGCCAATATCATTACTGATTAATGATTACAAGTTGTTCACAATGATTCTAGCTGATAGACTGAAAATAATTTTGTAAGAATTTATTCATGAGGATTCATGTGGGTTTTTACCCAAAAGACAGTTAAATGTTAGAAATGTGTTGGACATTTTGGAATATTTGAAGCAAAATAATGAAAAACAAGCTGCACTTATTCTTTTAGATGCAGAGAAGGCTTTTGACAATTTGAACTGGGCTTTCTTGTTCAAGGTTTTGGAATATATGAATTTTGGAGAGAACTTTATAAAATGGGTAAGAACGATTTATACTTCACAGAAGGCACAAATAATTGTTAATGGAGATCTAACAAAACCGTGTGAGATACAAAAAAGGAACAAGACAGGGATGCCCACTATCTCCTCTTTTGTTTATTTTGGTTCTTAAAATATTGAATAGAGATAGAAGACAAGATGAGAGGATTGTGGGAGTAAAGATTTAAAAAGAAACGTATAAGTTAAGGGCTTTTGCAGATGACTTGGTATTGGTTTCGAAGATCCTTTAAAGGGAATTGAAATATTAATGGGCAAATTAAGAGAATTTGGTGCATTAGCAGGTTTCAAGATTAATACACAGAAGACAAAGATGTTAACAAAAAAATGTGAAAATAGAGGATCAAACAGAATTGATGAATAAAATGGATTTTAAGATTGAGAAGAAGGTAAAATATCTGGGCATCACTATGACCAATATGAATTGTATGTTATTTCAAAATAACTATGTTAAGAATTAACATAACATGTTAAGAATGAAGTTTAAAAAGGTATGTTAAGATGGGAGAAACTACAACTGTCATTGCTGGGGAGAATTTCTGTGATAAAAATGAATGTCTTGCCTAGAATGATGTTTTTGTTTCAGACAATAACTGTTCTGACAATTAAACAGTGGCAGAAGGATATATCTAAATTTGTGAGCAGGGGAAAAAACCACAAGTTAAATATAAGGTGTTACAAGATGCAAAGGAAAGAGGAGGATTGGGTTTACCTGATTTGAAATCGTATTTTTCAGCTTGCTGTTTGATGAAAGAGAGGATGTTGCTGAGAAATAGAAGGCTTTTGGAGTTAGAAGGACATGACTTGAGATTTGGACGGCATGGATTTTACTTTATTGGTACAATAAAGTCAAGGTTAATGTGGATTTTAAAAATCATTATGTTAGATGTGCCATATTGAGAATATGAAATAGATACAAACCCAGTTGTTCCTGAAAACACCTTTCTGGCTCTCAGTACAAGAAGCATTTTATAGGCAAAAAATAATAGGCAAACACAAATGGCTAACTTATCGTGAAATATTAGAATTTTGTCAAGGGGAATATGAAATAAAATCAAGAGAAAAACTGGTGGCAGAGGGATATAGTTGTCAATGGCTCTATTATTTACAATTATTAGAAAGATTTAAAGTAGACAAAATAATGTATGGTTTTGAACATTGTAAGACAGAGTTTGAAATAGAACTGTGTACAAATGATGAACAATAAACTTTTATTAAAATTTGAAACAGAAGAATAAGAAGTGAAAGAATCTATGATGGTGGGCTAAACATTTTGGTTATAACATATAGATGGAACAATGGGAAAATATGTGGCTGAAAGGATTGAAATTTACACGATGTCATAATCTTAAAGAGAATGTTTATAAAATATTGTGCCATTGGTTTATTTCACCAGAGAAATTGTCTAGAATGTATAAAGGCACTTCAAATACATGTTGGAAATACAAACAAGAAGGGACATTATATTGTGTTTGGTGGATGTGTAAAAAAGCTAGAAATTTTTGGATTCAAATACATATACTGATTTACAGGATTTTAAAAATTAATATATAATTGAGACCAGAGGTTTTTCTTTTGGCATTGATGGACAAACAGTTGGAAAAAAGTCATGGAACTTTGTTTTTGTACATGATAACTGCAGCAAAATTATAGTATGCACAAAGATGGAAAGATTCCGCGTTACCCACAATGGAGGAATGGTTGGTGAAGATGATAGAACTTGCTGAGATGGCCAAATTGACTTCTTTGATGAGGGAAAAGACAACATCTATATGTATTACTGACTGAAAACCCTTTATAGATTTTTTTGCGTGAAACAGAAAGAAAATGAACTTATGATTTATGGTTTTGATGATTAGACAGGACATTGTAACAAAGAGTAAGAATTAAATTGTGATTGTACTTATAACTGCTGTAAAGAAGATGGGAAGCTACTCCTTTGTATCTTTTTTCGTTTTCTTTTTCATTCCTTTTCCTTTTCGTTTTTTCTTCCTTGCACTTATAGCTTTCTCCTTGATTCCTCTCCTCTCCTTTCCTTTCCTTTTTCTTACTTTATATTAGTTTACATTAGTTTTTATCTTCCTTTTTAAAAATATATATATTTGATAAAATTATTATTATTTTATTTTTATTTTTATTTAGAAAGAGCTGGCTGTCAGGTTGATAAGCAACCATTGTGTATACAACCCATAGCTGCAGACTCCTTCTTTATCAGAGATTAGTACAATCTCTGGTCCACTGTAAAGCTGTGAGAAAAGGACTCAGAATGTCCCAATCTACACATAGCTATATTGGTTCTAAACTGAAAATAGTGCATTTGCTGGAATTCTTGGATCACTAATACTTTAATCTTAATTAAGTTTGGTCAAGAAAACGCTTCAAGATTCATGCTTGGGAAAATAATTGCTTTTGGTTCAGACAGCTACCAAAAGGTTGACAAGGTTTTCCCCAAAACTGGGATTGTCCTAACAAACCCAGAATGTCTGGCCACCCTGAGTTAGGAAGGCTGTACCATGTCAGAAATGACTCTTCTGAATCTCTTCTTATTTACTGTATCTGAGAGATTTGGAAGCACAACTTGACCCTGCAGGTCACAAGCTTCAGCTGGAATATATCTAGTAGCTTAAGGGAAATCTGTATTGGAATCTGCTCCAAGTTATTTTTGCTGTTCCACAGTCTAATGGTATCTTATGTGAGTGTTAAAATTGGGTTCAGAGGTCTCCATGATCAAACAGACTCAACCAGTATTGTACATTGAGCACTGATTTGGTGTGCAGTTCTTCTTTGAGAAGTCACAATGGGAGCTGCAGGACATTCAGTGCTTTTGTGACAAGCATGTTAAAAATCCAACTGCAAAGTCTTTGAAAAATCTACAGTAGCTTACCACTTGCAAATTTGATTTGGAAGGAAAAGAGAAGATGTGAGGCTGAAGCCATCTCAAAGTCGTGATCATCACAGGCTGCAGCCATTTTGTTATTTGTACAGACAACCCAACCACCCATGATGATCCTGCTTAATGTGTGAAATCCAGTAGTTTCACAATATAAACGAAGTACAGCTACTGGTCATAAATCATTTTTGTCAATCATCAATGTGTATCAGTATGCCTTTGCTTAGTTAGCATTTTTCCATAGATAAAGGAAAACAATAATTTTAGTTTACCAGCCTTAGTGGAATTTAAATGTCTCAACTGCTACCTCAATTATACCTTCAGACATATTAAATAAATTTATGAGGCCCATTTTAAACACTTTGGATGACTCCACCTGAAGTTTTTAATGGGCAATCACCTTGCATCACAAGCCAATTTTTAGGTGTGGGGGATTTCAAATGATGTTGTCTTTCACTTGTCACAATGCAACACTTGCTATATAATCCCTCCCCCTTAAATCACAAAAGGAGGAGGAGGAGGAGGAGGAGGAGGAGGAAGGACATTACAAATACTAGAAATTGTTTGGCTGGAAGAAACTTGAAATCTTTAATATGCCTGTAACCCAGGGAACAATTGAAGCAATATAGCATTGACTAAATGATAGAAGATGCACATCTTAAAAAGAGCTAGACTAGAGTCCTCCTTGATATGTTAGTTTTCTGGGTGCACTGATGTTATTTTCTAAGGAAAAATCCTTATTTATGCAAATTCCCAACTGATACACATTCTGGACACAGAATTTGCTTCTTTAATGAGAAGTAAATTTATTTATTCTATGCCTCATTTTCAAGATAACGTATACTGAAGTACAATAGATGATGATGATGATGATGATGATGACGACTATATTTTCATTTCATGTTCAGATTTGGTTTTTGAGTTATTTTTCCCCCAAAAATAAAATATTCACAAAGCCTTTTGAAGATCTGTCAAGATCTGTCAATACTTACCTTTGTTAATCAGTGCTCCTGACTTTATTATTAGGTAAAATCAGCAGAAATTTTAGCATTTTGGAATGGTGGCAATTTGTCAGTTATTTATCTTGGATTTATTTTTACTATCCAGGTGTCAAGATGGCCTGCCTCTCAGGCATCATAAAACTCACCTAGTCTTGTGTATTGTGCACTTTGACTTGAAGGTGATACTGGCTGTTCCACATCTGGCAGCAAAATCTCTGAGGCAGACCTTGGTCAGATTGTTTATGGTTCTCTACTACTTGGTAACAGATTACAAGAGACAGAAATCTGTCAGATCAAATACCCGAGCCAAATGTTATGATTACATTCATCACAACTATATGTGATTTATAAATTAATTCTGTTACGCAGCTGGTATCTGCCAAAACAAAACAAAATTCTCTGATAGTGTAATGCCTAGCGCTATGCAGATCTTCAAAATTTTAACGAAGGTTAGAGGAAAACTTACCTTCCAAGTTGCTTGTAAAGCAACATGGCTCCCTCCCTGTTAATAGCAACACAGAGAAGCTGTGCTTTTTGCTTCAGCTACTTTGCTGGCCAGAATTTGTTACAGCCAGGAACTCAGGAAGCCTCTTCAATTCCTGGAAGAAGCTTCTGCCCCAGTACAGCAATGGCACAGAAGCCTTTTCCAGCTTCTTCAAGTGCCTGGCAGAGGCCAGGAAGTGATGTGAAGCCCCTTGCCAAGGCAAACTGCATCTCCTCTTCATGTCACACAGTCCTAGTAATATCAATGTGTTAGTACAATACACTAATTTGGGTCATTTGCATTCACCCAATTGCTTGGGTTTTAACAACAGATGGAATCATAAATGAAGTACACTGGTAGGTTGGCCCAACACACTGAACCCAAATTAGCCAATCATATTTTAGCCTAATGTGTTGTGTGAACTAATCCAAAGCAGGGCTCCAGAGTGGGGAAAAATACAAAATTTCATCTATATTTACAGAATGGCTTTCCTCAGTTGAATTTTGCACTTTCTCTCTCTCATTTACCATGTATTCAGAATATCACTTGGTGGCCATGAAGTATAAGACATGCTTCTTAGAAGGTAAAGAAAAAAATGAACTCATTTAGGTTCTGTGATTTTAATGGTGGAAAGTTAAGCAGATGATCGTGTCCCACAAGAAAAAGCAGCATGAACACCGAACTACTATGCCATACGATTAAAAAAAAAAAAAAAGCAGCAGGTTTTAAATGGGCATAATTTGGTAGGATTTCACCATCAGTGAATTGCATGCAGTTCCATGCAAGTAAACTCCTCCAAATTCAGTCAGACTTGATGTCTGTTCAAGTTCTATTGAGGTCATTAATGCTTACATTCATGTATTATGAGCCTGCAGTGGAAAGGAAGCAAGCTCTTCATCCCATAAGTATCTAAAATCCTTGTGCAAGTACATCCTTCTTTAAGAAACATCAGATTTTTTTATTTATTTTTTTAAATACAGTTTTCCAGATGAGGTATCTGATCTTTCTATCTGTTACTTTATACAGTGCTTCATTTAACTGAGCCTCTGAAATGTTATTATCATTTTAATGGTTTCTCGGCAGCATGCGTGCTGCTTGACAGGCTGGTATAGTTAAAATACAGCAAATTGTACTTCAGAGGTGCAGAATGAGTGTAGCTACTTAATTTGCAAGGTTTCACATTTTTTCAGGGGATATGCTATCCAGGTAAAAATAAAGAAAACTATGAAATAAACATGCAATGGCTTAACCTTTGGCAGTGTCACTTGTTCATCAAGGAGTGACACCTTGTATTTTTTTTTTTTTACCTTAGCTATTATGTGTTCAGTCCATCATTGTGGCTTCCTAATGAACGCTAATTAGTGGTATTTTACTATGTGTTTTATCTCTACTCTTCAGTTAATAATACACCTTTAGAAAGCCATTGATCTGCTTTGGCTTGAGGATGCAGAAATAAAGTCACATATGGCCACTAAACGGAAGACATAAAATACCCTGGATTTTATAGAGATAGAGCTGTTACTCCAACTGACATTGTTATAAAGCCACAGTACTCCACCAGCAACTCCCAGTGGTCCCCATAATAATCATGTTAATGTCAGAATCCTACCTTCCCATTGCTTTTTATAGGACTCATCTTAACCATGCAAGCCTTTTAGTACTACCAGAGAGTATTAACAGCATGTTTCTGCCACCTGAAAGAAAATTTGATTTTCCCCCCTTTTTTAAAAAAAAGTTTTGTTTCTCAGCTGCCAATCTAAGTAGCTACTAGAAAATGAAAGTGACATATGTAGCAGAGCATAGAGGTGTTTACGTAGTTTACATAGCAGTTTCAAGGTGTACAACAACAATGATTAAAGCGTGGAATGGTTTATTTACTTGTTAGAATGCGGCTGGGCTCATGCGTTATGCAAAGGAAAGATAAACTTTCACTTCCAATTACTCTCATGGGAGTTAAGTATCATTCAATATTGATAGATGGAAACAACAGCTAAAACAACCTGGCTTGCAAATTACACAACTTAATTACCTTGCACAATAACTGGGGCACAACCAAATGATAATGAGCATGAAATGAGAAGGTGACTTTCTTGGAATTCCAGGGCTTTAAGGAAAAGGGCTCACACTCGGTCATTGTCGGAGAACCCTGGGTCAATGCCTTCACTGTTCAGATTGAAAAAAAGGGGGGATAATATAATGAAGTAGCTTTAAAACAATGGATAGAGAGAGAAAGAGAGAGGGAGGAGGAGAAATACAGAGGTATCCACAAGGGGTGGGGTTCAAAAAGGTCAAGATGGCATCCATGACCAGACAAAAAGACCTGCCCCTTTTAGTGTGCAGTGAAAGATGATAGATAGATTATATATATATATATATATATATATATACACACACACACACACACACACATATACACGCACATACATACACATACATACATACACACACACATACATACATACACACACATATACACGCACATACATACACATACATACATACACACACACATACATACACACACATACATACACACACACACACACATACACATTCACATACATACACACACACACAAATACAATATTGATGTGAGCCATACCTTAATAATTCACACACTGCAAGAAGGAAGTGATGAAAGTGAACAAACAGAGCCTTTCTATTTTTCTGCTTCCAAAGAAAACTGCCAAGCTTACCCATCATTGCCTATTTAAGACTCTCATTTAAATCAATGGATTTTGAACATGCTTAACTGTGGCTGGATATTCCATCACTTTAAGGGAGAGAAAGAAGGGGACCAGTGAGCTAAGTCTTATACTGTAATCTGGAAGAAGTTCAGAGGATGGCAACCAAGGCGATAGGGGTTCTGGAATCTAAGCCCTATGAAGAATGGTTAAAGGATCTGGGTAGGTTAATTCCACAGAAAACATGACTGAGGGGATAAATGAAAGCCATCCTCAAATATCTGAAGTATAGTTCTTAACTTTTATCCTGATACAAAAAAGCTGGGAGGGATGGCTAAAACTAAGGAGAGAGCTAAGAGATTCAAAAACATCTAGACAGGCTTAAGCAGTGAACTGAAATTTTACAGGGACAATGTAATATTCTGCATCTGAATAAGAAAAATGAAAGACAAAATTTAGGATGGGGAGACCTGGCTTGTCAGTAGTATGTGTTAAAGAGATCTGGATGTCCTCACTGACCATAAATTAGACATGAATCAATAGTGTGATAGAGCTGGAAGAAAGGCAAACACTATCTTGGAGTGCATTAATAGGACACAGAGTCCAGAGCACATGAAATAATCTACTCTGTCCTGGTTAGACATCCTTTGGAATTCTTTGCCCAATTCTCCACACTGCTGTTCAAAAAGGACAGTGACCAAGAACAAGCTGAGAGGAGAGCTACCAAGATGTTGAAGGGTCTGGATTCCATGACCTACAAGGAATGGTTAGAAGACCTTTAGCCTATAGAAGTGATGACTAAGGGGAGTCATGATGACCAAGGGGAGTCATGATAGCAGTTTTCAAGTATCTAAAAGTTGGTCACTTAGAAGAGGGACTGGACTCACTTGCCTCAAAAGGCATCACCAGAACCCATGAATTAAAACTACAAAGAAGGAGATTCAAGCTAGACATCAGGAGAAACTTCCTGATCTCATGAACTGTCAGCCAGCAGAACAGCTGTCAGATGAAGTGGTGACTTCTTTTCTGGAGATCTTCAAACAGAGGCTGGATGGTCACCCATCAAAAATGCTGTAATGGATCTTGCACCAAGCAAAAGATTGGCCTAGATGACCTCTCAGGTTGCATCCAACACTACGATTCTATGAATGTTCTAGGCAACATCTTTTTAGACTTTCTAGCAAATTAAATGAATATGAGGCAAGGTAGCTTCTTCTTCTTTCTTTCTTCTTACTTTTTCTCAAAACTAAAAACTGGAAGTACAAATGATAATTTGATTCACTTTCCTATAGTCAGCTTCAGCACAAGTACCCTCCCCTGCTTTACCCACTTCCCTTTTTTTTTTTATCCAACCTCTTCTTGTCCTAGTCACTCAGCCTGGATTCTATCTCCACTAAGGCACAGTTTGTCCTGTGCACATTCAATTTCTAAGGCTAATTTTCCTTTCCAATGAATCCTTCTCCCCCAAAATCCCATTCATTAAACCATATTTTAGCCATAGTAGATCATTTTATATTCCACCTTTCCACCAAACATAATGTTCAAGGCCACTGACAATAACACTTGTATCAAGTTTGGAAACCATGCCTCCTTCTGCCATGAAACACACCTCCTTAGAGTTCACTTGAAATATGAAGATCTTTAAAGCAGCAATTTCATTTAAATTAATTTCTTTCCCTTTGGTTTTCAGTGGTCTTTTAGAATCCACTTGCCTTGACATGGCAAGTGGATTCCAGTTGATGTGGAATCTTAATGCTATGCAAGGTGGAGCACATAACCTCTGATGCTGCACTCTGAGTGCTGAGGAAGACTGTGTCACCTCCAACATGCAAACCAAAGGGCCAAGGCAGATTACGGCTGCTTTGTGTGGTATTTACACCTGTCTTGAAAGCCTCAAGAGTGACAAAGGGATGAATCCCACCCCTGCTCTCAACCTTTCAGTGCAGGTTTTTCATACTTTTTCAAGTATCAAATTAATTCTTGGCTACAGTTACCAAAAATTCTAAAGCCTTCTGCTTTCTTGAATCCAGCAACTCAACTTGTCTCTTAGAGGAAAACTTTTTTTTTTCCTGTAAAAAACTCCAAGTCCATCAGGCTTACAGCCAGAGAGTTAGATAGTTCACACATGAGTGCACTGCACCACAGCATGTAAAACCTTTAATAAAACAGAATTTGCCAGAGCGACACAGCATGCCAACCCTCCCCAGTCTTATGAATTACCCAGCTATTTTGTTCTGAACTTCCTGAAAAGTTCACAAGCCTTGAGCCCAGCTTCCACCGTTCTCGTTAAGTCCCTGCTGTGTTGAGGATGTCAAAATACATTAAGCTGCTAACTACAGCTGGCTTGATAAACTGAGCTATTTATTTTGGTGGATTTTATGTATTTGTCCAGTTTTACATTTTTAATGAAATGCCTATGGCTCAACTGTAAAAGCTATGAGGTTGATTCATCCTTGGCTTAAGCCAATTTTTACATTGCTTGCAATTCCATGGAGTTTGACTGCATTATTCTTGGTTTACATTGCTTAACTGAAAACAATATTGAGTTCTTCCCTTTAATATGAGGCAGGAATCCATCTTTTTAAAAATGCACAAACACCATTCCACGGTGTTATCTCAAAAATTCATTAAATACTTAGCTAAATGCATAAAGTTAATAGCACATATAACACTGTTCTCCTAAGATCTGGTTCAATTTTCTCCATCTGATTAGCTGGCAATTTGTACAATTACACCTCAATAGATGCAATGCTGATTTCACTATTTATATTATTACAGCACTAAAGCAGGTACAGTTCACAATTGCTTCTCTGCAATATTAATAATCAACCATTTTTGTACACCTTTTTCAATTCCCCAGCTTGATTAGCTAACAATCTACACTAAAATGCTTGAGTTAAAAAAGTCGAGCTAATTGCCAAGGATCTTTTTCCATTTTTGTTTTCTTTACTTTAAAAGCCTACTTTACATTCCACTGGTTTTATTAGCATTAATGATGTTCCAAAACAGTGATTTCTTTCTGCCACAAAGATACATATTTCTTCCCATCTGTTAATATTTGTCATAGTTAAAAACCATCATTTAAAAAAATAGCTCTAAAATATCAGCCTTGGGAGCAAGCATCCAGGGAGCTGTTGGTAGAGCTGCTATTTTTAACACTTTTCACTGCTGTAGAATGGACCTTCTTGACATTAAAGCCATTGTTTCTGATGCATGGTTGGCCAGACAAAATGTCTGGGGCCAATTTCACTGCAAGGTGGAAGGATATACAGTATCTCTTCTGACTGCAGATGGCAATTTACATGAGTTAAAGGCCCTCAATATATAAATGTCCTTGCTGGTATGAAGAAGTCATGAATGCTTCATGAAGTTTGGAAGGAGTCAATGCA
The DNA here is from genome assembly GCF_035149785.1 of Candoia aspera. NCBI lineage: Eukaryota > Metazoa > Chordata > Lepidosauria > Squamata > Candoiidae > Candoia > Candoia aspera. Next base: position 124,566,538 of record NC_086153.1, on the reverse strand, counting down.
CCTAGAAAAAGGGAGGGCCTTCAGTTCTGGCACAGATTTTGACTCCTCCTGCACATGCTAATACGATGTTACCTTTGCCAATGGCTTCTGGAAACTTGGTTTTTAATATTCTTATCATGCCAGGTTACACAGAAGCAAGAAGAGAAACTCCTCCTCCTTTCCACTTAGTGCTTAGTGAAATTTATTCCAAGACAGTGAAGAATTTAGCAGTGGTAATATTCTGTATTTCATGTGAGTATTATGATCCCCCTTTAAGTTCATCTGTCTAATCTTGGAGCAATATGTTTGGTAATTATCCAGCTTGTTTGGCCTGTATGGATCGGAAAATATTTATTTAAAAAATGTGAAAATATCAGTTATCATTCCTCCCCCAGGTCCAGTTTGTAAATTATCAATCCACTCAGCCCTCCATCTTCCCCAAATTCCAAACAGTCTCCTGCATGAATGATCCATTTTGGGAAGCTGCTTTCACAGCAGTTGGGTGTGAAAGAAGGAAGGAACTTTTGTTACTGTCTTTTCCTTCTACTACTTGCCATGAACTCACATCCATGCCTCACCTGATTGTGTTACTTTAGATTAGATTCTTCTAATTAAATAATAACAGGAGCTTTTAGCTTGCTGAAAAGTTGGCAGCCTTTTGAGGAAGGCCAAGTCAGGACACCAACACCACAAAGGTGTCAGTAATGCTACTTTATTGTTGTAGGGTAGGCTTGAAAGCCTCTCCAAGTTTCTCTCTGTCCTATCTTACACTAAACAAAATGAGGTCAGGATCATTTTGATTTTTTTTTAATCTCACATTTTCTCTTTTCTCTTTTGTTGTAGGGTATAACAACAGAATCTTGAAAGCCTGTCAGAGCTTCCCTCTGGCCACACATACCAAACACAATCAAAGTGGGGTTATTTTGAGTTTCTTTATCACACTTCTCTTTCCCAGGACTGAGTTGCCATTTTTCCTCCTTTAACAGTTCCTGCATACTTTCATCAAAGTTACCTCTACATTCCTTTACAAAAAAATAAACCCAGAAAATAAAAGTAACATAAAATAGCAAGAAGCTGCAGCAAGGTACCTATAACTAGCTATTTATATCCCATGGTAGAAGCGTAGAACATGCTGTTTCAAAGATTTCCGCATTTTGATAGGACAGGATACTTCCAGTTTTTGATATTTTATCAACTTCATAACTTTAGCAGAACTTACAACTACAGTATGTCTTAGATTCTCCCTTTTGCTCTTTTGCTCTTCCCCAAAGCCTTAACTTTACAGTAAGACAGGCAACCTGAAATTCAAAATTTATCATCCATAACCTGACCATGTTCATTGTATTCATTTATTACCATTATTTCTAACTAGCCTTCCAGGAGAACAGTTCTCCCAAAGCTGATTACAGGTGATGTAATCGTTTGCAAACAAGAGTACAGTAACTGTTACTTACAAGTAAAGAAACTCTTATGATCCTTCTGATAGAGCAGTTGGCAGCAATGACCCTGTGGGGGGACAGAAGTGACCAGTTAAGCAGGCTTCTGTGATAACTCCTTACCTGCCTACCAACCTCATTCTTCAGGGATCCTTCTCATAGGGAGGATAGAAAAATCATTATTTTTCAATAATTACCATACTTTGTTCTACTTAAGTCTGATTAAATCCACACAGCCCTACATATATTTATCTGTATAAATTAAGTACAAATGATTGCAGTGTTACTGTCTTCAAAATACTGATGCCCGGTAGGCCTCTGCAAAGAACACTGCACTTTGTGCTCTGGGGACAACTCTCTTCTCCTTGTTGAGGTGATGTGATTTATCTTGATGAGATGCTTCATGTTGTCTCCTTGGGCCTTTCCCTACTGTTGAGTTCAAATGCTATCCATTCACCCTTAATTTGGCAGCAAATGATACCTGCATGAAACATCTTGCTCCCCTTCCCAGGGCATCTGTTGGGAGTCACCACCAAATATTGCTGTTCTGATTAAGCAAGTTCAGGGCTTGGTAGGCAAAGCAATTGGTTGAGTCCTCTGGTTTTTCTGCTCTCTCTTATGATCACATGATCAGTTGGTAGAAAAACCATCTGCCAGCCAGGGCACTGTACCTGGAATGGGGTAGGTCTATCAGCTCTAGGAGCCTTTGTCAGTACTTCCTCCTGTTCAGGGCCAGCTCTAGACATTTTGGCACCCTAGCAAAGTCATACTCGGGCAGCCCCTAAGGTTTGGCTCATCTTCTGATTTTGTTAGGAATTTCAAAAAGGCACCCTCTTGTTTTTTTCTTCAAGTTTTTGAGCTTTACACTTAACAATTTTCAGCCCTGGATTTTATTTTTTTTTCCTTTTCTCAGACATTTTCACACAATTTACACTGCAAAAGTATTTAACCCTTGAGCACCATTATTGCTTTTCACTTTTTTATTTTGTTTCTCAGAACTCTGTTCAATTTTGGCACCCCTTAATGGTGGCTCAGTGGTTAAGACGCCAGGCTTGTTGACCGGAAGGTTGCAAGTTTAGCGGTTCGGGACCCCAGCACCACATGACAGAGCGAGCTCCTGCACTTGCCCCAGCTTTTGCCAACCTAGCAATTTGAAAGCATGCAAATGCAAGTAGATAAATAGGTACCACTTCAACAGGAACATAACAGTGTTCCATGACTGTCATGCTGGCCACATTATCACGGAAGTGTCTTCAGACAACACTGGCTCTTCCACCATGAAATGGAGATTAGCACCACCCTCTAGTGTCAGACATGACTACATGGGAACCTTTACCTTACCTTTTAGGCCAGTGCCTACTGGGCCTTAGGCTAGAGCTGGCCCTGCTCTTGTAAATCGGGTTGGAAAAAGGAAGTTTTTTAAAAGACGGATGAGAGACACAAAGTGGGATGTCACAAGCAGGACTTTTCTCTAGAATTTCTTCCCCTTTCTTTTCTTCCTCCACAAATGCTAACTTCCAGAATCCTCCATGTTTTGTTGGAGAGCAATGGTAGTACTTGTTGTTATCATTCTACTGTTACACTATTTCAGCCTTGTGTTAAATTGGTAAGGGCTATAGAATTAAAGTACTTACAGTATTGCTGGATGACCAGTTGAAAGTTATTGCAGAATTCTGGTAAATTATCATGTAAAATTATTGACTGTCTGTTGCTTCCATAATTCCATGGAGGATATAAAAGGGGACATCCATAAACCATACTATGCTAACATGATTTTATGTGGAAGGGAACTACTTGCACCCAGATAGACCAAGACTATTTGCCAAAATACAGCTCTGCCATTCTTGTGCCAATTGAAAGGACCACCAACACTGTACTATGTCCTATTCTTTAGAGAGACAACAGCAGAATGGTAGTGGGCAAGGCTGGCTGGGGACTTGGGGAGGCTGAAATAGTTAAAAGTGGCTCTCTGATCCTACCAGTTACTGGTCACCTGACTTAGTTTTTAAGGCGCTGGGCTAGAAACCAGGAGACTGAGAGTTCTACTCCCGCCTTAGGCATGAAAGCCGGCTGGGTGACCTTGGGCCAGTCCCTCTCTCTCAGCCCAACTCACCTCAGAGGGTGGTTGCTGTTGTGGGGAAAATAGGAGGAGGAAAGAATATTAGGTATGTTTGCTGCCTTGAGTTATTTATAAAAATAATAGACAGGATAGAAAATAAATAAATAAATAATGGTAGCTGTAATGGTAGTATAACAATCAGATATATCTTGGACTGTCATGGACTGTAGGTTTCAGGAGGGGAACACTACTTAAACCTGTCTTAATCATGAGCTGGGAATGGAATGAAGGGAACATCATGGGGAGATGGCAGGAAAAAAAAATGCTAGGACATGTAATACTATGGTTAGGGCAAGTGGGACAGACCCAGCCAGTAGTTTCAATAGCTGAAAGAGGCTTTTGCACATCTGCTTCTTCCAGCTGCTGGAACAGTCATCAAAGGCCTGAGAAAGGTGAAGTGAAGCATCCCTTCAAAATTCTGCACAGCTCTGTTTAGCATCCTAATCTTGGTCTTATGATCCAAAAGCCCACATTCCATATTAATGGTTTTCTGTGAAATTAGAATGGCACAAGATAGATGGATTACCTCTGAACTACAGCTCAGCAATTGAGAGAAGTATAACTACTCATAATGGTGATTATAATATTAATGCTTCCTTAATATTATAATTGGGAACCTGTTCTTTATCTCCAAAAAGCTGTAGCTCACCAAAGAAAAAACATAAACAGGAGGCAATTATACCAGGATTGGAAAGTTGCCTTAGGGCAGATATAATTGGTAAGCAAGGCTTATATATGAAGCCAATTAAGTGTTTTCCAAGGCTGGGTTCACACAACATACTAGGTAGACCTACTATTTTCTTGGCTACAAAAATACAATTAACCACCACATGTGGCTCTCTTTCCTACTATCTAGTGATCGCTCAGAAATTCAACTAGTTTTTTTCTTTTTTTTTTTAAGTAAGTTAGTAGTATGTGCTACAAGCCAGAGTTGATACTGTGGTTTTCAGTTAGGGAAAGGGAAGAGAGATTTAACAATCCTACCTACTTAAAAAAAAAAAAAAAAAAGCAATGATGGAAATATCTAACCTATTGCTTTTCTGTCAGCTCCATTTACTCTATTTATTTTAATGTTTATACTATATTCTGTTTTTTTAAAAAAATGTGTTTGATTGAAAAGAAGAAGACAGGCAAGACAATTCGGCAGCTAGAAAAATATGAATAAGAAACATATATTGATGAAAATGCTATACTCAAGAGCAAAATCTTGTGTGATGCAAAATAAATTCATAGCATGTGCTAATTTAATTCAATTTCCCAAATTCAATTTACCAATTTATTGTTTATATAGACCTTTCATTATATAGAGAAATAAAATGCAATCACGATCTGTATTTACTCAGCTGCAGTTTTTAAATATTTTGTGCTGTCCCAAATCAATGCATTTCAATAGGTTCTGTTGCAACTACCTATTTAAGGCATCTTGCAGTTTATATTCATTTAGTACTGATTTATATTCATTTAATGCTGATTCATCTTCCAAAGTAAACAAGTTGCTCCAAAGGGCAATAACAGCCCACTCCACTTTAGATTAATACGAAAGCTCCTATGAAGCTTCTTCAAAAGCATTGTGTGTGTTTTTTCCCTTCTCATTTTGAATGGCATCATACTTATACATTTAAATTCACTGTGATTCAGGTGTGCATGTAAGGGGGAAAAAAAGAGTAGATAGCTTGATCAGCATCATAGAACTAGATTTGTTACCTTTTCTTACCCCATTTTATATAGGGTAGATTGAAATGCAATAGTTACAATTATGGGAAGCTGCTGTATTAGTTGATTTTTTTTTCTCTAATCATTAACTATCATGCTTTATCAGCTCCTGTTTTTTTCTTTTAACAAAAACTTGATATGTAGCAATCAGTGCTTCCTCTGAGAACAGATTTGCACATGATCTACATAAATTCCCTGAAACTGGTATCTATTTAGATAGAGAAAGAACATCTCCAGGGGCATCTGTGTCAAAAAAAGTCAAGTTGGCAATCACAGCTGTGCAATCAAAGGGAATGGGATTCAACTGAGTGGACATAGCCTCCATCTTGATGTTTTTTTACACACACACCCCAACACATCTGTTGCCTCTCATGCTGACTGTAGAAGAAGAATATTCCTTGGGACCACTGCTGGGGAATCAGAGTTAAATTCCTCTTCTCCATTCCTGCTCTGTCCTCATTAACAGTCTTTCTTCCAGCTGATGCTTTTTACATTTCTCAAAAGCTACCCATAAAACTCTAAAATTCATTAGTTATGTATGTCATGTGTAGTAAAAGCTTTTGGCCCATTGCAGCTAGAGCTATTAGGCAAAGTTTTTATCAGCAGCCTTAACAAAGAATATGTTAAGGTGTTTAGATCCGTGTGCATTGCTTCAGTTCTTTCACTACCACATAGCCTATCTTGTATTTAGCCTCAACCTGTTTCCTGTCTCTATTTTCTAACATGTACAGACCACTTCTCCCTGAGAAGTAGCTCATCTATGGACCTCTGGGTGAGATCTGAGCAGGACTGAGAGCAAGCACCTTTATTAGTATGCAGATTAATTAATCTGAGTATATACAGCCCATCACATTCTTGCTAATCGTAGTTGCCAATATGTAGCTGTGGCTTCAACAGCAAATTGATATGATGCTGGGAAATTATATTGTTTATCCCACAAGTATAAAACCTTGAACTGCTGTTTTGAAGGCCAAGCTATGTTCTTTCATTTCAGTCTGGTGAGATCAACCCATTACTGCACAATGTTTATATTTAATTCATGAGAAAGTTTCTTCTACTTGGACATGAAATGATGTGAGAGAGTTCATAGAAGTAAACTGCATATGTCAGGGCTCACCAGCCGAAGGCCCCAGAGTCACATGAGATATCTGCTCCTTGCATACCCCACACTCACTAGCACTGATGATGTTACCTAGTCAGGTGATGAAATGTCTGCAAGCAAACAACAAGGCTCAGAGAGCACCAAGGACTCCACAGTTCAACCCTGAGCCTCATATATTCTGTTCTATTGGAACCATCTCCCTCTCTTACCCCTCCATTTGGAATAATGCCCATCACCCAAAGATCAAATATATCCTTTGACCAATGAAGTTTTCATATCACTGAAGAAAGTTGTTGGAATATTCCAGATGTTTTGTAATTGCTAAGCTAATTGAACAGGTATTTGGAACCAGGAATGAACTAGATAAAGACAAGAAGAAAATAAATTTGGACAAAGAAAAAAATATTAACTGCTTCTAGATGTGGTTGCATTCCTCCATAATGGTCAGGATTACAGTTTATGAGCCTCCTGGATATATTTATAATTGTAATTAAGAATATAGGGTTTTTTTCTTGTATTATATTTTCTCTACCTTTATGACCCCTATGCCTTCTCAATGTATTGAAAATGCAATTCCCAGAATTCCCAGTCATTGTTTCTTTATCTGTGTTAGTTGAGAAGTCTAAAAACTATAGTCCCAACATAATCGATCATGATTATGTACCATCAAGTCGTTTTCAACTTCTAGTGACCACATAGATTTTCTCTGAGGGTACAATTGAAATGGTGAATGTTGTAGCAGCTTGACTGCATACTAACTTAACTGTTTACTAGTTTCTTTCTGTATTCAGTTCACAGTATCCAAATATTAAAAAGAAAAATTGCAGCAAATTAGACTTTTGTGTAAATGTACATGCAAAGGATTGGATCCTTAAAGTTGTAAACAATCTTGGGTCATAGTATCTCAAGGATTCATTGGCCAAACACACCTGCTCAGAATATTGATCTCTTTTGAATTCTTTCCTCTGCAGAAATATAGTAGATATGCATGAAAATAGAAGCATTTGGTTTGCATCACTCTGATTATAGTGTAGGCTCCAAAGGGGTTAGCAGACATATGGTTAGGTCACTGCCTGCTTTAGATAGGTGGTGAAAATGCTTTAAATAGATTTCCCTACTGAACATTTTTCTGCACTGGAATTTTTGACACACATTTTATACTATGAATCAGCTTGAGTGTAGGACCTATTTTAAGGTACCTGGAGAGTGTGTGGTTGGACCCAGAATTGGTTAGAGGAGTTTCAAAGGGACTCAGATGCATACTCATTGCCACACAGCCTGCCCCCCTCCCTCTCTCTCTCCCTCTGTGTGTGTGTGTGTATCAGTCTGGAAGCCAATCAGTGCTGGGATGATGGGATTTGTTTGCTAGCAAGTGAGCTTCAGATTATGGTCTCAGTCTGGTTGCAAGCCATTTTCCACAGAAAGATGGAATATAATTTAAATAAGATTTTTGGTAGACGGGGTCAAAGAAGGGTTTGTGGGTTATTTTGTTTTGTTTAGTGGGGTGGGTTTTTTTGTTTTTGTTTTTTTGTTTTTGGGGGGATACAGCTTTTGCAGAAAGAAATGGCTAGTTGGATTTTATTTCTTCTCCCTCTCTCCCTCCCTCCCTCTCTCCCTCTGTGTGTGTGTGTTTGTGTGTGTGTTGAATTATATACCTTGTGTGTGTGTTAGTTTTGCTGTAGTACTTGTTTGATGGTTTTATATCTCCATGGGGGGGGGGGGTAAGCTGCCTTCATGATTCTTTCAAAGAGGCATATTTAAATAAACAAACTTGGCATCTCTTTTCCTCCTGATAATAGTCAGCCAAATTACCTATTGTCACCTGATTTACTGAGCTATTTGAGCAGAAATGCACTGATTAGTTTTATCAACTCCATTAAGTTTTAGCTCTTATTTGTGCATGTGGGGCTGCTCTCGAGCCTACCTCCTTACTCTCTTAATCTGTGCATGAATTCCTGCAAGAGTTGGATTAGTGGTGAGTTTTGACTGAAAGGAAGGCAAGGGACAGAATGCCAAGCAGCATTATTTCCAGCCACACATCCCAGGGGTTCAGAAGCACCACAGTCTCATGTTCTGGATGACCTAACTCTATTGCCCTGACAATGGATTTCCAGGGCTTTAATTTAGTTTCACAGAGATGCTGCCTGGAACAGCCTTCAGCTGTTGGTAAGCAGTGTTTGAAACTCTTGTGCCATCATTCTGGCACGGAATCTAGGGGAAATCTTTCTCTGCTATGCATTTCTGGGCCATACAGCCATGGAAAGCAGCAGACAAAAGGGGAAGGGTGCCAGTAGGCCAATCTCTCAGCCAACTGCAAGCTCTTGAACCTGTGTAGGACAAATTCTGCATTTCATTCCATAACTGTCATTAGGGAAGATGGGTATGCATGGTTTGGGGTGAGTAGGTTAAGGGTCAGTTTTGGCTCTTTGGTGATGAGTGATAGGAAAAAAACTAAATTTATTTATATTTATAATATTAATAGGGTTATGCTTAGTATTTTTTCCATTCTGTCACATTTACAATTCCAAATCGGTACGACCTTTTGGAGGGAGCGGGGCTCTTGGGGCTCTTGCAGAGCTGGGGCCTTGGGTTGTACAAGGACAAAAGAGTTTTCGTAGAAAGACGACCCAAGCCAAGAAAAGCCAATCTTTTCTTGAAGCTTTCACAGCAAGCTGAATTGGCTAATATTGTCACACAAATACGATGTAAAAAGATATGGACCTTTCTATGCTCAAGTTATTTATTGTTTATTAACAGGTTTTGAGATTTAAGCAAAAGAATCTTGGAAACCGATCCCTTCCAGTTATGTGATGGACAGATGCCAACCACTTCCTTTGTTTCCTTTCTTGGACTCTTTCCTTCAGCCCAATAATGTACATTTGGTTGTGTAAACTAAACTGCTAACAATAATCACTTCCATATCTACAGTATTGATTTTATCTATTAATATTTTATTATGGAATTGCTAATATAATTGCATATATTATATTCACAGACCCAGAGAGACATATTTAGAACTTTTTATTTATATTACTAAAACTCCCTGTTAAATCTTGATCATTTTATTATGTTTATCCTGAGAGTCTGCCTACCTGATTCACACATGGCTATTTTAAAATCATAATGAAATGTTTATTTGAAGCAGCACTGAAGGATCTACCGGTTTTCGGTAAAACCTCACAAGTGTGCTAGTAAAACTTGTGAACTCATCTAGTTTACCTACGTTAATGGCATAATAAGAAAGGACATCACTTGATTGGAAATGTTACCTTTGTAATGTGTGCATACTGTAATAATGCCTCGATCCCAAAGCACTGGCAACTAATGAGAGAATGAAAACTGTATGGCCCCTCTGAAGACATAGCTGTCCCCTAGACAAAGAGTGTAATATGACAGCAGATTAGTGCCACTCCAAATGATTATCTGTCCAGTCAAAAATAATTGCCAACATCTAATCAGCAGTCATTACCTTCTAATTTCACTCAGTATCATTCTCATGCAAGATTGTCAGAGGGGAGGTATCTGGTATTTATATGTTCTTAATTTTTGTGACATGCATGAGAGTTTTTTTAGCAAGGAGATTTGCTGACTGACAGAAGAGGCTTTGTAGGTGCAAGTCTATTTGGTACTCTGTCTGTGAATAACATGGCAATCTTCTTAGTTTCAGAGTTTATGTCCTGCAGAAACTCTCAATTATGAAGCTCATCTGGCCATTTTTATTTTTTTTTTATTTTGCTAAAATCTTTAAGACCTTTCTTCTTCATTCGCATTGTCTCATTTCTGGTTGATTCACTTATTCTGAGCTACAAGTCTTAAAATACGATTTTCTAGCTGGTCTTTGCCTACCTATTGTAGTCTTTTCATTATTTGTTTCCTAAATAAAATGAGCCCTTGAGAAATCTATGGCTACATTACATTATGCAGAGCCAGGAATGTGCCAAAATACTTGAAGGGGGACTTCAGGTGAGCATGAAGTTGAAGCAGGCTTTATTCAGGCAAAAAACCTTCAACGTTAAATTTGGAATAACCATTTAAAAAGCGGAAAATATTATCATTCCTTTCTTTGAAAATTCCTGGTCCTCTACAACAAAAGGAAATAGAAATAGAAAAGGTGAATATTAAAAGAAGGTTCTTCCCTTATGCTAGAAGCTAGCCTATAACCCATCAACATGATACAGGTTGGGGATCATACTGTATGATAGGTTGTTGTCATACCATTGTAGCCTTTTGGGTGGGACAGAAGACAGAGAAGAAGAAGCATTTTTTTTTTCCTGAGTTGTTATAACATCAGGAAAGGTGTGTTTGATGTTCCAATGTGGGTGGTAAAGGAGAGAGACAGCAGTGGTGCATGATGGAATAAAGGGAGGGGAAAATCGGAATGTCCTTTGAGTTTTACTTCCAACTTGAATGATGTGAATTCAACCTCTCCTACTTGCTTTGTCTCAACTGTGCAGCTGGTAAATGTCAAGCTGCTAAAATTAAGCACCCTTTTGAATGATTCAGAAAGACCTACGCTGAATCCTGTTCTATGTGTGAAGCATTTTGCGGGCAGTATAAAAGACTGAAATAAAACATCCTGCTGATAAGGATTCATAAATGTAAAGAATGCAGAATGGGAACATGCAACTGCTTTGACAGAACTCTACATTCAAAAGGTTTGCAGACAATATTTGGATTTCATGACTTCATGTAATGCAGATCAATTTAATTTGATCTGAGAGTCAATCAGGAGCCAGTCTGGTCTAGTGGTTAAGGTGCTGGGCTAGAAACCAGGAGTCTATGAGTTCTAGTCCTGCCTTAGGCATGAAAGCCAGCTGAGTGCCCTTGGGCCAGTCCCTCTCTCTCAGCCCAACTCACCTCACAGGGTTGCTGTGGTGGGGAAAATAGGATGAAGGAGTATTAGGTACGTTCATCACCTTATTTATAAAAATAATAAAGGCATAAAAATAAATGAATAAATAAAACTTTACAGACTATAAATTTGATATGATGTCAGATCAACTATTTTATTTACATGCACACTCACACATACACACATAAAAATAAGAAGGCAAACTTTTCATGTACTGTTATAGGAGTTTCAAATTGGGAACTTTGGATTGCTATATGTAGATCTTAAGTGCAATATTTTATACAAATGCATGAGTGAATGAGTGAGTAGCTGCTGTTTGCAATGTAATCTGTTGGATTTTCAAACTGGAAGAAATGAGAGGGAGAGAAAAAAAGCTGGAATCGTTTTTGGAAGCATGCTGTCCTGAGGTAAGGAATGCTATTAGAGAAATGTTGGAAGCCTGTAGGATCATATACAGTATGACTGTGTGACACTTGTTGTTTTCCAATGATGTAGGTTTTAGGAGCTAAATTGAAAACTATGGCAGAATATCTGGAAGGGAAATACATTTTTGATAATAGGAAAGGAAAGCTTTAGGGGGAGGTGTTTGTTTTTCTGGGACTGATCAACACTAGTATTTGTGAAAACAGCAACAATAAACTTCCATGATACCTTTTAGATTGACACATTTGTTATACTAAGAATTTTTGACAGGAAAAGCAGACTAGGTGGAGAATGTGATGATATGCCTATTTTTCCAACAGCTAGGTTGACCAGCCAGTTAAAGAACATATAACTCATTGAGCATGTTCTTTTCATGCCATTTATTGATCAATTCTGCAAATGAATAAAATAGGTGTTCAATTGTTTCTGAGGAGAAAAGGCAGTTTCCTAGAAAAGGCATTCCATTCTGGGTCTGAGAGAGAAGGAAATTATTCTGTTACTGTGGCATTTGCCACATATGGTCACAAAAACTTAAATTAAAAGTAGTTAACTATGGCTTGTAAATCTGTAATCCTACACATTAAGAGCAATTTTCATGGGTCTCAATAGATCTTACTTCTGAGTAGAAATTAATAGACTCCATTATAAATAATTTGCAAATAAATAATTATCAAAGTCAGCTTCTTCATTAAAAGTGTTGTTTTGTTTTGTTTTGTTTTGTTGGTTTTGTTTTCTGAATGTCACCTAGACATGTTGCGGAATATTTTTCAGCATGAAGAAAAGAAATGTTATGGCATTCTCTGGTGACTGGCTTTACATGAGCTGCATACTATCTGTCGGTGGGGACAAAACAGGCACCAAGTTAGACCACCAACGTATACAACATGCATGCCTGCACACATGTAACATTCTCCCACACCAACCGTAAACATAGCACATGTAATTCTTGCCATTGCTACTCAACATTTCCTGGTCAGAAAAAATGCCATTACCTTGACAGTTTAGATGATTTAGGGCAATATACTGTATTCCTGCTTACCAATTCACTTCAGGTAACTTCATAATTTCTACGTCTTCTTCATTTTTGGCTTTTCTTCTTTGTCCCATTGCACAGAAATCTTCAAGGCTTTAACACGCCTCTTTTGTAAATCCAATAGGAGAAAATTATCCAGGTCACTGTCTTAGTTTGTCATTTATATTTTCCTTTTAAAACCTCAGCCAGTTTCTGTTGTAAATCCAATGAAACATCCTTTTTATAAGTCATCCTCTTGGCCTGTCAGCCGTAAATCCACTTTCGATACCATCTCTGTCTTGTCAGATAAGATTTGTTCTACATCTGTCACTTCTTCAATAACATCTTTTGGACATAGTCTATCCATAGAAGCAGACTTCATTACTGACATTGTTGATATCATGGCTATTTTCTGACTCCATTCCTCAAAAGTCCCCTTCAATATTTTCATCGTTATAACATTTTGCAACATTTTACAGGCTTGTGAACTTTTTCACTACCTAAAAACTTTAGTCCCTCTAGTGTGTAGTTTTTGAAATCATGAAATTGCTTATCTTTGTTTTGTCTTGTAAAAACCGAAATAAAATCTATTTCCCATGAGAAGATGTTTGTTCTTTATAAATTCCAAAATCTTATTGTAAAAGTTTCAATATTCCAAGTTTATCTGAACCGTTAGTCCATTTATAACTTTCTAAGATCAAAATCTTATTTCTCATTTTCCATTTCTTGTTATTTTCCTCTTTTGTCCTTAACTGAGATCCTTCATTCCTTTGTATGGCCTCATGCTTTGAATAGTCATGTAAATATTCCAATGTAAAGTGGTCCATAAGTTCACTTTATGGTGGTAAAAGGTACACCCATTCCCCCATACAACACATGTGGATTCTGCTGATTGACTCTGCAAAGGGCACAATTACAAGCAATTTTCAAGTCTATGTGGGTATATGTAATTGATGTGTTTTCTGTTTGTAAGCATGTCTGTGTATATTTATGTGTGTATTTGTCAAGGGAAATGGGTGACGTGAAGGTTGCTTCATTTTACTCTCAGCTATATGGTCTTTGTGTCTGGATGTGTATGTGTGTATGTTGAAGATCCCAGATAGGCTTCCAGATTACAGCAAGATTGGTTTGTGTACTTAATTTTAAGGAAGCTGTACTCTGGAGTGGCCTCCTTATCTTAGAAAATCCTTGCTTGAATTACAACAAAGGAATATTTATTTATTTATTTGTTTGTTTGTTTATCAAATTTTTATCACCACCCATCTCCCCCACATGGGGGACCCTGGGCGGTTCACAATAAAAACAAATTTCAATAAAATCATAAATACAACCATTAATCAGTCAGCATAAAATGCAATAAAAGTCCAAGCCATGGCAGATCTAATTCAAACGATAAGGGCATAAAGCTGGTCCCCGCAGAACTAGGGAATCAACCAGCCCCAAGAATGGCTCTTCCCCTCCCTATTCCAGGCAAGGCGACAAAACCAGGTCTTCAGCTGTTTTCTGAAGTCCAGGAGGGAGGGGGCTAACCTCACTTCTGGGGGAAGGATGTTCCAAAGGGCAAGAGCTGCTGCAGAGAAGGCCCACCTCCTGGACCCCGCCAGATGGAATTCTCTTACAGATGGGGTCTGCAACATGCTCTCTCTGCACTCTATCGTGGATGGGCTGATGTAATGGGGGTAAGACAGTCCTGTAGGTAACCTGGACCCATGCCATATAGGGCTTTCAAGGTCATAACCAACACCTTGAATTGGACCCGGAAGCAAACTGGAACCCAGTGCAGCTCGCGCAGTAAGGGTGTTATGTGTGCTGATCTCGGAGCACTCATCACTGTTCATGTGGCCACATTTTGAACCAACTGAAGCTTCTGGTACTCTTCAAGGGTAGCCCCATGTAGAGCGCATTGCAGTAGTCTATATGGGAGATGACCAGGGTGTGAGTGACCGTTCGAAGGGCCTCTCGCTCCAGGAAGGGGCGTAACTGGCACACAACACTAAGTTGTGCAAAGGCCCTTCTGGCCACAACTGCCACCTGCTCTTTGAGCAGGAGTCATGAGTCCAAGAGGACCCCCAAGTTACGGACCGAATCTGTCTGGGGCAGTGCAACCCCATCCAGAACTAAAGATGGCAAATTCCTAGAAGCTGAGGTGCCGTAAACCCACAGCCACTCCATCTTACCAGGGTTCAGCTGAAGCCTGTTGTTCCCCATCCAGACCCCAACAGCCCCCAGGCACCTGGAAAGGGCAGCTACAGCATCACTTACTTCCCCCGGGATGGAGACATATAACTGAGTATCATCAGCATACTGATGATACCTCACCCCATGGGGACAGATGATCTCACCCAGCGGTTTCATGTAGATGTTAAATAGGAGGGGAGAGAGTACTGAACCCTGCAGAACCCCACAGAGGAGGGGCCGTGGACCTGACCTCTTCTCCCCTACTAACACCAACTGGGACCAGCCCTGGAGAAAGGAGGTGAACCAGCATAAAACTACGCCGCCCACCCCCAACTCCCTGAGCTGACCCAACAGGATACCATGGTCGATGGTATTGAAGGCCGCTGAGAGATCAAGGAGAGCTAGGATGGATGCACTGCCACCATCCTGCTCCCACCAGAGATCATTCATAAGTGAGACCAATGCTGTTTCCATTCCATATCTGGGCCTGAAACCTGGCTGAAAGGAGTCTAGATAATCTGCTTCCTCCAGGATCCTCTGGAGCTGCAATGCCACCACCTTCTCAACCACCTTCCCCATAAAGAGGAGGTGGGAAACTGGACGAAAATTATCCAGTATAGTAGGGTCCAGTGATGGTTTCTTGAGGAGGGGGCGCACCAGCACCTCCTTAAAGTCCACTGGAAACACCCCCTCCTGCAAGGATTTATTTACTATCAACTGGACCCAACCACATGTCACCTCCTGAGCTACCTTCACCAGCCAGGAGGGACATGGATCTAATTGACAGGTGGTGGCATTTACAGTTCAGAGAATCTTGTCCACTTCCTCCAGTCCAACAGGATCAAACTGTTCTCAGATAACTGGTACATTCCCCAGGCATCTCCACAGACCCTGTCTCACACTTGGAGTCCAACTTAGAATGAATCCGAGAGATTTTATCCTGCAGATGCTCTGAAAATTCCCCCGTATGGCCCTGTGGATGATTTTCCAGACCCCCTTTCCCCAACAGGGATCGGGTGATCCTAAACAGGGCTGCTGGGCAGCATTCTGCAGATGCAATAAGAGTGGAGAAATACTGATGTTTCTCCGTTCTTACCGCCACAAGGTAGGCCTTAATCGCAGCTCTAGCTTGTGTCCGGTCAGGTTCAGTCTTTGTCTTTCTCCAGCGGCACTCCAAGCGTCTCTTAATCCTCTTCAGAACCCTCAGCTCCTCCGTGAACCATGGGGAGCATCAAGTTCGATGGGATAAGAGAGGCTGCACAGGCGCGATCCTGTCCAAGGCCCCGGCTGCCTCCCTATTCCAGGTAGCGGCCAGGGCTTCCGCTGGACTGTGCAGCAAGTCCTCGGGTATAACCCTCAGCTCCCTCTGAAACCACACTGGGTCCATTAGTCGCCAGGGATAGGCTGATCTAATAGGTCCTGCCTCCCTGCAGAGGGGGGTGGCATAGGAGAAACTCAGGGCGACCAGGGCATGATCTGACCATGACAAAGGGGAAAGGTTTAACTCTCCCCTCAGATCACATTGCCACTGCTCTGACAAGAAAACTAAGTCTGATGTGAGGCCACTGCTTTGAGTTGGGTCCCGAATAATCTGAGTCAGGCCCATGGCTGCCATGGTGGCCATGAACTCCCGGGCTGCCTCTGAGGCCTGCCCTAGGAATGGCAGATTGAAGTCCCCCAGAACCATAAGTCTGGGGAACTCCACCACCAAACCCGAGACACCCTCCAGCAGCTCAGGCAGGGAGGTTGCCACGTAGCAGGGAGGCTGGTACAGCAGCAACACTCCCAACTGCTCTCGGGCACCCAACTTGAAGAACAGGGTCTCACAACCAGTTACTTGTGGAGCAGGGCCCCTGAAAGGCACCAGAGACTCTCTGATGAGGACTGCCACCCCTCCTCCCCTGCCCTGGCAATATATTGTTTTGAGAATACTATTGTTCCATAAATTGCAGAAAACATCAATACATTTTTAAATGTAGAACTGCTCTCCATAATCTCACTGACACTAAAAGTAAGTCAAGAAAAATACCTCAATAAGACTAAAGTATGGCCCTTCAGTGAAACTGTTATAGTATACAAACAGGCACAGTATTTTGCTCAAGTAGGTATTGCACTAAGTGTAGAAGCTGGTTTAGAACATAAGGTGTTATCATATGTATCTATTTTTTTTGTGCTTCTATTTAGGTTTATTGTATATGTATGTCTCATGTTGGTATAAATTGTGTTGTTCTTTCTTCTCTACTCAATGTAGGCATTGCTATCACAGTTCTCATTACCCCTTTTGGTTGCTTTAACCTCTCCACCATTTTGCACATCTGAAGGGGAGGGAAAGAAATCGGGGAATGTGGCAGTAAAAGGTACCCCCACACACACACATGTCAGCAGCATTCTCTACCAAACCTATGAGATTCCCCCCCCCCCCCGGTGTGAACTGCTTAAAGTGGTCTTGTAAGAAAGCATTCACAGTAAGCTGAATTGACCCTGAGTGGTGACAGGAAGAAGAATCAGTCTGGAACCTGTGGTCCAGTAAGCCAATTTATTTCTATTCACTGACCATATCTCAGAGGTAGTATAGCTGACATGCTGACCTCATAGGGAAGGTTGAATAATAAGAAGGTAACCCAGATGGTTTTATCAAAAACATTCCAACATTATGCTGTAATTTACACTGTCTGCCTTTTCCTTTGTCTTGTCTTTGCAATGTAGTAGGCTAAGGATATTGTCTGCCCCAGCCCAAGAACAACCAAGAATCAGTCCAGTCAAACTTCAGTCCTTTATTTGCTCACACCATATAGACAGAATCTTGCCAGAATAAAGCTACTCTACCTACCCTAAGGGGAAATAACCTGAGAGAGCTCTAGGGCACGGCTATTCTGAACCTCTTTGTTTTCCCACCATTGCTTCCCAGACTGTGCCTCCTTTTACCTCTTCCACCTTCTTGGAATGTGCTCCCTCCTTCCTGAGAAGCAGTGGCACCGCCAAAATCCACCACAGGTATATAAGCACTGGTTCAGCTTTTGCTCAGGGCTGCTCAGCAAGCTGCCAATGCTTTGCTGGGATCCCGGTGTACACAGTATTGTATGCATGCTAATAAAGTTATGTTGTATCTTCAAAGTGATTTGGTTGCTTTAGGTGAGCCAGGTTTTGGCCACAACTTAGTCTTAAAATATCCAACTTAGTAGAGTTTGTTTAATGTTGTAAGTTTCAGGTTTTCCATGGTTTGTACCACTTAAGCATTCCACGTTCCAGTTGAATGTATCCTTGTAAAACAAGGCACTTGTAATGATTGCCTTATCCCAACGAAGTCAGTCTCACCAGTGTTTAGTGAATAAAACTGATTTATTGAAAGGATAGTATGCAAATACGAAGAAAGCTGAGAATGAGCAAAAGCACGCCAAATACAAACTAAAAACCCTCGCTTCAAAACCAACCCCGCCCTTCCTCCCTCCTAGCAACCACCCCCTCCCAGGTGTTAGCAACCGTTACTCACATCGGCCTGAGAAAGTAACCTTGAACAGAGTCACTAACCCAAACATATATTCCACAGTTGCAGTAAGAAGATTACAGCCCAGCACGGCTGGAAATTTACAACCTGCAAACACGGGTTAGAACAGTGACATGCGAAACGTTACAATATATACAGAACATTGAAACGATGAACATGACAGCACTCCTCTTTCAGACTTCATTATGGTGTGGCCACATCATCTCCTCCAGAATGACTCATTAAAGTTCTACATTCTTCACATGTAACTAGAGGAGTACTTGCTGACTAGGGAGCCTCATCATCTGGCACCCACACTCATCTAAATGTTATATCCATGTCCATACAGTTTCCTTGACAACAACAGAGAAATGTTTTGCCATTGCATTATTCCTGGTTTGATTTTGAAGTTCTTTCTCCTAAGTAAGCTGGCTTCTCTCAGATGTACAGAGCCACAACTGCCTTTACATTGTAGATTGTTCCTAACTTCACTTCCCCCCTCTGGACTTTATCAGCAAGGTTAAGTCTACCAGGAGCTCATGTTCTCATCAGCATCAGTCTCAGAGTTATAGAAGTCATTGGGTAATTCCCTGAGATGATAAATTGTAAGAGATACAAAAGATGTTCCTGTGGATTTGTTTTCTTTTTTCTTCCTCCTCCTCCTCCTCCTTCTTTACAGGGAACAAGCTTAATAAAAATGGGAGAAAAGGGAATGGAAAGATTAGGAGCAAGGGAGCCTCAGAAAATGTATTTGAAGGTGCACCAAATGGTTGGAGATAGCTATTCCTAAAGCAGCCATCTTTCCTGAGAGGCACTTCTTGGCCAGGGATCTGTTAGGGAAATAAGACCTGAAGCTAGAGACTTGTCAACAATGCCCTAGTTTGTTTTATTTAGGATTGCACTCCTAAAGAGGTGAAATACATGTTACATTAAGCAAATTACTCTGTATTAGTGCCAATGTCTGAAATTTCTACTTGGGTAAGCTTTTTTTTTTTTTTTAAAGTTATTGTTTGAGGAAATGTCCATAACATAAAATGAAAACTAATCTCAGTAAAGTATTTACCCCAAGCAGAAGGCCTAAAATGTAGGCAAATTGGCTTTTTAGATTTCAGTAAACCAATCCTCATCATAATCTCAGTATCATTTGTTTTATTGGTACAATCTGTAGGGAAGTTCTTCTGTGAGAAAACAGGCAAAGAGGGGCATTTTCTTCATGCAGAAAAGCATCTGCACAATTTAACTTATCAACAGCAACAGTGCTATCAGTAATTTGTGTTTTAAGCTTTCACTTAAAACAAGAATTTTGATGGATTGGGTTGTTGTTGTTTGAACTAACCATTTCTAATATTTACAAAGTTAAAACGTTTTAAATATCTCCATGCTATTTTTTTTTTAAAGTGTGATTAGTTTAGGTGTAGGTCCAGGAGCATCCACAGTGATAATCACTAGGTTCAAAATGGTATGTATGTGATGCACATTAAAAAGAGGTAGAGTTTCAATTGTCTGGTTGTACCTGCCATTTTGAAGCCATTGATCATCACTGTGGGTGGCCTTGTGTTGGTCAGTTTAATTTTTTTTCCCTTTAATTTGGATCTTTAATGTTATATGTTTGTTTTTAATTAAAGTTATAGTGTTTTTCATCTGGCTGTTAGATGCTTCAGATGTCTTGTCAAAACAAATGGTATATGAAAGGTTTCTAGTACTAAGTACATGACATGTTCTTGTAATAAAGTATCTTTCATTGTGGCTACCAACCTGTGTCTCGTGTAACACAAATGAAGCAGAGGCATTGAAAGTTATCAACAAGACTTCATAGGGAAATGAAAATAAAGAGAACACAGTATCTCTTTATGAAAGCTCTCTTGATCTTTCACAACACATGCTTAAAAGGATGTTTTGAAGTACAGCAAGCAATGTGAGATGGTAGGTCAAAGTTTAATAATTGCACTGTTTGTCAGGAGTACAGATGGCCATAGCTCATTTCCTCAGCAGCTGATAGTCATTTTGATTACAATGACATAGAAATATATTTAATAAATAAATAAAAGATACTAAATGCTTTCAAAGTTTTGGTATGTTGAGTTTCTTTGGAGGCTATTGTTTCTGTACAGAATCTTCAAAATTTCTTCCTAAAAGTTATTAACAAGTTTGTAAGCTAAGTTCACGTTCAGAAGGAGCTAAAATATTTGTCTCACAACTGCTCTCCATTTTTCTTTTATATTCATCATTTACTGCCAAGTATCATACTTTATTTTAGAATTGTTACATTGTTCTCACTTTAAAAAAAATTAAGCAGAACCAATCAGGAATTTGTCAAGTAATCCAGGCTGATCCACTTTAATCCTCATTTTGTGGGCCAGATTTTCTTCAGCAGTTACAGAATGCCGCAGATGAGGAAGCAAGATGTGCCTGGTGAATATTTGAATATTGTGAAAAGATCAATATTCATTTATTTATCACTTTTATACTCTGAAGGACTGTCAGCAGTTCACAAAGATACACTATGCAATTGCAGTTAAAATTTACACAGTCTGATTAAAAATTAAACCAAAAGCTATATAAATATGTAAACATAACCCCAGTAAGAACCAATCTATGAACCTCAGCCAAGATGACATCACAACCCAAATGTTCTCAGGAACAGCTCTATTTTGAACTGTTTCCAGAAAGCAATTAAAGGGAGACCCAACCTGATTTCTACCAGTAGGCCATTCCAATGTACTGGCACTGCCACTGAGAAGCAATGCCTCCAAGCCTAGACTCCATACAACAGACTAAACCTATAAAAAGAGCCTAGAACAGATAGAGTCATTGGTCTACCTCCAAATGGATGATATTAAAGTATCAGGTAGTATTAAAAGTAGGGTGGACTCGTTTTTTTTAAAGAATACCACTACATTAAAGCATTATTGTCAGCATCTTAATACATAAGGAGTTCTACTTAATATTGATCAAAATCACTATTATCCCAACTGCTAAATAAAATGCTCCTCTTATCCCAAACCCTTTCTACATATTCATGATACCTGTCTCTGCCTCAATCTGCCCCTTCTTGACCAAGTTAATTACATTTTCATAAGTAAATATCTTTTCATTGTTATAAGTGTATTGCAATAATCAAGACAGGTGGTGACAAGGTCATGAGTCACCGTAGCACTACCATGGTAGTGCTCCTGCCATCCCTCTCAAGATACCAGTTCCACTCACTCTGGCTTCTCCTTCCTAGGTGATCTCTAAGCCAAACAAAGTCCAACCTTCCAGACTGCAGGCCCAAACTCCACCACTCCTCTCTGTCATCATCACCACAGATCCCGGCCACATTCCACCACTGCCATTGGTGTCCAGCCACCAGGACCCAGTAACAGTGATCACCTCATTCCTCTGTTTCACTGCCAGTCCAACCCCACCATTGCTGCTGCTTCACCAATGCTGCACTCTTCACCGGCACTCAATTCTGCAGCGTTGACAGCATCATCAACAATGGCATCCATTATACCCAACTGTTCTATTGCTGTCACTACCATTGTCTCCAGTCAGACTGGCAATGGTGGTTGCTGCAACCAGCCACCTCAACAGCAATGTCATCACCATCGCTGCTGGTACACCTGAATGTCAAAATTTACATTTGCTGGCACAAATGTCTGTAGCCAGCCACACTGACATCAAAATGATGGCATATGTATTGTAATATCATCACTGAAATTATGTAATTAAGTACTTGCACCATGCTATTTGATGCAAATATGTATGTAGTATCATTTGCATCATGATGAACATATCATTTGCTGCTGTGCTCACTGAAACAATTTTCTCTACAAAGCAGAGAATTGTATATACTATTTGTTGCCTAAAATATTCTATATACACACAAATTGTTTTGCTTATTTCAGATCATTCTTTTAATAAATGTTCTCATACTGTTGTGTAAGAATGTAAATATCCATGTGGTAACCATGAGAAATAGTTAACCCATACTTTTGAGCAGGGTGGTTCCTTTTTTTGGCCATGAGGCTAGAGGTGATGCCAGGCAGTAACTCAGAGATCACACATAGGTACACACACACACACAGAGACGTACATGCACCAAAATGTATTATCTTCTAGGATATTCAGTGAAAAGAAATGCTTTCCACCCCAATCAGGAGAGATCACATGCCTCCCAACTTGCCAAACATTTGTTTGGCATGCTTATAGGAGTTCTACAATCTGGTGAATGAGATCATGCCGGGCCAGGAAATTAAAGCCAATCATTCTGACCCTCTTTCTCCAGCATGAAGGCAACGCTGAATTTTAACCACCAGAGGATAGAATACACAGAAACAGAGAGAAACTTCATCATCCAGCCTTAACTAGAAAGTTTTTCACACCAGTCTAAGCCTCAGTTCTGCGCTATGTAGTTTGGTCTCCTGATTCCATTGCACTCTTGCTCTATCCAGCTTCTCCCGCTGAATGCTTCTCTGCCTCACAGACTGCTCTGCCAGATGTGCATCTCTGTGGCAGGGCAAAAGCAGAGATGGAAGAAACTTAACAGTTTTTATTGCCGACATTTCATGACCCTGCAGTGTATATGTATCACAGCTTCTGTGTCTGGCATTTCCTGTTCCTACAAAATATACAGAAGCAGTAAAAATCCTTTTTATTTAAACGCTAGGCCGTAGCTATTTCAGAGAAGAGTGAGCATGGATTATAGTGACATTATACTAAAAACCTATTGAACCAACAGAATTTTTTGCCTTAGGTTAAAAAAAAATTCCCACAGCAATTCTGGCTACTGTAACTTAGAACTATGCTTCATTAGATAATGTGTATCCCAGCAATGTAGATATCTATTAAATAATAAATTAAAAAGGAATAATGCTTCACTGAGAGCAAACTATTTTAAAAACTGAAGCACTCTGTAATTGCTTAACAGTTGGCTTACTAAGTATACAAAGATCATCATAAACTTGTAAGATGTTTCAAATATGTATACATACGTATTAGATGCCATATTTTTGACCATATCTACTGTGGGCTGAAACTAGAATACGAACTGAATATTTTTGCTTGACTGCACAAGGAGAAACTGTTTGAAGGTTCTGTTGCATGTTTCCTTGATCTTTCAAGATCTAGTTCTTGAAATAAGTCAGGGTCGAATTTGAGATATAGATTACCAACCTTAGAGTTGGTAAATGCCTCTTTGAGGGAAAATGCAGTCTTTACTGTCTTGAAAGAAGTGATGGAATACCTTTACTGAAGAAACATAATTTAGATTTCATTATTGTTGATAATTAATTAATTAATTAATTAAACAAATATATATGGCTGCCCAACTCACAAACAGTGACTCCAGGCAACTTACTAATTGCTATCAGAAGGTAAATATGTTACTTTTTGCTAAGACGTAGGAGTGTATACTGGCTTCAGAACTGCTAGGTAAAGCTGATTATTCAGATCTATTCCAAACCAGTTTCAGGCCTGGTCTGGGGACTGTCAACTAAGAAATGCATGAGGTAAATATATGCTTACTAATGTTTTTGCTTTCAGGGCTCCAAGACATGAGCACCTATAGGTCTGCTTACATATGTTGATATAAAAAAAAAGAAAGCAATGTGCAGTCCTTGATTCTCTCTGAGCTTGGTTGTTTGCTTGCAGACATTTCATTACCTGACTAGGTAACATCATCAGTGCAAATGAGTGTGGGGTTTGCTCCCTGTTTATATACAGTAGCTTGCCCTGCCAGTGTTGGTGGGGGTGGGGGTTTCTCTTTGGTATTTCCTTGATTAGGGTATTGTTTTCCGCTTGATTGTTTGTCTGGTGTTAATCCCTGCTTATCTGGATGTTGGTTGCTGGTGAGGATGTGTTCTGGTCTTTTTGCTTCCTTCTTAGCTTTTTGCTGTCTCTTTTGAATGGTGTATAAGTGTGGTTTATTCCTATGTGTCTATTGAAGTTTCATTTGTGTGAATACCAAGTTTCCAGGAATTCCCTAGCATTTTTGGATTTGGCTTGGTCTTAGATGCTCACAGTTTCCTAGTTGAAAGTGTGGTTGAGTCTGTCCATGTGCTGTAAGATTAAGGAGTTCTCATCATGTCTTCTGACTGCTGGTTGGTGTTTGTAGATGCTCTCTGATAGTCTTCTGTCTGTCTGTCCTACATAGTGGCTGTTACAGTCCTTACACTGTATGTTGTAGATGACGCCTGTGTTTTTCTTCTTGGGCTATTGGGTCTTTTGGGTTACTTAATTTGTTTTGGAGGGCTTTAGTTGGTTTGTGTGCTACGGTGATGCCGTGTGGTTCTAATAGCCTGTTAGCTGTTTCTGAGATGTTTTTGAAGTATAGTAGCATTATCCTTTGCATAGTTTGTGTTGGTTTTGCTCTAGTGGGTTGAGTGATCAGGCACTTTTGATAAAGTTGTGTGGGTATCCATTTTGTGGTTTACTGGAGAAGATGACCTTTGACTTAATCCAGCAAGTTCTTGTATCATGGGTCTTCATTATCAGATCTTAAAGGAGAAAAACCACATAGAGAGAAACATTGTTGCCAACACATTTATTTATTGTTGACTAATTTTATGCAGATAAGGAACAGAACTCCAGCTCATCCCAGAACTCATCTTCTCTAAGTTGATAACTTATTGAAGGAAAAGAGGCAAATGTATTGCACTTAACTTTTATATGCTAGAGAATAAGCAATTGTAAGTGTGCATAGCTTTTAATGTAGAAGCAAGAGACTTTTCTCAAAAGGAATAGGTGTAAAACAAGCCCTAGCCTTCCCCACCACCAACACCAACACCACCCGCCTCAAAAGCCATGATCTACTATAGAATAGTAGATAGTATACTACTATACTATTTTCATGAAAAGTCATTTTTGATCCCCAAGTTGTTATTTGGGAATGCAGCTTATTTAATGCTTGCAACAGAACAATAAATTGCCCATCAGCTAAAAAAGAAAACATGAGCAAAGACAGTTTGAAAAAGTTACTGTTTTTATTAACTAATTCCTAAAGAATCTGGAACTGGGGAGAACACAAGAAAAAAGGGATGATCATTCCATGCAATTTAAATACTAATAGCCAATAACATCTGAAAAGGGCAGTTTCATCCTGGTTTTACAAAGTGAGTCCAATATATACCAAATTGTCTCCTATAATCACTTTCCTTCCTTGAAAGCAGGTGAAGACCCTTTTCTTGCTCTGTCTTCTCCTGTTGGCTGGATGAATGTTGTAAGCAAGAGTGGCCTCTGCCTAATCCCATCACCTGGCAAGGAGATGTGCTACCAGCCTTCATGTTGTGGTGCCTCAAGATAATTATCAAATATATACATTTGTTAATATATAACAACTGGTGTAACAGCTAGAGTGTTTGAACCTCCCATCAGCTCTGACAAAAGCCATGTTAGCTGAATGGAACAAAAAATGGAATGGAACCCAAACTGGAGTAGTGAGAAGTAATTGGAAAAAAGTTACTGTCAAAATCCATTAAGATATATTCATGTCCAAATTCCTACTTGGCTCCCAATAATGGCCAACTAACTAATCACCCAAAGAGAAGATGGGAAGACAACCAGACCAAAAGAGATTGGAGGGGCCCTATACCGTCCTGATAGAGAGAGGAATTGTCAAGCTTTTGTTGGATGTACACTTTCATATGTTCAGTGAAGGCCAGCTCATATATTGTTCTTAATCAAGGAGACACCAACACTATCTTTATCAAACACCACTTATTTGGGGACCTCAGTAGTAACTCTTACAAGTTCCTCATCCCTCTGAGGTAACAAAAATGCTCATCAAAATGGATGCTTCGACCCACTTTCATCCTCACCTAGTTGCTTCAGCAATAACATATTATTCTTCCATGCTAACACAATTTTGCATGCTTTCACAGGCAAATATGAAACATGATTAAATCTGCAGATATGTTTCATATATCAAATTCTAGATATTGGGAGATGGAACTATTGGAACACCTTTTTTACATCTTTAGCACTAAGGGTGCTAAAGGGTGATAAAAAAAAATACAAGGAGAAATCAAACATGCTTTCCATACAATCCAGATTTTATTTTCAAAGGAACTGAACAATTTACCAATCAAAATCTGGGAGCACTGATGCACAAATAAGAGGGGAGACAGCATTTGCAAGATGGTGGAGCATTGATTGAAGAAAAATGGTAATAAAACCAGTTGTAATAGCTTGATGGCTGTGGAATTTAATTGCTACAATTAGGAATAAGTGTACTTCTCCCATTCTGTTCCTATATTACTTCATGAGGTAATTCTGTGTTTTAAGTTGCACTTCCTGATTTTCTGTTTAACTGGGAAAGTATATAAAACTAATTCCAGAACTGGAATATTTACTTTTGTGGTTTTCTCAATGTAGTCCCAGGAAATATTGTTTGTGTAAAAGTGTTAAGGAGATTATGACAGTGGTGACATGTTATCTTACCCTGCCACCACCACCTAATATCTCCTGAACTGTATTTTCCTGGGACTGCTTCTTAAAAGTACTGCAAGTATGTACCTTTCCCACTTTGGATCTTAATTCTTGCACATCCCTGCTGATGCATGTCAAATAACTTGACTTCTCAGGCATTTGTTTGTCCTCCAAGAAATGACAGTGACAAGAAGTACACAGAACTACACTGAATGGCTTGCAAATGGATGCACAGGCTGGCCCACTTAAGTCTCAGCTGGATTATAATTCATGACTTTCCCAAATGGACTTTATAATAAAGACCATAAACTGGCTTTATTCTATGTTAAATGCTCCTGGATAGTATTTATCTTGAACATATTTATCTTTGAAAAGTGTTTTCACAGAAAAAAGGAACACAGCATCTAAAGTCACTTAGTTTATCAACATTGCCATCACCAAGCAGAAGGGCACAAAAATGGCAGGCAAAGGGTAGTGTAAAAGGAGTCATCTTATAATAATGAAGGAATGTACAGTAGGTCGGGGTGACAGCAGAGACTAATGTGCCAGCCTCACAGTCTGGATTCAGGTTATTACTTGCCTGAATAGATCACTTGCTTCTATAGATTTGGTTTTTTTCCTGACTATGCAAAAAGAATTAATTATTCATGAATGATAATGCATCTTTGTACATATAATCTTTTGCAAATATGGATTTGGGGCTTTTGGTCTGGTTGGCTAGGAGCCCAGTGATCTCTCATTTAGGGTATTTTAATAAAGAAACTTGTTTCAGATCTCCATTGTTTTGGTTTATGTCTTGGTAAATCTCTTTTTTCCAGTACATGGAAAACACATACATAACCATGACTTTTCTGAAGAAAGTTGGAGTATGTGTGTGAATGTGCGTGTCTGTGTGTATGTATACATACACATACACATACACACATACATATACATATATACATACTGTATATATGTATGTATATGCTTTACATAATATAAAACCAGAGCTTTCCTGATTTTGATGGTCCTCAACTACTATACCCTTTTTCAAAATTGGAGACTTCGTGCCTCCACCCAGTTTTGGACTCTGAAGAAACCAAGTTCCAGCACCCTCCCCCGGGAAATCCAAAACAACAACAGCAGCAGCAACATGTTCAGTTCTTGGTTATGAGCAACAAACAGATTCACTATTAATACTATTCAAACTGCTTTGCAAAAGTCCACAAGCAGAAAAACCCTATTATGGGGGCCTCTCTGTTCTCTGACCCTGGAGTGAGAATAACATTCAGTCCATATCTTGTCCCTATAGCAGAGGCCTGTGCTGAGGAATGGGCAACTAGCCCCCTTCCCTGCACACACATTCAATGAATACTGTCACATGCTCCAAGTCACCTCCTTGCCCCAGATCCTTTTGGAGCCAGCCTCTCAGTGGAGGCTTGTGTCTGAAAGCAAGAGGGCATGTTCATCAAGCTGATCAGCCCAACTTCTCTTCTCTCTCTGGTTTGTGTTTGCTCATCACTACCTTGAGATCTGCTGCCATTGAGCATGCCAGGCCTCCCCCCGCTTGAACTCTGCTCTTCGTTTCACCATTCTTCCTGTGTGCCTTGGCTCTCTGGCCACCATCCCTAGCTATTCTGCAAGGGACTCCCCCCACTTCCAGCTGCCTTGCCAATGCCTTCCCTTGGTTGACTCTTCTCTGCCAACCAAAACTTCTGCTTCTTTGTGCTCCCATATGGCTGCAGAGAGACGAATTCCAGCTAAGTATACTCTCCGCACTCCTCATTGCTGTGGAAAGAAGAATCTCTGTCTCCCTTGCTCAAGCTCCTTTTTCTCCCAACTCTTGTGTCCCTACATCTCTTCCCCACCCCTCTTCTTTGCTATGGCTCCCATTTCTTTGTCAGGCTCTACATTTGCTGAGCGTGCACAATCCTAATCCCAACCCCACCCTTTTTTCCTCTCTCCTCTTGCTCACTCCCTTTCTCTCTCTCCTTATTGCAGCAACAGTCTATCTTTTCCTCTGATCTATTTCATCCTAAATACCCTGTCCTATCTCCAGAGTCCCATTTCCTTTATTTCTTCTACAAATTAACCTTCTTACAACCTCCTAACTAAGGGGTTGCAGTTATAAATAAACCAAAGCAAAGTTACCTTTTAAGCTACTGAAAATTCTCACTAAATATGCTTCTATTAGTGTATAGCAGGGGTGAGTAACACCCCATTCCCCCAGTTTAAAACCAGGGGCATCCTTGAGAAGAGTCACAAAAGTCATTGTGGTGGACGTAGCTGGCTCTTTTCATGTGTCACACAGACTTTCGAAAGGGCAGGGCTTCAATCACACAGTCCCAACCACCAGCTTGACTTTTTCTGCCCCTGAAGACACTCCTGTTTACTGGCTTCTTTTTTGCATTTAAGTCCATCCTTTTTTTGTTAAAAAGCAGTATCACAGTATTCCACCATTCCACACATATTTGTGTGTAGGCATGTGTGTATATGTGCAGAATCCTAAAATTAAACTTCATTTAATTACAAAAGCAAAGAATGTATATGTATATACATATTTTCTATTTCTGAAAAAATAGAAATTTTTGTTTTGCCCATTAGTATCACAACATCCCCATGCCCCAAATGGGCAGTGTAATCTTTAGTACTTCCCTGTTCAAAAGTATTTGATACTCCTGGTATGTAGCAGAGTGCATTCAAGTCCTTTAATTTAATTTAATCTAATCTAATCTAATCTTCAATTTAGGTGCCATCTGAATCCAGTCGACTCTGGATGGCCCACAATATTACAGCAATAAAAACAATATGAATAATAAAAAATGAAAGAAGAAAAATAAGAGGAAGAAAAATAAAGAACAAGGTAGCACTCCGGCCAACAACACACACAAAGCATCCCACAAGGGGCTGAGAAGGTCAAAAACCAAAGACTGTCACAAACTTGCATTTTTAAAAAACTGTACATACGGGAGTTGTGAATAAAATTCTGTATATTATGGAGAGCTACGTACAAAACGCTGTATTAGGTAAAGTTACAAACAGCAGCGAATGCAGATTTCCCAAGATTGTGTTGCGAAAGTTTCTGCAGTGAGCTCCTCTGTGCTATTCTGGGTAAGGATTTGTCTCTGGTGGCTTTTTCTTCTGCTGCTTTTCTTGAATGCCTGAGAAATGTCAGGAAGAAGTTTACGCAGGCAGTTTCTCCATCCTCCTTGGACATGTTGAAGAGCTGTAAACTCAAATGCTTCTACCTCTTCCTTTGGGATGAATGGATCAGTTATCAAAGGATCTTCTTACAGTTCTACCAAAACTACAACACATATGATTAATAAAAGTAATTTATTCTGGAAATTTTGTGTGGATTAGAAGAAAAACTTGGATCTGAGTCTGAATGCAAAATGTATAGCCAGCTGGATTTCCAAAATTCACCATAGACAGACAGACAGACATGGAGCGAAAGAGAGGGAGAGAACTATATCGTAGGATTAGAATATATGAAAAAAAGCTAATGATTATATTTCAGATCCCAAATTCCCAAATTGGTCTAAGAGTCTTCAATTTAATAAGACAAATTTCATTTAACATTTTTACACCTAATGTTCCACTTCCTAAATTTGGAATTGGGCCACAGACTAGTTTTAACACAAGCCTTTACATTTTTACAACCACACTGTATTCTTGATTGAAATATAAGTTTTACTTTGAAAGATAAATGGCATGATATAAAACTTATATTGGTCACATTGAAACTTGGCTTCTTGAATAGTAAAGAGGCAGCATATAGATGGGGGTATAATAATAAATAAATATTGATAGTAGAAATAAAGAAAAATGTTTATGACAGATTTTTCTTTAAAAACGTGTAAGCAACCTCAATTATATTGACACTTTCTCCCATTCTCTGTTGGTCTTAAATATTCTGAGAAACACTCAGATGAAATGAAGATAAACAAGCTGTGTTCCTTGTCAATTCTTTTTAAAGAAATCCTTAATAGTGGTTTAGAAAAAAGATCTGAATAAACAAGGAGGGTGCATTTCTCCATAGGCTTCATGGACCCTGTTCTTCTACCTGGGGGTTTAAGAGGCAAAATGGATGCCACGATGTTTATGGCACCCATTTTGCCCCTTAAAGCTCCCTTGGGAAAAACACCACCCACCCCAAAAAGGCTAAACATTTCAGCCATATCCACTTGAGTACCAACAACATAATATAGCTGGGAATACCCCCTATGGTTTACTGGGAAGCCACAAAGGCAAATGTATCCTGGGTTGCCTATGCCTGCAAATAAACAGGTTAATGATTAGTGGTCATTATTCAAATATAATTATGTGCAATATTGAAACAGCACTGAGAAATATACTCCCCTTCACATTTATAATTCAGTTACAAATACATGCCCTGTTTATCCATAAAATAAAAGGCTGGATGTTTGCATCCAGATGAGCATTTCATTTGTATTTGAGTTTTCAATCAAGCCAGGGAATCCCTCAGCTGGGAAGCCTGGTACGCTGAAAAGGTTTCTTGGCCTTCTTGGAATGACTGTTGGCTGTACTTTGGGGGGCAATATGATTGCAGGTCCAACCAAATCTAATTATGGGTTGGACTAATGACATGTTAGGATAACCCCACTATCATCATGTTGGCTTTCAAACTGTAATAGTATGTGGGAATAACCTTGGGAGACAGGAGGAAGAGCTGCAGACTGTACAACTGTCAGGTGAAAGATATCTCAGCCCACAGAAGGAGGCATGGGAAACATTTCAGTAGGGACCCTCCCTAGTTTTCCAGAGAGTAAAAAGGAAAGAAGGGGAGAAATGCTTTCAGTCTTACAAGATTATTTAATGTAATCTTACAATAAAGTTGGAGATAGTATTCATTGTTGTGCTTCTTGTCTGGATACCTTCAAGGGCCAATAAAATAAAATCTGAGCAGCTTTAGAAAAAGGTGCCCAGACATGAATACTGAAATTTTCTGGAGCAATCATTCCGTGGTCCCTTCTGGCAATTCTAAAGTTGTGTCTTTCAATTCAGGCTGATTGGAAACAAGATAGATGGAGGATCAGTAGAATTCCAAAAATATTCTCAGAACCCAACAAAGCCAAAGGCACAGAAAAAGAGAGAAAACACAGCTGAAATTCCAGTAAATGGGAGCAACTTCCTCAGCTTTCTGTCTATGACACTGATCTGAGATTCACTCACTCTCTTAAATGCATATCTTTCTGGATTTTTAACGGTAAGAGAACTCACCAGAGAAGTTAAAATAATAAATGACAGGGATAATTTAAATAATTCCATTATTTCTCTAACTGCACATAGAATGATTACATATGTGGTTAAGTTATACCTTGTTTATAGGGTCATCAGTACTACCCAGTACTGAAATGGAAATGCAGGGAGGAAGTTACAATATGTAATCCCTGAAATGGTCAGGACCCTGTTGCAAAGTTTTACCAAGGGCTGATTTGCATGACCAGCTTGGCCCAATGCCAGGACAGACCACTGATCATTTCTTGAAGTTAGGAATGCATAAGGTCACCTTTTTCCTGCACCAAGTGCACGAGGAAGGAAACCTCCACCTGTCTTTTTCTGCTATGCATCCGAAATAACTTTTTCTCTGTTCTTCTTGTATTTTTAACCAGGTGAAATTGACGATGGTTCTTCCACTTTCTCCTTCCACCACAAGCAACCCGAAAAATGGTAAAACTGAGGTCGTGTCTTTTTACCACTCCAGGTAAAATAAAGAAGCAGGGGAATCCACCAATCAAGGGCTGTGCTTAGTGCAGTCTGGTACGAAAACCTGGTCATCTGTCTGGCCAAAGTGAAGGAAAAGGCTGAAATCGAGAAAGGTATTTCTTAAACCAGGTACATTTCCAGCCAGCTTACATATGGGAGAGAAGCAGCTGAAGGCTGTGGTGTAGAAAAGCCCCAAGAATGCAAAGAGGAAATTGCACATGCTTTTGTTATTAAAAGAGAAGAATCATGTCTTGGTGAATATAGGAAGCAAAAGAGAATGATTTATATAATAGAGACCATTTCACCAAATATATAAAGCACATTCCAGTTTTACCCAGCATATTTACAACAAGTGGCTTCTTATAATGAGTGCATGCAGGCAATCATTTCTGAGACAGCACTAGGAAGGGTTATTATTTACAATATCCATTCCTTACAAATGAGACTGAACCAATATGCATATAATTTGAGAGGAATGAGATGATATTAAAAAAAGAGGGAGGGAAAATGCCATGGTATCCATTTACCAGCACATTAAATTTAAGTTGAATGCCTGACAATTCTCTGTATAAAACATTTTTTCAAGAGATATGAACAAAGTGGCAACATTAATTCTATAAATAAATTTTGCAGATTATTAGGAAGTAGTTCTTATAATAAAATGCACTGCAATTAATTCTCTGTGATATAATTTGTAATCCATAGACATTTTTGAAAAGGAGTATCTACTTTATTAGAGTAACTGTGCCTTAAAGAAATCTTACAAGATGTTTTCCCATAGTTTCTCTCTAATATACAATGAAATGGAGGATCTGTGGCCCTCCAGCTGAATTACAATATCTAGCATGGCCAGCAATGATAGGCACATGTAGTTCTGGAAATGGTAGGATTGAATCTGGGACCTTCTGTATGGAAAGCAGGTACTGAGCTCCTGAGTACCAAGTTCTTCATTCATTGGGACAGTTCCTGAGATAGAAGACTATGGAGTTTGACAAGATGCTATTTAATGTGCGTGTGTCGAGGGGGGGGACCAGATTGTGGTGCAAGTGGGCAAACAAAATCAACCTCATTATTGGAAAAAAATCTGTTTGATTTTGATCTAGTCCTTGGCCTTCTTGAAGATTTCTTACTATTCCAGATCAGGGGGTAAATTACTCTTGATCAGCATCTATCTTTTGAAGTACATGCACCTTGAAATAGCTAATAAGAAATGGAGCTTTGTTTTGAGAAGGAGGTAGGCAATGCTATTAATTCCATCACCTCTTTCAGGGTTGTTGCCATCAACAGACTTGTGAAAGATCCTAAAAGTTTCTTTCTTGGTTTGGTTTTACATAATATTTATTGCATTTTTATAAACTGTTTATATTGCTTGCAAGCTGCTTTGGGGGGATTGCTATCTTGAAAGGCAGGATATAAATCATTGTTAACTCATACATATATAAATAAATCCATGCTGTGTCTTTATGGATTCCAAAGTATTCTGTCTGAGTGGAGTTGAACAAACTATTGTGTGCCATCCCCAGTTATTTTCCACCATCAATCAAATGCAGACACAATAGATTTTTTTTTTTTGTCAAAGCTGATAGAATCCAGAGGACAATGAGATAAAATTGAGAGAACAATCCCATGCTAGTTTACTCAGAAGTAAGCTTCTTTGAGTTCAGTAGTCCTTGATTCATATATAAGATTGCAGCGTTGGGCCATTCATACTTATTGTTGAATTTAGTGGGATTTCGTTTTGGTTGACTGCATGTGTCTACTCGGTGAAATCATCCTCATGTGACTATTCAGTTGCAAATCTCATTTAACTCAATGAGATTTATTCCTAGTTAAGTCTGTAAAAATAGATGTTTATCCATTTCTGATTGATTGATACTTATACATACTGTACATACATTAAACACTAGCACTCTAAGCAAGCAAAATTCTCCTTTATAACTGTTTAGCTACTATAGGTTCATTTTTTATGTCAAACTGAAATGCTGAGCTTTAAAGGTGTGTGTGTTGAACTGGCTTCCTAAAAAAGAAAACACAGGAAATATATCCCTGCTACTCTTTTAGCCTTAAGTAACTTTTTCCAGTTTCTGTATTCATTAGTTCTCAAGTGTTTACATAGAATATAGTAGGTAAAATTTAATATAGCTGAAATGCACTCATTAAAAGTAGACCAAGTAAGAAAAACCTGGAGTTTGAGCTGATTTATTTTGAGTCATAGGAGAAAGTATCACATTTCTGAATCATCAGGCATATGCTCCTCTTTTCTGTCACAAAATCAGAGCATAGGATAAAGACAGATGCATTTATGTAGAATAGCTGCTTTCCATGTCCATTTGCAAGACATTATCTGTAAAAGCAGAATTTTGGTGATTTGCCATTAATTTCTTTTGATTTCTGTTTCAGCACTCATGCTGATTCATAAAATTAGGCTTCACTTCTGCTGAAACAGGTTTTGGTTTTGCTGAAATGCATTCTTGATCTGTCACTAGTCCATTAATTCCATTGTGATGGGCAGCTGTTCCTCAAAGTCTCCGACAGATATCTCCCACAATCCCATGTGAAATCTTTAGTTGAAGTTGCTGGATACTTAAGTGAGAGTTCCATATGGATGTAATAGCATGTACTCCACTACCAAATCCAACTCCCTCCCCTACTGTTTCTCCCCTGTGTGTTGAGATGTCCACCCAAAGTACATATACACATCTGCAGAGCCTAAATTCAGCTCTGGGATTCCCATCCGGTACATGTGTAATTATGACCATCCCTAACTGATTCTTTTACCTGTAGTTCCTTTATACAAGCTGCTCCAGAAATTCAGAAGCCTTTTCAGAACTATTTAAGAAATCCTACTGGAAAGCGAATGGTTTAGCACCAACGCCTTCCTCCTCAAGAAATCCTGCTAGAATTCTCCATAAAGGGATCCTACACATCATTTTCTGAAGTAAAAAAAATGAAAGTAGGTAGGCCACGCAGGTTATTATCCATAAGATGATTTCCTAAATATAAAGAAAGTAGCTGCAGATACAGTAAATGTAGTACAGACACAATAATTACAATAAAAGCAAAGGTGATGGCTACTCAGGTATGGGAAGCTCCATCCAGTCTTTCAGTCTTTAAAAACAGACACACTTGCAAACCTGGCCATGGTCTACTATGTGGCTGGCATGTACCCAAAGAGGAACTTAAGGCCTTGCCTTGGGCAGCAT
Source organism: Candoia aspera (assembly GCF_035149785.1). Lineage (NCBI taxonomy): Eukaryota > Metazoa > Chordata > Lepidosauria > Squamata > Candoiidae > Candoia > Candoia aspera. Next base: position 124,530,919 of record NC_086153.1, on the reverse strand, counting down.
AACAGGTGGGAATGCAACCATTGGCAGAAGCAGGCAGATAGCCCCAGTGCAAACTGATTAGGGCAATGCTACCTTTTAACAGCCCAAATCTGGTAGCCCTTCTACTGATGCCATCTCCCATCCCTTTTCCACCCTGAGAATGACTTGTGTGGGCAAATCCTGCCACCAGGGCAACTCTGTTCCCTTGAAGGTAGCCCTTCATTTTTTAACTGATCACTAATGTTGGAACGAGAGGCCCCATCTGAGAGGTTCATCTTGTGGCCCAGGAAGCTCTCTGGACACTCCAATGCAGGCAGTGTGAATGGACGACAAATGAGGTCGTGGCCCTTTCTTCCCCAGCATATTCCACTCCCAATTCAACCTCGATTTGCTAACCTACCCATGGTCAGTGGGGTTTGACCTGTCCCCCTGCAGAGGCTATTGGATGCATTTAGTGTGGAGCAACCTGATATTTTGCCATTAAGTATTTAATCTGAATAGACAGTTTAGGATTGTACTGTGCATAAAGCCCAGGAAATTCAGCATGACTTTCTCCTTTAGGAAATGTGTATACTCTTGCTGTCTTAGAATGATGAAAAATTATTTACCCACTAAATGGTGCTCTAAATGAAATGTCACCCTGCAATAGAGGCTTTTACTCTGGAAACATAGTATTGCATAGTTGAGAAATCAATATTGTTTTTTCCCTTGTTGCCTACTTCCAAGAGGACATCAAATCTGCACAACACATGATACTTTACAAAAATGCTGACAAATCTCCTCTTTGCCACCCAGCCTAGAAGCATTCACATCTTAAGTGCACCATAATAAAATGGCCCAGATTTCTTTTATCATTTGTCAAGTAAAAAAGCATATTTTAGCTCTTACTCATTTGGAGTAAAACAATAATTGATGAACACTAGAACAGCTTTCTGGGGCATGTTGAACATTTGACAAAGTCTAAGTAAACTAAGAAACCATCTCAGATATTGATTTTCCATGAAAGGGTACAGACTTATCTTTCTTTCTTTTTTTTGAAATGTTCTACTTTTCTACCAAATATAACCAAGAAAATCTAAAGGAAGAAGAGAAAGCATAAGAAAACTGTGGAGAAAAAAAAGATAAAAGACAAATGGTTGCTAATTTAAATGGCTCAGCTTGCTGTTCTGACCCTTATTAGTGGAAGGGTGGGGAGATGGCTTCAGAAAGCCTGCTTAACACCAATAAGTAAGACATTAAGATTAAGTATTAAAGAGAAGTATTAAAGATTAAGCCCCCTTTGTAATCCTATAGATAAATGTTGCACAAATTGCTTGAGGATTCTTTCAGCATTTGAGCAGACCCCCTGTTGTCAAATGATCAGGAACTTTTCTGATAGGGTATCCTTGCTTGTTGTAAGACTGAGCCACAAGCTTTTTAACATGATAGCAATCACAGTCGCTGGAAATACTTGATCGTAATTGTAAAGAAAGACATTGCCCAGCTGCTATCTTTAGCTGATAAGTTTCATACAATATGACTGCCTGTGGGGTGTTTCAGCCATTGATTTTGGGTCACATTTCCTCTGACAGCTGCACCATCCCTTATTTTGACTCCTTTATAAGGAGATTCCAGACGTTATCAGTCTCTACTTGATTAGATTGACTCACATCTGTTCGTTTTAGAAATGTATATGGATGCACAACTGTACAGTGACTCTGGTAGCATAAATTAAAACATTGATAGAGTTAGGTTTAGGATAGGGACACAGACAGACAGAACCCACCACCCATTCTGACCCAAAGCCTGGGGACAAGCCAGGTTTTCAGAACTCTTTTGAACATGGCCAGGGTGGGGGCCAGATATATCTTGGGGAGTGGGCATGCTCCAGAGAGTATGTGCTGCCACAAAGAAGGCATGCTTCCTAGGTCCCATCAGATGACACTGTTTAATGGATGCGACTTGGAGCATGTCAACTTTGCCTGTTCATGCAGGGCTAAATAGTGCAACTCTTGTGTATTACTGTGTGGTTTCCACACAGGCAAATTGTCACAATTGATTAAGTTCTTATAGGATAGAATTGCTTTCATTCAGAAGAGTCTCTTTCTCTGACTTCTAACACAGCAATCACACACACACAGATACACACAGAGAGAGACTGAGAAGGCTGGGGAGCAAATTTGACTGAATTAGAAAATTTATTCATTAATATACATCCAGAATATTGAATAGTTAATATGGAAAAGCAACCTAATATTCCTTGGTAACTATGTCAAACTATTCTAAGTTAAGGAACATGAATTTGCTACAAGAAAGTGATTTGGGCCATGGAGGCCACCCGATTCATTTAACCAAAGCATAGAGAAGCAACCTGATTTGCTTCAACAAAACAATGTGCACCTCTGAACCCTCTCCCCCAGGCCTGGCTTAAGTGTTTCCAAGCAACTGCCCAAGTTTCAGGGCATTTGCCAAAGTTGATCAGCCCAGGATGAGCTTGAATATGTGTATTCCATGGGGGTTGCAAACCAGAGTAGTCTGAAACCTCCTCAGCAAATGTCAAAGCTGGGGGTTTGAGAGCTGGGCAACAGGAGCTCCATGGGCAGGGAACAGTGTCCTATGCATACCAAAGGCACTCCAAAGACCCTGGAACTTTCTTGGCATGTGCTGAGGGGGCTCCAAGGCTGGGCAATATCAGTGCAGGGTCTGGGTGATGTTGCCACACATGCTTTCTTCCTGGCTGCTGAGAATGCTCCATGGACTTCAGGGAGGCTCCTGGGCATCTGAAGCCCAGGCAAATCCTTTTTTACTGCCCCCACCATCCAGTCTGGGAGATCCCTGTACTGAGCCTCCTTTTCAGCCTTCTCTTGTTGTAGGAGCTTTTCAGGAGAAAGTCAAGAGGGAATCCAAAACAGACCAAAGTGGAACTCTTTGTTTCAGTGGGATTTGAAGGGAGAGAACAGTGTTCACTGCAGAAAACAGTTCCGAGGAAGAACTTTGTCCAAAGCTTTATTCAGCCCAATATTGAAGCAATCCATTTGCAGCAGTAACTGCATTTCTGGGAAAGTGTTTTTTCTAGTTTGCCCAGATGTGATCTGTAGCAAGCTCATCATTTTTATTTTTATTTAATGTAATCCATCCAGGGAACTTTGATTATTGAGTAAATTATAAATACAATAGATAGATAGATAGATAGATAGATAGATAGATAGATAGATAGATAGATAGATAACATGTTCCAGCTATGACACGGTTCCTTACGGATCCTATTGATTGGATTTTACATTATGGGAAAAATCATATCTTTATTAATTTGTTGACAAACTATAATGGCTAGATGGTTTGCTTAGGTAAGCTAATATACCATCCTAGTATGTCTTGTAGTAAAGATCAGAATATGCAAGTTTTAAATCAATACATATTTTTGAGCCAGGTCAATATTTTCATTCCAGCTTTATTTATCCATTTTAGAAAAATAGCTAAACCCTTAAAGTCATGTCAGCAATAGGTTAATTTTGGATTGTAATATATCAGTGACAGTACATTATTACATTATGCATAATATTATTCATAAGTAATACTTGTCCAGTTTTGTATATGTTACACAATGTTTCCAAAAGAAAGAAGCCCTGATTATTGGGCAGCTTATTTATTTGTTAAATTTATATATAGTACTGCCACATCCTGTGATTCTTGGTGGTTCTCTTCCTATTGCTAGTTCCAAAGTATGCTTTTTCAGAAGTGGCTGTGTATTTAGAGAGTTGATTTATAATAATATCCACCAGTAAACTAGAAAACAAGGGTGTCTATAGGGAGGATCAAAGAAAGTCAAAATGGCAGACATGGCCACATGATCAAAGCCCCGTGCCTCATGTGTCCAATGCACATAAAAAGGGATAGGGGTTCAATTGCAGAGTTATGACCAACATCTTGACTTTTTTAACCCTCCTGGTAGACACCCTGCTCTACCACCTAATTTGCAGTTTAGAAAACAGACTGATTGGGGGGCTCTCCCACCAACTTTACCATTTAACTTGGTAATCAAATCTGAACTGTGCTGTGGAAATCCAAATTTCTGTACCTTCCATAGTCGCTCAGTGAAAACCAGCAAAGTTTCTGTGATAGACATATTTAACATTTTGATTTTTTTTTTCCTTTTGGAAAAAAATACATTCCTGATTCCTTGTTTATTACTTTGCACACTTGAACTACATTTGCAGTCTAAGTTGTCCCTTGTGGGGGAAGAATCTTAAGCCTGACAAGTTTCCTTCCTGTTATGAGTTGCTATGAGTAATTTTTATGGAAAAAATGATCTGTAAAATAGAAACAGTTCTAGTTAAGAAAGCTGCAAAATGTCAGGGAGATAAGTGCAGAGGCTAGAGAATGATCACACGACTCTGCCTACTTTGTCTCTGTGCTCAGTTAGCTTCACTTTTGCTCTGGGTGCTGCTTCAGTCACTTCATCTCCTAGTGAACAAGACATGCCAGGATTGGTGCTCAGAACAAGGTCACCCAGGTGCAATTCCCCAGGTTGCCTCCTAATGCCACAGGTTAACCATACAATGAATGAAACTGCCCATCAGATCATTAGGAAACTCCTTAACACCCTCCTTAAACCCTCTGGCTCCATCAGGCACCTAGTGAAGACCTCCATAACAAATCCTGATCTGGACAGGTCCTGGAAGTAGTTCACCTTAGTTGAAATAGGAAATGTCCTAACCATCACAACAAACTAGATGTGATGCCCTTCATATTCAGGTTCCAAAGTAAACATGAGGTCCAACATAGAGGAATCAGCAGAATCCAACAGTTTAGTCAGAATGAAGAAATGAGCAGGACAATGCAAGCTCCACCCCTTACATGTATGGATGTGTTATCACAATGCACATAAAAAGAACAGAGCTTGCAATATGATGTTACAGAGGTTGTTTTGTCATTTGCTTCTCCCCACAGATGCCTGTGATCTAACATATGACCATCAGTAACTGTCAGGACACAACTTTCTTGGGACAACTCCATGGTCACTGTGGAAGCCATGAACTCCTTACATTTTTTCTGATCTGGCTCCCAAGGCATAGAGATTGAAGTTATCCAATTCCATATGTTGAGGGGAGTCCAGTACCAGCAAGAGACCAGATCAAGCAGCCAGGAGAAGGATCCACTGTGTTTGTCCTTATAGCCTAACTTAATTCAATCACTTATATCCCACCACCTCAAGAGGAGGACCCTTGATAACAAACAAGTTTTATTTATTTATTTATTTATCAAAAATAGAATTTAAAAGCCATAAAGTTTCCCCATAAGATCAACACTACCTTCCAGTCCTCTTCCTAACTCCCTTACAGTTTTTGGCAGACCCCAAACCAAGGATATCTTGCCCAAACTTCTCTTGGTTATACAAGCCAGGTCCACCCACTCATCTACAGTCAAATTGTGACTAAATGTGGTCTTATTATCCAAATGTGGATTTGGAGTTTACTAGTAGCAACTTAAGGTAAAAATTGCCAACAATCCAACCACTAGGACCAAGATAAGGGTGTCTGGGCAGGAAGTGAAGATCAACATCACATTGTTGATTTCCCATCCCCTCAAACAGCTGACCCAGCATGGTCCCCATCCTCCTTGACCTGTAACACCAGATAATGTTGCCTTTAGCCACCAAGAATGTGGTCTTACACTGGAAACCAGGAGATAATGAGTATTACTCCTGCCTTAGGCATGAAAGCCAGCTGGGTGACTTTGGACCAGTCACACACTCTCAGCCCAACTCACCTCAAAGGGTTGCTGTGGGGAAAGTAGGAGGAGGAAGGAGTATTAGGTATGTTCCCTGCCTTGAGTTATTTGTAAAAATAATAAAGGCAGGATAAAAAATAAAAAATAAAATAAAAATAACACAATCATCAACCACAATACCCATAACATGGTTAGGAGATTATTCCCAACACCCTCAATATTTCCAACCAACTACTCATAAAACAATTCCCCCAAACAAAAATACTCAACCACCCAATAGTATCATTCACGCACACCCACTTTTCCCCTAGAGCTACCAGCCGTACTACATGTCAACCTCATAAAGATGGATTCTCCTCCTCAAGAAGCCTCCTTTTACTAGACTCCTAGGTGAGGATGGAAATCTCCTATCCACTCTCATTTCTTCCAACTCTCCATCTCAAGTTCAATTATATTATTATTATGATTTCCAATGTTCTACCTCCCACACAGATGGCAGGATTGAAAATCCAGTTCTCCTTTACCTGAGTCTACCAAAACAATCCACTATGAAGTTCTGCCAGCCACAATCATGCCAATCTTTTAGTGGGCATCCTGTAGTTCCAGCAGACTTCACACAGAACTTAGTCCCAGTTGGGGATACTTGCGGCCCTGAATCCAACATGATCATCTGGTGGCGTTCCAAATAGGATTCCAGAACTAGACATGCTGAGGCTATCTTCTTACTTCTGCCAATGTTCTGGGATACTTCAGCTGGGCCCTCTAGCCTTCAGGGAGCAGCAGATCAATGGCCTATCAGTCAGTTCTTTCCCAGCACACAAAGGCTGTCCTCTCCCTGCCAGCCATCAGTGGAGTATACATGTTCTTCTCACAGACACAGAAATATCAGCCCCCAAGAAAAAAGCATCAGTTCTGCCACCATCAAGGCACCTACTCTATCAGACCCAGAACCACCAAACATGATCCAGGCAGGTAGCTTCAACTACAACTGTCCTTTCTTTTTTCACTACTTTCACTCTTTACTTGTACTTTTTACCACAGGTTCTATTCTCCATTCTCCTCATTTCACCTTGTCTCTCTGATTAACTCTAATCCAACAAAATAACTATAAAATAATCCACCAATAATAATAACCTGACATTGAAACAAAACTTCTAAACTCCCCCAAACACTTTCCTTCCTCACTCACATCAAAAAAGGGCTAGCATACCAATTGCCATCTTTGGAAAAAAATAGATATTTAAAATAACAAATAAATGTTGTAGATGCATACCTTTTGAATTTTTTGTTTTTGTTTTGTTTTTATTGTATGGCATAGCTGTTCAGTGTTCATGCTGCTTTTTCTTGCTGGGAAATCCTTGTGAGGTCCAGCAGCCAGATATGTAGACTATTTAGCCGTGACAAGTCATGTTGCCTGGGTTGCACCACGAGGAGGCTGGTCTACATTGCACCGAGCTGGGCTGAGAGAGAGGGGCTGGCCCAAGGTCACCCAGCCGGCTTTCATGCCTAAGGCAGGACTAGAACTCACAGACTCCTGGTTTCTAGCCCAGCACCTTAACCACTAGATCAAGCTGGCTCTCATAGAAAGGTATGAAAAGAAAGTTATTCTTCTCCTTGTCTCACTTTCACACAGGCTCTCTTCCTGAGTCCCAACCTGGTATTTCAATAACTTATAGAGAACATTATGTTTCCAAAACCTTTTCATGCTTAATAACAATTAATTCTTTGTTCAGAGAATTGCTTGTCTAGTTCCAGCTGATATTTGACACTGGTCATTCTCTTTTAAACAATAATTTTACAAGTAAGTCACCTTAAGTCCCAGTGGATTGAAAATATGGTAAATAAATACATTTTTAAAATCCTATCACCTTACATAAAGTCATCTTACAAGAACAACCCCTTCCATCCCTTACTCAGACTGATCTTATTCATTTATTATTCCACTTCTCTATTCCTAAGACATTCATATTACTATCAACCTAAAGTAAGATATGGACAATTAACCAATTAACCTCCATCGCCCAAACATGGATTAAAAGATTGTTGGTAGACCGTAATAATTCTGACTGAAGAGGAAGCTCTTAATTTTGTTCCTTAAAACAGGAAAGAGTGAGAACTAAACACAGCTCCAGTGCAAAATAAGCGCAGCTTCCAAGTGAACTATTTCCTTGTTGTGGGGGGAACTGTCATGGCTGAGCAGAGATTGAAACTTTGTAATCAGGATAGACTTTGCCCTAATTTCTGTGGGCCTTGCAATAAAACACTCCCTGATGCTCTGGATCAGTCTGTGGTATAGCAAAAATAATCCTGTCCCTGTCTGCTGCCATAAACGTTTTAGTGAGTTTCTCCTTGTAATAATTAGGTATTCCAAAACTTGTTCAGCCTTGAATAGAGGTGATTTGTCCTGTTTTGTGAAAAACGTACGATCCCAAGTCTAAATGGTGGTCTTTATAGTTCCATATCACATCAAGTTTGCCTAAAAGAAGGAGGATGTCAGAATGTCAAACTCATTTAAGTTCCATGGACTTGAGTTAGCTTTGTGCTACCGAACAACAGACTGCAGTTCATGCTGTTCTAATGTTTACCAGCTCTTTCTTAACACTTAGCACTATCTCTTGAGTTGTATGGAGGATTTTCAAAGGTCTGCTCAACGTTATCACAGAAGCAGCGTTGATTTTGTATGTGTTGTTTCCTTTAGTTCACTCATTTCAGTACATTATTGGTCTGTGGATATATGTGTCTCCATCAGGAACACCCTTTTATTGGCAACTAAATATCTATTAATATAATCATCACAGAGAGCAAATCTCTCTGTTTACAATCCATATCAAATGCAAACATGAATGCTTTTGCATGTATTGATCCATCTATTTATCCTATCCTATTTTGCATGAATAGATTAATTTAAAAAAAAAACCTTCACCATATTGCATCATATTGATGCAAAGATACTCCACTTACCATTTGTAGAGGATACATCCAGACAGTGTCACCTCCATCTCATTGCCACCTGCTGCTGAATTAGCCTGGAGGACACGTTGTGGGGGGCAGTGTGATTTCCATGGACTTGATTTCCTGCCCGCTCTCAAGTGGGAAGAAATCATGACAAAAAGATCTTGCAGGTGAGTCCACAGATTGAACCAGTGGCCCAGAGGAAGTGAGAGTCTGGGTATCTTCCAGTAAAGATGGGAGATAATAGTAACCATGTCAGTTTGGGGAAAGGAGAAATCTCTTTGTGAAATTCTGAATTAGTTCATGTACCACGGTGATGGATTGGGAAATACAGATTTTAATTTGGGTGGTGGTGGTGTTGTTTTGTTTTATTTTTAAACATGACAAAAACAAATTGCTCTAAACTGAGTAAACCTCCTTATTTGTGGATTATTGACAAGGGAGATTGCAACAGTTTTTCCAGAGCTCTAAAGGCTTGTTATTTCAGTACAGCCATTAAAACTCTACTAAGCCTGTCTCTGTGATTAAAATACTCACTGTTTGTGGAGACAAAACCTCTGGTGTGTATATCTGATGGAAACCAGATCTGGGCTGCAAAAGTGAGAATCAAAGAAAAAAGCTACAGTTTTTGGTATGCCTTGCTACCATCTGGTGGTCATCCAGATTATTGGAGTTCCCTTTGGACTCTTTGGGGTCTTTGCATTGCTTTAGAATCAAGAGAGAATCACTCTTCTTTTCGAAAAGGTAAAGGCAGTATGCAAAATGCCAGGATGCTTTTTTTTTTTAAGGCAAAAAGGGTGTGAGTACTTTTTCTTTCCCTTATATGTTGGGTATGAAGTGAGTGTATTTTATTCCCTCCTCCAAGAACATCCCACTGCCCTCCACTGCCCCAGCTCATGGTGATTTTCTGTAGGCCTTGTTTAGTTTTACCTTTGCCTCTCCCCCATTCTACACACCACAACAATACGCAACCATACAGTACCTATGGCATAGTTACATAAACAGCCAGTGTGCTATTCCCTGTTAAGATAAACAGTGTTTTGTAGAAGAGAGAAAAAGAATAAGAAACAGTAAGCCAAATAAATTAAAAGCAAGAAAAAGAGGAAATAGCAAGATCTATTCAATTCGTTCTTTCTATGTGACTAAATGATCTCACCATGCTTCTTTCATACAGGTCACTGACATTTGTATTCAACATATATTCCTTCAGCATCCATTTGTTCTCTTTATGACTTATCGTACACTTCTTAAGTACTACATTCCCAGTGCATTCAGCTTTTGTTTATCCTGATGTACCCATCTCTCACCTTCATTATAACAAGTGGGCAGAGGCACACTGTTTTCCATTTCCCTGTTTTGTTTTGTTCAACTAACCTTTGTTCTTCACAGTGGGCCACATGCTCCCTACTATCTTTCTACCAGCATTTGCAGATCTCAACACTTCCCCAGCTTTAGTAAACATTCATGTTTACTTTCAATAAACTTTAAATTCATTTACTTTTTTCTAGTTTATCACCATTTATGTAGAGCTTGCGATCATTCACTCCATTTTCAAATTCAATAAGCTTGATCTTTGAAACAGTAATTTTCAGATCCATACTCCTCCTTGCATCATTCACAGTGAGTAATTCAGGTTCTCAGCTAACAAATAATACGGCATCATCTACATACAAAAGTGCAGGCGCATTTATGTCCCCAGTCATCCGTCCACCACAAGCATTTGTTACACATTTATCTAGAAATACATTCCAAAACCAAGCAGGCAACTTGCTTACTCCCTGCTCAGTTTTGAACCATTTGCTAAGCATTCCATTTGGTCTCACATGTACAGTAGGTGTTACTTCCATCCTATACTGCTCTTATCACAATCAGCAACCAACTTCAACATGATACTTACACAAAGCATTCCGTAATACAGTCCTATTCACTTTACAGTATACTTTCTCTAAATCAACAAACATACAATACATTTTCCTTTTCACATTGAGTCATTTCTCAGTGATTTGCTGAAGAGTAAATACTTGGTCTGCACATTCCTTGTCCTACATATAACTGCACTGCACTTTCCAATTTTGCTCATAGTTACTTCTTGTACCTTTTCCATCAGAATCCTGCCAAATACCCTCCCAAGCACACTTAAGAAGTCAGTCCTTCAGCAGTTATGACATTCATTCTTTCTCCCTTTATCTTCATGTAGCAGAACAATAAGATCAGGTACACATTCAACAGTTGCCGATCATAAGCAGATCACAGCTATATTTTAACATATCTCCAGTTAGACCATCTACATCAGCAGCTTTCTCTTTTTCAACATCTTCATTGCATTTATTACTTTTTTCATCATTTTCTTTTTTTCTGGGGCACTAACATTTACATCATTTCTTTCAGTTCCACTCTTAAACATATCATTACCATATACATTCTGTACATATCTCTAAAATGCTCCCTCCCCCCCATTTTATTTCAAATAATTTCATTACTTTTAATTTTAATTCCATTCATTCTGCTGGAGACTCCTTGTTTAGCCTGTTTCACCCACTTCCAAAACATTTTTACTGCCACCAAAGGCATTCTCTATTTTACTGTTTTAATCTCAACCATCCCTTGCTCTCTTTGATTATATTCATTGCAGCTAAGTTTTTTTTCTTTGTACACACCTCAGTATCTTTCTCTCATCCTCACTGTTGCAGCAATTATTGCCTTGTATTCATTTTTTTTGCACTTACAGTCTCTTTCATTATTTTACCAAGCATCCTTTTTTCATATTTCCCATTAGCTTACTCCACAAATTTCTGTAACATAATTGTTTCCACTATGTTTCAAGCAGCTTCTGCATCCCCTTTCCTTACATCCTCTTTTCATTCATTCTGTTGGAATCTTCTAATTGTTTTTCATTCAGGATTTATGCTTACTTTTCTTGCAGTCATTTTACTTTTAATCTTATTTCTTTCACTATTTGCTTTTCTTCATGTCCATTTTTCCCAAGATCCACTTTTGACAATATCAAATAATGGTATGTCCACAATCAGAATCTTTTATCAGCCTTATGCTCCACTAATTCTCTCAGTCTTTCATCATAAACAAGTTAATGTTTTTGCATATCTATTTATTCCTTTGCCAGGTATAGGTATGAATAGCTATGTTACCTATTTAACACTGATCTTTTCTAAGAAGATACTCACCAGAAAACTCACCATTCTTATTCACTCTTAGGCTTCCAAATGGTCCAGTCTTTTTATCTGTACATCCTTCTTTCATTCCCACCTATCATTCATATGACCTAACAGACTTCTTCCTCCTCCTGGATGACATTCATTCACAATAGTGCATAATTTTCCCAAAAGCTAAATTCTGGTCTTCCATTAGCATTCTGTACTACAGCATACTGTAATATGCAACTATCACCAACTTACTGATTCCTATTTTCTTTTGCCATGTCAGCAAAGGACATGAATTCATACTTTCTGACATACATTTTAATCCTTTCATTCAGAATTAAACTTAAACTTTCACTTCCCTGCATATATTCCTCAATTTTACCTAGTATCTAGTTGAAAATTGCCAGGATGCGTGTTGTTTTACTATCATAGCTAGCAAGAGGCTTTTAAATGCAACTGAGAATTGCTATTAGTAGCTTCATGACCATCCATGTATAGCGACTCCTTTCTAGAGAGAGAGCAGAGGATCAGTAAAATAGATAGTATATATTCGTAAAAAGGAGAGAGGAATTGTGAGGATGTTGTTTGTTTCATTTTATCCCCTTTTTGCAAGAAGTGGGGATGAGGAATTTTTGTTGCTCCAGTTTATTTTGAACAGAAAGGTAGCATATCAATCAATCAATCAATCAATCAAATGAGTTGTACTTTGCATCTGTTTGCATAGACATCCAGTACAAATGGTAAAGACATCAAAATAACATCCTCATGTCATGCACACAAATGATGCAAATTACATACTTTTGCTTCAGCAAAGGATCGTTACCTCGTCGTGGTGCTGGAGCTTGAGCACCTCAATGATGCCATGAGCTAAACCGTGAAGGGCCACCCAAGACGGGAAGGTCATGACAGACAGGTCAGACTAAATGCGATCCCTGGGGAAGGTAATGGCAACCCACCCCAGTATTCTTGCCGTGAAAACTAAATGGATCAGTACAACCAGAGATATGTCGGTATACCATCGGAAGATGAGACCCCCAGGTCGGAAGATGGTCAAAATGCTACTGGGGAGGAACAGAGGATGAGCTCAACTAGCCCCAGACGTGATGATGCAGCTAGCTCAAAGCCGAAAGGATGGCTAGTAGCCGACGGTGCTGGTGGTGAACGGCAAATCCGATGTTCTAAGGATCAACACACCATTGGAAGCTGGAATGTAAGATCTATGAGCCAGGGCAAATTGGATGTGGTTCTTGGTGAGATGTCAAGATTAAAGATAGACATTCTGGGCATCAGTGAACTGAAATGGACTGGAATGGGCCACTTCACATCAAATGACCACCAGATCTACTACTGTGGACAAGAGGACCACAGAAGAAATGGTGTAGCCTTCATAATTAATAGTAAAGTGGCTAAAGCAGTGCTTGGATACAACCCAAAAAATGACAGAATGATCTCAATTCGAATTCAGGGCAAGCCATCTAACATCACAGTGATCCAAATAAATGCCCCAACCACAAATGCTGAAGAAGCTGAAGTAGAGCAGTTCTATGAGGATCTGCAGCACCTACTGGACAACACGCCTAAAAGAGATGTTATTTTCATCACAGGAGACTGGAATGCTAAGGTGGGCAGTCAAATGACACCTGGAATTACAGGTAAGCATGGCCTGGGAGAACAAAATGAAGCAGAACATAGGCTGATAGAATTTTGCCAAGACAATTCACTCTGCATAACAAACACTCTCTTCCAACAACCTAAGAGACGGCTTTATACATGGACTTCACCAGATGGACAACACCGAAATCAGATTGATTACATCCTTTGCAGCCAAAGGTGGCGGACATCTGTACAGTCAGTAAAAACAAGGCCTGGAGCTGACTGTAGTTCAGATCACGAAATTCTTCTTGCACAATTTAGGATCAGACAAAAGAGATTAGGGAAGACCCACAGATCAGCTAGATATGAGCTCACTAATATTCCTAAGGAATATGCAGTGGAGGTGAAGAATAGATTTAAGGGACTGGACTTAGTAGATAGGGTCCCGGAAGAACTCTGGACAGAAGTTGGCAGCATTGTTCAGGAGGCGGCAACAAAATACATCCCAAAGAAAGAGAAAACCAAGAAGGCAAAATGGCTGTCTGCTGAGACACTAGAAGTAGCCCAAGAAAGAAGGAAAGCAAAAGGCAACAGTGATAGGGGGAGATATGCCCAATTAAATGCAAAATTCCAGAGGTTAGCTAGAAGAGATAAGGAATTATTTTTAAACAAGCAATGCATGGAAGTGGAAGAAGACAATAGAATAGGAAGGACAAGAGACCTCTTCCAGAAAATTAGAAACATTGGAGGTAAATTCCAGGCCAAAATGGGTATGATCAAAAACAAAGATGGCAAGGACCTAACAGAAGAAGAAGAGATCAAGAAAAGGTGGCAAGAATATACAGAAGACCTGTATAGGAAGGATAACAATATCGGGGATAGCTTTGATGGTGTGGTCAGTGAGCTAGAGCCAGACATCCAGAAGAGTGAGGTTGAGTGGGCCTTAAGAAGCATTGCTAATAACAAGGCAGCAGGAGACGACAGCATCCCAGCTGAACTGTTCAAAATCTTGCAAGATGATGCTGTCAAGGTAATGCATGCTATATGCCAGCAAATTTGGAAAACACAAGAATGGCCATCAGATTGGAAAAAATCAACTTATATCCCCATACCAAAAAAGGGAAACACTAAAGAATGTTCAAACTATCGAACAGTGGCAGTCATTTCACATGCCAGTAAGGTAATGCTCAAGATCCTGCAAGGTAGACTTCAGCAGTTCATGGAGCGAGAATTGCCAGATGTACAAGCTGGGTTTAGAAAAGGCAGAGGAACTAGAGACCAAATTGCCAATATCCGCTGGATAATGGAAAAAGCCAGGGAGTTTCAGAAAAACATCTATTTCTGTTTTATTGACTATTCTAAAGCCTTTGACTGTGTGGACCATAACAAATTGTGGCAAGTTCTTAGTAGTATGGGGACACCAAGTCATCTTGTATGCCTCCTGAAGAATCTGTATAACGACCAAGTAGCAACAGTAAGAACAGACCACGGAACAACGGACTGGTTTAAGATTGGGAAAGGAGTACGGCAGGGCTGTATACTCTCACCCTACCTATTCAACTTGTATGCAGAACACATCATGCGACAAGCTGGCCTTGAGGAATCCAAGGCTGGAGTTAAAATCTCTGGAAGAAACATTAACAATCTCAGATATGCAGATGATACCACTTTGATGGCTGAAAGTGAAGAGGAACTGAGGAGCCTTATGATGAAGGTGAAAGAAGAAAGTGCAAAAGCTGGCTTGCAGCTAAACCTCAAAAAAACCAAGATTATGGCAACCCGCTTGATTGATAACTGGCAAATAGAGGGAGAAAATGTAGAAGCAGTGAAAGACTTTGTATTCCTAGGTGCAAAGATTACTGCAGATGCTGACTGCAGTCAGGAAATCAGAAGACGCTTAATCCTTGGGAGAAGAGCAATGACAAATCTCGATAAAATAGTTAAAAGCAGAGACATCACACTGACAACAAAGGCCCGCATAGTTAAAGCAATGGTGTTCCCTGTAGTAACATATGGCTGCGAGAGCTGGACCATAAGGCAGGCTGAGCGAAGGAAGATCGATGCTTTTGAACTGTGGTGTTGGAGGAAAATTCTGAGAGTGCCTTGGACTGCAAGAAGATCCAACCAGTCCATCCTCCAGGAAATAAAGCCAGACTGCTCACTTGAGGGAATGATATTAAAGGCAAAACTGAAATACTTTGGCCACATCATGAGAAGACAGGACACCCTGGAGAAGATGCTGATGCTAGGGAGAGTGGAAGGCAAAAGGAAGAGGGGCCGACCAAGGGCAAGATGGATGGATGATATTCTAGAGGTGACGGACTCGTCCCTGGGGGAGCTGGGGGTGTTGACGACCGACAGGAAGCTCTGGCGTGGGCTGGTCCATGAAGTCACAAAGAGTCAGAAGCGACTAAACGAATAAACAACAAAAACATACTTTTGATTGCAGCAGTATTACAGTCTAATAAATAAATGATACATGTAACATCACTTGCCCCCTCTTCCCACCTTTCCATGTCCATGTCTGATTATTAGCTCTTTGAATTATTAAAAAGTTGATTCCCACAAGCTTGAGGTCTGCCCCTATTGTAAACTAGTTTTTCTTAGCTCCAAATGGACTAACTCAAGTGGCTTGTATTACTGATACTAAGCTCCACAAAGCAGCTAAAGGGTGATGTGGAAAGGTAGCTCTTTTTGTTTTTGTTTGTTTGTTTATTTATTTATTTGATTTCTATGGCCACCCATCTCAAACAAGTGACTCTGGGTGGCATACGATCATAAAATTAATTAAAACCAAATATAAACACAATACAAAAAATAAATATATATAGCAACTGAGAAAAATCATAACCAAAGATGTTAAGATAACTAGGAAAGAGGGCCCTTAACACACTTGGGATCCCAGGCCCAGGCACACAACCAGGTCTTCAGGGCCTTATGAAAGGCCAACAGAGTCAGGGCCATCCTAATTTCAGGAGTGAGAATATTCCAGAGGGCAGATGCTACGGCAGAGAAGGCACATCTCTTGGTCCACACCAGCAAACACTCCCTGGCTGATGGGACCCAGAGCATGTCCATCCTGCTGGACTGAACTGGACAGGTAGAAACTACTGGTAGAAGACAGTCTCTCAGATAACCAAGTCCCAAACCATAAAGAGCTTTAAAGATGACAACCAGCACCTGGAAACACACTGACAACCAATGCAGCTCACGAAGTAGTGTTACATGTGCCAAATATCCAACATGATTTACTACCCATGCAGCTGCATTCTGCACCAGTTGAAGCTTCTGAATGCTCTTCAAGGGCAGCCCCATGTAGAGCATGTTGCAGTAATCCAGGTGGGAGGTCACAAGGGCATGAGTGAACGTGAGCAAAATCTCTCGGACCAGGTATAGGCGTAGCCCATTTAATATTTTCTTAAAGCATTTACTTCTGCTGTTACTGTTTTGCTCAAACATTTCAAAGTATGTCTCAAGTGATGCAGCAGCAGCAGCAGCCTGAGATTTCATCCTAGGAAAAGGATGAAAAGCATCCTAGGCTTATTGATTACAATCCACAGAGACATCATGGCATAAAGAAACTATTCAGGGTACAATTCCCCCAGGATGAAAGATGCTCTGATGCTGTGCACCAAGAGAGTTGTTCACCACCACCTGCTCCCTCTGCTGTACAGGAGCCCTTTAACAGGGGCATTTCATGAGGGAACTGCCTGAGCCTTAGCAAACAGCATGGGCCTGAACCTATTCATTCACTGCTTTGTGCTGGCCTCTAGAGAGAACTGCACAAGATTTCCACTGTCTAACTTGGTCTCACCTGACTTCACCACCCAGAATATAAACAACTCCGTCAGTGCAGCAGCAGTCGCCAAGAGGCATCATTTAAATGGTGCTCTAATTCCTATGGCAACCACTTATCTATCATTTATCATTTATCATTTATCTATCATCTATCTCTATCTATCATCTATCATCTATCTATCGTCTATCTCTATCTATCTATCTATCTATCTATCTATCTATCTATCGAAAGTGTAGCTTACAGACAGTGAATCACACAATGTAAAAAGGCAGTTGCTAGGTGTGTGGGAGGGGAAGTGTGTGTGTAAGATAGCTCTGAGACATTGAGTTCCTGATTACATTAAAAGCAGCAGAAAGACTGTATCTTGCTAACTGACATTGCCCAGTATTCAAACAATATTGTGTAATTTTTCCCTCCCCACCCATGGCTGATAAACTTAATTCAAATAAAGGCCTGTCTCCCTCTCTCACACATCTGGAAAAACAAAAACTGGAATAATAAACAATGTTGCTCTGGGCTGCTACCACCTTTCTTCCAATCCTCCTACCTGATATGGGGGGGGGGGGCGATGAAGAAGAGTTACTTTAATTTTCTATTTCAGAGTGGATCTGAAGAAGATTAATGCTGTGTCCTCTGAAGATCCAGAGATCTGTATTGATACAGTATTTATTACAGAACTCTCTGCTGCTGTTTGCAAGCTTTCCCAGATGTTTCTTCCATTCATCTTAGGGATTGGTGTGCTTTATTTTAGCTCTATCTTTCATCAAGACTCCAAGTCACTCACATTTTTTTAGAGCAGCAGGATGATGTCCTGCTAACCAACCTTTTCCCTTAAGCCACCTTCTCAGCTAGTTGGCACTATTAGATGCAGAGAGGGCAAAAGTGAAGGCAGAGTGTAGATTTATTGGGGAGCTGGTTTCCTCCCTCCTCCTTTTGCTTGTCTCAGTTATGTACACTGCCTCAGGCATGTGTAATTGAATGTGAGGTGAACCTCCACATGGCTTAATGAGTCATATTACTGCCCAGGCAGCAGAAAGGAAGTTGACAGAGCAGTCAGCTAGGCCCCAAATTATTTCATTAATCGCGGCCCAGACTTCCGTTCCTCCTGGGACAAGAATGCTGCAGAGTGTGGAATGATGGCAATTGTAATGCTCATCCTCTCCCATCTCATCATTAGGATGCAGAAGAGGAGGAGAACATGGAGGCAGTGTTTCTCTGATGAGTGAAAACAGGTCTCTTCCTCTGGGAGAGCAGCACATGCTTTCAGAAAGAAAATGATGGCTCTGTTTTAAATGGTTCATTACTGTATTTTACAATTACAGGAAATGCATGGATTTCTCTCCCCCCCTCTCCCTTCCCCTTCCTGGTAGCTATATACAGTATCAAAGCATCCCTATTACCAATTTCACACCATGGGCAAAAAAAATTAAAAGCCCAAATTTGGGGCTAAATGTTGCCTTGGGAAGAAGTTGCCAAATATCATTTGGGGAGTCTCGGGAGGCACATATTGTCCTGGGGTCTCCTTACGTGCCCTTCTGCATTTCAGGATGCTTTTTGCTGTGCTTGGATCAGCACAGTTCTACAGTCCTAGGGAAGTGGAGATGACTCATTTGCTGGAATTCTATGGGCAGAGAAATGGCTGCAGATCTCCCCTGCCCATTGATTTTTCCCCAGCAATAGCCCTCAGCTATTTGCAACTTTTTCTTTCCCCACTCTATCAGGAAAAGCACAAGGCTGGCTGGGATTCAGAGATACCAGGATTTATAAATTTCAATTTTGCTGTGCATCTGAATAATTTCAAGTAAGTGACTCACTTTCAATCAAACGTAGAGGTTATTACAAGGATCAAAAAGTCTATCCTGAGCAACCTGAAGGAAAATAAAAGAATGGAATACAAATAAAATGAGTCTGCCTGAGGGAAACACATATCACCTTGCATATAATTGACCAAATTTGCATGTTGCTTTTATAATCAGTTAATTTTAATATATTTACTTCAATATGTACCTATATTTGCTCTGTTACTAAAACCTTTGCTTAAAGAAAAATGTAAAACCGTTCCAGTGTTAACTTGTGAAGGCTTTAAAACTCCAAGAATTATTGCCCAAAGAAACATGCTCTGTCATTTTGTTAACTATTACAATTTGCAGTTAGCTATAGTAATTAATCTGTAGTATTATCTAGTCAGATGAAGAGCTATTGAAGTATTTTTTAACTATTATATTGATTGTTGTATAAAGAGCTGAGACGTGGTAGAGGTATGACTCCAATACACTGGACTACTTTTTAGAAAAGGTCTGTAGTTCATTGATTCAGCAGGTGTGAATTTGTATGTCAATGCCAACATAGGTTTGACAGAGCTGCTGATGCTCTAGAAGCTGGAGGGAACAAGGGTTTGATTCAGGAATAGGATAACTTTTTCTGATATCCCCATCCTTGCTAACCACTTTCAGGTGCCTGTTATGGCACTGCAGAGCAGAATCATAGAGAACAATGAGAGCCAGTATGGTATGGCAATGGATTAAGAGTGGGATGAGCCAGGTTCTAGTCCACCTCAACCTTGGAGCCTTGCTGAACGATTTTGGGCCAGTCCTCTCTAGCCCAACCTACCTCACAGGACTTTTGTTGGGAAAAAGAGGAGGAGGGAGCACCTTGTATTCTGCCTTGAGTTCCTATAAAATTGTTAGCTGATGATGGGGTTGTTCTTGTTTTACTCCCATAGAGGGGACAACAAACCTGCATAGTGTTCTGTCTTAATAGCCAACATAATCCTTTAGGTATTGTACAATTTGACTTGAGTAGGGACCTGTAGAAGGATAGAGCTGCCATATCTGGACTATAAAAATCTGAGTTACACCTAGATGAGAAAAAAAAAAAATATTGAGTTTCCTTTACCTCTTTATTGCCATCTTTTTTGCAACCAAGATATGGTCATCCTAGGAAAGGAGTTATTATTTATTGTACTGTCTCTAGCATCAAAACTTTGGGCTGTCTGTCTTGTTTTGCATTCTTCAGAACTGTAGCCTCTACCAACTCTTTAACTGAATTTTATTTATAATACTATTGGATGAATGCAAGCTGACCATAGAGAAATGTATTTGATAACCTTTATCTTTTAGACTGCAGATCTTAAGAAAGCAGTGATTGCTGCTGTTCATTTCTATATTGCAGGAGCCTAACATCAGCTTTTGGGATCCGACAAGGTACAAATGAAAATGAAGAGCTAGGCAGAAATGCACTTTTATTGTGAATATTTCCATATTTTTGAGATGACTGCAGTGCTATCAGCCATAGAAACTCACTGGGTGACTTTGAGCCAATCACGCTAAGTCCAGCCAACTAACAGTGTTGTGGTTATGGGTTAAAATGAAGAAAGATCACTATGTAAGTCATTTCAATCTAACAACAACAACAAAATTGTCAGTGGCCCAATTCTGTTGCAATATGTTGGAACATTCAGGAGAAGCCCTTTACTGTAATGTAATGTAAATAGGTTCGTTGTTGTAACCACGTAGGAATGCAGTAAAATAGAATAAAATAACAATAAAATAGTGAAATTATAAAATCGAGTAAAAGAAGAAGTATTAGATGTAAAAAGGTTACAACAAAATAAAGCCAAAGCTACAACTAAGAACTTAAGTATTCTTTTTTCTAAGTTTAAATGACAGCAGAGCAAAAGCGGCAATTTGGTTGCTGACAAATGGAAACACATTTGCAGGAAGTTAGTCCAATTTTTCAAGGTTGGAACCCTTGAGTTCATCTGCCATTAATAATTTCGCCCTGATCTCACTGTAAATGAGGCACTGGAGGATATAATGGATAAGGTCCTCCATTTGACCAACACCACAAGGACAGAGGCATTGTTCGACAGGGAGCTTTACAAAACCTCCCTTCGAGATATGCGGAGGGGATTGTCTGTAGGAGAAGGGATGTTAAAGCCCTTCTCAATGAAGCACTGGTTATGTTAACCAGGTTTTGGGAGAGGTTTCTATGTTTTTTATAATGATGATACCAAGATGAAAATGTGGATGATTGTACTACAGTAGTATCTTTATTACCATCCCTTTCAAAAAACCAATCTCTAATATTTCCTCTAGTCTAAGATCTATGTTCTTCCAAAGGTGGTAGGGAATACATTTGTAGAATGTGTGACAAAATTTTAGTCCATTGATTCCCAGCTGTGTAATGGAGAAAACAGAGTTTGGCAAGATGGGATTCTTGAAGGCTTTCTAGTTTCTTATAATGCCCCAACAATGCAAGATGTATTCTAATGGCGATGGAAGGTAGCCCTACCTCCATTCTTAAATAGACAGCAGGAGTGATCCTTAAATAGGCAGCAGGGGAAGAAGAAGAAACTTAGGCAAGACCCGCCCTGACCACTCAAGTGATAATCAGGGAGGGCAGGAGATTTGTACTTTCAGACTTGCAAGATTCTGTTAATGTAACCTTACAATAAAGTGGAATTCGTTCATCTAGTTGTGTTTCCTGTCTGGGACTGACATCAATCTTGCAAGTCTGAAAGTACAAATCTCCTGCCCTCCCTATTTATTGCTTGAGTGGTCAGGGTGGGTCCTGCCTAAGTTTCTTCTTTAGGCCATTACCCTCTCATGGACTCCCTGTCCTTTTATGTGATCATTCCCTAGGCAGCATCTCTTCCCTCTGTTCTCCAAGGTCACCCTCTCATTCCATCACAGGGGGAATGATGTTCCAGAGGGTGAGTGCCATGACAGAAAAGGCTTGTCTCCTGGGTCCCACCAGCTGTAACTCCTTAACAGATGGGACTCACAGCATACCCCTGCCATATTCTGCCAGACCTGATGGGACAGGCAAACATAATTGGGAGGAGGTGGTCCCTCAAAGAACAGATAGGCATGAAGTTATCTCTGGGATATTGGTGGCTTGGATTGGGAGAAACCCACCATGGTTAGCTTTTACCCTAGAATCTCAGTACGTCCTGGCCATTATAGTACAGCATCAAAAAGTAATTGGAATTTAAGTAGATGTATCATCATCTTTGAAGATCATGAAATACATTGTGATACTTAGGCAGGTTTTCTGGGTTTCGCTGTGATTGATACAGAGGGCTTTAGATGTTTCCTGTTCAAATGACAATTGTTCAAAGAGCGTTTACAGTTGTCTTTGCCCATTATACTAGCACTAATGCTCAATGGTTGATGAACCAAATGAGCTTATGTATAAAATAATTACTCCATAGAAAACTTCAAATACAAATAATTGGCACAAAGGCTTGAAGAAAGACTTTTTCTAAAAATGTAATAAGATTAAGCAGATCTTGGAAGGAACACTTGCTGCAACAAAGATTTGAGCAATGCTTTGCTTTGATGCATAACTGGAAAGAATACCAGAATACCCCACTTCCAAGGGGCAGAATGGAGTAGCTGCATTACTGTATTTCACTCATAAAAAGTAGTCGCTGACAAAGCAAAGTAGCCATCTGAGCCATTCTAACCCCAACCAGCTGTTTTACTGCATTGAGACACACTTCTGCAAGGCTACACCTTATTGAGGCAGATTGGATGCAGTCCCTACAGATATATATTTTTAGAAAAAAATATACTGCATGCACAACCCTTCTTGTGTTTTATCTCATGTTTATTTGAGTACAGTCATGGTGTTAAATGTGTGTTCTGTTTTCCCTTCAGAAACTGGTAAACAGAGCAGACTGATTTTAGAAATCCTTTTTATAAAATCTTTATTAAAAAAAACAATGCAAACTTTCATCATAAATTCAGTTGGATTGGCTCAGCAAAATATCCCATAGACTGCAGTAATTGTAGTAAAGTGAATCTAGATTTACTCTGCCTGCTCACTGTGATTGTATCTTGAAGCTCACTGTGCCACAGCCATTAAAAGGTAAAGGTAAAGGTTTCCCTTGACATTAAGTCCAGTCGTGTCCGACTCTAGGGGGCGGTGCTCATCTCCGTTTCAAAGCCGAAGAGCTGGCTTTTGTCCAAAGACACTTCTGTGGTCATGTGGCCGGCATGACTACACAGAACGCCGTTACCTGCCCGCCAAAGTGGTACCTATTAATCTACTCACATTTGCATGTTTTCGAACTGCTAGGTTGGCAGGAGCTGGGCCTAGCAATGGGAGCTCACCCCGTCACGCGGATTTGAACTGCCAACCTTCTGATTGGCAAGTTCAGCAGCTCAGCAGTTTAACCCGCAGCGCCACCGCATCCCTGCCACAGCCATTAGGCCCATGAAAATTAGGTTTCATTGCCAAGAGAACATAGTACCACAACCATTGGCTTCTGATGGCCCAAGAAAGACCCACAGGTAGGAAAGCAGAGTTGTTTCCATTGCAGGCCAGATGTTATCAGCAAACTCCAGTTGACAGACATTAGAACCAAAGCACTTCTGAACACACTGGGGATTTTTTTTCCTCCATGGTCTCTCTTTATTTCACATTCTAGTACTTCGTTCTTACTGGATGCTTGCAATAGGAATCATTCTGGTTTGCTCAGAACATAAATAAAAATGTATTTAAACTGAACATACAAACAATATGGATATGCATGAAATTGATGTGGGAAGGAAGGGAGGGAGGGAGGGAGGGAGGGAGGGAGGGAGGATCACTCTACGTGTGCAGTCATGCAGTATTGGCTGATACTAGCACTCAGCTTTCTACATATCTCATATTCTTAATCAGATTTCTCTCCTGCAGCAGAGAACTATATCTGAAGTTTCCCTAACCAAAAATATGTTTTAAAAGCAGTAACCCCATTGGGTTTCATTCCCTTCTTCAGGGATTTCCCCCTTCCAGCTGCTAGTTTCTATGCTGAATCCAAGGGCTCTCCTGATGAGAAGCTTGTTGACAGCCTGATAGCTGCAGTGAGAATGACATGTCATTGCCATTGTCTTTCATGTAATACTGATGCAGCCTCTTAACTTTGAAATGTACTATGCTATTTTTAAAGGCTTTTCTAAAAAATTTGAATGTAGAAAAGTGTTTTTTTTTCATGTTCAAAACTTTAGATAGAACTGGAAAGACTTCACCTTATCATGTCAGTAAACCATTGGCATTCCCAGGAATGGGGAAGGGTAGAAGGAAACAGGAGAGGTCTGAGTGTTGTGACAGTGCAACACAAGCCCTGCCCCTTTTCTATATGGGTCATGATCCTGCCCCCACATCCCAAAGGGGCGGGGCTTTCAAAAGCTGATAAAATCAATGAAAGCCTGCAGATGCTGCTGCAGTAAACAGCAAAGCTTTCTCTGTTAGCCATGTTTAATTAAATACATGTGTGTACAGAAGTAACATAGGGGAATGGATTCAAAGGTGCCTTTGCACTCAGAATTATAGCTCCATGAAATATGCCATCAACTAACATATTATAGATATGCGTATGTAAGCTTTTTTTCCTCCAACCTTGGGAAAAAATACTGAAAGCCATTTTGCAGAAGTCAAAAACTACAAATGATTCACTGAATTATATAGACACTATACTCCTCATTTTCTTGATTCAAACTGCAATATGACCTCTGACTTGAATATAAACTGGGTTGGATTCCTTATTTTTTGTGGGGGATGTGGGAGGGAGGAAGAGGGACCAGTAATAAAGCTGAGGGTCCTCTTGACTGCCAAGAACTGAATTCTAAATCACTAATTTAGACAATGCAGCCTTTGACCATGGTGCATTTGGTATTAGTTTGGTTAAGGAGAATAGTAACTGGAAACTAAACAAGAAAGCCAACTTGATGCCTGCTTAGCTTCTCTGAAAAACCTTAATGGGACAAAAGAGAGACCACTTTTAGTTACAAAAGCAGAATGTGTCTCTTGTGCTTCCCTCTTCCCTTGTCTGCTGAAAAAGACTAAGAACAGGAAGGAATAAGCAAATGGAATGTGCACCATCCTGTCACTTCCTATCAAAATAAGCCTGAGAAACAGCTAGCTCTGGGCTTCATGTGCATTTACATGTAAACTGAATTTAGAGAAGCCTTATTGATTTGGTTTGCCTTTCTTGCTATCTTTTCCTAGTCCTTCTCTTGATGATTTTATTTCTTCTGAACAGGAATCACTCCGAGAGATGGCAAGGGGATGGAGATGCTACCTTACAGATTACCCGTTCTTCCTTTTGCTCCTGCATCCAACTGACTGAACCTCCCAGCAGCCATCATACAATATAATCATAGGATATTATGTTCCTGTAGCTTGAATCAATTATTTTAAAAAGCCTTGGTTTTTAAAGTAGCCTGTGATCCGTTCTTACTAGCAACATGTAACAACTTCTAGCATCTTTTGTTTGCTTGTTTGTTTGTTGCATTTATATCTTGCCACTATCCAGATCAATTCTTTTGGCCCAACCATCATTGGTTCAAATAAAACAGCAATGAGGAGAGGCTATATATCACTTCAATGTTTGCTAGGCAATGCTGCTGGGGAGAAGTGAGTTTAGTCAGTGAAGCCACATAAATACAGGTTATCTCCAGCCTCCCAGTAGTTTGTCAAAACTTGAGCAGGAATTGGTTGGGTGAGACCATGCATAAGGCCTGAGGTTTGTTACACAGGTATCCATTAGAAGCCACAATGATATCACATACACAATCACACAGGTGACAGGACTCATGCAATTTGTGTTAGCTGCACATGGCTTCTAACAAATAAAGATTGTTAGTCTTCATTTGCACAAAGACATAATGACACAAAAGATTTCCTTCCACACTCTCCTTGCGTGGATGTCCAGGGTCCAATACCATGTGCAATGACCTCACCTGCAGATTTCAACTGACCTGGTACTGCCTTCTTTGTCAAGACCCATCCTTCCCACCCAATGATCACTGACAGGAAGAAAAAGCTGGTTTGGAAAGGAGACCAGAAAGCTTGGTCTGATTCAAAACGTTATTCTTTTTCTTTCTTTGGTTTTCAGAGGAACCCATCCCATTTTTTCTAAAATAACTTTGAAAATGTCAAGCAAGCAATCACTGACAATTGCAGATCTTTAGATGAAACAAAACAACCCCCTGAAAAGCAGATAGATTCAGAGAAACACATTCCATTGCAAAAAACATCAGTAGGAAAGTGTTCTGCTTGTTTTTGAAAAACTGCATGGCAAAATTTCTTATCTGAAGAAAATTGTAAAGTCATTTGTTTCTCATCACAGTAAGTACATGAAGTTGTATTAATAAGTTAAGAAAACTAACAATATTAGTTACCTCCATAATTACTTAATGTAGAGGTAAATTCAGACAAAGACTGAATTCAACCAAACACAGGTTAGAGCCGCTATTAAGGCCTACCTTGTGGTGATAAAAGCGGTGAAGCATCAATACTTCTCCGATCTTATTGCGTCCACAGAATGCCACCTGATGGCCCTGTGTAAGATCACTCGATTCCTTTTGGGGAAGGTGGGTTCAGTGACCCACCTACAGGGCTGTGCAGAGGAATTTGCTGAGCATCTGCAGGACAAAATTGCTCGGATCCACTCCAAGTTAGACTCCAGGAGTGAGGCTTGGTCTGAAGAGATACCAGGAGAACAGGCTTACCCAGTTATCTGGGAGCAGTTTGATCCTGTTGGACCTGAGGAAGTGGACAGGAACCTACGGACGGTGAATGCCACCATGTGTCATCTAGACCCATGCCCCTCCTGGCTGGTAAAAGCAGCCTGGGAGGTGACATATGGTTGGGTCCATGCGATGGTTAATACATCCTTGGGAGAGGGGGTGTTCCCAGCTACCTTTAAAGAGGTGTTGGTGCACCCCCTCCTCAAGAAGCCATCGCTGGACCCTACTGTTCTGGACAATTTTCGTCCAGTCTCCCACCTTCCCTTTGTGGGAAAAGTGGTTCAGAAAGTGGTGGCTTTGCAGCTCCAGAGGGTCCTGGAGGAAACGGATTATCTGGACCCCTTTAGTCAGGTTTCAGGCCCGGTCATGGGACAGAAATGGCATTGGTCTCACTTATGGATGATCTCTGGTGGGAGCAGGATGGTGGCAGTGCATCCATCCTTGATCTCCTTGATCTCTCAGTGGCTTCCAATACCATCGACCATGGTATCCTTTTGGGTCAGCTCAGGGAGTTGGGGGTGGGCAGCATAGTTTTGCACTGGTTCACCTCCTTCCTCCAGGGCCGGTCCCAGTCGGTGGTGATAGGGAGCGAGTGGGGTGCCGCAGGGTCCGCTCCTTTTCGACATCTACATGAAACCGCTGGGTGAGATCATCTGTCACCATGGGGTGAGGTATCATCAATGTGCTGATGATACTCAATTGTACATCTCTATCCAGGGTGAGCTAAATGATGCTGTGACTGCCCTCTCACAGTGTCTAGGGGCTGTAGGGGTCTGGATGGGGAACAACAGGCTTCAACTGAACCCTGGTAAGACAGAGTGGCTGTGGGTTAATAGTTCTTCCATATCTGGGACATTATCATCTCTGGTTCTGGATGGGGTCGCACTGCCCCAGACAGACCTGGTGTGTAATCTGGCGGTCCTCCTGGACTCATGGCTCCTGCTTGAAGAGCAGGTGGCAGCCATGGCCAGGAGAGCCTTTGCACAGCTATGTGCTGTGCACCAGTTACACATTTTCCTGGATTGGGAGGCCCTTCAAACAGACACTCACACCCTTGTTATCTCTCATATAGACTATTGCAATGCACTCTACATGGGGCTACCCTTGAAAAGTATCCAGAAGCTTCAGCTGGTCCAGAATGCAGCCGTGCGAGCTGTTTTTGGTGCCCCCAGAAGGGCACATGTAACACCGTTGCTGCACGAGCTGCATTGGGTACCAGTTTGCTTCCGGATCCAATTCAAGGTGTTGGTTTTCACCTTTAAAGCCCTACATGGCATGGGACCAGGTTACCTGAGGGATCGCCTCTTCCCCATTACATCAGCCCGTCCCACCTGATTGTGCAGAGGGGGCATGCTGTGGACCCCATCTCTAAGACAACTTAATTTGGTGGGGTCCAGGAAGTGGGCCTTCTCTGCAGTGGCACCCACCCTGTGGAACATGTTGCCCCTGGAGGTGAGATTGGCCCCATCGCTCCTGGCCTTTTGGAGGAATCTGCAGACCCGGGTCTACCACCTCGCTTGGGGTGAAGAGGGGAATAGATCTACATATTGACCACTCCTCCCACACTTGGACTGCTTTAGATTCTTTTGCCACTTGGACTTTTTAAATTTTTTACTCTTATATTATTTATTATTGTAATTTTATATTGTGGATTTTATTATTGTTCTTTTAATTGATTACTGTAAACCGCCCAGAGTCCCCCAAAGGGAGGAGATGGGTGGGGACAAATTGGATAAATAAATAAATACATACATACATCTTCATGCTCCTAATAATGTTCAATATCACTTTTATTTTCTTAAATGATTTGTTCTAGAACCTATACTGCTTTTGAAAAGCCTTGAGAATTCTTTGTTATATGGCATTCCCAAAACATTGAGATTCCCAAAACACTGAGAATCCAACCCTATATCTATTTCCTTCAATGATATTCATACTGAAATTTCTGGTTCTTACTTTGGAGCAATCATGTTCTTCTGTCCTGCTGAAATTAAATAAACTTTTATTAATCCTTCATCTGAATTAAAGCTGAGAGCCAGTCTGATGTAGTGGTTAAGGCACCAGGCTAGAAACCAGGAGACTGTGAGTTCTAGTCTCACCTGAGGCACAAAGCCAGCCTGGTGACCTTGGGCCAGTCACTCTCTCTCAGCCCCAGGAAGGAGGCACTGGCAAACCACTTCTGAAAAACCTGCCAAGAAAACTGCAAGGACTTGTCTAGGCAGTCTCTGAGAATTGGACACAATTAAACAGATTTTTAAAAAATTAAAGCTACAATCCTATGGTTCCTAATGCCAGAGTAAACCACAGTGCATCAAACAGGACTTACCGTTAGAGATATATCTTTAGTTTAGTTAATAATATTTAGTTAATTTGGAATGTACTGTGTTCATTAATAAGTCATTCTTTATAAGAAAATGGCAAGTATATATAGTAAAGGTATGGATTTACCACTTTTATCCCATTTAGACTATATGATAAATAAATACATACATACATACATACATACATAAATGTTATATAATAACAATCTCATACTTTATTTTTATTAAGTTTACAAAATCACAGACTTTGACAGTCTATTTTATTAGCTTCTTCATTTATTCTTGTTGAATACAAAAGTAATCCAAAGTAATTTTCTATGTAAAATGCCTAAGCATCTAGTGAATTATTTTAATACAAAGGTAGGTAACATTTTTGCAGCCAGAGGCTGAAATCTTCTTTTAGAAAATGTTGGCCTTCAGGGGAACATTAATATATCATTGGAATGAGTCCATATTTCTGGTCCTCTTGGGTAGGGAGGGGGGTAGGGAAGGGGGGTTAAGTGATAATACTAATGTTTTAAATCTCACAAAATCAAAAACATACAAAACTCCCTCAAAGATTATTCCTCCCTCACAGACGTTGCATTATTTCTACCACTCATTTTTGACAATGCAATATAAAGTGCTCAGGGATATGCAGAGAATGGGTTGAGGGCTGCATATGACCAATATGGATCAGGATGCCCAATCCTGCCTTAATCTAACAGTAACCTAGTTCTATACTTTCCTATATTATTAAAAAGCATTTTATGAAAGCCTTAATTGAACAACCCATGATACTAGAAGATTTATATGGCCACTCATCTTACGAAGCACAACTTAGGGCAGATAATAATAATAATAAGTGCCTCAACCAACATTCTAAAAGACTTACAACAATAAAATCCCTGGGCTCCAGCCTCACCCTATCCCAAAGCTTGGGGGAAGATAGATAGCAGAAGTCAGCATCTATGGGCACATATGGGAATGACCATGACATATGGAAGATTGTGACTTGGAATGTAGAAGTAAATGGTAAATAACATGACATAAGGAATAACATTTTAAAAATAAAAATAGGTATGCTATGCAGGTATATGTAGAACGATGTAACAGATTTGAATGAAGTGGTTTGATCTTAAGGAGTGGATGAGCTCATTCAGAAAAATGCAAGTATAAGTTTAATTATGAATGCATGTGCTAAAATGTATTTTAGAAAATATGAATTGGAGTCATCTATGTCAGGAAGGCCTGGCGTGCTATGCTCCATGGGGTCACAAAGAGTTGGACATGACTTAATGACTGAACAACAACAAAAATGTTATTGTGGGTATATATAAAACTAAAAATCCATAAGTTGATGACAGTTGTAAGTTAAGTGATAATAGAGGAAAAATGAGGTTTGAGGGGGAAAAAATAACATGCAGCATTATGAATGAATGAATGAATGAATGAATGAATGAATGAAACTGTAATGATTGCCTACTCTAATAGACTCAGACTCACAAGGAGGAACTTAATGATATCTGATTTATTAAAGAATAGTATGCAAATACAGAGAAAGCTGAGAATGAGCAAAAGCGCACCAAATACAAACTAAAAACCCTCGGCTCAAACGTAATCCCTCCCCTCGCCCTGCCGTTGCAAACTCCCCCCCCCCCGCCCCAGGTGCTGGTAACCGTTTCTGCTGATGTCCTGGGAAAGGAACCTTGAACACAGGAGATAACCCAAACACATTCCAATCCAGCTGCTAACATATAACAATCCCACGAGATGGAATCCTCCTCCCCTCCCAGACGAAACATGCATCAGCCAAATGACATGCGAAACGTTACGATGTACCGGCAACATTGGAACGGTGAACATGACAGAAACAAAATATTATGTCGGTGGTATGAATGGATGCATGGGAACTCTTTTTTCTTTAGTGAAAGAATGAGACACTTAGTGAAGAATATGACACATTCTGATTTTGGACAGATCATTAGTTGAGAGTATCAGGAGTGATCCTTGGAGAGAAAATGGACATGCAAGGAAAGGGAAAGGTGAAAGTAATTAGAATGAAAATGGAATGTCTATAAAAAAGAGTATTTAAGAGATGTGTACAGGAATGTTAGTGACATGTTAAACAGTAGAATTTAAGCAAATGATATAAATGTTTATAGGAAAAAAATGATGAAAAGGGTGCTGTGAGGGTGTTAAAATAGCAAAGCTGAAGGTTTAGACTGTAACTAGAGAAATATTAAAATATAGATATAGTTTCTCAGAGAGTAGCTGATACTATTTAACATGTCTATGAATACTGAATCTGTGCCCAATTATTAGAAGAAAGCTGTTATTTTGTTCTGTAAAAAGGCAGTATAAATAAAAGACAAATAATCCTATAAAGTTAGCAAAAATCAATGCAAAAACGACAACAGGATTAGTTTGTTAAGTGTTCCTGGGTATGTGTTTGGCAGAGTTCTGACTGACAGGCACAAGAGGTGACAATTAGTAACATTTGGGAACTGCGATGTGATTTTATGCCAGGCAGGAGATATGCACAGCAGATTTTTAGTGTTCAGCAAGTCATAGAAAAATGTATGAATGTGAGAAAGAACATCTACTGATTTACAAGATTCTATTATTATAGCCAATCTCAATAAAAGCAATTTTAGCCTTCCTGTAGAGTTGATGTCATGGTCTAGTTTATGTAGTGGGGCTGGCATCAATCCTGCAAATCTCATTGTGCTATATCTCCTCTTTTTCTTATAGTTCAGTGAATTAGAGAGGGGTCTGTCTGAGCCACTGTTCTAGACATCCTGGACTTAAAAAATGCTTCAACACCTTTTGCCTAGGCAACAGCTTCTGCATATCTCCATCACAGTCATCTTCTTTACTCTCTACAGGTAGACATACATGTGCACAGTAAAACAAGAAGACATACAGTAGCTTCAGAATTAATGGGTGTTGAATAAATGTGAACTGAATACAAAAGTGAGAGACCAGAACAAAAAAATAAATTGAAGTGGCTTGTTCTTATAAAGGGAATTACTGAGAATCAAACTTCAGGACAAATATATGAAGGAGGAGTAAATGGGTTGAGAGGAAGGGGATGACCAAAGAAGTTATGATTGGAAGAAGCGAAGGAGATTTTTAAGAGTATTTCATAAAATGGGTAAAATCAATTTACACGGAAAGCACATATAATTTTTAATGGAGTTCTAACAAAACCATGTCAAATACAAAAAGGAACAAGGCAAGGCTACCCACTGTCTCCTCTTCTGTTTATTCTGGTTCTTGAAATACTGAATAGAGATATAAGACAGGATGAGAGTATTGTGGGAATAAAGCTTTAAAAACAGACTTATAAGTTAAGAGCTTTTGTAGTTGATTAGTGTTGGTTTTGGAAGATCCTTTAAAGGGAATTAAAACAATAATGGGTAAATTAAAAGAATTTGGTCCATTAACAGGTTTTAAGATTAATAAACCGAAGATGATGATGTTAATAAAAATATGACAATACAAGATCAAACAGAATGATGACTAAAACAGGTTTCAAAATTGAGAAGAAAGTAAAATATTTGGGTATTACTTTGACAGATATGAATTGTATGTTATTTCAAAATAATTATGTTAAGGTATGGAATGCAGTTAAAAAAGATATACTGAGATGGGAGAAAATACTATTGTCATTGCTGGGAAGAATCTCTGTGATTAAGATGAATGTTTTACCTAGAATGTTATTTTTGTTTCAGACAACTGGTTAGGCTGACCATATTTCCTTGAGACAAAAATGGGACATTGGAAGGCAAAACAGAATGGGGCGCAGGAATGAAGGTTGACAGCAGGTGGAAGGGCGAGGCAGGTTCAGAGGTGACGGTAACCTGGGAAGGTGCAGGAGTGGGAGGTGTGACAGTGGTTGGGTCCAGAGAGGCTAGTCCAGGGGTGGCATTGGGCAGAGAGGTTGCAGGAGGGCTGAGGGCAACAGCGAGCTGGGACAGGAGGACAGGAACGGAGGCAGCAGGGGGCTGGAGAAGCGCAGGAGGGCTGCAGGTGGCGGCGAGCTGGGACAGAAGGACAGGAATGGAGGAGTCTAGTGAACGGTTGTCCCTGACAACCTGTTCCTCTCTGGCGCACCCTTTTATTTTATTTTCTTCCCACCGTTTTTGGCCTGAGAGCCAATCGGCTTCTTTTCTACTGGGCGTGCTTTTCAAGCCATCTTCCACTGCACTGATTGGCAGCAGCAACTCTTCCTGTCACTTACTGCCAATCAGCTGTTCCTGTGGTTCCTGCTCTAGGTTTCCCACCAGATTGAGAACTACTGCCAATGGGTAAGTCAGCCTCCTTTTCAATTTCAATTTCAATTTTTTCCCGCTTGTCCCAATAACGGCTCCAACGTTTTTTAAAAAACAGGACAAGATTGACATTTATATTAAAATGATGGGGCAGTCGGGAAATGTCAACTAAATGGGACTGTCCCATTCAAAATGGTATGTATGGTCAGCCTACAACTGGTGCACCATATAAACAATGGCAGAAGGGCATATCTAAATCCATATGGCAGGGGAAAAAACCACGAATTAAATATAAGGTGTTATGCAAAGAAAAGAGAAGGATTGGATTTACCTGATTTGAAATTGTACTTTGCTGCTTGTTGTTTAGTTTAGATGAAAGAATCAGTGTTGCTGAGAAATAGAAAGCTTTTGGAATTTGAAAGACACGATCTGAGATTTGGGTGGCATGGATATTTGTTGTATGATAAAGCTAAGTTTAATGTAGATTTTAAAAAACTTTATGTAAGATACGCCATATTCAATATATGGAATAGATACTAACACAGGTTTTGTCCAAAAATGCCTCTGTGGCATTTTATAGATGAGAAATGATAAGTAAACCTACATATATGGTTAACTTACCATGAGATGTTAGAATATTTTCAAAGGAATATAAAATAAAGCCATCTCCTTTGGAGGGAGATGGGCGGTGATAAAAAATTAATACATAAAATAAAATAAATAAAATAAAGAGGAGATTTAATAGCAGTGGGATACACTTGTCAACGGTTTGCCTATATACAATTGTTAGAAAGGTTTAAAATAGATAAAAGAACGTATGGCTTTGAACATGGTAAGACTGAATTTGAAATAGAATTGTGTACAAATGATGAACATGTGATTGCTAAAACATATAAATTGTTATTGAAATATGAAATGAAAGAAAAAGTGAAATAATGTATGATAAAATGGGCAAAAAATATTGGTTACAACATACCAATGGAACAAAGGGAATATGTGTCGTTGAAAGAACTGAAATTTGCATTATATTATAATCTTAAAGAGAATTTCTATAAAATGATGTATTGTTGGTATATGTCACCAGAGAAATTGTCTAGAGTGTATAAAGGTACTTCAAATTTATGTTGGAAATGTAACAACATGAATGGACATTTTTTTCATCTCTGGTGAACATGTAAAAAAGCCAAAAAAAATTGGATACAAATACATATACTAATGCAGAAGATTTTGAAGATTTACATACAATTGAAACCAGAGGCTTTTCTTTGGGGATTGATGGACAAACAGCTGGAAAAAAGTCATGCAACTTTGTTTTTATATATGACAACTGCAGCAAGATTATTGCATACACAAAAGTGGAAAGGCTCAACATTACGCACAATGGAGGAATGTTTAGTGAAGATGATGGAATTTACAAAGATGGCTAAATTGCCTTCCTTAATTAAAGACATTTTCTATATTCATTGCTGACGGGAAGCCCCTTATAGACTTTTTGTGTGTAACAGAAAAAAATGAACTTATAACTTATGGTTTTGATGATTAGAAAAAAAATAGAAAATAGAAGAAAGAGTGTTTTTTGTAACCATAGAATAAGAGGTAATTTTGTATTTGTAATTATACTTGCTGTAAAGGAAATCATAAGCCACCTCTATTTCTGTTTTTTTTTCTTCTTGCACTTTTGACTTTCTTCTTCTTCTTCCTCTTCCTCTTCCTCTTTCTCCTCTTTTCTTTTTGCTTTGTATTAATTCTTGTTTTTTTTTTAATTTTCTGTTTAAAATTCTTAATACTGTATATGAAACTAAGGAGATTTTTAAAAAAGAAAGAGATGAGAACTTTAAAGAAGAAAAGCAATGTATGAAGTGTTGTATGGATATGAGGGAAACAAGGATACCTTGAAATGACAGATAGGTATGGGCATGCATCATGAGTGGTATTAATACAAACTAGATTTGCTTCATCCCATTTCCTTTTCTTATCAATTAGAATAGGATGATGGATATGTACATATACGTTGTGTATGAGATGACATGGAACAAGTTTATACATGAATTGCAACCACAATCCAACTATCCAGAATGAGACCGTACAGCTTTGGCCAAAAAAAAAAAAAAATCAGCAGCAGTGGTATGATGCTCTCAGTGCCTGTGACCTCTGTCCCTTGTTAAATATTGGACAGTTCTGTTTTCTGATACAGCTCCCACTGGAAACTCCCGCTTTTGTGAATATGTTGGTCAACTCAGAAAGGCCTGAACATTTGATTATGATTCAGTCTAGGAAACTCGTTTAGCCCTGAATAGGTTCTAGAGTTACAATTCGTAAAGAAAAAGGCATTCCATTTAGATATGAATATACTGTTGCATATTGAAGAACAGAATTGGTATTTGAATTCCATAGCCTGGATCCAATATATTGGAATCTGGGGGAGGCAAGTACTGTATGGAGGAGTGAGAAATCAGACATTGCTGCATCTGCTAAACTAGAGACGGAAAGCAATCCTGCAATTATTTCCAAATATGTTGGCATTCTTTTATAGTTTGTTGGAAAAATAAAACTCAAAAGCTGCAAGTCTGAATTATGTATTCAGTGTTTTGTGTTGGGCAATATCTGTGAAATATTTGTATTTTTAGAAGAATAAATAAATCCAAACATTACAGGAAAAAGACACAACTTTGGTATATCTAGTGTAATCTCTTCAAAGTGGTGGTTCCTGAAGGCAATGATCTTTCCCAGCTCTGACATCTTAAATTCTCTTTTTAAAAAAAGCATTCAAGGATCTGTACACTTTTTTACAAAATTGTAAATAAAGAGCTACAGGTAAAATATAGAACAAGAATCTGAACTCCTTATCTTATATGAAGAAAAACAAATCCAAACAAACACTTCATGAAAAGTGTATTTTGGGGGTTGGTAAGCAAGTTTGGAGTTTTGAAAGTACATCATAGGGTTACAAAATGGCTGCCATAGGGGTCTTGCCCATTCACAAAATGGCTGCTCTTCTTGATGTGGCAAGTTGCAAAACAGTCTTGTATCAGAAGGCAAACTGATGAAGCTGACTCTTATCATTCTTATTATGTCCCCAGGATGCTTCCTATTTCTTCAGTTTGCCTGACTTTTTTCTTTTAACTGAGTCTTCTGAACATTTAGAACATTTCATTTTCTAAGAATACCTATGGGGCCTATATGGGATGCAAAGGCATTTTTGTAAGTAAAAGAAATGTAGTGTTATGCCCAACTTTGGTTCCAGGGTAGACTCATAAACCTTCCCTCTTTTCTGCTCACACAACATTTAGTGGATCCATGTTAAGATTCAGTTAACCACACAACACTTTGAGATTCCATTACAAAGGTTCTTCATGAGCCCTTACTTGGACTCTATTAGACAACCCCACGCTCAGGCTTCCCACATTGGAGCCCATAAATCACCACCTAGTCCAGAGATCTCCCTGTTAAACTCTGGTTCAAGAGTTTATGACAATTAATTCTATCAAATTAACCCTGGGAAATTCTGTACTTGCTCATGGATATCCCTACCAAGTCTGGCCTCTGGTATTGCAGCCACACTTTTGCCAGCTGAGACCATAAAGACCTGTAGGTCTTACTCATACTTCCCATTCCTTCTCAGCACAGCAAGCTACACCCCTTTATGCTCCTTGAGTAAGCTGTGCTTAAGAACCAGACCACGTTTAGTGCTTAAATACTTTATCTGGCTGAGTAAGAAATTACAAAAATTACTATCTGAAGTTTTGTAAATGATTGCAAAGCTCAGTGTTCTTATCTAAAGGAAGGGAAAGGAAAAGAGAGTGGAGAGGGGAAATAGAGCATAAGGAAATGTCTCTAATGACATTTCTAGGGTGGAACAGCTTCCTTTCTGCATTCTGTTGTGCTTCAAGCTCCCAGAGTCAGGGTCAGGTGGAGAAGGGGCGCTGACACAAATTTGCCAATTCTTGTGATAAGGACTCTACTTCTTTGCTAACCATAGTTAGAGGGTTTCTCCATTATTGTGAACACTTTCATTTTCAGGGCTGTTTCTGACCAAGCTGAAGACTTCCCTATGGTTTTAGCTTAGTGTGTTAAATTTGTGTTGTGAAATCTGTCTGTCCTTTGAAATAAAACTTGCTCCTACTGAAGGGTATTGTAATAAGACAGAATTACTCACTTTACATGTTTATAAAGGTTAACAAAAGTTTTCTTCAGAGCTGTAGATAATTTAGCCACTATGATACAATGTTGGGTATAATGCAAGTCTAAAAATAAAGAGGGGAAAGTAGAAGATACATATGTCTTTACAACATGTGATGGTTTTAAGTGTGTATGCACACATACTTAAAATTATCATATGTTGTAAAGACATATGTATCTTACATTAAGGCCTAAATCAATCAGCAAAGTCAGGGAAAAAAAATAATTGGTTGGAGTTTGCCCAAATTACATTGGCTCATGAAATCTAGCATCAAACACAATGTAATGTCAGACAAACCAACCTCGATTAATATATTTAGCGTTCAACTAGTATCTATAAATCTTGAATTTACAACAGAAGCAGAGCAGTCTTAAAATGACCATCTGATAAACAGATCTTCTAAACGGGCAGCATCTGTTTTCAACTCCTTTACATATGAGCACCAGATAAAGCTGAGAGAAATGCCTTGATTACAGTTTCTTTAAGCCTTTTTAATATTTTAAAAAGGCATCAATTTTGCCAGATAGAAGATAGATATTATGTTCTTTGAAAGTTTATTGCCAGCAATAGAGAATGTATTTCAGTCAGAAAAAGCAATATACTAAGCATGTCCCATTTTGTCTTAGTACATAATACATGAAGGAAGGAATGTTTATATTTGCATGTCACCCTGTGGAAGGCCTAAATGACACATTGATAGAACACAGGACATATACATTGTGCATCAGGAAACCAAAGCTAAAAATACTTAATCCAGTTTCTTTCAATGGAAGAATTAAGTACCTACTTGACACTCCCTTTTTAAAACTTATTAGGTATACATTTGCTTAACTTGGTTGGATCACACACCATGAATCATTTGAACTGAATAGTTGCTGTAACTGATGCCTTATCAAAATCAGATTTTTTTAAAATTTCATGTTCATATAATCCAGTACAAATGTGATAATATGCTAGATGTAAAACAAACTGAAAACATAATTTCACATACCATTGTCAACAGCATACTGTGAAGATAATTTAACATTTTTCTGTTTTATCTACAATTTTCTTCCCATGATTGGCTGCTAAAAACATGTTTATTTTTCCATTTTTCCCCAGAAGTATTTTTAGACTTATATTAAATCACATACCTTTCCAGAAATGTGGTATGTGATCCTAATCGTTAGCTGTAATTAAAATCTTCATTTTAGTTCTGGACATAGTAAGACAATAATATGTAAGTTTAACTAAAAATACCATTAAATTGTATACCGAAAGCCCTTAAGGTGCCACCTGGTTTAAAATAAAAGACAATAAAGATCCTACACCATAATTAAGCTCAATTGTAATTTCAAGATATTAGATTCCTTTAAATATAACTTAAATCTCTATTGCTCAGAAATGAGATTCTTACTATATATTCATGATGACTTTATTTAAAACATATCTTGGAGGGGTTGCTTAAATTAAAGATAATTAGTTGAGAAATTCAGCCTCCAGATTCAGTCTAGTCATATCTGGAATACATAAATGAGAAATCTCTGACTAATTGTTAGAACATTTTTGAGATGTGAAACATAACAGGGTTAATGCACCATTGCAATGTGATGCGTGATAAAACATTGATAATGTCTTATAAATCACAGATGCCTCCTCCTGCTTTCGTACTTTGATCTTCAGTTTGGTTAAGCACTCTCTTGCCGTAAGTGCTATCTCATGCTGTTCTCAGAAAGTCCAGAATCTGAGAGCAGTGATTTGCTCTGCTGAACTGGAAACAATACTGTCCCCCAAAACGATATTCAAATATCATTAAAGCAGAGCTCATGTGAAAAACTCTCATTTCGCCATTCTGTTCAAGGAGGCTGCAGCAGGGTCAAGGAGGAGAAAAGCCAGGATACCATCTGCCTTCCTGGTAAACCAGTGTTTGGCTTTGGGGTTACTAGACAGAGGTACAGGTCTAGATTTGCTGCAAGAACCAAATTGTGTTGAGACAGGGGCTTGCAATTCTTTGGAATCTGGATTTATCCTAGTGTTTCCATGGACAGGAACTTTTTATTTCAAGGCAGTGGCTTTTCCCCAAACCGGCAGGTCACACTAACAAAAGAAAAACAAAACAAAACAATATAAAACCATCAGCCTGTGTCAGGCTCCTAGTTTGTTTCTGCAAGACAAGGACATTTTTCACCAGCCTACATGGAAGAAAATATTGTAGTTCCAGCTGGTCTCTTACTGAAAACTGGAGTTAATGTCTTCCCTCCCTGCTTTGTCTGGGTAATATTATATGGGAAGAATTGCAAGGAAGGGACAATTCAGAATAGTCAAAACCTTCTGGATCATCTTGGGTTGTAATCAGAACAGTTGGGATACAGAAGCTGATCAACTGGAAGTACATCCTCCTCCTCCTCCTGTCCAGCAACTCCTCCAACAGGCAGCAGAAGAAAGGGAGGTTAAGGACAAGGCATTAAACTGGTTCATCTCTTTCTTTTGAGGTTTTCCACCTTGATGATATCTGCCTATACTTCAGCCTTCATAATGCTACATCTATATTGCATCTGAACATTGTATGAGTCATATTACATTGCAAATTGATGCCTGAGTTCTCTTGTTTTTGTTCTTGAGTTATCTTGTTCTTCTTATTATTCTCTTCTCTACCCTGCTTTCTTGTTGCATTGTCTTTTTAGATTGGAAGTCTGGGATTGTAAATCTGTTTTGTTTTTTGTTTTCTTTTTCTGATACTATTATCAATACTGACTGGTCAAAATCACCAGGTGATTCTTTTGATGCCTTTGAAATGTATTAGGTGTAACACTGAAATTTCTCTGATACCTTGTGTAGCTATCCATTTAGATATGGATATTATGCTTCAAAGGTTCAAAAAGGCACATTGTTGAGGTGGTGAATAGACAGTAACTTATATTTTTGCCAAAAGCAGAAGACTAGCCTAGTTGCTTTAGTAAGTGGCTGGATTTGCCCAAAAGGTTGATTATTAAATTAACCTATTTTCTGAGTTCATATAATATACTGGTTAATTAATCAGCCAAACAAACTTGGATCATGTAACCTACGAAGTTTAAAATTAATCAAGGTCAACGTATTGTACACTGCATCTTCCTGCTTTCCTTCTTTCCTTCCTTGCCTGAAAAAGAGAAAAGTATATCTAATAAACCAATCACCAAAAATTATTTCCGTTCTTCAGTAATCAATATTATCATATAGTTCATAGTCCTCATTTAGCGACCACAATTGGGATTGGCAACTCCATCATTAAGCACCACAGTTGCTAAGCAGAAAATAAGAATTTAGGTATGTATGTACGTTTATGCCTACCTACTTAAATTATGTGACTGTGACAGGCTTATGACCTCATTTCCAATTTGGTCATTAAGCAAATCACTGCAGTCATTAAGTGAAACATCATGTGACAGCAACTTACAATTTTACTTCTACATTCTCCATTAACTCTACTTGTTGCAAGCTGGTTGTAAAGCATGTGAATGGTGATCACATGACTGTGGGACGCTGTGACAATCATAAATGCGTGCCAGTTGCGAAGTGCCCGAATGGCAATCATGTGACTGCAGGATGCTGCAATGATGGTAAATGCAAGGATTGTCACAAAGGTGTTTTTTTTACACCATTGTAACTTTGAAGGTCACTAAACACAGCAGTCGGTAGGGGAGGACTACCTGTATTTTAACTGGGATTGTGTTAAATTCCACAGGGATTGTGTAAGAATGTTTGAAAAGCATAATCTATCTGTCTATCTGAAATAAGAATTTAGGTAGGTAGATAATATAGAGATAGAGATAGATAGAGATAGAGATAAAGATAGGTACATACCTAAATTCTTATTTCTTATTGTTAGGCTTGCAATTTTTAACATACAGAAGGTTTCATCTAGATAACATATAGCCTACTTACAGAGCTGCTGGTAACTGCCTCTACATTTCATTTGTAGTGGATGAAATCAGCAGAGTCACACAGGGTCAACATATATATTTAAGTGATAAGAAACTAGAAGAGAAATAGATGGCTAAACGAAAGCTAGGCTGAGTGAAATCAAGGTACAGTATCATAATGAAACTCTTGGAGTACATCAGACTAACTTTCCCAATAAAATGATACATTTCCTTTATGTGAAGCCAATACAACTACTGTACTTCAGACAGCAGAATAGTTTTATGCACATTCAATGTCTAGATGTACGTTAATTCTGATAAACAAATGATCTGAGGAACAAGATGAGCTTCAACAAATCAGTTTGTTGTTCTAGATCCAGATCTGGCCATGTTTAATGCTCAGATAACACCCTCCCCCTGCCCCCCAAAAGCCTGGAAGGACAGCTACAAAAGACTGTTTGTTTGTTTGTTTACATTTGAATTCTCCTAATCAGAGTTCTGTTGGAAGATTACAAGGTCATTTAAAAATGCTGAAAGCAATAAAATAATTATTGTTGTTTATTTGTTTAGTCGCTTCCGACTCTTCGTGACTTCATGGACCAGCCCACGCCAGAGCTTCCTGTCGGTTGTCAACACCCCCAGCTCCCCCAGGGATGAGTCCGTCACCTCTAGAATATCATCTATCCATCTTGCCCTTGGTCGGCCCCTCTTCCTTTTGCCTTCCACTCTCCCTTGCATCAGCATCTTCTCCAGGGTGTCCCGTCTTCTCATTATGTGGCCAAAGTATTTCAGTTTGGCCTTTAATATCGTTCCCTCAAATGAGCAGTCTGGCTTTATTTCCTGGAGGATGGACTGGTTTGATCTACTTGCAGTCCAAGGCACTCTCAGAATTTTTCTCCAACACCACAGTTCAAAAGCATCGATCTTCCTTCTCTCAGCCTTCCTTATGGTCCAGCTCTCGCAGCCATATGTTACTACGGGGAACACCATTGCTTTAACTATGCGGACCTTTGTTGTCAGTGTGACGTCTCTGTTCTTAACTATTTTATTGAGATTGGTCATTGCTCTTCTCTCAAGGATTAAGCGTCTTCTGATTTGCAGTCAGCATCTGCAGTAATCTTTGCACCTAGGAATACAAAGTCTTTCACTGCTTCTACATTTTCTCCCTCTATTTGCCAGTTATCAATCAAGCTGGTTGCCATAATCTTGGTTTTTTTCAGGTTTAGCTGCAAGCCAGCTTTTGCACTTTCTTCTTTCACTTTCATCACAAGGCTCCTCAGTTCCTCTTTGCTTTCAGCCATCAAAGTGGTAT
The DNA here is from genome assembly GCF_035149785.1 of Candoia aspera. Taxonomy (NCBI): domain Eukaryota; kingdom Metazoa; phylum Chordata; class Lepidosauria; order Squamata; family Candoiidae; genus Candoia; species Candoia aspera. The sequence goes on along the minus strand of NC_086153.1, from coordinate 124,488,258 downwards.
CATCTGCATATCTGAGATTGTTAATGTTTCTTCCAGAGATTTTAACTCCAGCCTTGGATTCCTCAAGCCCAGCTTGTCGCATGATGTGTTCTGCTTACAAATTGAATAGGTAGGGTGAGAGTATGCAGCCCTGCCGTACTCCTTTCCCAATCTTAAACCAGTCTGTTGTTCCATGGTCTGTGCTTACCGTTGCTACTTGGTCGTTATACAGATTCTTCAGGAGGCAGACAAGATGACTTGGTATCCCCATACCACTAAGAACTTGCCACAATTTGTTATGGTCCACACAGTCAAAGCTTTAACAAAAAAATAGAAAAATAAATGAAAAAAAGTACAAGAAAGAATATGAAAATCAAACAATACAGGTAGTCCTCGGTTAACGATGGTTATTGGGACCAGAATTTCCATCACTAAGTGATGTGGTCCTAAAGCACAATGACACATGACTGCATCACTTAGCAATGGCAATCCTGGCAGTCCCCATTGCTGTCGTGAACCAAATCCCATTGGCCATTAGGCAAGGAGCCAAGCCATTCCTGGCTTGGTCCCTCCCAGCCTCCAGCCTTGGTAAATAAGGACTGCCTCCTCTGCCTCCCCTTGAACTTCCCCCACCTGCCTATCTCCCTTCATCTTTGTCCTTTTGGCCACTCACTGACTGCTGCCAGCTGACCCTGCCACCCAGCCCTGCCCACCGCTGCCCCACCTGCTGTACCGTACACCACTTCTGTACCAGCCAGGGCCTTCTTTCACACTCCCTTCTTTCATGCCAGTAGAGCCAGGGCTTCTCTCGCACCCCACCCAGGGCCTCTGTTTGCACCCCGCCCAGAGCCTTCTTTCGCAAAAGAAGGCCCTGGATGCACCAGCATGAAAGAAGGACCCAGCTAGAAGGGTCCTTCTTTTGCGCAGCTGCAGTTGGGGTCTTTTTTTGCGTGGGTGGGCTTCTTTCGCAAAATACAGGTTTGTTACTGATTTTACAATCAATGTTTGAGCCATACCAAAATCATGGCAAAATGTACTATTTCTTCCTCTCCTCGTGCTTGTCAACCTTTTCTTCTACATGATGTGTGCAGTGGGTTGAGGGAAAGATTGCACCCAAACATTCCATACAAAAGGATTGCTCTAATTACTTTCCTCAGCCTTCTCTCAGATGAATTGCTTCCATTCAGAACAAAATGCAAACAGAATAAAAGCGCTGGGGCAAAGTTATGTCAAGCAGGAATAAGGCATCTAAATGCACATGTGTAAATGACTAGCATTTAACAAACCAGGTATGTATAAGAATTATTCTTGGAGGATGTTAATCCTATATTTTGTGCTAGATGGGATCTCTAACCTATTCTGACTGATCTCAGGAAGCTAGGCAGGACTAAACCTGGCTAGTGCTAGCAAAGGAGACCACCAGGAAGTCCTTAAAGTGTAGAAACATCCCAGAAGAAGGCTAACAATTTCCATATTATTGACTAGAGAATCACATAGGTGTGCCCAGGAAATCCCTAGGAATCACACTCAAGAGTTTCCACTGAGTTCCAAGGGGTGATGGGCATCCACAGCAGGAGAACAAGGGAAGGCAAATTATAAATTTTGCCTTGCAACATTGCAGTGCAAATTTTGCCTCTTATAAATATGTATGTGATGTCATAACAGTAGTATAAAAAGGTGGAGCTTGTGTCATGTACATATGTTTCATCCTTCTGGCATCTTCATGACTAGCTATGAGTTATGCCTCTAATGGGAATCAAGCATCTATGAATAGATTCAGCTTTGCAGCCTTCAGTTATACATCCAAAATCATCAGTGGACCTTCTTTTAATAATATCTCGAAGTATTAAGTTCCTTCATAAATTATTGTCTTTCCTTTAGATGTATACCTGAGATCAAGATCATGCAAAGAAAATTCATATGAAGTAGAAGAAAAATCAAAACTTTAACCAAACTTTAAAACTTCCTTTTTATAAAAACTACCAATTTCTCCTATATAACAATGTATTTCCATTTCTCTCTCCCCACAGCTTAATAGCCTTCCAGTAACATGCCTCTCCATGACTTGAATTGTAGATATATGAAAGCAATACCTTTCAGCTGTTTAACATTCTAAGCGAAATAATCAATTTGAATGACAATCAGTTATTCACCCATAAAATGTATTGACTAATGAAAAATAGGCATTTCTCAACAATATTGCTGTCACTTTTCAGAGACAAGTTTAAAATAACTGAGACCTCCCAAGCTTTAGATCCAATTAAATATGTGTATGGTTAAATCAGCCCTAAGTGAAGTGTTTGAAGTCTATCAAGGCTCTGAGCAAGAACTGCATAAACTAACCTGAAGAAGAATAAAATTAAAGAGGACAAAAGGCATGCAGATTTAATAGCTAAGAAATTCTTAGGTGAAAGGAGTTCAGTACTCTGATTCTATTCATGTATTTATTTATTTATTCATTCATTCAAAATTGTATAAAGAAATGTGGTGTTTGCTTAGAATACTTTTTTTTTCCATTTAATCAAAAGGGTTATTCATCCATGCTCACTTTTCCTGTTGTCCCTAGACTGCCTGTTAATTGTGTTTTATTACTTCTTTTAAATTCTACGTTTTAAATTATTTTATTTTATTTTACTTGGCTTTATAGTTTTATTTTGTATGGATGGATTGTAATCCACAAGAAGATCCTCTGGGTAGTGGCTGAGCAGTAAATATTTTAATTAAAGTAAATTAATGGTTGCATCTGATCATACATAATGCCTTCTATTAGTTCAGCAAGAGAATTTAAAGAAAGAAGGCCTCTTATTTAATCGTTGGTTGCTTATTTAAGTTCATTTTCTTATTCTTTATTTAAAGATGCATTCTTCATGAGCATCCAAAAACAGAGACTTGTATCTCACAGTGGCTCTGCACTAGCATGCAATGACAATTGGCTGTTCCTAAGGGCTGAACCCCCTGGAACAATATAGGAAGTGAATAGAAGATTAACAACAAGCAGGTGTCCCAGCTTACATGAATCCAAAAAGATTATTATTTATTACTGAAAATAAACAGATTATTGTATATTACCTTTTCTGTGGACATAGGATTTTTAAAAAAACAAAAGTGAATTAGAATAAATAGATACAGCATGTGAGGAGTGAGTTTCATGAAGGGCGAATAAGGCAGAATTCCTTTACGCAGTAGAGTTGAATCATGTTTACATCAGGTGATCAATAGATGATAGGTAGATGATAGACAGATAGGGCTATACTCATACAGTATGTGGACAGAGAGAAAGAGAGAGAGGATGAGAGAGAAAGTTGAAGTGTATTGGTGACTATAGCACTGAACAGGCTTTCAGACAAAAGCATGTAGAAAAAAAGAGAATAAACAGAAACCAGACTTTCGACATCTAATAATAGCCCTGTTCTTTTTTATAACTCACAATGAAAATCAGGTCTGTAGAGTTAGAAGCATATTCTGACGAACATTCTAACAAGCTTCCCCCTAAAACAACAACAACAACAACAACAACAGAACTCCCAATGATTTTGGGTCTTCTGATAACCCTGCCTTTCATTACCATCTTTATTATGGCCATGACCATGAAGTCACCAAGAGCTGAGATCTCTACTGCCACTAATAATGGCAGCCCCACTGCAAACTTTAGCAGGCAGTATGTGAAGGACTTTAGAGAAGTTTGACCCCCAGAGATCTTTTTGCAGGAATTTATTTGCACATCCTCACCTCCGCTAAAAACTTTCACACGTTGCCTGCATTTTTAAATAAAGAATAAGGAAATGGGCTTAAATAAGCAACCGACTATTAAATAAGAGGCCTTCTTTCTTTAAATTCTTTTGCTGAACTAACAGAACATATTCCCCATGTGTGATGACTGAATTGTTGCAGAGAGATTTCTCAACAGATGACATTCTAGAATTAATTTAAAATGCTAGAGTTCTCCTAGCTTCAGTGTCATTATATCAATACAGATTTGCAGAAAAAATTGTATAAAAGCCCCAATAGGCAATACTATGAGGCTACGTATTAACAACCATGATAGGAATTGGTGTCTGGGTAACCATTTTTAGTTATATTATACTGGTTGTGATGGTGGGAGGGGGTTAGTTTCATAACTGGATTGTTCATTTTCAATTTTTTTTTTCCCCTCTTGCTAACTGTCTAGAATTGATTGATCGGGGTGGCATAAAAATGTAAATAAATAAGTTTGCATTTCTGTTTCACTGGTGTACTGAAATAGAAGTAGGAGAGAATGAACTCTTTTGAGCTGTATCCGTGGAGGGAGGGCGGATGGATCAGACCGTTAAAAGCAGTGCTGCAAAGTCATGACACAAGCCCCGCTCCTTTTTGACAAGCAGAGCTTGCTTCATGAAACTGCAATGAGATCCTGCAGGCACTGCCAGCCGTACTTACATTTTTCAATATTTAACGTAGCATATTAAGAAACATGGGCTAGCATTTTTCATTCATTGGCCATCAGATCTACAGTATACTTGGGGAAATTCCTGGGGGCATTCCACTGAGAAGACCTAATTGTTTGATTTAATGGTTCTACTTGGTTTAACAAAAATATGGTACGTTTAATAAACGGGTGACCTTTATCTGCTTATTCCTAGTCTTGTGTTAGAATGACTCATGGTGTATCAGTGCACAGCATATACTTAAAAAATTAAATGCAATCTAAAAGCAACAATTAAGATGATGTATATAACAAATGAAGCTGTCTTAGTTCCCTTTGAATTTCATCTCTTGCTACAATGAAAGTTGCCATGACTCTAATCATTGACTATTTTGTTCTCTAATTAAAGATCTCTGTTTTGGGAAGCGGAAAAAAAAAAAAAAAACCACTGCTCTTTCTTGGCAATAATAACACTTGACTTAGTTTATGTAACTGGAGAAAATATTCTAAAATGTATGGCACAATGCCAGACCCAGCCTACTAGTTTCCATCTTCTATGACTTTCCTTTCACAAGTGCTTGGAAGCCATCCTATCTGTAGAGTTCTAGGAGGGCAGAAGACACAAGAGGTAGGTTTACATACATAGTTCACACACACAGTATGGTTCAGCATAAAGCCTAAGGCCTAAGTGACTATTGGGGGAGGTTGTTTGTTGTTTATTCATTTAGTCGCTTCCGACTCTTCGTGACTTCATGGACCAGCCCACGCCAGAGCTTCCTGTCGGTCGTCAACACCCCCAGCTCCCCCAGGGACGAGTCCGTCACCTCTAGAATATATTGGGGAGGGGAGAATAGAATTTTCTGGAATCATTGTGGATTGTCACAATACAATGTGGGTGGGAGGGTAGGTGCTTGTACAGCAGCTCCTTTTAATAGCTAAAATTCTGGAGAGTTCTGTTTTAAAAAATAGGAACAATTGGGGGGGGTGTACCTCAGAATTTTGCAAATCAGCGGTGGTCTCCTCCATTTTAAAATAAAATAATACCATCTGGGCCAGAGAGAAATTTAAATAGAGATTTAGATGTGTGATAAAGGCAAACCTCTGGATTTCATTCTCAGTACCATCTTTCTACAGAGAGAGGGAGTGACTGATTGCTGAGAACTAGTGCGTGGAACTTCTGTGAGAACAGGCCAAGATTTCCTCTTGGTGGGAGGACAGGAAACGAGAAAACAGCCAACCCAGAAATAGATGAGCACCTATGACACAACGGACAAGCCAGCAAGCACTCCTTGGTCCATCTGAAAAGCCACAATGGACAAAGACCTGTGTAATCATGATTCTGAACTACTGTAATATAATGAAGTTTGCAATCTAGGGCAGGGAGGTCAAACTTTTCCAGGCTGAAGACCAATCAATCAAACCTTTATTTTATTGTATGCCCTTCTTTCTATCGAGTAATTATCATCCTAAACTTTTCTCCAACCTCGTCATCTCATTTTTAATCCCCAGACAAAAAAACTGAATTTGAATTCATATCATTTACATGCATTTGACCAGGAGTCTACATGGCGTCTGGTGGCATAAAAATAAATAAATAAATAAATAAATAAATAAATGCATGTAATTAAATAATAAATACAATTACTTTCCAGTCATGCATTTAATAAAACATTAACATTTATAGGTTGCTGTTTCATTTTGGAAGTCTCTGGGGCCTGCATCCAAGGCTTCCAAGGTGTGCATGTGCCCTTCCAGAACAAAATATGTTAAAATCATGAAAATCATATGTATATGAAATATATACAAAACTGTGGATTTAGCAGTCTAGGGCTGTCTATATTTTCTCTCTAGGCAGCCCTATGCAGGCAGCTTATCAGCTCTACCCTGTAATATGTACTTCATGGTATTATCATTTGAATTAAATAATTGTTCTAGAAGTTCATGAGATTTTGAAAACTTTCAAAAGCATCACTTTGTTCAGAACTTTCCTTGCAATTTGCTTTCAAAATCCAACTCCCTGAGAAGCCATTAAGAGTCAAAGAAAAATTAATATGCTATGAAATTAATTTATATTACTAACTCTATGGAAAGAACATAGGTAAGGAAGATGCTGAAGCAGTGCATGCAGCACTAAAAAGGCCACTTCAGGTAGCAGGCAAGATGGATAATTTGACAAGGCTCAGGGAAAGCACAAATTGTGGAACTTAGTAGAGTGACTCAACATAATAGCACAGAGACAGAGGAAGAGGGTCACTGAGGAGGAGGACTTGGAAACTGAAGTTTTGGAAGCAGTCTTGCTAAAATAAAGGACTTCATTGTTATTTACTACCTGCCTGACTTAACAATTGCAAATAGAACTTGAAAAATGAACCATTAATTTCATATAGCTTTTTAGTTTTTTCTCAAATATTTGGCTTTGTATCTTAGTGGGTCTTAGCAGGTAGTAGCACCTGGCCTACTTTGCCTGGCCTCAGAAGCAAAACAGGGCCAGGCCTAGTTAATACTTGAATGGAAGAATTTCAAATCTCAGGATTGTAGGTTAGACTGGAAAGCTGAAAAATCATCCCAGAAGAAGCCATCAGCAAACCACATCTGTACTGTTGCTAAGAACGTTACATGGACCTCTCTATGAAGCCACCAGGAGTTGAGCTTGACTTGACTAAAAGGGAATTTTTACCTCTCTCTGTGTCATGTTCATCGTTCCAATGGTCTGGGTCCATCGTAACGTTTCGCATGTCAATTTTCCTGTTCCGTGTCTGTCATTTGCAGGGAGGAGAATTTCAGCCCTGCCGGGCTGTAATCTCCTTACTGTTACTGAGGAATGTATGTTTGGGTTATTGCATGTGTTCAAGGTTACTTTCCCAGGCCGATGTGTAACGGTTACCAACACCTGGGAGGGGGTGGTTGCTATGCTGGGGCGAGGGGCGGGATCAGGAGTGAAGCAAGGGTTTTTAGTTTGTATTTGGCACGCTTTGGGTCATTCTCAGCTTTCTTTGTATTTGCACGCTATTCTTTCAATAAATCAGTTTTCATTAAGAACCTGCTTGTGAGGCTGAGTATGTCAGAATAGGCAATCATTACATAAAGCTGAGAATCCTTAAAACTCTTACCACTAACACCCTACCAGTGTTACTGTGAGGAAATAAAGTTAGTGATGGCTGAACCTACTTCCCGCTCAGGAGAGAGTGAGGATTCCAGCATGGGGGAAATGGATTCCATGGGACAAAGAAGGGAAAGGACCCTCACTCCGGAATCGGAGGAACTGTCAGAGACCTCGGACGCCAGCTCAGCTACTGCGAAAGTGGCAAAGTCCAAGGTGGTCAGGAAGGCAGAGGGAACCCTGTCCGGAACGCCCCTGGCACCTGTGAAGCCAAGGTATCCACTGTCCCCAAGTGTGGCCATAATGGAGAAGAGTGGGTCGGACGTCTCCGAGGCCACTGAGAAGTCACAGAGTTTGGAAGCCAGGGTAAAGTCTTTAGAAGACATGATGGCGAGGATGTCATTTGCGAGGGGCAGCCAGGACAGAGGAAGAAGGGAACATCATTACAGATGGTCGTCCCCATCTGTTTCTCCCTCCCTCCCCCGAGTGTGAGGAGGAAAGACCGGAGGAGGTACTGGGGGTGATCGCCACTGCGCAGTCCCCGGCGGGCGTCTCCATCGCCCTTGCAGTGGGCTGAGGACGGAGGGAGGGGACGAAGCAGAGATTGGAAGAGAAGTCCCAAAGTCGGGGTTGCGAATTCCCGCTCCCTCGAGAGGAAAGGTCTCCAGAGCCCAGGAGGAGGGCTGGGCGGAAGGAGAGGAAGAGCAGCCCACAAAGGGCCAGGTATAGGGATTTCACTGTCAAGTTTGATGGGGATCCCACAAAGCTGTCATTCTTCCTGACTAATGCAAAAAGCTATATGGAGGAGTTTGGGAGGCTGTTTCCTTCAGAAAGGGCAAAGATAAATGCGGTAGCTACTCAACTGGAGGGGAGGGCAGCTGATTGGTTTGTCCAATTAACCGAGATGGATGCCATGGAGTTGGATGATTTCAGAGACTTTCTGTGGGCACTAAAAATGCATTTTGCTGACCCGTTAGCAAAGGAGAAAGCCAAGGTGGCTCTGAGGGAAATGATCCAAGGATCAAAGTCCGTGGCCGATTATGCCCTAGAATTCCAAGCCCTAGCGGCAAAGGTCGATGATTGGTCACCAACTACCCTAATAGAGATGTTCAAAGATGGACTGAGACCCGAGTTACTGAGATGGGCATTAGGAAGAGCAGATCCGATCACCCTATATGACTGGATTCAACTAGCGGGGAATGTCGAGCAAGCCCAGGCTAAGTTCGCACAAACCAGGAAGGGCCCCAAGCAAATGGCCATGACGAGGATGGGTAAGCCACCGGGCACCACTGGCAGAGCGGGATGTACGGCCTGGCAGGAGGAGAAGGAGAGCCGTTTTGCGAAAGGCCAATGCCTCCGATGTGGGAAGGAGGGGCACCGAGCAGTGGCGTGCCTGCAGAGGAAGACCGAGGAGCATCAGGCAAAGCCATCAGGGAAATCCCCCTCCATGCCCAGGAAGATGAAGGCAGCGATGGCTGAAACTGAGGCTGAGAACGCCCCTTTCTATGGGGACAAAGGGGAGCCCGAGCTGTCTCAGCCGGCGGAAAACACCAGCCACCTGCTCTAAGAGGCGCCGCTGGGCAGGTGGTAGAGGAAGGGCACGACCACGCTTCGGTGAGTGGAAACTTCCCTACCCTGACAGTGAAGGTGAAATTGGGGTCCCGTACACGAACTGTTGAAGTATGGGCAATGGTCGATTCGGGGTGCTCGCGGTGTTTAATGCACCCTGACGTGGTGGCTGCATTAGAGCTACCCACGTTCCCATTGAATGGATCTACAGCGGGGGGGAAACTGGTGACTCACTCCACAGGGATGGTGGCATTGCAAATGGGCAGCCACTGGGAGAAACTGCCTTTTGTGGTGGCACCTGTGGGGGATCTGTTTGTCATATTGGGGATGCCTTGGTTCATCCAACAGAACCCACAGATAAATTGGGTGCACAGGACTGTGACTTTTGCGGATGGGTTCTACAAAGCCCCTGAGGGGGATGACGTGGACAACGGCGCTGTGGGGAGGGTGGTAGCAGCAACTCCGCATTTCCTCACCGGTCTGCTGGACGGGCTGCCAGAGCAATACCAAGACTTTGCAGATGTGTTTGGCGAAAAGGAGGCAGATCAGCTGCCACCGCATCGCAAAACTGACTGTGCCATAGAGTTTATCCCTAATGCACAATTGCCTAAGCCAAAAATTTATGCTATGACCCAGAAGGAACTGGCAACGCTACAAGAGTTTGTCGACAAAAATCTGGCTAGGGGTTTTATTGAACCCAATTCCCTGGTAGGGGCTCCTGTTCTCTTCAGACCAAAGAAAGATGGAACTTTGCGACTATGTACAGATTTCTGGGGATTAAATGCAGTCTCAATATTAAATAAATATCCCGTACCGTTAATCAAAGACATGTTAACACATCTGGTGAAGGGGAAAATATTCTCCAAGTTAGATCTGCGGGAGGCATATTTCTGCATTCGCATACGGGAGGGGGATGAATGGAAAACTGCTTTCAATTGCCCTCTGGGCTCTTTCCAATATAAAGTGTTACCTTTTGGGTTGGCGGGAGTGCCTGGGGTCTTTATGCAATTGATCAATGAGGTCTTGCATGACCATTTATTCAAAGGGGTCTTGGTGTATTTGGATGATGTGTTGATTTATACTGAAACAATGGAGGAACATGAAAAACTGGTGAGGCAAGTGCTCAGCAAACTGAGAAAGGCTGAACTGTATGCTAAACTATCTAAATGTGCATTTCATAAATCTCAAATTGACTATCTGGGCTACAGAATTTCGGACAAGGGTATTGAGATGGATCCAGCTAAGATTCAAGCCATCCTGGAATGGGAGCGGCCACGTACACGTAGGCAGCTCCAGAGTTTCCTGGGGTTTGCTAACTATTATCTTAAATTTATCCAGGGGTTCACTGAGATAGCATTGCCCCTCACTGAGTTACTCAAAACAGAAGGGTTGGGGGATACCCGAAGGGTAAAGAACCCTGGGGCATTGCTTAAATGGACGCCTGCATGCCAGGTGGCTTTTGACAAACTTAAACAGCTATTCATTGCTGAACCCATTCTGCAACATCCCAATCCAACCAAACCTTTTGTGGTTCAAGTGGATGCCTCTGACTTTTCCATTGGAGCACTCCTGCTGCAGGCAGATGAGTCAGGGTGTCTAAAGCCCTGCGCTTAACTATCCCGTAAATTTTCTGAGACAAAAAGGTGGTGGCACGTTTGGGAAAAAGAGGCTTTTGCAGTTAAAGCTGCTTTAGAATCTTGGCGGCACTTACTGGAGGGGGCTACCTACCCTTTTGAGGTTTGGACTGATCACAAGAACCTTGAAACACTCAGTGCACCTCAGAAGCTCAGCCCAAAGCAAATCAGATGGGCTCAATTCTTCAGCCGTTTTGATTTCAAGTTAAAGTTTATTCCGGGAAAGAAAAACTTTCTAGCCGATGCCCTTTCCCACTTGCCCCAGGATTCAAGCTCTGTTCCTGACATGGTGGGTACATTGTGGACTGAACCCCAATTGGGCATGGCAGCTGTGACTCGCAGCCAGACTCGTGCACAGCAGCCCGACGTTTCACTTTCACCCCATGCAGGAAGGTTGCCAATTCCCTCTAACTTGCAACAACAGTTTCTCTCCAAATTGAAATCTGACACTTGGTTGCAAGTGAATATGAACAATGTTACTTTTGACTGGGGCTTTGCTTGGAAGCACGACCATCTCTATGTCCCTGACGATTTGCGCAAAGACATTTTGCTCCATTCCCATGATAAAGTGGCTGGTCACTTTGGGTTTGTGAAAACTCTCCACTTGGTTTGGCGCCAGTTCTGGTGGCCCACGCTGAGGCATGATGTCAAAAGCTACGTTGCCTCCTGCCCAGTGTGCGCCGGGTCCAAAAGGAAGGTTGGTAAGCCCCAGGGGTTATTGCAACCAGTGGCCAGTCCCTCTCAACCCTGGGAGGAAATTTCTATGGATTTTATCGTGGATTTACCTCCGAGCCAGAGGAAAACTGTGATTTGGGTTGTAAAAGACTATTTCTCGAACCAAGCCCATTTCATTCCGTGCACTTCTATTCCCTCTGCTCAACAGCTGGCCCGCCTCTTCCTTGTACACATGTACAGGTTCCACAGGAGCCCCGCCCGTTTGGTGACTGACAGAGGCACACAATTTACTTCCCAGTTTTGGCGGGCTTTTATGAAATTGGTGGGCACTAAACAGGCATTGTCCACTGCGTCGCATCCTGAGACTGACGGATCTACAGAGGCACTTAATTCCACACTGGAGCAGTATTTGCGTGCTTTTGTTAATTATCAGCAGGACAATTGGGTCGATCTCCTTCCCTTTGCTGAGGTCACCTACAACAACGCAGTGCATCAAAGCACTGGGCAAGTCCCTTTCCATACCGTCTTTGGCCGGGATTTTGTTCCCATTCCTGAGCTGCCTCAACCAACATCTCCCCCCTCGTCCCCTACGGATTGGGCAACACATCTGGGGGACTCCTGGCCCAAAATCCAACAGGCTCTTGCAGATGCCCAGGCTGCTTACAAACGCCACGCTGACACCAAGCGGGCGCCACAGCCAGCTTTCAAAGTCGGGGATAAAGTCTATCTCTCCACCAAGTTTATCAAATCCCCTCAACCCTCTAAAAAGTTGGCACCCAAGTTCGTGGGCCCTTTTCCTATTGTGGGCCAAATTAATCCTGTTACATTTAAGTTGGATTTACCTCATAATCTTAAACGTTTGCACCCCGTTTTTCATTGCAGCCTGCTCAAGCCTTTCCACCAATCGGATCGCTGGCACCCACAGCCTTCACCCCCTGCACCCATTATGGTTGATGGTCAGCAGCACTTTGAAGTGAAGGAGATTCTTGATTCTAGACGATTTCGTTCTACCCTGCAGTACCTTGTCCGTTGGAAACATTTCCCTCATCCTGAGTGGGTTGCTGCCCGCGATGTTCACTCCCCTGTTTTAATTACCCGTTTTCATACTGCCTATCCTGCTAAGCCTGCTCCTTAATTTAGTTTGTTTAAGGGGAGTGGTATGTCATGTTCATCGTTCCAATGATCTGGGTCCATCGTAACGTTTCGCATGTCAATTTTCCTGATCCGTGTCTGTCATTTGCAGGGAGGAGAATTTCAGCCCTGCCGGGCTGTAATCTCCTTACTGTTACTGAGGAATGTATGTTTGGGTTATTGCATGTGTTCAAGGTTACTTTCCCAGGCCGATGTGTAACGGTTACCAACACCTGGGAGGGTGGTTGCTATGCTGGGGCGAGGGGCGGGATCGGGAGTGAAGCAAGTGTTTTTAGTTTGTATTTGGCACGCTTTGGGTCATTCTCAGCTTTCTTTGTATTTGCACACTATTCTTTTAATAAATCAGTTTTCATTAAGAACCTGCTTGTGAGGCTGAGTATGTCAGAATAGGCAATCATTACACTTAGGAGAATTTCTGAATACTGTGGCCTTCTAGATGTTGCTGAACTATGATTCCCAGCAGTTGTAGTTACTATGGCCAATGATGAGGGTTGCTCATTATTCAATAATACCTGGAGACCATTGGTTCCACAACTGCACGTAGGATTGATAGAAGATATCAAAGCTGCTTAAATCTTTGTCAGTGCTTTTGTTTTATGTACTGCTCATTAAAGTTTGATTCCTCCTGAGAAATGCTGGTAGATGAAGATGTTTCTCTAGCCACAAAATAGCAGGGTCTAAGTCAATGCAATCTGTAGGCTTTTGAAACCAAAACTGACAGTGGTACCTTTAGTTCTCTGAGGAACACAGATTACCCCACCTTCTAGAGTAAAACAAAGGATCAGGCAAGGCAAAGATGAATGGAATAGCTCCCTGATTTACTTATTTCATTTTTCTGCAAAAATAAAAGGCTTTACAGTAATTGTGATTTACAGTCTTTCCCTTTATTCTTACACCAGTGATGAGATTTGTCTAACCTCCTGAAAAGCAACTACTCTAAGGTGAAGCAATGCAAGTTCAGCAATGCATACATTTCCCATTAGACTTCGAAATATGTCATGGATGGAAAATTAGTGCTTTCTACCTGTGTTTTTTTTTTAATCTCTCTGAACTGCTGCTGAGTAATTTGGTGCAATTTAATTAGCATGTGTTAACATGCTGCTGATGGCACATTTTACTGAGTGAGGAAAGATGACATCTCTACAATGGTTAGGTTCAAGCAAAAACAACACGTGTAACAACACAGGCTGCCTTATCACTGGGGGCATGATCAGGAACTGAAAAGGAACTTTGTCAAGCAAAAATTCAAGAAAAGTTGATAGAAGTCACCTGCAGAAATAAAAACTTCCAACAGTTTAGATAATTAAGTCTGTTACTATTCTGCAGCAAATGTTATTTTTAAACTGGAAATTCACAGAGTACTGAAATTGCAAGCTATCTGCCGGTAGAGGGGTTAGGCATAGGATGCAGGATTTTGGCTGTACCTTTCACAATAACCTTGCTCTGACTTCATGCCTCTTTTGACACATGTACTTCTTCCAATTTTAATATGGATTTTTATCCCACATTTATGCTTCACGAAAGCTATGAGCTTTATTTTATATGTGTTTTCTTAAAGCACCCTTTTCCTTATAATGGGAAAGGTCTCACCATAAAGTATACTTCTAGACATCAGACAGCTGACCTGAGAAGAAGGGGTTACCTCCTGATCCATGAGAGGCAGAGCCAAAGACCTTGTCCTGCCCCATGAATAGAGGGCTTTTCAGTTGCAGATCTGTTCTTCACCATTTTTTTTAACAAAATAATGCTAACCAAATCTCAATATACACCAGATCTATGAGCAAGAAGAAGAACAGAAGAGAAAGAACAGAAGTCTAATCTATCTAGGGAAACAGAAAAATGCAAATGGTCCATCCCCCGCAACTATCACTTACTAAAGCAGAAGGGATCATCTGGTCTGTGTTCCAACCAGAAGGACAATGGATACCAACTTTCCTCTCCAGAGGAATAGGGCTGACAAGAAAAAAAAGACATGTTGTAACATTGTGCTCAGATGCAGAAGGAGTGAATTTTGTCTATTTTGTCTATTATAAACATTGATAGAGTAGCCCAAGTGGCAGCCCTATAAATTTACAATAAAGGAACCTTTGCCTTAAAGAGTATAATTCATGAGTACACCATAATCTTAAGGGCAGTAGGTCATTCTGAGGAACACTGGCCAGATTGATTTACTCAGTGGCCAGTGGAAAGTTGAAATACAATAAGAGAAGCCACTTCAGATAATATGCCTCCAAATAGTAGTTATAGGAGAAAAATGGTGGAGATAGGCATGTCTCCATCTTTTCCTTGGGAGCATCCTACAGGCATCTAATTGGCCGCAGTGAGAAAATGCTGGACTAAGATGGGTCTTGGAATCATGAGGGCTATTCTTAGGCTTTACAATGTGTAAGAATCAGGAATAAAAAAAAGCCATGGAAACATTATGGCTGCTATCATCCTTTGGAGTTATGCCAAGAACATCAACTATGGAAAATAGTAAAGAGAGAATCTCCCTGTTACAATTCTGGAGTTTGACTATTCACTCCTGAGAAAGGAAAATCTTGCTGTGGGTTGTATCTACAACCACCACCACCCATAGTGTCTGAGAGGGACAGAGATGATTTCATTTTCCAAAGAGAAGCTACTATAACTTGGAGGTTCAGGATTGCCCTGGACAGGGATAGTCCCCTCATCAACAAAACATATAGGTAGGTCTATACATCCTCATATTCTACTAATGAATTGATATGTGAAGGACCGTCTTAGAACGTATAAGTTCAAGGACTCCAGAAAACAAAAGGCCTCCCCACCTGATATAGTGGGGAAGTACCAAACCAACATCTTGCAAAAGGCTTGTCGACGAAATGCAAAAGCTAGCCAAAGAGGGTCCTTGACTGTCATGAATGCCTATAATGTCTCTTTGCTGTATAGCTATTCTGTTGCTTTCCCCTCCAGTTGCCTCCCTGACCCTTTTATGAACAGTTGTAGAAGGAGGAGGAAGAGGAAAAGGCAGATCCAGAAAAGGCAATTGATCACAAAGGTGCATTGGAACCTGAGAAGGCATCTGGAGTCCAGGATCTCAGATTGCTAAGTCTCTTATTTGCATTTCTACTCTGGCATCTTCCTCAATTAGTAACTACATTATGCAAAATATTGCCCAGACTCACTTAACAACCACAACTCTGAAAAGGCCAAAGGAAGAGAACTACTTGCACTGATACCTCACAAGCAGCTGAACAGGGAGGGAAAACTATGAAATACCAACAACAACTAGGAGAAGAAAGTGCACTCCACCACATTCTACTTCCCACTATATGACTTGCTACCCCACCAAGCTATAACATTATCCTAGCCTCTGTTGCCACATCAGGAACAAGAAAAGAACAGTCTGATATCAGAATGCACTGCTTCAAGACCATGCTGGGAATGCCAAATGCTGACCATGCCAAGATACCTAGTATCAAGATGCTAGTAGCTGCTTTGCTGGGATTCAGAAATCCTGAAGATAACCAATATCAGCACCCAACTAATGCTGGAAGCAGGCTCTACACTGTCGGTGAATACATTGTACAGCAGACAAATTTTCCAGTTGTGGAAGGGAAGCCCAAAGGTATTCATCTGTGTAGGTACCCAATACAGCTGTAGGTTTTAGAGACCTCCTTGCCATATAAATTGAACATTCTAAAACAGTGAAATTTTTAAAAGGACATTCTGTGGGGAGAGGAAATAAGTGAATCAGTACTTGAGCTTCATTGATTACAACATTATCAGCACCCATGGAAATGAAGCTCTCATCAGATTCCATCATAACTTCAACTTCCAATCCACCATTAACCTTAGCTTAGACCTACCTACAGAACAAGTCCTCTTCCTTGACATCACTGTAAAACTACACAATGGACACACAATACACCACTATAGAGGAAACCTACAGATTGCCATGCATGTCTACAT
Organism: Candoia aspera; assembly: GCF_035149785.1. Lineage (NCBI taxonomy): Eukaryota > Metazoa > Chordata > Lepidosauria > Squamata > Candoiidae > Candoia > Candoia aspera. The sequence goes on along the minus strand of NC_086153.1, from coordinate 124,471,814 downwards.
GCTTTGAGCTTCCACCCCCCATGTACCACCAAATATATCATCTACAGCCAGACTCCACGCTGCAACCACATTTCCTCTGACCCTCTTGTTCAGTTGATGGAATTAAACTAAGCATTTAAGGAGACTGAACTACCCACTCAACAAGATCAATAGACAAATCAATAGAGCCAGATAAATTTCCATGGAAGACCCATTAAAAGACAGACTACAGAAACAGAACAATAGAACTCTACTGGTTGTCCCCTACAACTCACAGCTCAAACACATTATTAATAAGCTACAGCCGGTACTGGACCATGTACTTTTACTTTCTCAAGCACTAGATAGCAGACCCATACTTGCATACAGACAACCACTCAACCTGAAGCTGATGCTCACAAGCAACGAAAAACAAAAGGACAATGACACCAACATGGGAACCAGACCCAGCTACAAACCCAGATGTCTACTTTGCCCCCCACATCTATACTAACAGAACTATCACAAGTCCCAGCAAGTACATACACGAAATTAGAAGTGCCTTCACATATCCTTCCTCTAATTTAATATGTGCCATCATGCCCCTCTAGATTCTACATAGAACAAACAGGACAAACTTAATGCAAACAAATTAATGGACACAAGTTTTATATCAGGATGTAAAACAAAGCCAGGGTAATATCAGAGCATTTCAACCTCCCAGGATGCTCCATAGCAGACCTCAAAACGACTGTTTTAGAAAAGCAAGAGTTTAACAGCACAATCAAGTGAAACATTGTTGAATTCACATACATCAAAAGGTTTCAGGCAATCTCAGAAGGTCTCAGCAAACACATTAACACATTATAATTGTTAATTGGTAAAATACTTGTAATCTGTCTCACATGTAACCTGCATCTACATAACCAACCTATCTTCCCCTCCCTCCCTGCTCTGCTAATTTCAGTTAAAATCCTGCTGTACAACAGTCTTGCCAACTGTGCATGTGAACTGCAGCCCATGAAAGCTTATGCCTTTTAATACAAATTGTTAGTTGCAAAAGGTGTTGCCAGACACCAGATTTTTTGCCAGCATAGACTAATGTGGCTCTCCTGCTACAATGAGGAGAGGAAGTGAGAGTCAGTGTTTCTGAGAGCAGTGGGCACTGGGAAAGGAATTCTCGCCACCCACACTACAGAAGCACAAGAGCCAAGTCCTTTCTTCAAGTAGTCCTCACTTAACAACCACAATTGGGACCAGCAACTCCATTGCTAACTGATAGTCATTAAGCAAGACATCACATAACAGCAATGGACTTACAACCTCACTTCCACTTCAGTTGTTAAGCAAATCATCTGCAGTCATTAAGCACAACATCACATAACCATGACTTGTGATTTTACTGCCAGCTTTTCAATTAATTTTGCTTGTCAGAAGCCAGCTCTGAAGCTCACAAATGGTGATTATGTGACTGCAGGATGCTGCAATGGTTGTAAATGTACACTGGTTGTGAATTGCCGGAATGATGATTGTGTGACCACGGGGATGCTGCAACAGTCATAAGTGTGAGGATTGGTCGTAAAGTTACTTTTTCAGCACCATCATAACATTGAATGGTAGCTAAATGGGGCAGTCATTGTGATGGACTTCAGTAACACTGCTGGTTCTCAAGAAGGAGGGAGCACATTCCAAGGAGGGGAGCAAGATAAGAGAAAACAGTCTGAAGCTGGAGTGTGGGAAGACTAAGAGGTTCAGACTAGTCCCACCCTAGAGCCATCCCAGGTTATTTCCCCTTAGGTTAGGTGCAGTAGCTTTAGTCTGGCAAGATTCTGTCTATACAGTGTGAGCAAATAAAGAACTGAAGTTTGGTTGGATTGATTCTTTGTCCTTCTTGGGCTGGGCCTGACAGTCATTAATCAAGGACTACCTGTATTACACTTTCAGTTACCTTTATTCAGCTGGGGACATGGTAGTCAATTTCACAGCTTTACACTCTCTAGGTCAGCCTTTCTTACCTGGGGTTCTATGGAACCCCATGGTTCCATGGGAAGTCACTAGGAGTTCCGTGAGAAATTGTTACTTTTTAATTTTTTAAACTTAGTGTAGCACACAATGCTAGCATTCACAGTGGAGGGAACTTTTAAGCTTTGTGACTCAACTGCTGGCCTGCCACTCTGCTCTTGTTGAAAATGTTGTAAAGCATGGATTGTGTAGTAGGTTGTAGTCAATGGTATTGTGAAGTTTTTCTATTTTTTGTGATTTTTATGCAGGGGTTTCTTCAAATTATTCCAAGGGTTCCTCCAGGGTGAAAAGGCTGAGAAAGTCTGCTCTAAGTCAATCAATGGCCCAACCATTAAAAAAAAAGAAATGGAAAAGCAAAAGCTGCAGTGCTGGTCTTTCTCGCAGCCAAAGCAGCACTGCAGAACAGCTACCCTTTTTAACTGAAGGGAAGGGGGCAATCCTCTAAAACACCTTTCAACCCAGTTTAAACTGAGCAGATCTCTACCCTTCAACCTGCCACTTCAGGCCTCCTCCACCATGCCCCATAGATTGTTCAGATGGGAGGTCATCTTCAATTTTCTCAGGAAAAACACTACTTTCATGCTGGGACACCTTAGACAGTCTTCTGCTCCACTGTGAGGACATATCCTCAGCAAATGGTAAATGGGACAACTTTGAGCCGCAATAAGTAGACTGTGTAGATGAACCCTAAGTTTATGGTAGGCTGAATTCATCTCTGTCAGCAGAGAAAGACAGCAAAAGGGACTATGGGTTAAAGTTATGCAATGCTTAATTTTGATTCCAAAAAGGGGGGTTAGACTATGCAGGGATGTGAACTACATACCTCTCTTCACCTCTTTAAAACATCCACATCTTTTCCCAGGATTAGGCAGATACTATATTCACACTCCCAAGGTTTCCAAGTCACATTTTCTCAATTCTTTCTGAAGCCCTATTGTGAATCTCATCTGGATAGGTAGATGCTCAAATAACTAGTACTTTGATGGAAAGGACCAAGACAATCAGAATGAAACTCAGGAGGGAAATATTCATTGCATCACATCTAGGTCTAACCAGTCACAACTTTCTACCCAACTCTTCACTGGGTTTGCTGAACCTATCACTGAAAGGCTGATCACCTTCAAATATCAGAATAGGGATAAATTAGTTATATGCACACTTATTTTTCTATTTATTTAATTCTGACACCCAGTAAGACTTATATGAGTAGTAAATTTAACTCAATTCTTGCCCTGAGAATCTCTTTCTCCCTGAACTGAAACCTATAAGTAAAATGTAATATATGTGTATGTATGTATTATTTGTGATAGTACACCACAGCACTATTCTTTATCTAATCTTATAATGAAATCATTTTTTTCCACTTCTGTTGGTTAAGTGCTGGTAATGATTCTTAAGATCAGTGATAAAATAAGAAACAGGACAGTACATTATGCATCATATGAGAACTTCAGGTGGCTTGCATTGCTTTAGTCTCACCATCATCTACTCCCATTCTGTGGTGTATGTGGTTAGGGGTGTTAAATGATAAGGGCATGTATTTCCTGATGGGAGAGATGATGAGAAGAAAGAACAGAAAGGGAGAATTAAAAGTGAACTATTCTCAACTTCCTAAATAGGTTTATCTAGCTAGGCAGTTTTTTCCAGCTCAAGGATCCAGTGATGCTAAAAGGGAATGTATGGGAGACAAAATGGGAAAACAAAGGCAGAAAATGTTGTTTTGTTCCCCCTTTTTAGTCCATCTGGAAAGCATGGCATTTAGATGGTATTTCCCAGTTGATGGAGCATTAGCATGGCCCCAAAAGTCCATTAGATCCAAGTATGCATGAATGTATCCGCATGCATGCAAGCAGGTGGCTGGTGGGTATATGCACATGCATACGCATCGTCTCTGAAACAAAAAAATGTATTTATTTTATGCATACACATGGGTGCAATTACTGTAGCCAAAATGAATGAAAGAAGATTACAGGAAAAGACATTAAGGGGGAAATCAGCAAAAACTACTTGAGAAGGAAGTATTAGCACATGGAATTGATTCCTAAGAGATTTTGGATACTTCAACCTCAAACCTGTTTGATGACACTGCACAGGTTAGGAAACGGATGAGGTGTGTGATATGTCTATGGTGCAGGTCTTGTTTTTTAATGTCCCAATGAACTTTTCTTTTCTCTGTTTTAACAGCTGTGTCCACAAATAAGCACACACATTTCTTCCCATATAATTTTGTAATTATGTACAAAAGTTATCCTTGCATTTTAAGGAAGTTGTTCAAAGTTAAAGTAATGTTAACATCTTATGTTCAATAATGTATTGACAGATGTCTTCATAAATGTTAATATGATTAAGAAGGAGAATATTGGCTCTCTTTTGCTTAAGGTTGAATAAAAAATCTGTGTTATGTAAGACAGGATGAAGAAAATCATTTAGGTAAAGACTAGAACATTTTGTTATAAGCCATATGCTGTTTTAATATTGTACTTTACTTTTTCGTAGGAGAGAGACAAGAAACAGTTTACTTTAATAAAGACTGAGAGTATGTTGTGATGGTCACTTGGGGAATACCTCACGAGGAGTCCTATGATTACTGCTAAAAAACCCCTTATCATTACAACAGAGAGGTGGAATATATTGTGGGCAGCCTGAAATGGAAAAAGGCACTCTGTCAAGGATCAGAATCTCAAAACGTTTAGGGCTTGAAACCAAATATCAGCATCTTTAATAAGACAGGGTAGCGGAGAAGTAGCCAACGTGGGTGTCTTTGTTGTTTATTCGTTTAGTCGCTTCCGACTCTTCGTGACTTCATGGACCAGCCCACGCCAGAGCTTCCTGTCGGTTGTCAACACCCCCAGCTCCCCCAGGGACAAGTCTGTCACCTCTAGAATATCATCCATCCATCTTGCCCTTGGTCGGCCCCTCTTCCTTTTGCCTTCCACTCTCCCTAGCATCAGCATCTTCTCCAGGGTGTCCTGTCTTCTCATTATGTGGCCAAAGTATTTCAGTTTTGCCTTTAGTATCATTCCCTCAAGTGAGCAGTCTGGCTTTATTTCCTGGAGGATGGACTGGTTTGATCTTCTTGCAGTCCAAGGCACTCTCAGAATTTTCCTCCAACACCACAGTTCAAAAGCATCGATCTTCCTTCTCTCAGCCTTCCTTATGGCCCAGCTCTCGCAGCCATATGTTACTACAGGGAACACCATTGCTTTAACTATGCGGGCCTTTGTTGTCAGTGTGATGTCTCTGCTCTTAACTATTTTATCGAGATTTGTCATTGCTCTTCTCCCAAGGATTAAGCGTCTTCTGATTTCCTGACTGCAGTCAGCATCTGCAGTAATCTTTGCACCTAGGAATACAAAGTCTTTCACTGCTTCTACATTTTCTCCCTCTATTTGCCAGTTATCAATCAAGCTGGTTGCCATAATCTTGGTTTTTTTGAGGTTTAGCTGCAAGCCAGCTTTTGCACTTTCTTCTTTCACCTTCATCATAAGGCTCCTCAGTTCCTCTTCACTTTCAGCCATCAAAGTGGTATCATCTGCATATCTTAGATTGTTAATGTTTCTTCCAGAGATTTTAACTCCAGCCTTGGATTCCTCAAGGCCAGCTTGTCGGATGATGTGTTCTGCATACAAGTTGAATAGGTAGGGTGAGAGTATACAGCCCTGCTGTACTCCTTTCCCAATCTTAAACCAGTCCGTTGTTCCATGGTCTGTTCTTACTGTTGCTACTTGGTCGTTATACAGATTCTTCAGGAGGCATACAAGATGACTTGGTGTCCCCATACTACTAAGAACTTGCCACAATTTGTTATGGTCCACACAGTCAAAGGCTTTAGAATAGTCAATAAAACAGAAATAGATGTTTTTCTGAAACTCCCAGGCTTTTTCCATTATCCAGCGGATATTGGCAATTTGGTTTCTAGTTTCTCTGCCTTTTCTAAACCCAGCTTGTACATCTGGCAATTCTCGCTCCATGAATTGCTGAAGTCTACCTTGCAGGATCTTGAGCGATACCTTACTGGCATGCAAAATGAGTGCCACTGTTCGATAGTTTGAACATCCTTTAGTGTTTCCCTTTTTTGGTATGGGGATATAAGTTGATTTTTTCCAATCTGATGGCCATTCTTGTGTTTTCCAAATTTGCTGGCATATAGCATGCATTACCTTGACAGCATCATCTTGCAAGATTTTGAACAGTTCAGCTGGGATGCCGTTGTCTCCTGCTGCCTTGTTATTAGCAATGCTTCTTAAGGCCCATTCAACCTCACTCTTCAGGATGTCTGGCTCTAGCTCACTGACCACACCGTCAAAGCTATCCCCGATATTGTTATCCTTCCTATACAGGTCTTCTGTATATTCTTGCCACCTTTTCTTGATCTCTTCTTCTTCTGTTAGGTCCTTGCCATCTTTGTTTTTGATCATACACATTTTTGCCTGGAATTTACCTCCAATGTTTCTAATTTTCTGGAAGAGGTCTCTCGTCCTTCCTATTCTATTGTCTTCTTCCACTTCCACGCATTGCTTGTTTAAAAATAATTCCTTATCTCTTCTGGCTAACCTCTGGAATTTTGCATTTAATTGGGCATATCTCCCCCTATCACTGTTGCCTTTTGCTTTCCTTCTTTCTTGGGCTACTACTAGTGTCTCAGCAGACAGCCATTTTGCCTTCTTGGTTTTCTCTTTCTTTGGGATGTATTTTGTTGCCGCCTCCTGAACAATGCTGCCAACTTCTGTCCAGAGTTCTTCCGGGACCCTATCTACTAAGTCCAGTCCCTTAAATCTATTCTTCACCTCCACTGCATATTCCTTAGGAATATTAGTGAGCTCATATCTAGCTGATCTGTGGGTCTTCCCTAATCTCTTTTGTCTGATCCTAAATTGTGCAAGAAGAAGTTCGTGATCGGAACTACAGTCAGCTCCAGGCCTTGTTTTTACCGACTGTACAGATGTCCGCCACATTTGGCTGCAAAGGATATAGTCAATCTGATTTCGGTGTTGTCCATCTGGTGAAGTCCATGTATAAAGCCGTCTCTTAGGTTGTTGGAAGAGAGTGTTTGTTATGCAGAGTGAATTGTCTTGGCAAAATTCTATCAGCCTATGTCCTGCTTCGTTTGTTCTCCCAGGCCATACTTACCTGTAATTCGAGGTGTCATTTGACTGCCCACCTTAGCATTCCAGTCTCCTGTGATGAAAATAACATCTCTTTTAGGCGTGTTGTCCAGTAGGTGCTGCAGATCCTCACAGAACTGCTCTACTTCAGCTTCTTCAGCATTTGTGGTTGGGGCGTATATTTGGATCACTGTGATGTTAGATGGCTTGCCCTGAATTCGAATTGAGATCATTTTGTCGTTTTTTGGGTTGTATCCAAGCACTGCTTTAGCCACTTTACTATTAATTATGAAGGCTACTCCATTTCTTCTGTGGTCCTCTTGTCCACAGTAGTAGATCTGGTGGCCATCTGATGTGAAGTGGCCCATTCCAGTCCATTTCAGTTCACTGACGCCCAGAATGTCTATCTTTAATCTTGACATCTCACCAATAGCCACATCCAATTTGCCCTGGCTCATAGATCTTACATTCCAGGTTCCAATGGTGTGTTGATCCTTAGAACATCGAATTCGCCCTTCACCACCAGCACCATTGGCCGCTAGCCGTCCTTTCGGCTTTGAGCTAGCTGCGTCATCACGTCTGGGGCTAGTTGAGCTCATCCTCTGTTCCTCCCCAGTAGCATTTTGACCATCTTCCGACCTGGGGGTCTCATCTTCCGATGGTATACCGACATATCTCTGGTTGTACTGATCCATTTAGTTTTCACGGCAAGAATACTGCGGTGGGTTGCCATTACCTTCCCCAGGGATCGCATTTAGTCTGACCTGTCTGTCATGACCTTCCCATCTTGGGTGGCCCTTCACGGTTTAGCTCATGGCATCATTGAGGTGCTCAAGCTCCAGCACCACGACAAGGTAACGATCCTTTGCTGAAGGTGGGTGTCTTAGAATGGCAAAAGTGCACAATTGTTTTTCTGAGCCAAGATCCATGTTTTGCTTTCAAAACAAAACATGGTCTTCTGGCAAAAAGTGAGCAGGACGAGGACTACCAATAACTTTGATTTGAATATGTTGGATTTTAATTTAAATGCCAATTGAATTAAATGAATCATATACAATTAATGTGACTCCTTGCAGTTTCAGCTGCCAGAATTATATCGTATGTAGAATATAACATCTCAAAAATCTTTAAACAACCTTTATAAATCAACTTGTCTGGCCCATAATTTCCAGTAAAACATCTTCCCTGCTATCTTCAAACGTGGATTATTCCACAGCATCAATTTCACATGTGATTCTGGGTCAAAACTTAACTGCTTACCTATTAATAACCAAATGTATCTAGCTACTTTCAAGGCTCATCTAGCCCTACTGAATTGAGACAATGGTTTGTTGTACCCTTAGTATCAACCTTAGTATCACCTGATACCAAGAATTAGAGCTTGATGTTATCACCGTACTGGTATAAAAAAAATGTAGATGTGCTGGCTACCTGTAGTTTGATGTCTTATGCTTTGTCTCACATCATTCAAGGACTATGGTTTATTTTATTCTGGAGAAGGCAAACCAGATGGGAGAAGTTGAACAGAATGCCAGGAACAAAAGGGATTTGATTGCTTTGTTCAAAAGCCTCCATGAATTATTGAATTAAGAAGCACTTGCATGCTTCAGAAGGAAAAGTTACCTAAGAGATAATAGAATCATCCATTGAAGATTGGGTTGATACATATGTCTAAACTTGCACAAAGGTGAATTTCTGAATTCACTAATCTAGAAGCCAGGTAGGAAAATATGTATTAATGTCATGTCCATCAGAGATCATAGCAGTATCATGGTTCTCAGTGACTCTCTCTTGTTTCTAGCTTCCTGTCCTTTATTTGAGGGTTATATTGGCAACCAAACTGCACGGTTTAGCAAAGAGTTATTTTATTGGGGAGAGTGAGTGTGTTATGGTTAAAAGGTTTGGGTTGTACTTACCTGGGCTTAAGACATTTTGTCTCATATAAAATTTTGCTTTAAATTATTGAGATTGTAGAGAGTAACCTATATGTAGTAATCATTTTCCATCCCCCATGAAAACCTGAAAGTGAAGACTTTTTGAGGTATATCTACTCTGGTATAGGTAATTATAACCATTTATGGCTCAGTTTTCTCCTGTTTATCCTCAATAAATCTATCCATTTCTGCTAATATTATTTGACATAATGTACATCCTATAAATTACAGCAGGTAAGATTCTGAAGTTAATGAAGACAATAGGCAGTATATTGGGCAAGGAACCATGATCCTCCCCATGGCTGAACTCCTCCCTAAAAATGAACTTTTTTCCTCCTCCTTTTGCATTTATTTATTTATTTATACACCACCCATCTTGAAAAATGACTCTGGGTGGCATGCTTCCCTTCTCATATATGCCAGCTAGCTAATTCCTTTTTGCTAATAGTCTCCTATCATGGTTTGGAAGAACTAAAAATGTACAGACATTAGAACTAATTGAAGTAATCAGGGCATATTCAGGATCCTGAAGTTCTATCTGTTCATTTCAGGGGACGGGAGGGGGGCATCATTCTGATTTCATTAGCTTTTAGAATGAGTGTTCATCTCTGATTTTGAAAAGGCTACAGGCTCTGTGCTTTGCATTTAAATGTTCCCCTGCCTGTTTAGTCATTCAGTTTTAGTCATTTGCATGATGCCATATGTTCTTGCAATGAAATAATCTGGTTTGCCATTCAAGTGAAGTGGCTATTAATATTTGAGGTGCTTGGCCTTTCCTGCCTCAGTTATGACTGTAACTGTTTCTGTTCTTTCCAACTGTGTGCAAAATAAAGGGTTAAGTAACACCACCCACCCAGATTTGCCTGTGCCAGCTAATATAATTTATTCAACCAATGTAGGTTAAATAAAACATCTTAGTGCTGTTCATGACCCAAGTGATCAGTGATTCTGTCTGGCTTGCTTTTTCTTTGAAAACTGATATATTACCACTTTTGCTATGACTTAAGTTCAGGATTATTCCGTTCAGTTTATTAATAGTATTTGCCATGGCAGGATTATAACAACAAAGATGTTTAAGTATGTCTGCATTTTAGCACTGTAAACTTTTATCAGTTCCCTATTTAAAAGTAGACTGCAGCACAGGATAGTACATTTCAATAAAATTCAAGTTTAAAACAGGCAAGACATATTTAAATCCTAAATATAAAATACAGGACAATATGCAATTTAGGGTACAATTAAACGAAGGAAAACACATTATAAGCACATTTTAGGATAAATATATTTCATAGTGGGGGGCAGGGTTTGGGAAGGAAAAAAGGGAGGAAATGTATTTGAATAACTTAACAAGAATAACATCATTAATACCATATACAAATAGAACAACATAGTTAAATAAAGAATTTATTTTGTTTGATATTTAAGAAATGTAAAATATATTTATGGGATGCTAATAGGTTATGCTCAGTGGTCATACGTAAAAGAATGGCAGAAGTATTGCAATTAGACCAACCTGACTATATAAACCCGGGCAAATGGATACAAGCTCCAGGAAAATCTAAAGCTATGCATATAGTTATTTGTATGTAATGATTGCCCCAGCCCCAAATACTCAGACTCACAAGAGGATGCTAAATGAAATCTGATTTATTAGAGTACTAAAAGCAATTACAGAGAAAGCTGAGAATGAGCAAAAGCGCGCCAAATACAAACTTAAACCCTTGCTTCAAACGTATCCCGCCTCCCTCATAACAGCCCCGCCCGGCACAGGTGCTAGCAATCGTCAGAGTTGCTAGCCTGGGAAAGTAACCTTGAGCGCAGTAGATAACACAAACACATTCCAAAGCAAAGCCAAAATATAATCGTTCCCATCCTCCCTAGACAAATGCAACACGCATCCAATTAATGACATGTGAAACGTTACGATGCATCGAATACATTGAAACGGCGCACATGACATACCGCCCTCCAAAAATACCCCTAGGGACCTGGTTTCGAGGGATAAGCGGAGTGGAAACGGGCCACTAAAACCGGGGAAGCCACATCTGATGCAGCGACCCACTCAGGATGAGGGAAATGCTTCCAAGGTACAGGCTATCATGGACTGGGAGAGTCCCCGTACCCGCAGGCAACTTCAAAGTTTCTTGGGGTTCAGCAACTATTACAGATTATTCATAAGGGGGTTCGCTGAGATTGCCTTGCCCCTAACGGACCTGCTTCGAACGAAAGGGGTGGGAGATACTAGGCGAGTCAAGAATCCAGGAGCGTTGTTGAGGTGGACGCCTGCTTGTCAGACGGCGTTTGAGCGGCTGAAAGCAGCTTTCGTCAAAGAGCCCATTTTACAACACCCTGATCCTTCAAAGCCCTTTGTTGTACAGGCTGATGCCTCCGATTATTCTATTGGCGCATTGTTGATGCAAAAAGACGAGGCAGGATGCCTCAAGCCCTGTGCGTATTTATCCCGCAAGTTCTCCGAAACTGAGAGGCGTTGGCATGTTTGGGAAAAGGAGGCATTTGCAGTGAAAGCTGCATTAGAGGCTTGGCGGCATCTGCTGGAAGGGGCTAATCACCCCTTTGAGGTATGGACTGATCATAAAAACTTGGAGGCACTTAGTACCCCTCGAAAACTGAGCCCTAAACAGGTTCGTTGGGCTCAATTTTTCAATCGATTCAATTTCGTTTGTCTTCCTTGGACAGGGGCCAGCGGAGTTAGGAACTGAGATTCTCAGCTTTATGTAATGATTGCCCCAGCCCCAAATACTCAGACTCACAAGAGGATGCTAAATGAAATCTGATTTATTAGAGTACTAAAAGCAATTACAGAGAAAGCTGAGAATGAGCAAAAGCGCGCCAAATACAAACTTAAACCCTTGCTTCAAACGTATCCCGCCTCCCTCATAACAGCCCCGCCCGGCACAGGTGCTAGCAATCGTCAGAGTTGCTAGCCTGGGAAAGTAACCTTGAGCGCAGTAGATAACACAAACACATTCCAAAGCAAAGCCAAAATATAATCGTTCCCATCCTCCCTAGACAAATGCAACACGCATCCAATTAATGACATGCGAAACGTTACGATGCATCGAATACATTGAAACGGCGCACATGACATTGTATATCAAACAGTATAGTTTTCTTTTTAAAGACAGTATTATTCATCCCAGTGGTAGGTCTGTTTTCGTTAAAGTTACAATTACATTGGGTTCAATCTATTGCCTAAATTCTAACCAATTAGAATTCCTGCAAACAAAATTACATTCTTTAAACTCCTTCTCTGAAGGTAAAATTATTATTGAAGTAGATTTAATATGCTTCTAGACATAAACATGGATTGTTCTAGTTATACGTCTGAATTTAAAACATAGCAATCTTTTAAGTTTCAAAAACTGATGAAAAATAATGGTTTGATTGATACTTGGCAAGTAATGAATACCAATTTTAAGGGATTTTCTTTTAACTAGTATTACTCAAAACCATATGGATTCTTTTAACATCTTAACTAATTCAAACAAATATAATGAAGCCCTATAGAAGGTAATCTGGGAAATCTTCAAGTGTCAATGGGTTTCCTGGAGAATTCTACAAAACATCTGGTAATATTGTACCAAGCATGCCACTCATTTTACCAACCTCAGAAGGATGGAAGGCTGAGTCGACCTGAGCCAGCTATCCAAGAATCCAGCTTCTGCTGGGATCGAACTCAGGTCATGGGGAGAGTTTTGGTTGCAATACTGCCACCTACCACTCTGTGCCACATGAGGCATTTATTAGTATACTTAATGCATTTTTTTTTATTTTATGTTTTATTCCTGCTTTTATTATTTTTACAAATAAGTCAAGGCAGAGAACATACCTAATATTCCTTTCTCCTCCTATTTTCCCCACAACAACAACCCTGTGAGGTGAGTTGGGCTGAGAGAGAGTGACTGGCCCAAGGTCACCCAGCTGGCTTTCATGCCTAAGGCAGGACTAGAACTCACAGTCCCCTGGTTTCTAGCCTGGAACCTTAACCACTAGACCAAACTGGTTCATTAAGAAGTTTTGTTGTGCAACAACAGAATGATCTCACTATATTTGTGTGTGTGTGTGTACACACACACTTTGTTCCTTCTAGTCAAAAATTCCTTCTGCGGAGAACAGGTACAATATATGAATTGACCCCTCACACTGATGTGAATACAGGAAAGGCCACATCAATTATGTATGAACTGAAAAGTACATTAATTGAATTTGTCATCAGGAATAGACAATCTGCTATATTTAAAACAAGAGCTCAGAATCTTCCAAGTAGGTTCCACTGACTCTGACCTGTTTTCTCAAGATGAAACTTACTCTCTAGATAAGCCTCATGAGAACTGACAAGTTGATAGCCCAGAAAAGAGAAAGAGTAGTGAGTGGTTGGTTCGAAATCAACATTTTTACAGAATTCACACATTTGTTAAGACTCAGCAGAATCATTTCTGGACAAATTGGCATGATTGCTTATTGCCACTGAAGATTTTGCAGGTATAAACTCTACAAGAAAGTTGTCTTCTTGCTACAATGTAAGAGGCAGCTCATAAATTCAGTTAGGAGAAAGACATTCTACTCCAGTAAGCTAACGTTAAAATATCATAATAGTTGCATCATGCAGAAACAAAGAAAAATGGGAATTGTTATGTAGGAATTGTTTCCACTGAGGATCTTTATAGCTTATCTTATGATCTAAACCAGTATATATGGTCTCTTCATTCATACGTTCAGGGATGCGGTGGCACTGTGGGTTAAACTGCTGAGCTGCTGAGCTTGCCGATTGGAAGGTTGGCAGTTCAAATCCGTGTGACGGGGTGAGCTCCCATTGCTAGGCCCAGCTCCTGCCAACCTAGCAGTTCGAAAACATGCAAATGTGAGTAGATTAATAGGTACCGCTTCGGCGGGCAGGTAACAGCGTTCCGTTTAGTCATGCCGGCCACATGACCACGGAAGTGTCTACGGACAAATGCCAGCTCTTCAGCTTGGAAATGGAGATGAGCACCGCCCCCTAGAGTCGGACACGAGGACTTAACGTCAAGGGAAACCTTTACCTTTACCTTTACCATTCATACGTTCAGTAATACTTACTTGATTAAAACAGTAATCAGATGCTTGTTCACACACAAGCCAATCTTCACAACAAGTGATAATAGATTGAGAATCCTCAGAAAATTATTTAACCTGTAAACTAGCCCAGTTCATTTCAGAGTGGGATAATCTATTAAAACATGGTGTAATAGGACACAAGTAAGTGATAGAGTTTAGACTACAACATTATAATGGCATATGTCCTAATAGCCAGGAACCACACTGAGACAAGAATAGGTCTCTAGTGTTTTATTACTGCTACATGACAGAAAATCCTAACAAACTGAAGAAGCGTGGGAAAAACTCAGACATATAAACCCCAAAGGCTAAGGCGGGCCTGATCTGTGTCTCTTTGAATGGCTACCTAATTCCTCAGTACTACGCATGTGCTTTACAGCCTGGATGGGAGCCCCCTGCTCGCCATCCTTACTCATGACATCACCCTCCCCTCCAGATTCACATTCCATTTCAGCCCCCTCCCCTCCAGAGGCTTGATAAGAGTCGACGTCTCCTTCTAAGGTCCCATGGGAACTGGGCAACGATGGAAAGTCTTCAAAGGAAAACTCCTCCAAGGACGAATCACTGCTGCTCTCCAGGTCTGATAACGCTTCTGGCCCAGGTGGCCGCTGCTGGAAAATAGCTAGATAATTAGAAGAGTCATCCCCCCTCCCCCCTGGGAAATGCACGCCTGAGGTGGAGGGCTGTGCCCCCCCCTCCTCTGTAACTGGAGTCAAGGCTTCAGGCGGGGGTGGAAGGTGCAAACTTACGAATTCCTCTGCCTGCTCATCCAAGTGAGGAATCTCTGGTAGAGTGTGAGGCTTGGGTTTGTGAGGGAAAAGCTGATGGAATCGATGAACCAGTGCTGGAGCATGTACATCTCTGGCATTCTGCCACATGCGCTCTTCCTCAGGGTACCCTTTCCAGTGTATGAAATATTGGATGCCCCTTCCCCTCCTCCTAGAGTCCAGAATTTCCTCAACTTTGTATTCCTCCTCCTCCTCCACAATTACTGGAGGTGGGGGGGCAGTTGCAATCGTAAGGCACTTGGGGGAGGGTCTTTGGCTAGCAATGATCTGTGAAACACTGGATGGACTTTCATGGATGCTGGTAGCTGTAAACGATAAGCCACTGGATTTATCTGCTGTACCACAGTGAAAGGGGCCACAAACTTAGAGTCCAACTTCTTGGAGGGCCTGGTAGAGGTCAGAAACTTGGTAGAGAGCCATACTTTGTCTCCTACCACAATCGCTGGCCCCTCTTGTCTGTGAGCATCTGCAGCTCTCTTGTAAGCACTCTTTGCCCTGTTCAGCTGCTCCTTTAACAACTCCTGTGCAGCTTATTGCTCTAAGAAAATCAGCCGCGGCTGGAACAGTTCCCTGCTGGGAGGAGGTGGGCAACACCCAAGGGTTAACCCCGTAGAGTGCCTGGAAAGGGGACATCTTGGTAGAGGACTGTACATAATTATTATATGTAAATTCTGCCATGGGGAGTAGGGCTGGCCAATTGTCTTGCTGATAAGTGGTGTAACACCTGAGATACTGCTGTAACCATTGGTTAATTTTCTCAGCTTGCCTGTTACTAGCAGGATGATGCGATGATGACAGGTGGATCTGGACCCCTAATGACTGGAAAAGGGCCCTCCAGAACCTGGAAGTGAACTGCGGGCCTCTGTCACTCACCAAGTGATTCACCATGCTTCTATACCTAAAAACATGGTCCATGAACAACTGCGCTATGGCTTGTGCAGATGGGAGGCCCTTGCAAGGAATAAAATGTGCCATTTTTGTGAAAAGGTCCACCACCAATAGTATGGAAGTCAGCCCCTGGACCAGGGGTAAATCAGTGATGAAATCCATGGAGATTGTATCCCAAGGCCTACTGGGGGTGGGTAGGGGTTGCAAGAGTCCTGTGGGCTTCCCTGGGAGAGACTTGGCTTGTCTGCAGGTGTGACAAGAAGCAACGTAACCCTTTATGTCTGCAGTCATCTTAGGCCACCAGTAGTCTCTCAGAGCTCTATGGAGAGTTTTGAAAACACCTCCATGGCCTGCCGTTTGATAGTCATGGCAAAGTCTCAGTACTTCTTCCCTCAATGAAGGGGGAATATATAATCGCCCATATGCCAGAGGATTCCTGCCTCCACATTGAATGGGGGGGCAGTGTTTTGTGGGCCCCTCTGGAGGTCATTCATCCTGGCCCTGGCATACAGGTCCTGTTGCTGCTGAGCTCTGACTCTTGTAAATAGGTCCTCTGCTTGTCTGCCTGTTGCTAAAATCTCTGTTTGGTTCCCCCTCATAGAGTGATCAAAGTTGTGATGTTGTAATAAAGTAGCCTGAACCTCCTGGTGAGTGGTGGGGGTTGCCTGAAAGGATCAAGACAGGGTGTCTGCCAAGCAGTTTTGCACCCCAGGCACATAAGAAATAACAAAATTGAAACAGGAGAAAAATTGGCTCCATCTGATTTGGCATGGGGTGAGGAATCTGGTGTTTTGTAGAAGCTGTAAATTCTTGTGATTAGTACAAACTTTCACAGGAAAGGTTGCACCTTCTAGCCAGTGCCTCCACTCTTGGAATGCTGCTTTAATTACCAGCAACTCCTTGTTAAAAACATCATAGTTTCTCTCTGCTGGTGAGAGCATGCGTGAAAAAAAGGCACACGGAAGCAATGTATTCTTGGTTTTGTTTGTATATTGCAATAACACTGCCCCAATGGCAATATCAGAAGCATCTGAATGCATTATGAATTGCTTCGTGGGATCAGGGTGTCTTAACAGCAGCTGGGATGCAAAGTGTTGCTTAAATTCTTGGAAGGCTGCTTGCTCTCTCTCCCCCCAAATGAAGTTTGATCCTTTCTTCAAAAGCTGTGTGAGGGGTCTAGCCCTTTCACTAATTTTTTTATGAACCGCCTGTAGAAATTGCAAAATCCTAGATATCTTTGTACTTCTTTAACATTTTGGGGAGGTGGCCAAGAGAGAATTGCCTGGGCCTTAGAAGGATCCATGGATATGCCTTCTGTTGATACCTTATAGCCCAGGAAATATAATTCAGTTAAATCAAAGGCACACTTCTCTAGCTTGGCGAATAGCTTGTTCTCTCTCAGTCTTTGTAAGACATTACGTACATGGGTTACATGAGTTGTAGCATCCTCAGAGAAAATTAATATGTCATCTAGATAAATGACCAGATACTTATCTAGTAAATCAGAAAAAAAATGATTCATAAATCGGGAAAATATGGCTCCTGCATTAGACAAGCCAAAGGGCAAAACAAGGTACTCAAATTTACCAAACCTGGTGTCGAAGACAGTTAGATATTCGTGCCCCTCTTTCATCCGGATCAGATTGTACACATTCCTGAGATCCAACCTTGTAAAAATGAGTGCTTTCTGTAAGCAATCCAGCAGATCAGAGATTAGAGGCAGCGGGTAAGGTTCTTTTTTTGTGAGTTTATTTAAAAAACTGAAATCGTGGACCACTCTCATGGGTGTCTCCTGGTTTGCAGGTGCCAACAGGTCAGGCTTCTTTGGTACAAAGAAGGTAGGAGCAGACGCTGGGGAAGTAGATGGTCAGATGAACCCCTTTTGGAGATTAGAGTCCAAGTAATCCTTTAAGGTGGCTAGTTCCTTGGGAGACATGGGATATTGTTTCCTTGCTGGAATCCTGGCTCCTGGTATCAACTCAATGGTGCAATCACAGTCCCTATGGGGGGGTAGTGCTGTGGCCTCTTGTTCGCTGAAACTGTCTGCGAAATCTGCATACTTGGCTGGCAACTGGACCCCCCCTGCTTCCGTGACTGCGTTGGTTGCTGGAGAGCGGAGAGCGGCTTGAATCTTGTTGTGCTGGCATTCCTTAGCTGGGAAAGAGATTGCTCCTGTAGTCCAGTTCAGCAATGGGTTGTGGATCCTCAACCAAGGCGTGCCTAGGATTACAGGCACATTAAGTGATGCAGTAACATAAAGCTGGATCCACTCAGTGTGGTCTCCCGTTCTCAGTTGCACCGGTTCTGTGAACCTTCTAATCGGCCCTGCCTTGAGGGGCTGGCCGTCAATGGTCTCCACTTCTATGGGACATGGCAATTCTATGGTCGGGATGTTGAAGTCTTGTACGGTCTGCACATCAATAAAATTGGTTGAAGCTCCGGAATCCACAATGGCCTCTAGCTTGACCTGGTGCTCTGGGTTGACGTGCATTATTACTGTTAAGTAGTAAAAGGATTGCCTGGAATCCTTGGAATGAGCCCTCCTTAATTGATTGATGGTCTCCCTGCTGAGCTCTGTGGAGGGAGACCGACAGAGTTTCCCTGGTTGGAAGCAGAGGCGGAGATGGCTCTTGTTTCAGCTGCTTGCCCTGGGGGTCTTACTGAAGTTGCTTGGCTTCTCGCTGGGCAAGCTCTCACCATGTGCCCCTGGGCTCCACAGTAAAAACAGAGGGCTCTCTCTCTCTGCCTCTCAGCCTCAGAAATAAGCCTCCTGTTCACCCCGATCTGCATCGGCTCCTCTGGTCCTGAGTGAGTGGATGCTACGGAGAGAGCTGGAAATCCTGGAAGCGCTCTGAGGGCCCTGTTTCTCCCCGGCTGCATCTGTCTGAGCTCTTCTAGCCTGGCATCTATGACCACAGACAACTGATATAAGGCTTCTAGGTTAGCTGGTGTTCCCTGGCGCACTAATTCATTCTTAATTTCTTCATCCGGCCCCTGTTTGAATTGGTCTTTTAATGCACTCTCATTCCAGTCCATATCTCCTGCTAACAACTTGAAATCAGAAATGTAGATTCCCACCCTCTTATTACCTTGCTTGAGCTTCCGAATTTCCTGGCTGGCAGTGACCTCTCTGATCGGGTCGTCAGAGTGTGCTCGGAATCCTGCCAAAAAGTTCTGGTAGTCGTTGAGAATCGGGTCGTTGTTCTCCACCATGGTAATAGCCCATTTGGCTGCTGGTCCCTTTAGCAGACTTAGGATGAAGGTGACTCTGGTTCTGTCTGTGGGGAACTCTGCCGGTCTGCTGTCGAAAAACATTGTGCACTGTGTGAGAAAAGTTCTCAACTGTCCTGCTTCTCTTCCAAACTTCTCTGGTAGACTTCCCTGGGATCTCAAGACTACTGGCGGAGCTGCTGCTGCTGCTGCTGGCGCCGGTTGTGGGTTAATCGGAGCTGGTTGTTGTAACTGCTGTAGCATGGCAGCTTGTAATGTGTTGACCTGTAGATCTACCTGTTGTTGGTGTTGTTGCAGGGCTGCTGCCAATTGTTGGATGGCGAGCCAAATTTCTTGGTTTTCTGAAGACATTTCCAAATGTCTCCCTTTTAATTTCTTTGTTCCTCTCTCTTTTGATGGGAGTATCAGTTTGTTAGGATTGATGTCCTAACAGCCAGGAACCACGCTGAGATGAGAATAGGTCTCTAGTGTTTTATTACTGCTACATGACAGAAAATCCTAACAAACTGAAGAAGCATGGGAAAAACCCAGACATATAAACCCCAAAGGCTAAGGCGGGCCCGATCTGTGTCTCTTTGAATGGCTACCTAATTCCTCAGTACTACGCATGTGCTTTACAGCCTGGATGGTAGCCCCCTGCTCGCCATCCTTACTCATGACAGCATAGGGCCATTGTAAGTGTCATAGGGCCAGGTTACTTGAAGGACCATCTGTCTTCCACAGTATCTGCCCAGCTGATTCAATCTGGCAGGGTTGGTGTGCTCCAGGTCCCATCAATTAAACAATGCCATCTGTCTGGACCTCAAAGCACACCTTCTCTGTAGCAGCACCAGCCCTCTGGAATTTCCCCCGAAATTCAAATGGCTCCCACCCTACTGGTATTTTGAAGGGCTCTAAAGACCCCAGGCCTTTGGAGAGAGTGATTGGCACTCCTTTCTTCCTTTTTGTTCCCCTCCAGGTTTGTTTTCTTTGCCATTGTTGTTCTTTTGTGTTGTACTGTTTCTGTCTTTTTCCTACTGTTCTTTGTTTTTAAATGTTTTAACCATTGTAAATCACCCAGAGTCACTGGGTGAGCATATAAATTTAATAAATTAAATTGTTGTTCTTGTTCTTGTTCTTGTTATCGTTTGATATAAGATTATAACTAAAGCACAATATAAATAACTGATAAGACATACAGTATTTTCTTTTAATTTATAGTGGCTACTGCATGCTGTAAGACATTATAGGAGATATATATGTCCAAACAACAAATCAAATCCAGAAACTCCCCCCTTTTCTTTTCTAGCTTTCTTTTGGTCTTTTTCTGAGACCTTCTAGACTATCAGCCTTGCTGTCTTCCAGTTCTGTTCAACCTAGTTCATAAGGCCACTGAGATGGGTATGGACTGTTCTGACTATATGTAAATATTTTCAGATATTAAAATACCATGGACATGAGCATAGCCATATCCCTATGAGTCTAGAACTCATAGAGAATTGTCAGCTAATCAATGCTAGCCCTTTATGCCATGACAATGGCTGTTAGCTAAGCAAGAGATCCATTCACCCATCTGTGCTTGCTTGCTTTCCTCTCAAAACAGCCACTGGTTTCTGATCTCAGCCTCTCAGGTGTTACTAGGTTTATGACTAAATGTCTTACTTCCTTTATGAAAAATAAAAGAAAATGTCAGTTTCTCCCCTCTCCTGCACACCATGTAGTACAGCACCTAAAATTGTGAACTTTTATCTGTTGTTTTGCACACAATCTCAGAGGAAGTTCAAAGTGCAAAAGAAGTTCAGATGAACATTTCCCCATTGTGTTGCTAGCAAATGTCTGTTGCTTTCTGAACCCCTGCGAACTGTGATGCAGCCATTCAAGCAATTCTGCCTTTGGGCAAGTTTTCCAAATAGCTATGGCCATGCCGGCCCTTTGGCATGCCAAGTAAGGCAAGAACATGGAAGAAAGGAAGAAAGGGTTGGTTGTATACATATTGGAAGATCAGGTGCTGAACTTGGGAGGAAGGAGTAAAGCATAATCCCTGGAAGGGAAGGAAAAGCAAGAATGCCCTTCAGTGGGAACATACACCATCCTTGAAACGTAAGGCAGTGATACATGCCCATTTGTGAAGCAGCAGTTGTTGGGCTGTTACTAGGATTTCCCTATCCATAGATGCAAATAGTACTGGCATAAAAATATATCACAATTGTAGGTCCCTAGCTATTATGCTAAGCAATCAGTAAGGGGCACGTTTTACCCCAGTGTGGAATGGCATCTTCATCGCAAAGGCTTCTCTTCCTTTCACTGCCAAGGACTGCAATGAGCTTGATCCTCAGTTCCTTCCTCCCTCCCTCCCTCCCTCCCTTTCACACTGCCTCTAGGTACCTCTTAATGACAAGATGCCATGTACGGAGAAGCTTCTGTGTACATACCTTGAAATATGCTTCTGAATTTTCAACTAGTGGTTCCAAGGCTTACCTCATCTGCAGAGCAATCACCATTCTTCCAGCTTGGATTTCTACAATAAGTGGAAGCAAAGATAAACATAAACTGTTTGCTGCCCATCAATTTTCCATTTTTATTAATATGTATGTATGTATGTATGTATGTATATTCCCACTAAGATAAGCTATGTACATACTTATATTAAAATATTGGCTTCAAGAATGAAAAATTCCATCAACATTCTTTAGTTAATGGAAATACTTATTTCAGTACTAGGTCAGTTATTAATGTCCATCCTTCTCCATTGGCTTAAAGGCAGAGAGAATATAGGTTAGAGACCCTTAGAGCACATTTTGAGGATACATAAGGAGTCTACAGGAGGCAAGATGGGATAAATTGGGTGATGAACTAGAACCTTACAGCCCTGTATGAGTCTAGGCAGAAGGAGAGCTATTATTTGTTGTTCAAAACTGGGTGTAATCAGATGCCAAGTGCACTAACTTTGCTTTCAGTCCACTTCCTCCCTATGGGAATGATATGAAACTACGAATCTTACGGCCTTAAAAATCCAGCCCACGTTTTTGAACTGTTACCATTTTAGTTTGTTCCTACTTTGTTTGATGAATGATGAAGAGTTGTGAAAAATCTAAAAGCTTGCACACACTTCAGCATTAATTTGATTGGTGCTAATTAAGCATTAACTGATTATAGATTTTTATATTTTTTCTGTGGAGCAATATAGCAATTATTGTTTTTATCTACCTAATATAGACAGAAACATGTAGATGATAAAACCCGAACTTTCCCAGCCTGGGTTGCAGAACAATCTTCTAACATTTAAAATATTTACATTCATGTTTATTTCTGGGCTTAAAATGATGGGGGAATAATTCATATTCATATCTGAATTGACATGTAAACTCATTTGTGTATACCACTACATGGTTTTAAAAAATGTTTGCTTGCCTAGCTTACTAAATGGGAAAAATGCTAACCCAACCTAGGGGGTTTGATCAGAATCCAAATATTATATAAAATATTATATAAATAATTATTTATAATATACTGTATATAATGTATAATACATATTATTTATGTATGTATTTATTTATGCAAAATATTATATGAGTAATTATTTATTTATATAGTTTATATATATAATTTATAGCATATTATTTATTTATTTATATAAAATTATATAATTGATTGTTATATAAATAAACAATAAATAAATAAAATATAAAAATATTATATTAAAATAGAGTCAGTTTGGTCTAGTGGTTAAGGCCCTAGTCCCGCCTTTGGCATGAAAGCCGGCTGGGTGACCTTGGGCCAGTCCCGCCCCCTCAGCCCAAGAGCCAATCAGACGTAGTAGGAGAGTTCTAGTCCCGCCTTTGGCATGAAAGCCGGCTGGGTGACCTTGGGCCAGTCCCGCCCCCTCAGCCCAAGAGCCAATCAGACGTAGTAGGAGAGTTCTAGTCCTGCCTCAGTCATGAAAGCCGGCTGGGTGATCTTGGGCCAGTCACTCTCCCTCAGTCCAACTCACCTGACAGGGTTGCTGTTTTGGGGAAAATAGGAGGAGGAAGGAGTATTAGGTATGCTTGCCACTTTGAGTTATTTATAAAAAAATATAATAATAAAGGCAGGATTAAAAAATCTAAAAAATATGTTGTGGACCATTATTCTGAGATTAAATATAGACATTCTGTATAAAAATTAGAATACAGGCAGATAGAAAGTGGGAACAGAGAAAGCCATCTAGAAGTAGTATAAAATGGATTTGTGCAGCTCTGTCAAACTCTTGTGCTATACATACATACTTCTGTTTTATTACTGATCCCCTTATAGTACTGCTGCTTCAGGAAAAGGTTTAGGCATTTGAACATAGATCCTGAATACAAGGCAATACAATACAAGGCAAGGCAAGGCACATACTGTTTTGTTGCAGGGGATCAATTTTATTAACTTCAGCAGAGGACATCCACCACAAACGTTGAACTGCAGAGCTGGCAAATGTTTCTTAGAAGGCAGGAAGTGCCTGGCAAGTTGCTGTCTTCCCCCAATTTATCAGCAAAATTGACCCCCAACTTGGAGTCTGAGAGCTACTTGCCCATCTTTATCTATTTCTACCCACATTTATCTTATACTTTTGTTGAGTAAGTCTTGCCTGCAGCATTACCACCTTCCTTCAAATCCCAGGACTTAGGATGTGTGATGCAGACTAGCCACAAAGACAACCTTCCTGGGCCTAAAACCCAAGTGCCAGGTTTATGGAAGACTCTTCTTCTCAGCACCTCCAGAGTGTTCACTATTAATTGTGAACTCATTCCTGTTTGCCTTATTGATCATCCACACATTGCCACTAACATTAATTCTGCATATCTATGCAGGGCAGGCACAGAGCCAATCTCAGGCAAGGGGAAAGGGCAATAGGGAGGGAGGAAGATAAGCAAGTACAAGTCTTTCATAAACCCTTCCTACCAATAGCCTTATTAGCCACAAGTAAAGCATGGGCCATGCCTTTTTTCTCCCCAGGCCAAGCACTATGTTGCATTTTATTAAATCCCAGGAATGTTTATAGGGAGGACAAACTTGATGATAACCTAATAAAATTTAGGTGACTTAAAAGTGCTGCTGGGGGCCCAATAGATGCCACTGTCTGGTAATAGAAGGTGAGAAATTAGTTGTGACAAGCAGGGCAATCCAAGGCATAACTAAAAATTTTAGGTATGTTGCACAGAGAAGACAGTTATCCATATATTCATTGATATCAATATATTTGCACTTAAGAATGGACCATTTAATTCCATTCACTTTTTCACGCAGTTTATTTAATTCACACTTTCTGAACCTAAATATGAATCAAAACATAGTTCTAAACCTGTATTTGTAGTTTTCCAAATATTGCCGTACAGCTTTCAATATAAAAAGATCAACAAAAAAATACCTACAATAATGGATGTGGAAATATCCCTGAAAATCCCTATGTTAAACAAAATATTAATACTAATATTATTAAATAATGACAGTGATAATAGTGGTAGTGATGGTGATTACAATTCTTGGACAATTTTTAAACTTTGGGATAAAACTTGAATTGATCCTGAATTACCAGCATTTGCTGAACATTCTTGTCAGCCCTTCCAGGTAAACCAGACAAGAAACACAATTAGATGAACTAATTCTACTTTATTGTAAGGCTACATTAACAGAATCTTGCAAGTCTGAAGGTACAAATCTCCCACCCTCCCTATTTATCACCTGAGTGGTCAGGGCGAGTCCTGCCTAAGTTTCTTCTTTAGACCATTACCCTCTCGTGGACTCCCTGTCCTTTTATGTGATCATTCCCTAGGCAGCATCTCTTCCCTCTGTTCTCCAAGGTCGCCCTCCCATTCCATCACAATTCTTCAAGAAATATATGCATGCATGTATGTACGTGTGTGTTTGTGTGTGTGTGTGTACACACACACACAAAAAAACCATGAAGAAGTATCATTTTAAGTTTGTAAAAATGAGACTCTGAGTGAAACAAAACTTGAGCAATTTACCCATCACCATCTTAAGGTACAACAAGATTCCCAAATGGTTTAATTCTGAGAAATTAAAAAGCCAATTTTAGCCTGCATAACATAAGGCATTAGTGCCACAGTTCCCAGACTGTGCTTCAGTGCTGTGGGGCACTGCAACAAACTCACAAGGGAACTGTGGGATACTTTACTACTTAATAAACAGAACTGTTAATGAGTTTACCATATAAGTTCGTATTTAAGACACTGTCAGGTGGATTAGGCTCCTCACATTTTAAGAGCATCCTAAAATCTCTGGAGAAGGCTCTAATGTTGGGAAAGGTAGAAGGAAAGAGAAGACAGTGTCCAGCAGCAAAGTGGATAGTTACAGTGGTGATGGGTGCAAATTTGGAAAACCTGAAGGACCAGAAATTCTATCTGTGTGGTCGCAAAGAGTCAACACCAACCTGATGGCACATAATCAATCAGTATGCACAGTGAGTTCCACCATTGCCAATCCTAAGCTGGATGAGAAGAAGGGAGGCTGGGTGTTGAGCTAACAACCTGAGCCCATAAAAACTGAAACCACTAAATAAACAACTGAGGTACAATCAAATACACAAAATCCTGGCTCAACCCCTGTGACAATGCTGGATGAAAACCACAAGGATGTTCACTGACTTTTGAGGAGCTTAATTCTAAGCGCCAAAATCATCACAAAAATTGGAACAAGGGCTGTATTAACACT
The DNA here is from genome assembly GCF_035149785.1 of Candoia aspera. Classification (NCBI taxonomy): domain Eukaryota; kingdom Metazoa; phylum Chordata; class Lepidosauria; order Squamata; family Candoiidae; genus Candoia; species Candoia aspera. Next base: position 124,446,095 of record NC_086153.1, on the reverse strand, counting down.
ATCCAAGTGTAAAAAATTAGCAAACTAATTTCATGAATTTAACAGCCATCAAACCAACTTCCAGGGTGTTAGTGAGATGAGATGGGTAGGAAGTGACAGGCTACTCTGCAATGACAAAACTGTTTTGTTCTCTGGGAATGATGATCAGCATGGGATTGGTGTTGAGCAAGGAAAGGACAAGACATTGATTGGATGGAAGTCAGTGAATGAATGTATTATCACAGTGAGATTCCAATCAAAGTATGTGAATACAATGGTTATCCATGCATACACACCATCCAAGGATGCAGATGAAGCTGAAAAAGACACTTGTACAGGAGCTCAAAACCGCATACATAGTATTCCCTCTATTTTCTCCACAACAACAACCCTGTGAGGTAGATTGGGCTGAGAGACAGTGAGTGGCCCAAAGTCATCCAGTAAGCTTCTGAGGCTGAGGGTGGAGTAGAACCTGGGTTCCCCCACTTTAATGAAACACCTTCACAAGTGTAATGCATTGTATTTTATACATAGGTGGGAAAGAATAGTCTGAATTGGCTAATTAATAGAGAAAGATAGTTTTCCATATCTGGCTGGGGGAAAAAAGGAAAGAGTGATGGTAATGATGATGGTATTGGATGCTGGATTTGAATGGGGCAGGTTCAGTAATATTTCCCTCCAGAAATAGATATAATGCTGGTTTATTTAAGCAAAACTCAGTTTCCTCTTGTATATGCCTTTGCAAGTGAACACATACAATACTCTTAAAAGAAATATGATAAAATAATCTTGCCATCCCAAATATACTCCAATGAATCCAGTAGGATTTACTTCTAGGTAAGCACAAATAGACTTACACTTTAAGTAACTCCAGTGCTAATACTTTAAAGTATTAAGTTATACTTGTTTTGAAAGAAAAATGTTAAATGCAGTCTCTCTTGCATTGGAGCAAATTGATATTAATTTCAAGTGTGGTCATCACAGAGAGGTGAAAATGTTCAAAGCACATTCAAAGCATTTAACTGGATGTCTTCTTATGGATATTCATTGTGAGACACATTTGCATTAGCTAGCAGAAGCCTGAGTGGGTTAAAAAGAATCATTAACTAAATCCCATTTTGTAAATGTGAAGATGTACAGGTTGGGTTAGGGAGAAAAACTGCTCTGCAAAGGGACTTAATGGAATAACTACTGTTGCTTTCTACAGACATTTTCCAAGTAATTCCCAAATCAATGAGCTAAAAAGTTATCCTCCACTGTGTGGTAAAAAACCAGCCTTGAAACTATTAGCACCACTGATTGCAAAAGATTCTGCTTTTCTTTTTCTTTCTTTCTTTCTTTTTCTTTCTTTCTTTCTTTCTTTCTTTCTCTTTCTTTCTTTCTTTCTTCTCTCTCTCTCTCTCTCTCACACACACACACACAGAGACAGAGAGAGAGAGAGAGAGAGAGAGAGAGAGAGCGCGGTGGGATATTTAAACAGAAAATACACACAAAAATCAAGCAGTTTATTCAAGTGGGAGAGACTTAATACTTTGTTCCTGTTCTATCTATCTATCTATCTACCTACCTACCTATCATAACTTTATTAATTTTTTAAACAAGAAAGATAAAAACTAACAGAAACTAATGTCTAAGATAAGGAAAAGAAAAAAAGTAAAGAAAGAATGATGAAACAAAGCCAAAAGTGCAGGGAAGAAAAAGAAGAAAGAAAAGAGAAATATAAAGAAATGACTACTGATTTTCTTTTACAAGAGTTATAGATATAAATTTAAACTGAATTCTTACTCTAAAGTTTCTAATCATCAAATCCATATATCATAATTCCATTTTTTTCCTGTTTCACTCAAAAAGTCCAGAAAAGGTGTCCAATCAACATCAAATTTAATCAGTGTCTTTTCTCTAATCAGAGATGTCAATTTAGCCATCTCAGGAAGCTTCATCATCTTCACAATTCATTCTTCCAATGTGGGTATTGTCAAATCTTTCCACAGTGTACATATAAAAGTCTTGCTGTTATCATATATAAAAACAAAGTTCCATGAGTTTTTTCCAAGTCTTTATCAATCATTCCCAAAAGAAACATCTCTGGCTTCAGTTGTATATTAATCTTCAGAATCTTCAAAATTAATGTATGTATTTTAATCCAATTTTTTTTTTAGTTTATTTACATGTCCACCAAGCATGATAAAAAGTCCCCTCTTGTTCACATTTCCAGCACAGATTCGAAGCACCTTTATACATTTTAGATAATTTTTCCAGTGACAATACAAACAATACATCACTTTATAAAATTCTCTTTAAGATTATAACATAATGTAAATTTCAGTCCTTTCATCCACATATTCTCCCATTGTTCTATTTGGATGTTATAATCAAACTTTTTGGCCTATTGTATCATACATCCTTTCAGTTGTTCTTCTTCTGTTTCAGATCTCAGTAAAAGTTATACATTTTAGCAATAACATGTTCATCACTTGTACATAATTTTGTTTCAAATTCAGTCTTATAATATTCAAAACCAAAAGTCTTTTTATCTACTTTAAATCTTTCTAATAATTGTACATAAGAAAACCATTGACACGTGTATCCTTCTAATGTCAAATCTTCTCTTGAATTCATTTTGAATTCTCCCTGGGAAGATTCTAATATATCAGCATAAGTTAAGTTTTTATGTGGTACTTTATTCCTGTTCTTGAATGGTGCTGCATACCATTTTTCCCAACTGTTTTCCCCCTCCTCCACTGGCAGTCCCTGCCTCTCTTTTTCTGTTGAGGATGCTGCAATAGCTTGCTGCACTTTTATTGTTTATTATTCCTGCTAGCAACTCTGGTCAACTCACTTCCCTCTGGCACGCAGCCTAACAGTATCTGTGCCATCTGCTCCCTGCTCTTTCAGGCATGCTCTGAGCAATGGGAAGCATTGTATAAGATCATTGAGATCGGTCTGGCAATATAATAATATGAACTTTGGCAACCAGGTAGGGCTAACTATGTCTTCAGCTTCAGCTGAAAGAAGTTTGAAAGACATCCCCTGGTTTCATTTAGCTTTGTTAGTTCTCACTTTTTTTCCAGTCCAAAGAAGCAACAACACTGGTTTGTGCAATGCAAGAGCCTTAAAACAAGCTGTAAAGAGGTGTGGTTGTGGATAGATTTGTTCCAGATATGTTCTTTAAGAAGTCTCTGAGGTAGTTATGTTCACAACTGAATTCCTTACCCAAAAGAAGTGGCTCTTTAAAGGGACATCTGCATGCATCTGTGTTCTTTTTCATCCTGATGCCTTGACTGACATGTGTAGGTCAACTTGGTCATATAAGAGCTGACTGTACACATCAGAGTACAGAGTATAGATTTAATTCCAAATCAGAGCAGATAGGATTATGGTATAAGAATGATGTATCCTCCTTCCCCTCCTCCTCCTCCTCCTCAAAAAAACGCTACTAGGAGTTCTCCATTTTTTAACCACGGAATACATATCACTTTCTTTATTGCAATGCTAAAATATTGCATTAAAATTATTCCATTTCATTTTGTTTCAGCCCTTTGCACACTTGTAATGGAAAAAGTTTATATTTATTATCAGATTTTATGAAGGTTCATTTTTCATCCTTGATTTCTGCACCTCTCTGAGATTTCATAACAAGCACCATTGTCACAGTACTGGCTACTTTGAGTGTAATTTGCAATTTTATTCCTATTTTAATATTTCTTTAATCAAGGTGCACCATACCTCACTCATGTTAGTATCGATCATGCCGATGACTTGAATTTTTATGGAACTCTGCTATTTTCATTTTAAGTCAGAGAGAGGGGCTTCTTAGAGCTTGCCCTTGGAAGCAATCCTAAATCAAAACAAAGGCACTAATGTGTACCTACTTTATGTCCAACAGCTGCAGCTCACCGTATTGTCCACATCAGATAGGCAGATATCTTCAGGCCTGAGTAACTCTTGTTACTTCAGCTAAATGCTGGCAGCAAAACTTCCTGACTCTAGAGACTGGGAGCATTTTTACATCAACAGTCTTTTTACCTTATTCTCACAAGGTAGTTTGATATTGACCCACAATTGTCAATATAAAATGACCTCAAAATACAGAGAACACTAGGATCCAGTGTGCTTATTCCCCTCAGCTTGCCCAGTATCTTTGCTTCTCACTATACTTTTGTCTGCATTTGTCTATTGGCTTGCAAAGCGGAATCTGAAAAGTTACCTTGATGGGCAGCTATGAGAGGAAAGACTATCTGTAAAACAAACAAACAGACAAAAACATTAATATCCTCCTATGTCTTCCTAGCTACTTCACTACCATTCCTCTATTGCATGTTAAAGCCCCATGAGTGATAAAGAAGAAACAAGAACATGCCAGCCTTTTGGCAACCAGTCATATTCGCCTGGATAAAGGAAATAGTTCTTAAAAATGCATATAAGAAGAAACAAGATGAGGAACAGGAACCAGAAATTCTGTGGAAAAGAAAGTAACAGGCTGATGAACTCATGATCTGAGGAACAAGGCAAAGCAAGAGTTCCTTCCAATGAGAAAACAGACTTCCCACAATATCTGCAAAACTGTAGTGATTCCAAAGGAAACATTGGTTTTGCTGTGGCTACAGATAAAGAAAAACAGAGTCAGAAATGGATTAAATAGACAGTCCAGAATAATCACTTCAGAACCATTCTCAAAGTGGTGCAAAGCATTCATAGATAGACAGACAGACAGACAGACAGACAGACAGAGATAATGCTGATGATGAAAGGTGAAAGGTCCCCTGGGCAAGCACCGAGTCATGTCTGACCCTCTGGGGGACACCGCTTTCATGATGTTTTCTTGGCAGGCTATAGCGGGGTGGTTTGCCATTGCCTTCCCCAGTTGCCACCTTCCCCAGCAAGCTGGGTACTCATTTTACCAACAACCTCGGAAGGGTGGAAGGCTGACTTGACCTGAGCCGGCTACCCGAGAATTCAGCTTCCTCTGGGATCGAACTTGGGTCATGGGGAGAGTTTCGGTTGCAATACTGCCGCCTACCACCCTGCGCCACACGAGGTTCATGTATATGTATATGTATACGTATACGTATGTAAATGTATATGTATATGTATATGTATATGCACAGTATATGTATATATATAAATTTTATTCTTCAGTAAACTATCGTTACCTTGTGCAGAAGCTTCAGCACCTCAATGATGCCATGAGCTGAACCATGAAGGGCCACCCAAGACAGGAAGGTCATGACAGAGAGGTCAGACTAAATGCGATCCCTGGGGAAGGTAATGGCAACCCACCTCAGTATTCTTGCCGTGAAAACTCAATGGATCAGTACAACCAGAGATATGTCGGTATACCATCGGAAGATGAGACCCCCAGGTCGGAAGATGGTCAAAATGCTACTGGGGAGGAACAGAGGATGAGTTCAACTAGCCCCAGACGTGATGACGCAGCTAGCTCAAAGCCGAAAGGACAGCTAGCGGCTGACGGTGCTGGTGGTGAACGGCGAATCCGATGTTCTAAGAATCAACGCACCATTGGAACCTGGAATGTAAGATCTATGAGCCAGGACAAATTGGATGTGGTTTTTGGTGAGATGTCAAGATTAAAGATAGACATTTTGGGCATCAGTGAACTGAAATGAACTGGAATGGTCCACTTCACATCAGATGGCCACCAGATCTACTACTGTGGACAAGAGGACCACAGAAGAAATGGAGTAGCCTTCATAATTAATAGTAAAGTGGCTAAAGCAGTGCTTGGATACAATCCAAAAAATGATAGGATGACCTCAATTTAAATTCAGGGCAAGCCTTCTAACATCACAGAGATCCAAATATAAGCCCAAACCACAGATACTGAAGAAGCTGAAGTAGAGAAGGTCTATGAGGATCTGCAGCACCTACTGGACAATACGCCTAAAAGAGATGTTATTTTCATCACAGGAGACTCGAATTCTAAGGTAGGCAGTCAAATGACACCTGGAATTACAGATAAGCATGGCCTGGGAGAACAAAATGAAGCAACACATAGCCTGATAGAATTTTGCCAAGACAACTCACTCTGCATAACAAACACTCTCTTCGAACAACCTAAGAGACAGCTTTATACATGGACTTCCCCAGATGGACAACACCGAAATCAGATTGACTACATCCTTTGCAGCCAAAGATGGCAGACATCTATACAGTTCGTAAAATCAAGACCTGGAGCTGACTGTAGTTCAGATCACGAACTTCTTCTTGCACAATTTAGGATCAGACTAAAAAGATTAGGGAAGACCCACAGATCAGTTAGATATGAGCTCACTAATATTCCTAAGGAATATGTAGTGGAGGTGAAGAATAGATTTAAGGGACTGGATTTAGTAGATAGGGTCCCAGAAGAACTATGGACGGACGTTCGCAACATGGTTCAGGAGGCAGCAACAAAATACATCCCAAAGAAAGAGAAAACCAAGAAGGCAAAATGGCTGTCTGCTGAGACACTAGAAGTAGCCCAAGAAAGAAGGAAAGCAAAAGGCAACAGTGACAGGGGGAGATATGCCCAATTAAATGCAAAATTCCAGAGGTTAGCCAGAAGAGATAAGGAATTATTTTTAAACAAGCAATGCGTGGAAGTGGAAGAAGACAACAGAATAGGAAGGACAAGAGACCTCTCCCAGAAAATTAGAAACATTGGAGGAAAATTCCAGGCCAAAATGGGTATGATCAAAACCAAAGATGGCAAGGACCTAACAGAAGAAGAAGAGATCAAGAAAAGGTGGTGTCATGAGTACTGATGGCGAGCAGGAGGGGGCCTCTATCCAGGGTGGAAAACGCATGCGTAGTACTGAGGAATTAAGCAGCCATTCAAAGAGACACAGATCAGACCTGCCTTAACTTTTGGGGTTTATCTGTCTGGGTTTTTCCCACGCTTCTTCAGTTTGTTAGGATTCTGTTTTATGTAGCAGTAATAAACACTAGAGATCTACTCCTCATCTCAGCGTGATTTCTGACTGTCAGGACATCATGCATTTTCCACCCTAGATAGAGGCCCCCTCCTGCTCGCCATCAGTACTCATGACAGGTGGCAAGAATATACGGAAGACCTGTATAGGAAGGATAACAATATCGGGGATAGCTTTGATGGTGTGGTCAGTGAGCTAGAGCCAGACATCCTGAAGAGTGAGGTAGAATGGGCCTTGAGAAGCATTGCTAATAACAGTGCAGCAGGAGATGATGGTATCCCAGCTGAACTGTTCAAAATCTTGCAAGATGATGCTGTCAAGGTAATGCATGCTATATGCCAGCAAATTTGGAAAACACAAGAATGGCCATCAAATTGGGAAAAATCAGTTTATATCCCCATACCAAAAAAGGGAAACACTAAAGAATGTTCAAACTTTCAAACAGCAGCACTTATTTCACATGCCAGTAAGGTAATGCTCAAGATCCTGCAAGGTAGACTTCAGCAATTCATGGAGCAAGAACTGCCAGTTGTACAAGCTGGGTTTAGAAAAGGCAGAGGAACTAGGGACCAAATTGCCAGTATCCGCTGGATATTGGAAAAAGCCAGGGAGTTCCAGAAAAATGTCTATTTCTGTTTTATTGACTATTCTAAACCTTTGACTGTGTGAACCATAACAAATTGTGGCAAGTTCTTAGTGGTATGGGGATACCAAGTCATCTTTCTTGCCTCCTGAGGAATCTGCATAACGACCAAGTTAAAACAGACCATGGAACAACAGACTGGTTTATGATTGGGAAAGGAGTACGGCAGGGTTGTATACCCTCACCCTAACTATACAACTTGTATGCAGAACACATCATGCAATGTTCTGGGCTTGAGGAATCCAAAGCTGGGGTTAAAATTGCTGGAAGAAACTTTAACAATCTCAGATATGCAGATGATACCACTCTGATGGCTGAAAGTGAAGAGGAACTGAGGAGCCTTATGATGAAGGTGAAAGAAGAAAGTGCAAAAGCTGGCTTGCAGCAAGCCTCAAAAAAACAAAGATTATGGCAACCAGCTTGATTGATAACTGGCAAATAGAGGGAGAAAATGTAGAAGCAGGGAAAGACTTTGTATTTCTAGGTGCAAAGATTACTGCAGATGCTGACTGCAATCAGGAAATCAGAAGATATTTAATCCTTGGGAGAAGAGCAATGACAAATCTCAATAAAATAGTTAAGAGCAGAGACAGCACACTGAGAACAAAGGTCCACATAGTTAAAGCAATGGTATTCCCAGTAGTAACATATGGCTGCGAGAGCTGGACCATAAGGAAGGCTGAGCGAAGGAAGATCGATGCTTTGGAACTGTGGTGCTGGAGGAAAATTCTGAGAGTGCCTTGGACTGCAAGAAGATCAAACCAGTCCATACTCCAGGAAATAAAGCCAGACTGCTCACTTGAGGGAATGATATTAATGGAAAAACTGAAATACTTTGGCCACATAATGAGAAGACAGGACACCCTGGAGAAGATGTTGATGCAAGGGAGAGTGGAGGGCAAAAGGAAGAGGGGCCGACCAAGGGCAAGGTGGATGGATGATATTCTAGAGGTGACAGACTTGTCCTTGGGGGAACTGGGGGTGGTGATGACCAACAGGAAGCTCTGGCGTGGGCTGGTCCATAAAGTCATGAAGAGTTGGAAGTGACTGAACAAATAAACAACAAAAATGAATTTTATTATATCTCTAATATAGTTAAAAAATACAAAAACAAAGTGTACAATAAAGATAGAAGTAAAGGAAAAAGAACAAAAACTATAAAAGTGAAAATAGCTAGAAAATAGAAACAGAAGGTGGCTTCCAACTACTTCCAATACAGATATAAGTACAATTTTAAAAGATAATCTCTTACCATTAATTAATCCATTTTAACATTATTTCTATCAAAACAAACCATCTAATCATCAAAACCCATAATCAAAACTTCATTTTTTTCCAACACAAGCAAGTAACCTAAAAGAGATTGCCATAAAGAGACAAATCTAGAAACAGTATTATCTCTTATTAAAGCTGTTAACTTCGCCATTTGAGCCAATTCCATTAATTTAATAATCCATCCTTCCACTGTAGGTATTTGTGGATCTTTCCATTGTTTTGCATATAATAATCTCACAGCAGCGCTCATATACAAACAGAAAATTCTGTGTTGTTTTTCCAAATCTTTCTCCATCAAACCCAATAAGAACAATTCTGGATTTGTTTGTTTTTTTGTATATTCACTTTAAGAATCTTTTGAATACTAATACATATCTGATCCCAATTTTTTTTAGCCTTTTCACAGGTCCACCAAAGATGATAAAAGGTTCCTTCACCCTGCAAACATTTCCAACAAACATTTGTTATACTATTAAACATTTCTGACAACTTATCAGGAGTTAGATACCAATGACGCATCATTTTTAAAAAAATTCCTTTAAGTTATAATTTAACGTAAATTTCAAACCTTTAGTCCACATATTTTCCCATTGCTCCAACATAATATTGTATCCAAAGTTTTTAACCCATTTAATCATACATTCCTTGACTTGTTCATCTTCCAAATTCACCTGGTGGTGCAAACCATTCTCAAAGTGGTGCAAACCAATGACAGCAGGTGATGCTTAGCCTTGTTCATTTTCTACTGACCCTGTGTTGAGGCTGCCACAGATTGGATTCCAGAGAAAGAATGAACAACAGATGCCAATATAATCAAAATGAATGCAACTTTTTTTGAGTGGTGTAGTATATTTACATAGGAGAGGTGAGCCATGACAATTGTCCTTGTCAATAGATGGTCGTCTATTGAGGGTAGAGCAATCACATATGGAAGCCAGGCAGACTAGACTGCCCAAACACCATTGGGCTCTTTTTGCAATATGCCCCTGCTACTAAGCTATGTGATGGTTAAGGTGGATTCTCCCACTAAGATGACAATGTATATAGGCTGGCTTAGTGAAATCCGGGGGATTTCAGTGGATCTATCAATACAATATGAGGCCATGTCCTAAGGTTATTCTGAAAGAAGAATGGTGAGAATAGTTAAAGCTATGCAGGAGATAATAAGTTTCATAGACTGAAAATTGTCATCTGCCTAGCATCCATTTTTGGAATGGAGCCCTTGGTATGCTTTCAAAGCCTAGCTGGCCCATAAGCCAACAAAAGTTGTTGCTGCCATTAAAATTTGGTTCAATCAAACTTGATTGGTCAAAACTGTCTCAGCACTCAGTGTGACACATCCTTTCCTCTTCAATGTCTTTAAAGATGTTGTTGGAATACTGCTCTTGTCTTTTCTAAAGGCTCTCTAAAATTCTTTTTTACGTTCCTTCCTGAAATCTTTGTCCTTCTTGGCTTTGGCTTCTCTTTTCTTCTCTTCTTGGCAGTTTCCACTGTTTGTTCTGACATCCAGTTTGCTTTCTTCTCTTTCTTGATCTTTGGCAGTCTCTTTTCACATTCATCCTTATCTTTAAGTTCATTCCACAGTTCCTCTGGTTGACTATGTATGAAGTTCAAGACTTCAGAGCAATTCCTGCTGTTCTCCTTGAAAATGATGGGTATATGCTCAAGATCATATTGTGGAAATTGGTCAGCTTTGTTCTTCCACTTTAACTTAATTTAAAATGTGCACATGAGCAGTTCCTGATCTGTTCTATAGTCAGCCCCCAGCCACACCTTTGCTGTTAGAACTGAGCTTTTCCACCTCCTTCTACCAATAATATAGTCAATTTGTTTTCTATGTATTCTATTTGGAGATGTCCATGTTATATGTAGGTTTCATTTTTTTTTTTTTTGAAGACTAGGTTAGCAATGAAGAAATAATTTGATTGGCAGAAATTGTTGCCAACCTCCTTTGTTTTGTTTTTCTAGAGCCCAACTACATTTTCCTCCTTAATATTTCTAATCTTGGCATTCCAATCTCCAACCACAAGCAGCACATCTTGCTTGTGTGTTCTGTTGCTTTCAAATTGAACTTGATCATAAAACTCATCAACGTCCTCTTCTTCTGCATCAGTAGTTGGAACATAAACTAGGATAATCATATTAAATTGTTGTACACAATGTCTAATTAATATATTCAGTCACTGATTGCATTGTAGCCAAGTACTCTTCCTAGCTAGGAAAGCAATGCCATTCCTTGTTTTTTGTATTCTAAGCAGTAAACAATGTGATCTTCTGACTGAAATTGTCCAATTCCAATCCACTGCAATTTGCAGATGCCTGAGATGTCAATATGTCATCAATTCATTTCATCTTCCACTATATTGAGCTTTCCCATGTTCATGCTTCTTACATTCCATGTTCCCACAGTAATTCTGTCTTTGCAGCTTTGGATATTTTCCCTGCATGGCAACATCAGAAATGAGACATCCCAAAGGTTTTATCTAGCAATGCCATAAATACCATTAGTATTCTGAAAGATCCTCAGTTCTTCCTCAGTAGCATGTTGAGTGCGATCCAGCCTGAGGAGTCCATCATCTGACACCATACCATTAATAAGTTTATTCTCTATTCCTGTGGTTTTCTTGGGAAAATACAGGAGTGGTTTGCCATTGCCTTCTCCCACATGGTATGAAACTACGCCTTTGCTCTTGCTGCTAAATGATCTTCTGCCTCAGACATCTTGTTATATCACTGCTACCCAATATAGGAGTCTTCTTGCTTTAGCTGGGCAGCTGGGATGACCTTTGTTAATGTTTTCTACTACAGATTAAGGTTACTATGGCAACTAATCATTTTGGCCGGGTGCAGAGGTTGAATTCAACTGTCCCCTTTTCAGATGTTGATTTTTGCACCTGGGGGAAAGAACTTGCCTGGACTTGTTTTAGTTTCAGTTTCCCTTCTGTGTAGGCATGTAGCTGCTCTCACTGAGGGGCTGCAAGAATGCAGAAGCCTTTAAATATGTTTTGCTTTCTGTAAATATAATTATTTTTATAGAAATGCCTGGTGTGTGACTTTTCTGATCTCTCCTGGGCCAAAGGCTTTCCTAGCAATCTGCCAACAACCATCATACTTTGTGTGTCCCTGTTGGGGTTATATATTCTCGGCATACGCTCTTGGTGTTCTTTGCTTATCGCTCCCAGGAACACCCCCCCACCAACATCACATACATACAGACATACAGACATACATACACATCCTTCTATCGCCTACATACAGACTTACACACTTTCTGACAACTAATCAGCCCTAAGAAATTAAATATTGATCCTGCACACATGCTCTCTTGCTTTCTAGTTTTTCCTACTTACATGGCCATATCACATATATATCGCATGTCAGTGATTGATTATTCAATTATTCATGTATTCACATAAATCAGTTACCTGACTATGCTTTTTATCTCATGAATAAGAGAGGACGCAAGTGGAGAAAATAAAGTTTTTATTACCAAATGAATAGCACAGCAGGGTACAATTTGATGAATATAACATTTCATTTTACCTCATGGGTCCTTCCGACTGCAGCCCAAGAGTCTCCAGAGTAATTTAATGAACTGTGATGTTTGAACTGATGCCAGTTTGAATACTCAACATTTTAATCACACAGCAAAATAAGTTATAATTGAACCACACTTGAAAAGCACTAGAAATTAGAAAGAAATATTGAGAACGGTGTTAGCAAGCATTCTGGAACTGGGCAAAACTGCTGCCGCTAAGAACCTGAGCATAGGAGGAGATAAAATTATTACCTAGCTATTACATCAGAAGGTAGGTGGCACATGCTGTTTCACTTTTACCAATTTAAAATAATCTGTGAAGTAGAAACCATTTTAAATACAGGAATGATGTCCCAAGTTTAGCAGTGGATCTAGTGGAACAATTTTCCTGTAGGCCCACCTTGTCACTAAATGGAAGGAATGTATTTTAATTTCCCATTAGCACCCCATTCATCTTGCTTAAGAAAGAGCTCCCCAGCTCTTCTTCTTCAGCTCAAAGATGAAGGGAGAAGAAGATCCTTACACATTACACATTCACACCATTCTCTTATTTGGGCAGCTGAAATTTGATTCAAATATTCCCTCATGAAAGCACCCTTTAATAAATCCAGAGGTGCATCATGTCATCATTTCCCCAGTCACCTGAAGAAGAAGTTTGCAGGCTCAGCTCCCAAATAGCTCATATGTGAAAAGATGTTTTATAAGACATTGCCAGTGAAGATAGCATTTGTTAAGAAACTGCTTGCTGTTCTGCATATACTGCCCTTTGATGCTTTAACTTTGTATATACTGTACAGTATAAAGTTTTATACAAATATAAAATATTATGTGGATGTCCATGAAAACCTGCCCACAGGAAGGAAAGCAGCCATTGCTCTGCTGGAGGGAAAAGGTGAGAGGGCACCATGGCAGAGGACTGGGTACCCAGACAGAATATTGGGCAAACTGTTGCCAATGTGTCTTAGTTCAGAGGTGATTGTCCTAACTCATTTTAGAGCCAAAACAATATAAGTTCAAGACCGGAGCAGCTTAAAGGTTAAATATAGATATTCCCTGGCTATGGCTTACATCACTGGAGCTTTACACTGCCAGCCTATTCCTGAGAAATACAATTCAATATTGGCAGCATTCAGGCATGTAGAAAGTCATCGCTGTAATTATGCATACTTGAAAACATTCTGTTTCAATCTCATCATTTCTGTGTTCCATGTCAAACAAAATTAAGTGTAGTGATTGTAATTGTGTTACTTTAATGGGTTAATGGGTTACTGATGTGTAATGTGTGAACTTTTGCAGCAATTTGATGACACCTATCTGTAGATGACTAAAGGAAGACAGCTGCTGTACTGTTAACAGACAGGTTAATAGAGAAGTTTTTGTTGCCAAAGAATAAAGCTCTATATTTAAGCAATCTTATAAAAATGTCAAAAATCCACTGGTAACACCTAACACACCAATATGACCATGGCAAAAAGCTGCTGTAACAGAATGCTCAGAGCTGGAAAAATATTCCCATTTTGGCCACCTGGACATTCCTCTTATCAGTCAAATTGGTCCACCAATTCACACAGAGGCCTTGAATAAGAGGCTGAGGAAATTCCAGCCTTACTAATCTGTGAGATGAAATGGCTTCAGAAAGTTAAAGCAATCCAGGTGTTAAGATTTCCGTAGTCTAACTTCTTTTCCTTTCCTTTTTTTAGATTAATTTTATTAGATATTTTAAAAACTATTTTAAAAAAAGCAAAAAGAAAAGCAAAAAATGACTAAGAGAGCAATGTGCAATCATTATAAAGTTAAATAAAAAATTCAGAAATTTCAGAAGTAATATTAGTATAGTTCTGCATATTAGAATACTTTGTATCAGATTAGAACTTCAAATCATTATTAAAATCAAGTTAATATACAATGATGAACAACAAAAACCAGCATGATATGAATTATAAATCAAAATAAGAGATTATAATAATGTCTGTCTCATCTAAGAATTCTATGCCAATTTAGAAAATCAGAGAAAAATGTTAAAGCCTTATGTTAAAAGAAACTTGGATAGAGTACAAGCCCTTATGTAAAATTATAATCCAGAAAAAGTTAAATTCTGTATCAGATTTGTTTTTAGATACAAGATTATTTTTTACATTGATGCATACTCCCAAAACTTAATTAGCGTGTATGTATGTATGTATGTATACACACACAGCCTTCGTACATTGTTAGGAGCTTCCAGGTCTTCACATCAGCAGCCTCCATGTCCTCCTTTGGCCAGCTCACTATACCAGCAGGGTATCTGATGACTGGCAGGGCATACGTGTTGATGCCATGGATCTTGTTCTTCCCATTGAGCTGGCTCTTTAGGACCTGTCTTATCCTTTGGTGGTACTTGGTTGTTGCTTTCTTCCTTGCCTCCTCCTCATGGTTCCCATGTGTCTGTGGGATACCAAGGTACTTGTAGCTGGTTTGCATGTCTGCTATGTAGCCTGCTGGTAGTTCCACCCCATCAGTCTTAACTACCTTCCCTCTCTTTGCTACCATCCAGCCACATTTCTCCAGTCCGAATGACATCCCAATGTCCTCACTGTAGATCCATGTCAGGTGGATCAGTGAGTTGATGTCTCGTTTACTCTTAGCATACAGCTTGATGTCATCCATGTAGAGGAGGTGGCTGATGGTAGTTCCACTCTTGAACTTGCATCCATATCCAGTTCTTGTGATAATCTGGCTGAGGGGGGGGGGGGGGAGGGCAGTGGTTCAAGCTCATGCAGAACAGCAGTGGGAACAGTGCATCACCTTGGTATATGCCACATGTGATGGCCACTTGTGCAAGCTGCCTTGAGTTGACTTCCAGTGTTGTCTTCCATAGTCCCACTGAGTTCTTGAAGAAGGTCTTGAGTGTCCTGATGTCTTTGTATAGTGCCAGGCATTCACAGATCCATGTATGTGGCATTGAGTCAAAGGCTTTCCTGTAGTTAATCCGGGCTGTGCTCAGATTGGTCTGTCTAGACCTTGAGTCTCGGGCGACTGCTCTAACTATGAGCAACTGGTGCTTGGAGCCTCTGGTGTTGTTCCCAATGCCCTTCTGAGCTGTTTTTTATGATGCTTGGTGGCTATGATGCCTGATAGGACTTTCCATGTTGTGGGGAGGCAGGTTATTGGTCGGTAGTTGGATGGTGTTGTTCCCTTGTTGTGGTCTTTCATGATCAGCACTGTCCTGCCTTGTGTTAGCAGTCTGGGTGGGAGCCTGCTGCTAACAACTGGTTCATCTATGCTGCTAGACATTCATGCACTGCTGTTAGTTTCCTTAGCCAGTAGCTGGGAATCATGTCTGGGCCAGGAGCTGTCCAGCTCTTCATGTTCTTGACCTGCTGTTGGATGTCTGCTACTGTGATGGTGACTGGTTCCTGCTCTGGGAGATTGCTGTGGTCTGCTCTCAGGTCCTGCAGCCACTTTGCTGCAGTTATGTGTCTTCTCTTTCTCCCATATTTTCTTCCAATACTGTTCAGTTTCTGCTGTTGGTGGCTCTGCTGTTACTGTGTTGTTGCACTGCAGTTGGGAGTACACCTTGGATGGTACTTTGGTGAACAAGGCATTTATCTTCTTGGCCTCTGCTTCTCTAGTGTATCTCCTTAGCCTGGTAGGCAGTGCTGTGAGCCTTTGTTTAGTAGTCTCTAGGGCTTCAGATGGAGTCAGGCCCTTGCATTTTTTCAGTAGCCAAGTCTTATCCTTAATCTCCACACCCTTCTATAGTACTACCAGCTGACTAACTTCTCTCTGAGTTGCCTTGATCTTAGCCTCCAACCTCATTTTCCAGGGAGGCTATGTACTCCTGTTCTTTTTGATCATGTAGCCAAGCATCTCCAAGATTACCGCAGCTGTAGCATATACTAGTTCACTGGTTTGAGTTATAGTGGTAGTAGGGATTGTTGCGAGTGCTCTATTGGCATCTTCTAGCATATTATCTGATGGTACTTCTCCATTTAGCCTTGGTAATCAGTCTCGAGAGTTGACTGTAGCTAGTTTATCCATGATCTTTGATCTGGTGGGTGTCCATGATCTGGTGAGTGTCAAAGCCACTGTCCTGGATGAGACCCAGAGCACCCAGAAGTAAGATGGCACCTAAAGATGAGCTGTCAAGAGAATGCCTGAGGCAGCAGCAGACATGGAAGGAAGATCAAGCAGAGGAAGTGCCATGGCAAGACAAGACCCTGCATGGAATGTACCATCAACAGATAGTTGAGGTGGCTGACACTGGGAAATCCTACCAGTGGCTGGAAAGGGCATTTCTAAAAGACAGTACTGAGGCACTGATCATAGCAGCACAAGAACCAGCACTAAGTACCAGATCCATAGAAGCAGGGGTCTACCACACTAGACAGGACCCAAGGTGCAGACTGTGCAGAGAGGCGTCAGAGACAGTCCAACACATAGTGGCAGGGTGTAAGATGCAGGCAGGAACAGCATACACTGAACAGCACAACCAAGTAGCTGGTATTGTGTACAGGAACATCTGCATGCTGTATGGGCTAGACCCTCCCAAGTCCTGATAGGAGATTCCACAGAAGGTTGTGAAGAATGACAGGGCTAAGATCCTGTGGGACTTCCAGATCCAGACAAACAGGCAGGTACTGGCCCAATCAACTGGACATCAGGGTAGTAGACAAGAACCAGAAGACTGCAGTGGTGATAGATGTAGCAGTGCCAAGTGACAGTAACATCAGGAAGAAGGAGTATGAGAAGCTGAAGAAGTACCAGGGCCTGAGGAAGGAACTAGAGAGGTTGTGGAAAGTGAAGGCCAAAGTGGTCCCAGTGGTGGTCAGGGCACTTGAGGCTGTGACTCCCAAGCTGAGAGAGTGGCTCCAAAAGTTCCCAGGAACAACATCAGAGCTCTCTGTCCAGAAGAGTGCAGTGCTAGGAACAGCTAAGAGACTGCGCAGAACCCTCAAACTCCCAAGCCTCTGGTAGAGGACCTGAGGTTGAGGAAGACACATACCACCCATAAGGATGAGAAGGGATTTTTTTTATACTGTGCATTTATGTATGCATGTGTGTGTGTGTGTGTGTGTATACACATACATACATACACACACACATACACATACACACACACACACACACATAGTATATATACGGTACATATACAGTACATATACATATACTTATAATCTGCTGAAGTTGTTGCTTTGGATATCAACACTATCTGGATGAATATGATGATAAAGCAAACGTGACAAAGTGATGATGTGGTTTAATGTAAGACCATAAAGAGCTACAACTGAACTGTTCCTTTTAGAAAAGAGCCAGAATCACAGGTATAAGAAACAGAGTAAAATGTTGCTATTGATGATAGAGAAATGGATCTGGATTTTGTAAAACCAATTATATCATCTAATGGAAGCATAGTTAGAAAACCAAAAAGATATGGCTATTGAAAATTGAATAAATAAGATGTAGCGATTGGTTACTCGTGTGTACATGTGTACATTGTTGCAGCAGTTTGAGGATAGTTGTGTTACTAACGATACCGTGCTTGGTAGATGAATATATGGACACAGCTATGTTGTTTACAGAAGCTTTTTTTCTCAAACAAAAAACATCTTCATACTGGACCTGACTTCTTAAAATACATATCTAAACAACATGAATTACCTATTCATACCTTTAAAAAAAGAATAACATGAGCTATTGCTATCCAGACTTCTGGACTTTGTGTAAAAATTGTTGATCTTTCTCCTTTCTAAACTCGTATGGAACTGACAGGATTCCTTGCCCTCACTCTACAGTGGTAAGACTACTGGTACTGTGTCTGGAGAATTAACTCTGTAACTTGCCTCCATTTTTGGTTCTCAGGACAGAAGGAAAAGCTGCTTCACCAAAATAAGTTAACTGCAGCTCTAAAATTAAGCCTGTTTCTATTATCAGTATTTATGAACTTCATTGATGCACCAGAAGGCGTTATGATCAAGGAAAATTACTTTGAAGGAAGATATGTAGATCAAATGTTGCCATGACAGTGGTTAATTTCATAGAAGAATTAGATATCAATCAAATTGAATCAAACCTTCACCCATTACAATTTCTTGTAGCAATACCATTTATTGTTGATCTTTCATGTTGTGATTTATTACATTGGAGACCCATGCACTTGTTGGACATGTGCAATAAAATGTGACTCTTTTGCATATTTAATCTTGTAAAAGCCTTGTATGTTGTGAGTAACAAGGATTTTTACCAGTTAGCCTACTTCAGAGAGCCATTAAAAATAATATATCAGAAAGAGAATTATATAGATTTTAAAAATAGAACTTCAGGCTCAGTCTTGAAATCTCTGTTATAGGTATCATTATAGCCATGTTCCTCCAATGAGTTAGAGTACTTCTCAATGGCTTCTCCATTTGGTTTCCCCACTTTCTCATTTGTTGTTGGATTCTGTGCCATTTTTGTAAGTTCACCCACCGCACTCTGCAGCAGAACAGCAATATGTCTACCTGTCACACCAGGTCAGGCAGGAGGGGTATGCTGCAGGTCTCGTCCCCAAAGGAACTGCATCTGGTTGGACTCAGGGAATGCCTTTTCTTCTGTGACCCATGCCCCCCAAGGTTAGATTAGCCCCATCTCTGTTAGCCTTCTGGAAACACGTTTTTTTCACCAGCCTTGGGGATCCCAAGGCGATTAAGTTTTTGTTCTCCCGTTTTCTTCGGTCTTATCTGTTTATTTTATCTGTTTATTTTTTATTGTTTTAGATTGTTACGGAGTTTTTAACTGTTGTGTTGTATGCCACACAGTCACATGTTTGTGAGATGGGTGGCTATATAAATATGCTCAATCAATCAATCATACTCCTGAGTGGGATAATTCAGGCAGATCCTTCTGCCTGTCTCTACTACCCCAACACATGGGACAAGGTTAAAACGATTTGCATCATCATGAAAACACCTTGGGAATATAAATATAAAAGAAAATTAAATTAAGTTTTGTATCAAAGAAAGAGCATTGGTTCCCTTATTTTTAATTTCCTTAATTTGGTTGATTTTACCACCACAGGCACCAAAAACCATTTCTTTTCATTTCTTGTACCTGCCTTATTAATTGAATTCAGAGTGAGTAGCATTTAGGAGTCACTGAAATCCATGTGATTTAAGTTCAGCTATGAATAACTTTCACACTGATACCCGACTAAGTCCTACTGAGGTCAGTTTAATAGTTTCCATAAATCAAATTAAAATATTAAACTCTAGGCCTTTTTTTCCCATTAAGGAGCTATCAAATCTGAGCTGCAAAATTCTAGATGACCACTAGATGGTAGCAAAGAGATACAGAAAATGAATTATTTGCTGCCATCTGGCTGTTGTCCAAATTTTTGCAGCCCAGATCTGGTAGCCCTATTTTAGGATGATGGTGATGATGATACCACCTGATTCCCAGCAACTCAGGGCAGTTCACAAAGTAAAAACACAGAAAAATATAATAATATAACAATAAGGACAAAAGAACAAAAAAATGGGCAACAATGAAAAAACATAGGCACACCACTCAGAAGGGGCTTCACTCACTTCCTTGCCAAAGGCCTGGGTAAAGAACCAGGTCTTCAAGTCCCTCCAAAACATGAACAGGGTGGGGGCCACCCAGATCTTGGGGTAAACCTTGTTTCAGAGGGCAGGCACTGCAACAGAGAAGGCATGCTTCCAGGGTCCCAATAAATAATCAAAGGAACCTGGAGCACACCAACACTGCAAGATTGGATTGGCTGAGCAGATACTATGGGAGACAGACAGTCCCTCAGGTAGCCTGGGCCTATGCCATGTAGGGCTTTATAGGTAATAACTAGCATATTGAATCACACAGATGTTTTCTAGTGGCCACATTCAAATAGTTTGACCTCACCTACTTCTCTGATAGGGCATGTTCATTAAAAAGGGCATGAACGTAGATTTTTCACAGATTATTAAATATCATAGTTTCTTTACATGGTTTCTGCACTGAAGAGTTGATGAAGTATAGCTAAGAAAGACTAGGCAGGATGTGTGGCTGAATCATTAAGTGGCCTTAGAAAAGCCAGCCTCCTGGTCTCAGTATCTCTATCTGTTGTCTGCAGGACTTTTACACATATTGTTATTAATAGGCTTTTGTAAAAATTACCACTAAATAATGCTTCTCAAACATCTTGAATTATTGGAAGCACTGTGAAATTATTGTTATTCCTATTATCTCTGCCTTATTGAGAAAGCTCCTGACTCCCTCTGAGCAACTGGGAGTCTACATCAGGGGCTCTCAGGTAACCTTGTTGGACTGAGGGCACATTTGGCATTTCAACAGCAGGGGGTGGGAGTACTTACCAAATGGGAGATTTGCCTATTGACAAAATAGCTGCTAGAACAAGCAGGATGGTCAAAACAACAACATAATTTACTGAAGCCAACTAAGCCCACCAGGATGCTCTCTGGCATCCTGGTAGAGACTTTCTAATACCCAAAGGCATTCCTGTAAATGAACAGAATGTTAGAGGTTGCTGCTTTGCAACATGCCAGCTTTCTATTTATTTATTTTTAATGGAAAAAAAGAGAGATCTTTTTAAAAAGTCAAGTGGGCACCAAGGGAGTACATTGGTGCCTGCAGGCATCACATTGCCTACACTCTAGTCTGCAACTAAGAACATGCTGTGCTACTTTTGGCTGTATTAACATATTGGCAAAACAGCCTCCAGAGTCTCTTCTCCTTAGAATGACTGCTGTGGGCAATCTGAGCATCATCTCTTTCTGTGCATTGGCAGTTTGCTGCTATTGAAAACAAGATGATGTTCTGGATTAAGATAAGGTGAGAGTGCAGAGAAACACTTTGGCTGTCGTCCAAGCCACCTCAGTAGAGTCCATAATTTCAGTACCTGCATTACACTGCTGGGATCAAAGGTTTCTCTTTAACATTTCCATGCCATAGCTGCTCGAGACTGAGCAGTCCCACTATGTCTCCAGACATACTCATGTTTCTTATTAGATGATGATTGATTAAGCATTTAATTTAGATAAAAAGATAAATCATTCATGAAAAAAAAAAAGGATTAGCAAGAAAGAACTGCAAAGGACACTAAAAAGAAGAGGATATAGGCAAGGAGTTAAGGAAAAGATTCTCCAAATGTACAGCACATAATAATCTTTACATTGCTTCCTACTCATATCCTTTTGTTTATTCTAGGAATTTTTTCATGGTATTATATAGACTTGTTCATATTCAATGTCATATTTTGGCATATGCTAGATATATTAATATCCACTTGTCCTTTTTCAGCACAAAGCCCACTTCCAAATGGAGAAGCAGATAGCAGCTTTTCTTCACTGAGGATGGTTTCTCCACTTTTCCATCCTACAAAACTGATGTTTGTGACAGTGGAGAACTTCCAATACCTTGAAAGGACCCACTTATCAGATACAGAGCATAACATTGCTTTGAGGGTTGGAATTTCTATACAATGCTGTCAGTGTTTTTTCACAGCTTATTCTACAATGATAAAAAGGTATTCCATCTTTTCACTGCAGAGACCACCGGTAGGTCAAGAAAGTGAAATTCTGGTGTTCTAGAAGGCTGACTCATATTTCACTCTAAAGTATCAAATGGTTTGTTTGGGTTACAATGTGGTATGAATGTTCACTGTGATTTATAAACCATGGGTTATGTCTTCATGTGTAACGTGAACTCAGAAAAAAATATTCACTAAACTATTGTTAAATCAAGACTTAGCATGATTCATGAAGTGGACTGTAGGATTAAATTAATATTCAGATTCCTGGAAGCAAGCTAAGTCTGTGTCTAGTTTTAGCAAACACTGTACTGGGTCCACAAAGCTCATTATTCTTTCAAAGAAAAATGCACTCTTAGCTGAACATGTTGATGCTCTCTCATCATCACTGTCAGAATCTTCCAACTCTTTGAGGAGTGCTGGCCTAGAACATAAGACTGGTCTCTCTAGGAATTTATCCTGGTTGCAGTTGTTTTCTTCCCTTCTGCCATGCTAGAAATACTGAGAACAATTAGTGAAAATAACTTGCCACCACAAGCAGTCTCAGGCTCTGCATAATAATATGCAGTATTTCTTAACAATTGTCAGTTGAACTCTATCCACAGTATATCCTCATCCTGCACAAAAGAACAGTAAAAATACATGGTTTGCAAAAACACACATTATTTACTGCTATATAAATACTATCATATTTAAATATTGCTATACCAGCCTTGAGCATTAGTGCATCTCTTTACAAGACATCTTGGGATAGTTTGGGCCAGCAGCACCTACTTCCTTTCCCAAATGACAATTGACATTTACAATTGACTGTAAATGTCATCATCATAATGCAGGCTGTGATTTCATGAACATGAAGTTGAGCATTGACTTAATTACAGCAGGTGAGTAGATCTGATTTATTTTGACATTTTATAGTTTACAAACCATAATGGCAGGATCCCCATATCATATTAAGTCAACAACAGGTAAACTTGGGTTAGTGTCCTCTATGAAGCAAGCCAGGAGTTTGCACTACTCCCAGTTCAAATTGAGACTTCTGTGATCTCTGAATGTTGTTCCTGTTTGGCAACTTTCATTATCCACCTCTAACATACAAATTCACTACTATTGTCAGAGCTGACAACATTCCATGTGGACCATTATTGCAAAGCAAGTATTTCAATAGTTTTCTACTCTTTTGCATAAGGCACAAGGCAGGGTTATGGGGAATTGCTGGGGAAAGCAATCTAAATGTTCCAGGAGAGAGGAAATTTAACCTGAACAAGGATTAGTGGAACAATTCTTTGTAATTTTGATATAAAGAAGGTGTATTATAGAAAATTCATGAAGGATTCAGAAAAGCACCTAGCTAGCTATGTTCTACCAGGCAGAGGGTACTTAGGAACACAAAGGCAGGAAGAAAGTCCTTGGGATTGGCAATCTCCTAAACAAAGAGCAGCCATGGGCAAGCTAAAGGCAGAACAGAAAGAGAATTCCTAATTATCTATAACCTGCTGTCCCTCCTGGTGGTTGGTTGTATGGTGCTGAAGAGTCAGTACAACTGAAGTCACTATTCCCCCCAAAATGAAGCACGCAATGTTTTCTGATATGAAAACCAAGTTCTCCTAAATTTGAAAAATCCAGAATACTGTACAAGAATCCTTTGTATACTGTCTGGTTAATATATTCATTAGGATAAATCCAATCTTCTTTCTCCAGGCTTTAGGCATACCATAGCAATATTTCAAACAAAAAGTATTTACATTTAATACTGAGGCTTACCAATTCCAAATCAAACTACAGTATCACGATAAGGATAATATCAAAAGACTTCATTAAAAAAATAAGGGAATTTGTTAAAATAGCTATATTTCACAATAAGGACAAGGCTGGGTTTGATTCTATTGATAAAATGAATCACAATTTAAAAAAAAACTGCAGAAACCCGCAGATAATGATAGATTTTATCATTTAAATTAAAAACCTTATACACTTTCATTTAGTTGACACTGACCTCACAATGGCAGTGCCAGCTTCAGGTTTACAAGATATTCTCACAAGGTGAGTTTATCAATACAACAAGCTATTTTTTTAACCTATTTGGGAGCTGCTGCCCTTTGATCAATTCATTTGAATGTATAGTCACAAATGGAATAAAAATAGGCAATACATTGTTGACAGTCACCTTCAAAGATGATATCTAGAGAAAGCATAGCCTTAAAAACTAGAAGCCAAAAAATATTGTATGTGGTCTGCCAGAAAGCTAAGATGATAAAATGTCATTTACAGCTTTATTAGCTAAACCTGGGGTCTTTTATTTGCTTTATGCTGGGTTGCTCTGGAGGGTTTATGGAAATGGACTACTAAATCAACTGCATGATGTAAAGGAAATTCTGTTTGCAGTTTATCTGAATAATAGGCAAAATGGTGTCAGATCACTGAAAGAGTAAAAATGTGATACCTGTTTGATCCACAATGAATCAGTTATAATATCAAATTATTAACACAAAAGTAGATCAGACCTAATCCAAACATAATCAATGGCAAAAGGCATATTTAATCAGGAAATATATTAATTGCTAGCTGCATCACTAGGGTAAGGAAGTTAATATTCTAACTAGCTTGCCCCCGCCAACCCCAACCCCAAGAGCAGTGTTTCTCAACCTTGGCAGCTTGAAGATATGTGGACTTCAACTCCCAGAATTCTCCAGCCAGCATGCTGGCTAGGGAATTCTGGGAGTTGAAGTCCATACATCTTGAAGTTGCCATGGTTGAGAAACACTGCCATAGAGGTATAAGTGGCTCTTACTTTCAGGGCCTTCCAAGAACTTGTTAAAACTTTTTTTTTTTTCCCTAAAAGACCTTTGGAGACTACAGTTGTGGAACTCTTTGTACCAGACCGGGAGAATGTGATAATGTATTCGGAAGAATGTGATAATGTATTAACTGATCACTGTTTCCATTATACTGATACTGTATTATCTTTGTTGTTTTGCTTATTACTGTATATTCCTTACAGTCCCATTTGGATGAAAGCGTATATAATTATAAAAATAACTTGATAAATAACATTTAAACATAAAGAAAGACTCATGTCTACTGCTCCCCCTTTTTTTTTTAATTAGATGACTTTTAGGATTAGGTGAAAAGTTAAAAATCCACTAATCAAATTTAGGAAAAAATAAGAAAGTTTTATATTCTGACAATATAAAGGTTTTCTGCTAGTTAAAGGAAGTCAAGGGGTCTCCCTCTCTCCATTCTGAGACAGAAGTTAAAGGCTCATAGACAGTAAGTGGCCCAAAGTCACCCAGTTTGCTTCTGTGTCTGAGGATGGACTAGAAGCTGGGTCTCCCTGGTGCCATCCAAATCAATTTTATTTGATCTTATGCTTCTTAATGGGCATTCTTGTATCCAGCCTCTCCTTTTTTTTTTTTTTTTGGTACCTTCAAGTCAGTTTCTGACTCCTGACGACTTCCTGGACAATTCCTGCAGTTTTCTTGCCAAGATTTCAGAAGTGGTTTGCCCTTGCCTGCTTCCTAAGGCTGAGGGAGAGAGTGACTAGCCCAAGGTCACCCAGCTGGCTTTGTGCCCAAGGCAGAACTAGAACTCCCAGTCCCCAGTTTCTAGCCTGATGCCTTAACAGCTACAGCAAACTGACTCACCCTGTCAATACCCAATAATACATTGTTTTTCTTCTTGGTACAAAACCTTTTGTTTCCCTAGGTCAG
Organism: Candoia aspera; assembly: GCF_035149785.1. Lineage (NCBI taxonomy): Eukaryota > Metazoa > Chordata > Lepidosauria > Squamata > Candoiidae > Candoia > Candoia aspera. The sequence continues at coordinate 124,420,516 of NC_086153.1, read as the reverse complement.
ACCACATTTTTCATCCAGAGCTCAGAATCTTTTGTTTAAGATAAAACTTGAAATATAAATTAAAATAATTCTATAACAATATAGAAGTGAACTGTCACTTAGCATGTATTGTCAGTGATACATAACAGGACCAGTCAAAACTGATACCAACTTTCAAAATTACAGAAACTAGATGCAATTTAGAATCAAGTCACACTACCTGTTATTGCTACAGAAAAGCTTTTCCTCTGTGACAGTATGATTGTGAAGAGATCCTGATTCAAAGGGCAAAATGTGATTCCGAGTATGTCTGAAATATCTTAAAACAGATCTGTATTTTCCTGAGTTTGTGTCGCTTCACTCCACAGCTGACATGCAACTCTGGAAGAAGATATATTGGTTTAAGGTATCGCTATATGCACACCCAAGAGTGCTCTTGTCCGTTAAATCTTTACCTGCACAGCCTTATCACACAGTATTACATTACAACAAAGATTGGATGCTCCTGGTTTTATGAATTGTGGTTTGTTAGCTATAGGTAGTAGGCAGTCTGTAAATCTATGTAGTAAATAAATAATGAAACTGTGTGAGAAAAAGTGGTATCATACGATTACACAAAATTAAATGGTTTTAAGCAATGGAAGAATAAATCTTTCTCAATATTATCTCTGTATGTTCGTTTTATTCTTAGTATGCTCTAGAAAGTTTTTTTATTCTCCATGGTCAGATAGAGGGAAATTTTATTTGGAAGAACTGGGCTATTTTGCATCTTCATTCCTATAACCATGTCTAGCTTCAGATTTCAAAAATAATTTTCATACTCATATTCATATTCCTATGGCCATGGAAATGGAAATGGAAATGGAAATGGAAATGGAAATGGAGATGAGCACCACCCCCTAGTGTGTCATTAGGCATGACTAAACTGGAATCTTTATCTTTTTTTTTTTAACCTGCCTAAAATACCTTTGTGATTTGTGGTCCTTCAAACTTCTTCAAGAGCTCTCCAAGACATTCCAGTCTCATTTTCACAACTCTGCATTTTTCAGCTGGATAGAAATTCCATATGCATTCTTAAAAGCAATCTCTGACCAAGCCATGGTTCCTGTGCAACCATGCCATAATTCTTCAAAGCAAGACTTTTGGTTCCTGGCTTAATTTGGATTCCATTTAATTAAGGCCCTGGCAGGCCCAGTTCTCTAGTTACATCTGGTTCCTTGCTCACAGCATGCTTAAAGCATGAGTTTGATTCAAGATTTGATCCAGAACTCAACAGGTACTGCTGTTGTCTCATGCTCTTTACTCATAGCATTAAAAAGTGACTTCCAATCAAGATTACCATTCTGTGGAGTTAGATACAAATCCATCCACATATTGAATTAATATACAATGGTATACAGCTATCTCTGACCAGTAGAATCAAGTGTACTACTGCCATGTTCCAACATGTGAGAATATGCCATGTTTAATTAGATACCCCAACTCAACCTCTAATCCCTTAATTAGGTACTCCGGTTGGCCAAGGACACTCCTCACATATAGAAATTCCCCAAAGGTAACTTCTGTGGATATTCACTGAGGGGAGGTGGTAATAGTATATAAAGATTACAGTGGCAGATTAATCCACATAGCCCATGACCTTGTCCACATAAACATGAATAATATCATATATACTGCATACATTTGCTGGAAATAATTTGTGTCAAATGTTCTTATTCTCTTGGCAATACCATTAAACAATATGCTCCAGAAGATTCTAAAAATTAGAAGAGCTGCAAAGTCCTTAAATACTGACTTAAATACTTTACAGCTGATCTCCTTAACTTCAGTTATGGAGTATGGCATCTATGTTTCCTAAACAATGGATGAAAATCAACTATTTTGCTACTTTTATATTTACATTGGAAATTACAAAGATATTAGTAAAAGTAAAATGAACTCCTAAATAATTCACTTCAATAAAGGTAGAGAACCAAAAGCATTGTGAGAAAACAGTAAAATTGACACTACATAGATGCATTCATCATGGAATAACTCTTTTGATTATATTCTTGCAAATGAGGGAATATCTAAACTCTGCAGTTGATAGGCTTAAAGAGAACTGCAAACATATTTGAACTGATGATTCAGACAACAGGAATTCTTCCAGACCAGAGTATATGTAGACCGTACTTAGTTTATCATTATATGCAAGACTGGTGTGCTATAGACATCAATTTCCAAATTCCATAGAAAGTAGAATATTTGAAAATGTATGAATATATATATTAGAACATGTATTAATACTGCACATCTTTTAATCTCCTCTGCCATGTGTTGTTCTTTGTTACCTCATATTATTTTAGAATTCAGAATAGGGGGGAACATAAAAAGGAAGTATAGCCTATGGTTAATCAGTTAAACTTTGCATTATTTATTTGAGGGGGAGAAGAAATGTCTGACTGTATCTCATTTTCTCAGAGATAATTTCTTTTACCTCCTGTCACCAAGAAGCTCATTATCTGTACAGCTAGAACTAGTAAAGTAAATGGATGAATATAGAGATAACCATTTGGGCATTATCATTATAGATGTGGACCACATTCACAAGATCTGTCCTCACAGAAAATTGCCTTACCCTTGGGGCAGCTCCTTTTTTTCAATGTAAAAATGTGACAAGAGAACTTCTTCTCTGCAGGTTATTCACTTCGACGCCATTTCTTGCCCAATTTGATGCCTTAGTATACAGTATGTTTAGCAAGCTCATGAAGACAGGCCCAATAGAAAGAGTTTACAAACACCGAAACAGTCCAAAGCTATAAAGTATTCTTTTCTCAGAACTCAGAATCTGTATGTGAGTCATATTCTGGGTGATGGAAAGGAGGATAATTTATTCATTAAAAAAAAGCACATCTCCTTCAGCAATGTTGCAAGCTAGAAGATATCCTTTACCTATTTAATTTCCTCCCCAATTGTGCAGAGTCATTTTCTTAATCATGATTTTCTGAGTATACGACATTGGCTGAATTCATGCATCATTCTAAATCATCCTTCACAAGGCCTAATGGCTGGGTTTGTACAACATGCTTAATCACAAACTAAACCACATAATGGCTTTGCAGAATGTGTGAACATTTTACTACAGTCATGAAAATTTCCAGGGCTGAATTTGGGAAGCTATAGACCAGGAAGAATGTCATGCGCTGCAAGTCTGGCAAGCTCAGGAAACAAGAATCACTTGGATTCTGAAATTATCTTTATTGCTGATAGGCTAACATAACATAATCCTGAAAGCCAGACAGAGCCAGCCTGATCATTTTATGTCTAGCACAACTAAGACAGACTTACTCTGAGACCCTTTCTCATGCTTCCCCTTTTCCTTGGTCTGCTTGACCTCAAGAATTTATTCTGTAATGACCCTGCTTCCTCCTTTAACTGTCTTGCTTCCCGCTCTGTGTTCCCAAAGTCTATTAGACATTCCATAATAAGGAAAGTTTGACTTTGAAGAAGCAGGATAGGAAGAGTTTTGACACTTTTGAACTTTGGCATTGGAGAAGACTCCTGAGAATACTGTGGACAGCCAAGAAAACAAATCAATGGATCATTAAACAAATCAACCCAGGATTCTCACTCGAGGCACAAATGACCAGGCTCAGATTAGCCTAATTCAGACACATTATGTAAAGACCTGCTCTCTATAGAAAGCCTTAATGCTGGGGAAGGTGGAAGGAAAGAGAAGAAGAGGATGACCAGCAGCAAGGTGGATGGATTTAGTTACAGTGGTGATGAGTACACAATTGGAAGAGCTGATAGACCAGGTTAGGGGTAGAATGTTATGGAGGAAATCAATCTATGTAGTTGTTAAGTGCCCACACAGACTTAATAGCACATCATTATTATCATCAATTTTGCAATGTGTGATGAAGCTTAGAATTCCTGGTTTAAAGAACTGCTGAGAGAAATGTGTTGGACATGTAAGCATTTCTCTTAATACAGCATGAGTAGCAATTCCTAGAACTTGAGCCTAGCCATGCTTTTTCAATAACATTCCTTCATAACTAAGACAACCCCCTAATTGTGGTATGGCACAAGAATTGAACCCCTGAAAGGCTAAAATGCCAGAATAAATGAAATTCACCTTAAGTTTTCACCAAAGTATCTCTCATGTAATTATTACTAATCCCATTTAGGTAAAGACATTGGAAAAACCAGACTATAACTTTATAATATCTCCAAGGATCATTAAGAATAAGATTTAGCCCCTAAATAATTTATTTATACATACATACATAAGATTTTGATTATAATAGTAAAAACCAATACAAACTAAACTTTAAAAAAGTGAAGAGAATAGGAAGAAAAAAAGTGAAAGAAAAAAGAAAAAAGGAAGAGTAAAGTGAGAATATAATAAAGAAAGAGAAAAGAAATATATAAAGAAGTGACTTCCAACCTTCATCACAACAAATATAAACAAATTTAATGGCTCTCCACCCTGCATAAGGTTACAAACAAATATCTCGTCATCTCATATCCCATCCCTTAACTATAGACAAATCCATAAAGCACCAACTTTTCAGTCCATACATCAGTAAAAAGTCCATAACGGGTTGCCAGCTTTGTTACAACATGTATTTTAACCTTGATCAAATAAACCAACTTTATATTCCTTCCTTTTACTTCTAACAGTCTCAATCTTTAGGTGTTTCCTTTGTAAATCCACTTTTAGTACCATCTCTATCTTCTCAAACAAAATTTATTCCATATCTGTCATTTCTTCAATAATATATTTTGGACATAGTCTGTGTATAGAGGCAGACATCATTACTGACAGTGATGATATTGTGGCTACTAATTTCTGGCTCGATTCTTCAAAAGTCTCCTTTAACATTTTAGTTGTAGCAAGGGATTTTTCAGTAAAATTGTCTTCATGTATATGATTATACAATTCTGCACCTAGCTCTTGTGTTTCAGAATTGGTTCAAGGTTTGTTAAGTTCTGTATTCCAGGATTTGGGTGGGAAAATCAAAAGCACCTTTCTGTTTTTTTTCCGAAGATTAGGCTGAAGTGAGAATTCCTGGGTTAAACAGTTTAGCATGCCCCAGTGGGACATACAAGAGGTCTGAGGAGGTTTGATGGCAGTCAGTCAGAATTAACTTTTAAATTATCACCACTCCTGGTTTGTATCAGTAGCCTTCCTCAGAATTTTCAACCTCAGTAGATTCTATCTTTAAATTTGAACAGTCCCATAACACAAAAGATTTAGATAATACCTTTAATACCAATACTATTACCAATATTAGATAATACCAATATATACCAAATATAATACCAAATTTAGATAATACCAATATTAGCATAATTCTGGCTAAAATTAGTGTTGTTTGATTTACCAAAAGAGTTGGGAAGGGTAAGCATATTGCTTTAATGGCCTTCTTTTCTTCCATATTCAGACAATACAAAGACACACTTACATTGTATATATTGAAAAGTGTGAAATATTTAATTTATGCTGTGTGTTTAGACAAGAGTAAGAGAAAAGTATTGCCAAATTCTATACTTTTTTTCAAATAAATATCATTTTTATTACTGTGCTTTGTTATGAAAAGTCATTTTAAAAGTCATTAAAATTTAATAGGAAGAATCTAGGCCAAAAATGCATTTGGATATATTATTTACAAACTATCATATGGGAATATTTTACTTGACATTTTAAAATATGATCTGCTGTAACACTGGAAACTAATCACCATTCCTGCTATTAAAAAGAAGAAAGGAAACTAGAACCAAATTAAAAGAATGTTGTTCTGAAAGGCCCAAAACAATTATTTTACTGTTGAAGCTCTCACTGTAAAAGTTTATGGATTTACTAAGTATATGAATTTAATGAAAAATGTCACATGAAGCATGTACATATTTAATTTAATTACCATTGTAAAAGTCTTGCCAATGTGTAAAAACTTTAAATCCCTCCCCTACCAGGCTGGGTGGAGAAAAAAGCCTATTATGATCTTTTCATTACATATTTTTGATGAAATATAGAAGTTGTCACAAAATTTAACACTTGAGTCTTGATATATATCTCTTTGACATATTTCCCACTAATGTTAGTGCAATTTATTTCATAGCAACATGTTGAGGATTGGTATACATGAGGCCAAGACATAGTGAGCAACACTGAATAGTTTGAAATGTGAAAAGATAATACCATGAAAAAGAGAAATGCTATCCCCTGGGGCAGGGAAGGATGCATTTTTAAGCTTTCCAATTATGGCATAAGTGTTGAGAGACATTTCCTAAATATGCAGTCAAACATTATTAAAATATGCTACCAATGTATCAGAACTGGTTAGGACATGGAAGTATGAAGCACCAGGAAATGCATTTAGAGTATAACTTAGTCTTAGAAGTGGTCAACAGCAAACTAATTTGTAATGTTGACAAGAAAACAAGACAAACATCTCCATGTAGTCATCAGGAGTTAAGCTAAAATTAAAGGAATTTTTACTTTTATACTAAAAAACCTATGCTGAATGGAATATACTCAAAGAGACTTCTATCATGGTTTGAGTTAAGAAGGATGAGTGGGGTTATAAGTTGAAAATTAGATGGGCACTTCTGTTGCCTTCTCAAAAATTGCAACCAAATTATACATTAAACAAATTATACATTTGAAAGCCAATAATTTTAAAGACTCCCTCTGTTTGATCTCAAATGCTGAAAGCTAAATGGGCATATCCTTTAACAATACAGAAGTACTTTGCCATTGTTAATATATTGTTTTCTACTACAGATTGGGGTTACTATGGTAACTAATCATTTTGGCCGGGTGCAGAAGTTGAATTCAACTGTCCCCTTTTCAGATGTTGATTTTTGCACCTGGGGGGAGGAACTTGCCTGGACTTGTTTTAGTTTCTGTTTCCTTCTTTGTAGGCATGTAGCTGCTCTGAGGGCCTGCAAGAATGCAGAAGCCTTTAAATATGTTTTGCTTTCTGTAAATAAAATTATTTTTATAGAAATGCCTGGTGTGTGACTTTTCTGATCTCTCCTGGTCCAAAGGCTTTCCCAGCAATCTGCCAACAGGTTATGGGCCCAGTAAACAGCCCAGTAAACCCAGTAAAACCCAGAGAGAATAGAGAGATCAGCTCCACACCTCATGCACAATTTAAAGGCAGGTAGCAAAGACCTGTGAAGATTTTCTTTGGAGCCGCCTGGAGATTTTCCAGCAACTGCTGGTCTGCAGGACAAAGAAGCCAGCTGAGGTGACTTGCAAAAGAAGGAAGAAGCCATGGCTACCTCCCAGCCCTCAGCGATGCCTCTGGAGCACCTATCAGAGACCAACTATTTGAATTGGGCCCTGAAGATGGAGATGTATCTTCGCAGAGAGAATCTTTGGCTGCCAATTGGTGAGCAAACCCCCCAAAATCCCAGTGCTGAATGGCTTAGACAGGATGAGTGGGCTAGAGCCACCATTATCCTGGGAGTTGAGGACAATCAGCTAGTCCACGTGCGAGGTATGCAGTCTGCAAAGCAACTTTGGGATGCTTTGAGAGACTTATACGTAAAGGCAACAGCAGGGAGTAAAGTTACCCTGACAAAAAAGCTGTACAAAGCCTACCTTGCAGAAGGAGATAGCCTTCCTGAGCACCTGCATTATATTCAGCAGCTGTTTGCTGAGTTGCAGGAGAGAGGAATGGAATTTGCACCTCTCACAAAATCCTATATCCTCCTGTCCTCACTAAATGAAACATGGGACATGCTGATTTGTACCCTGGAGGCTATGCCTGAAGCAGACCTCACCCCATTGTATGTTACACAGTGCTTACTCGCTGAATGGGAGAAGAGAGAGGAAAGATCCCCCCCCCATCTCTTCTGGAAAGCTGCAGTACCAGAAAAAAAGGGAAAAGAAGAGAAAGGAAGCTGAGGCCACAGCACTAGCCAGCCAGCGATGCTTCACTGGTGGTTCAGCTGGACATTTGCAGAAAGACTGTGCCTTGAGACCCAAGACTAGAAAGACAGAGAAGAAGAACACAAGGGCAACACAGAAGAAGGCTCTTCAGACAACCCAAATTGCACAGGTTGCTGAGAAGGGTAATTCTGATGTATGGGTGTTAGATTCTGGGGCCAATTGTCATTTATGTAATTGTAAAAGCTCTTTTGTGTCACTGTCTAAAACTGAAAGACAAAGTATATCTTTGGCTGATGGGTCTGTGACCAAAATTATGGGACAAGGTGACTTGTATTTATCCTGCTTGGGAGAAACTGTAAAAGGTGTGTTGTATGTGCCAAATTTACAATCAAACCTTTTATCTGTGGCACAATTGGCTGCAACAGGGTATATCATAACATTTAAGAAAAATGGAAAATTATGTGCTACTGGTATATTAAAAGACTCCTTGTACATTGTGCAAAATGCAAGGAAGCCAAGCTGCAAGGCTGCAGTTTGCAACATGCCATATCATGACCAATGTGTACACCTGATGCACAGGAGATTTGGTCATGCTAATTTCAAGTATATAGCACAAATGCCACAGCTGTGTACTGACCTAAAGATAAAACCCTGTGATAAATACTTAGACTGTGTAGTTTGCAAAGAATGCAAAACACTAAAAGCTCCTGTGAGTAAGCACAGTGACAGAGTTACAACTAGACCTTTGGAAATTGTACACTCTGACATTATTGGTCCTTTTGCTCCAAGTCTTGGACAAGCAAGGTATGCAGTGACCATCATTGATGATTTCTCAAGATACACATTTATCTACATCTTAAAACACAAAGATGAGGCATTTGAGAAATTTAAAGGTTTTGTGACATGGGCAAATGGAAAATTCCTTAGGCCTGTATCTGCACTCCAATGTGATAGAGGAGGAGAGTACCTTTCTCACAAATTCAGAAGTTTCCTAGTGGAAAAGGGGATAGAACAAATTCTTTCTAACCCTTACACCCCTCAGCAAAATGGTGTTGCTGAAAGAAAGGGCAGAACCTTGCAAAATGCAATGGAATGCATGCTAAAAGATTCACATTTATCTTTTAAGTATTGGGGAGAGGCAATATCTACTGCCTGTTATGTACAAAACAGAGTGTATAACTCTGTGATTCAGGACACTCCATTCCATTTGTTTTATGGTGTGAAACCAAAGGTAAGCCATCTTAGAGTGTTTAGTAGCACTGCATGGGTTCACATTCCAAAACAGCAGAGAAGGAAAGGAGGCCCCACAACAAAGAAAGCCATCTTTGTTGGCTATGAACAAAGCCAGAGGAGCTACAGGTTCATAATGGGAGAGAAATTAAGAATTAGCAAAAGCACTTCTTTTGCTGAACAAAACTGGGGGAGATTAAACTCTAGCTCTCCAGTTGATCTGACCACCACAAGAGAACAGCAATGACTTGCTGATGGTGATCTTATGCCTGATGGGGACATTAAACCAGAAAAGCAAACTGAAGATCTGTCTGATGAGACAGATGCTTCTCAGGAAAGTGATAGGAGTCAAAATTTAAGCCCTGTATTACCTCACAGATCTCAGAGAAGTAATAAAGGCGTTCCTCCATCACGTTTTCAGGCTGAAACAGTAAAGGCGTTTCACATATTCACAGAACCTGAGTCTTTAGAACAAGTGAATGCTTTACCACCTGAGATTGCACAAAATTGGCATTCTGCCATGCAACAGGAATTAGCATCCTTGAAAGAAAATAAAACATGGAAACTGGTAAATCTACCTCCCAATGAACGCTGTCTGGGTTGTAGGTGGGTTTTCAAACTGAAAAGGGATGCTGATGGCAAAATCCAAAAATATAAAGCAAGGTTGGTTGCAAAAGGGTTCACTCAAAGGAAAGATTTAGACTTTGACAAGACTTTTGCACCAGTTACTAAAGGTGAATCAATTAGATTACTGTTAAACATTGCTGCACTCAAAGGAATGTCAGTTCACCACTATGACATTCAAACTGCATTTCTCTATGGTGATTTAGACCACAAATTATACATACAGCAACCCCCTGGCTATGAAAAAGGGGAGAATCTAGTCTGTGAACTGCAGAAGTCAATCTATGGGTTAAAACAAGCTGCTAGATCCTGGAACCAAAAAGTAGATGAAAAACTGCAGAATTTTGGTTTTGAAAAAGGAAAAGCAGCTCCCTGTGTATATACGAAGAAAGACAAACAAGGCTGTATGTATCTGTGCATTTATGTTGATGATTTGCTGCTCTTCACACTAACAGAAAAACAAAGGCTTGATGCCTGCGTGAAAAGCCATTTCATATTAAAAAGCCTTGGAATTGTGACAGTTTACCTAGGTTTGGAAATACACAGGGAGAAGGATGGTAGCTTTCTGTTAAACCAACATTGTAACATTCAAAAGCTCCTAGAGGATTTTAATATGCAAGACTGTAAACCAGTCTCTACTCCGATGATAACAGATTTTCAGAAAGATATAGGAGAAACTCAATTAACTGAGGCAGAGAAATATAGATCTGCAATTGGAAGTTTACATTGCAAATCATTCTCGCCCAGATATCTCAAATTCCGTGGCCATTTTAAGTAGACAGGTAGAGAAGCCTACATCTACTGGAAAAGCAGCATTGAAGAGGTTAATCAGGTATTTGCAAGGAGCAAAGAATTATTGCCTGAAGCTAAATACCTCTGGAACAGAGAAATTGCAGGCTTTTCCCGATTCTGACTGGGGAGCAGATGTCAGTGACAGAAAATCCACTTCTGGGATTTTAATTCAATTTGCTGGATCTAGCTTAGGCTGGCATTCTAGAAAACAAACACTTGTTGCTCTTTCCACTGCAGAAGCAGAGTTTTATTCTCTAACACAAACCTGTAATGAGGTTATATGGTTTAAACATTTGTTAAAAGACATAGGCATGGAAGTGAACCAGCCTATAACTGTTTATGAGGATAATCAAGCTTGCATTGCTATGGCAAAATCTGAAGCCTGCAAAAATAGAACAAAACATATAGATATTAGATATCAATATATCAAAGATATAAGCAAAGGAGAAATAATGTTAAAATATTGTGAATCAAAAGACATGATTGCTGATATTTTAACCAAACCTCTTGCTGTACCAAGACACAAAGAGTTAACAAAGCAAATTGGTTTGCATCTTGTTCTGTAGTATAAAAAGGGGAGTGTTAATATATTGTTTTCTACTAGATTGGGGTTACTATAGTAACTAATCATTTTGGCCGGGTGCAGAGGTTGAATTCAACTGTCCCCTTTTCAGATGTTGATTTTTGCACCTGGGGGGGGGGGGAGGAACTTGCCTGGACTTGTTTTAGTTTCTGTTTCCTTCTGTGTAGGCATGTAGCTGCTCTGAGGGCCTGCAAGAATGCAGAAGCCTTTAAATATGGTTTGCTTTCTGTAAATAAAATTATTTTTATAGAAATGCCTGGCGTGTGACTTTTCTGATCTCTCCTGGGCCAAAGGCTTTCCCAGCAATCTGCCAACAGCCATTGCTGCCTTTTTTTTTAACTACCCATTCTAGCCTATTGCTGTACAACTTCCTGATAGACTCCCATCCGACTACTAACCAGGTTTGAACTTGTTTAGCTTTTTTTGAGATTAGTCAAGGTCAGCTAAGTGGTGCCACCTGCTTTGATGAATTAGGGTAAATTATTGAATACATGGTGAATAATCATATTAATTGTATATCATTGTTTGGATTTAATCTGAAGTCAATTTAAATGTAAATTAAATTTGGTTTTGAGCTGACATTCATATTTTTGGAGTGCAGTCCCTGACATAATCCTCAAATTTTCAATCTGAAAAAATACTGCCCTACATCAATGGAGTCCTCCTGTCAGAGAACAAAGCCTTCTCTAATAACACCAATTTTGTCTGAGGAAATTCCTTCACTTGAAGAAAGCAGAACTTTATTTATTTATTTATTTCTCACATATCTTCACTGCCCATCTCACCAAGTGACTTCAAGTTCCAGGGCAGCATTTGAATTTACATTTACATCCATCTTTGTAATCTCTGTAACATAACTGTTAAATGAAGTAATTGCAATACAACTTGCCTTCATATTCTACGACAAAGGCAAAAGATATACACTTAGATTCAAACAAAGGGTCATAATGGTTGTTATTTCATTTTTCATATAGCTTGGGAATCAAGAAGCAAAAAGAAAGTTCTGGTGGGTGTATTTTTTGCTGGAGCCAAAAAGTCTGAGTATGCCAGGTCAAAAAGTCAAATCCTTTGTCTTGCAAACTGATATGCTAATAGTTACTATGATAACTAATGGTTAGTAGCCTAGACAAAGGTCAATGTTCTCCTGCTTCTGTCCTGCTCTCTGCTTCTGCCTTTCGCTTTTTCAAATGCAGCTACTGTAAGACTGCTTGAAACTGTTTATCTCCCTGCATGGAGAGGCAGAACTGTAAAAATGCTTTTACTCTGTTTTGTAAATACAGTTTATATTTGTTGAAGTTGCTGGCGTGATTATTTGATCTCTCTCAATGGCAAAGCTCTTCTGAAATTCCACTGCTGATCCTCAGAATCACACACACACACCAACAATAACTTTATTAAGAAATTTAATAGTTGAATATGCAATTCAGTTCCAGCAACTTCTACAGTTGCTAATCATTACTGTGAAAACTAGAAGGGACTGGTTCTAGTGCTCCTCAGTCAAAACATCTGTTCTGTATTCCTTGTGGCCACCACACTCCAAGATGTGCCAGACAAGCTGCCTGTGGTCTAGATATGCAATTGCCAGGGAATCAAAAAACTTGATGGTTAATGAAATACATCTTTAAAAGCTAAACATGAATAGAAAATGTCTTTAGATTTCCTAGAAGCAAATAATTAGGGGAAAGAGGGTGAGGAGGTAAATTGAGAAACAAAAAATAACAAACTGAGGGCAGGACTTGTTGGGGGTATGGGTAGGAAAAGGAAACAGGAAGCTGGGCCACAAGGACAGAACTAAAAGAGGGGGTTCTTGGAGAAAAGGATTCAAAGAAATTAGGGTTCAAAGCAGCAGCAGTGCTAACCTAAGAGGCCTTGGTATTGAAGGCTATGGTACCGGAAACCCATCTGGCAAAAATGAACAGATGCTGGGTCTGTCCATTGAAGTACAGTTCTGTTTCCATATATTTTTATGTGCTACCTTCTGGAGCAGTAACAGAAAGACAGAATTGGTTGGATTAAAGAAACATAAAGAGATATGTTACTTTTTATACATTCTCAACTGTAACCATTTTATCTTAGTCTATTAAAGTCTCCTTTCCTTTACCCCATTGTTGGCTCATAGAAAACAGCCAATCAGCCAGAAGAGTCTCCACAGCTGTGAAGTACTTTACATAACTGCATATGGTAGGTCTCTTAGGGATCCAATGCAGAACTTTCCTACAGTCCAATAATATATTTCACAATTTCATCACAGTATTTGTTCATTATGAACCCCAAAGTCACTTGCATTTCCTCCCCCATTCCAGATTCCAGTAAACTTCCTGGCATTCCAAGTATAATCTTTCATTAGTACTAACTCACCTATCCATCCATATCAAGTGCCCATAGAAATAGAAATGCAGGCAACTGAGTCATATATTAATGAATAAGGCTCTTAATGTTCTTTGCTAGAAAAATGTCATTTGTTTAAGCAGAGAATATCAATATTTCAAAATTAAATAATCTCTTGGGTCATAAGTATTCTTCTTTTTCAAATGACTTCTTGAGCAACATACACTTAAGGATCTAATTCTAATGAGAGAGAATTCATCATCTTCCTACAATTCTGGCACAAATAAGTAAAACTTTCTTTAAAAGATGGATGTCTACAAAGAATAAACTTTGAATATACATAATACATACAATTCATACTTACATTTTTTAATGATTTTTACAGCTACATGAGAATGCTTGGAGGAATATAAAATTATGCAGTTGCATAATAATTATTGCAAATTTTAAATGAGGCTTTTGCTTTTTGGCTTATGTTTTTTTTAGCTTGCTTTTCTTATTACCTGTCCCAAATAATCCAGTCTGTTTTTCTGGTCTTGATTTGATATCAAACTTGTCTATGACTTGGTCTTCCATTTCTCTCTCTCTCTCTCTCTCTCTCTCTCTCTCTCTCTTGGACAGCACTATTCAGGATTATTACTTTTCAGTCATCTTTATGGTAATTCGATTCGATTCGATTCGATTCAATTCAATTCAATTCAATTCAATTCAATTCAATTCAATTCAATTCAATTCAATTCAATTCAATTCAATTGATTTAATATGGCCACCCACTCCAAAGACACTGGGTGTCTTACAAAATCCATAAAAAGAGTAAAACAATTAAAACAAAACCCATAAAAACAGATAGCCTGGACTAAAACAATTAGAACAACAAACAGTACAGTCACTACAAAAAAATAATATGCAACCATTTCAGGCTCGACCAATAAATCACACCCACATTAATCCCAGGCCTGTAATCAGAGACAGGTCTTAAGACAGCCTTAAGGGCTTTTTAGAATCCAAGGAAAGTGGGTGCTTCTGAATCTAGGGGGGGAAGAGGATGCTGTTCCTGAAGGTGGGGGCCACAACTGAGAGGACATGCTTCCTCAGTCCTGCAAGATGGCAGGATTACAAAACACTGTAATTGTAATACATAATAATTAACACTGAAACAAATAATATAATATAGTAGAATAAAGCAGTATGATTCTACTCAAGTTCCAGCTTAAGTAAAGCATCTAATATTCTTTGTTGTTACAAGATAAATCTTAGAGGAGATTACTTCACTTACTCGATCAACCTCTGTTGTAAAAGTACAAAAATACCTAAGAGTATGAAACTTATTTAGTCATAAGGAATGGCTCAGAATAATCTGCCAATACAGTTTATATGTGAACTAGGAAGACCTTAATTCAGACTGCACCTCAGCCATGAAGTACAACCAATTCCTTAGGTAGCTTTGAAACTATTATCTGTCTACCTCACTGTAATACAAGGATAATCATTCTGATGGTTGTAAAGAATTGCTGAGAACACAGCAAGGCACACTGAATACCCACAAACATGATATCAATTTGGTCTTCATTCTTATTGTACAATCTTACTATTTATCAGACACCATGGGAAATGTGTGTACTTGGTCATTTTTTACTTCCATGGATCCCATATTAGAAATGTATACATGGCTTTTATTGGGTAATACATCTTGTAATACTATAGCAGGGTTCTCCAAAGTGGTCAATGTTGACTCCCAATGGTCTGTTGTTGTTCTTCTTGTTGTTGTTGTTGTTCATAGTATTAGTTAAAGTAGTATTTATTAAATTATTTTCATATAATAAATGTTTGGAGGTCAATTAACAATTTGAAACTTGATGAAGGAGTCAATGAGCTGAAGAGTTTGAGGACCCTTATACTATAGGAATCCACAAGCAGCACAAGATGCTTCTTCTCTGTTTGAGCAGCAACTCATCTTAGGCCAGCCCTGATGCTATTTTTGCATGTCCTTTCTTGAAGACAGAAGAGGTTCACTTTTGCAAAATAGGAACCAGAGAGAAAAAAAAAAATCTTTCTTTTGATCCCAGGAGACTGTCATGTTCCCATTCCGATGTTTATGGTTCCTCGTAACGTTTCACATGTCATATCTGCAGTTGCGTGCCTGCCTGGCCACGCTGGTAAATTTCCTTTGTGCTGACTTGTGATCTTCTGGAATGTATGTTTGGGTTATCTCTGCTGTTCAAGGTTACTTTCTCAGGCCGATTCTAACGGTTGCTAGCGTCTGGGGTGGGTGGTTGCTATGCTAGCCTGAGGGGAGGGTTTGCAACAGGAGCAAGGCTTTTTAAGTTTGTAATTGGCGCGCTTTTGCTTATTCTCAGCTTTCTTCGTACTTTGCATACTATTCATTCAATAAATTAGTTTTCTCTAGTAACTACTGATGAGACTCCTTTTATTGGAATAGGCAATCATTACATAAAGCTGAGAATCTTTAATATCAGTCCGCTAGCATCCATCCAGTTTCCTGTGAGGAGTTTAATTAGTGATGACTGAAACTGCCCCAACCTCAACCACTGGCTCGGGGGAAAGTCAGCTCTCCAGAGGTGGGGAACAAGAGCCCATGGGACCGCGGAGAGAGGGGACTCTTATGCCAGGGTCGGATGACCTCTCCGAGGCAACGGATTCCAGTTGCGATACGGAGAAGGCAGTGAAGTCAGTGGTAGTCAAGAAGATGGAGGGACCCTTGTATGGGTCGCCACCAGCCCCAGCCAAGCCGGTGTATTCCTCGCTGTTTCCGACCGTGCAGATCACCAAAAGGACGAGAGCAGTGACACCAACGGAGATGGAGACGGAGAAATCCCAGCAGCTGGAGGTGAGGATGAAATCCATAGAGGATTTGTTGGCAAAGTTAACCTTTACCAGGGACACTCAGAAAAAGAAAAAGACGGGAGGTAAAGAAGGTAGTGACTCGCCTGACACCTCCGCATCCCCAACCCCCCCTCCCCCAGTAGACAAACAGGGAAAGCCACGGAAATATTGGGGGGGAGGGCCCCCACCGAGCAAGCCTCCAAAGAAAGCCTCCTTACCTTCCCCAAGTAGGGAGCAGAGGGAGAGAGGACGGAGCCGGGAGGGGGGGAAACATGTGAAAGTTCGACTGGCAGAGGCTCAAGAAATAGCACCAGAGGTGCAGGAGGAAGAGCCACCATAGCCACGAAAGGCTAAGCAAACAAAAAAGAGACACGATAGCCCAACCCGGGTCCGATATCGAGACTTTAATGTGAAGTTTAATGGGGATCCTACAAAGCTGTCATTTTTTTTTACTAATGCACACAGCTATATGGAAGAGTTTGGGAGCGTGTTTCGTTCTGAGCGGGCTAAGATTAATGCTGTCGCGACCCAACTAGAGGAGAGGGCAGCAGACTGGTTCGTGCGACTGGTTGACATGGACGCTTTGGAGTTGGATTGCTTTGATGATTTCATGTGGGCAATGAAAATGCATTTTGGTGATCCTCTAGCTGAGGAAAAAGCAAAGGTAGCCCTAAGGGAGTTGGTTCAAGGCTCCAGATCAGTCTCGGATTATGCGCTGGAGTTTCAAGCACTCTCCGGCAAAGTAGAGGATTGGTCTGCCACCACCCTTGTAGAGATGTTCAAAGATGGACTAAGACCAGATATACTACGATGGGCAGTTGTACGGGACGACCCAGCAACGCTGTATGAGTGGATACAATTGGCTGCGAAGGTTGAGCAAGCCCAAGCTAAGTATACTCAAACTAAAAGAGGTCCCAAACAACAAGTGATGGGGAAACCTACAAGGCCAGCAGCTACTGCTAGCAAACCAGTGAGACGGTCGGGGCAAGAAGAAAAAGAAAGCCGTTTTGCCAAAGGATTGTGCCTGCGGTGTGGAAAGGAGGGGCACCTGGCAGCTGCATGTCCCCGCAGGAAACCAGAGGAACGGAGAGACAGATCGGGGGGGAAATCACCAGTGGCACCGAGGAAGCTGAAAGCGACAGTAGCAGAGCTGGTGGAGGATGTGGACTTGTTTTATGGTGGGCAAGACGAAAAAGAAGCCTCCCAACCGGCGGAAAACTCCAGCCACCTGTTCTAAAAAGCGCCAAGGAGCAGGTGGAAGAAGAGGGGCGCAATCATGTCTCGGTGAGTGGAAATTTCCCAACGTTGACCATGAGACTTAAGCTCAGTTCCCCTACAAAAACTGTGGAACTATGGGCTATGATTGATTCGGGATGCTCACGTTCCTTAATGAATCCTGATGTAGTAGCTGCTTTGGAGTTACCCACCTTCCCGTTGAAACGTCCCATGATTTTCACCCAATTGGATGGATCTATATCGGGGGGAAAACCGGTCACCCAGTCTACACCGTTAGTGGCTTTGCAACTGGGTAGCCACTGGGAAAAGTTGCCCTTTGTGGTGGCACCGGTGGGTGGTCCCTTGGTCATTCTGGGGATGCCTTGGTTTGTTCAACAGAACCCTAGTATAAACTGGGTACACCGAACTGTTACTTTTGCAGATGGGTTCTATAAAGCCCCTCCTGGGGATGATGATGATGAGGATAGCAATGTGGGGAGGGCAGCAGTGTCAACGCTGCATACCCTTGCTGTACCATTGGAAGGGCTACCGGACCAATACCAGGACTTTGCCGATGTGTTTGGGGAGAAGGAGGCGGATCAGCTGCCGCCTCATCGGAAAACTGACTGTGCCATTGAAATTCTTCCCAATGCAAAGTTGCCCAGACCAAAGGTATATGCAATGACCCCAAAGGAATTGGCTACTCTTCGTGAATTCATAGACAAAAACTTACAACAGGGCTTCATAGAACCAGCCAATTCACCAGTGGGTGCTCCAGTACTCTTTAGATCAAAGAAAGACGGAACTTTAAGACTCTGCACGGATTTCTGTGGGTTAAACGCAGTCTCCCTATTAAACAAATCACCCCTCCCAGTCATCAAGGAAATGTTAGCCCACTTGGCGGGGGGGAGAATCTTCTCTAAATTGGACTTAAGGGAGGCATATTATCGCATTCACATTCGGGAGGGGGATGAATGGAAAACAGCTTTTAATTGTGCATTTGGGGCTTTTCAGTATAAAGTGTTACCGTTTGGATTGGCTGGGGCACCTGGGGTTTTTATGCAATTGATAAATGAGGTCTTGCACGACCACTTATTCAATGGGGTTTTGGTCTATTTAGATGATGTGTTAATATATTCAAAAACCATGAAAGAACATGTGCAATTGGTTAGGCTGGTGCTAACCAAATTGAGAAATGCTGAATTATATGCCAAGCTATCCAAATGTGCATTTCATAAAACACAAATTGATTATTTGGGGTATAGGATTTCAGATAAAGGCATTGAAATGGATCCTGCCAAAATTGAGGCTATTTTGGTATGGGAACCCCCACGCACACGCAAACAACTACAATCGTTTCTCGGATTTGCGAATTTCTATCGTCCATTTTTACAAAATTTTGCTGAGATTGCCTTACCCCTGACTGAATTACTCAAAACAAAGGGTGTAGGGGACACCCACAAATCAAAGAATCCAGGAACATGCCTAAAATGGACGCCTGCTTGTCAACAGGCGTTTGACCAACTCAAGCGACTGTTTACCTCTGAACCAATCTTGCAACACCCTGATCCTGACAGACCATTTGTGGTGCAGGTCGATGCCTCAGACTTTTCTATTGGTGCCCTCTTATTGCAAGCCGATGAGCAAGGACAATTAAAGCCTTGTGCTTATCTGTCACGTAAATTCTCTGAGACAGAGAGATGCTGGCATGTTTGGGAGAAGGAGGCTTTTGCGGTTAAAGCCGCTTTGGAGAATTGGAGGCATCTATTGGAGGGGGCGGCACACCCTTTTGAAGTGTGGACTGATCATAAAAACTTGGAGTCCCTTACTGCCTCTCGCAAGCTCAGCCCTAAGCAAGTGCGATGGGCTCAGTACTTTAGTCGCTTTGATTTTAAACTCAGAATCATTCCGGGAAAGAAAAACTTTTTAGCTGATGCACTGTCGCGGCAACCCCAAGATTCGGGAACAGCCCCAGATGTGGTGGGCACCCTCTGGACAGATTCCCAAATGGCACTAGCAGTAGTGACTCGCAGTCAGACGCGAGCGCAGCAACCTGACACTTCTGCCGGTCCTAGCGCGATACATGTATCCGTTCCTGCAGATTTGCAACAAAAGCTTCTGGCAGAGTTGAAATTGGATACTTGGATGCAAAACAACCAGGGCGAGGTTACTTTGAAGCAAGGTTTGGCATGGAAAGATGATCGCCTCTATGTGCCTGTAACCTTGCGCAAAACCGTGCTGTTCAGGTCTCATGACGATAAAACAGCTGGGCATTTTGGCTTTACAAAAACTATTCATCTAGTGCGCCGACAGTTCTGGTGGCCAACCCTGCAGCGAGATGTGAAAGCCTATGTCAAGTCTTGCCCTGTCTGTGCTACTGCAAAACGAAAAGGGGGGCGACCTCAGGGCTTTGTGCAGCCAGTGGCCAATCCCTCCCACCCCTGGGAGGAAATCTCTATGGACTTTATTGTGGATCTACCTCCTAGCCAGAGAAAGACTGTCATTTGGGTTGTTAAGGATTTTTTCTCGAAGCAAGCTCATTTCATCCCTTGTGCGTCTCTACCATCTGCACAACAGCTGGCACGCCTCTTTCTAGTTCACGTGTACAGATTACATGGTAGCCCCGCCCGCTTGGTGACCGACAGAGGAACACAATTTACTTCACGCTTTTGGCGGGAATTTATGAAGCTATTGGGCACTAAACAGGCGTTATCCATGGCTTCCCATCCTCAGACAGATGGAAATACTGAGGCTGTTAATGCCACGTTGGAGCAATATTTACGTGCTTTTGTTAATTATCAACAAGACAACTGGGTAGACCTCCTGCCGTTTGCTGAAGTTGCTTACAATAATGCTGTGCATCAAAGTACTGGGGCGGTGCCCTTCCGTACTGTGTTCGGGCATGACTTTGTCCCTATTCCTGAATTGCCTCCACCGTCTACCTCACCCACCTCCCCGACCGATTGGGCCTCACAATTGGCAGATTCCTGGCCAAAAATACAGCAAGCTTTAGCAGATGCTCAAGCCACTTATCAACGACATGCCAATGAAAAAAGGGCACCACAACCTGTTTTTCAAATAGGCGATAGAGTATACCTTTCCACCAAATACATCAAATCCCCTCAACCATCCAAAAAACTGGCACCCAAGTTCATAGGTCCATTTCCTATTGTTGCTCAGATTAATCCTGTTACCTTTAAGTTGGACTTACCTCACAATCTCAAGCGCTTACACCCTGTTTTTCATTGCAGTTTGCTTAAACCCTTCGTGGAGTCTACCTATTGGCATCCTGAGCCGGCTGCACCTCCCCCCATAATGATTGATGGTCAACAACATTTCGAAGTCAAGGAAATATTAGACTCTAGACGTTTCCATTCCACTCTGCAATATCTGATTCAATGGAAGCATTTCCCTCATCCGGAGTGGGTCGCTGCACGGCATGTGCGCTCTCCCCACTTGGTTGCTCAGTTTCACGCTGCTTACCCTGATAAACCCGCGCCTTAACAATTAAGTTTTTTTTTTCTTTGTGGGGGGGCAGTATGTCATGTTCCCGTTCCGATGTTTATGGTTCCTCGTAACGTTTCACATGTCATATCTGCAGTTGCGTGCCTGCCTGGCCACGCTGGTAAATTTCCTTTGTGCTGACTTGTGATCTTCTGGAATGTATGTTTGGGTTATCTCTGCTGTTCAAGGTTACTTTCTCAGGCCGTTCTAACGGTTGCTAGCGTCTGGGGTGGGTGGTTGCTATGCTAGCCTGAGGGGAGGGTTTGCAACAGGAGCAAGGCTTTTTAAGTTTGTAATTGGCGCGCTTTTGCTTATTCTCAGCTTTCTTCATACTTTGCATACTATTCATTCAATAAATTAGTTTTCTCTAGTAACTACTGATGAGACTCCTTTTATTGAATAGGCAATCATTACAGAGACTGAAAAAAGACGAATATGGCAAGAAAGACTCTAATCCACAATTTTCAGATATTGTATCTCATGTTCCTCTGTCCAGGTTTTTGTGGCATGACAAATGGTTATAAAAGAATTTGTCTTGTCTGTCAGTTGTGCTTTCCTTACATCAATGTCATCCTTCACAGATTACAAGTCTTGTACCACTAACAGTAGGGGAAAATCCAATACATAATCTTCATTCCATGCAATTTACACTATTTTTTTTTTCAATATTCTCCCATCTAGTCCAATTTGGGATGATGTAGATCTATTTGTGACCCACTAGTTCCAATGTGGCTGTCATCCATATAAAGTTCAGACCAAATCTTTTGGTTTTGCAGTTCTGGATTAGCCATAGCATCAGAATGCTTATCAAGATATTGTTGGGCTGAGTTTGTTTTGTTGTTTCTTATGCCATGCAATCCTGTATTGTGTTGCTTGAGGAGGGAGGTTTAGCAAGAACGATAAGCAGGTGTTCTAAGAATGAAATAGATTGATAGAAATATTCAGTTGAATAAATATGGAAAGAAAGGGAGGAGATTTTGTTGTTTGCACTTCTTCATGAAACACTTTCTTCATACTGCATGCCTAATGAAATATGGTAGAAATATTCTTTGTCAAATGTGGCTTGCTATGTTCTCAAAAGTGCTGGGTTTTGGAGCATAAATATATGCATTATATGAATAGACAAGTGTAGTAACCATCTGAGTCCTCCTAAGCAAACAAGCAACCAATCTCTACATTCATAATGAGATCCTTCTTTGTGGAACCATTTTCCTCTAGCTTTGACTGTGAGACCAGTAGGAAAATATTCTTCATAATTCCCTGTGGTATCCAGTGCACCAGTAACAATATCCTGATACCTAGCATCTTAAGGCAATTGGAAAGGAAGGAAAAAAATATCAGTCATTGTTCTCCAGACTTTTCAAGGCAGAGCATACTTACTTTTTCAGCTACAATTGTTATTAGAGGAAAAAAAAAATAGATCAAATAGTTTTCAGAAGATTTTTGAAGTATTGGGAAAAATCTACATTTACTGGCAACCCCAAGTAAAAAGAGGAATATCCAGTGAATTCCATGAATCCTAGGTGGGATTAAATAAGATCTTTTGAGACTTCAGCCATCTTTATTTGGCACTGTCCAGTGCCAAATGCAGCTGTGTATTAGGAGTAAAAATTGAGCAGCCAGATTAATTATTTTATATATATATATGAATTCAACCAACCGGAAGATAAACTTTGTATCACACAAACCGCACAGGGACTCAACTACGTTTCTATCCCAAGGCTTAAAAGGACAACTAAGTTTCTAACAGTCTACAGAAAGTCAATACAATGGGAACAGTATGAATCTCAGAGGGGATGTCATTCCAGACAGAGAGCAAGGGCCGCCATCAAGAAAGCATGATTCCTGGGTCCCACAAGATGACATTGTTTGATTGATGGAATCTTAAGTGTGCCTACTATGTCTGACCTCATTGGATGGGCAGAAACATATGAAGACAAGTAGTCCATCAAGTATACAGACCCTACGCCATGAAAGGCTATATAGGTATAGGTATATAGGTATATAGCCAGCACAACTTGAATTGCACCTGGAAGCCAACTGGTAACTAGTACAGCTTGCAAAGCAGTGAGGACACATGAGCATACCACAACATGCCTATCACTGCCCACACCTCTGGGTTCTGGACCAGATGTAGCTTCAAGGGCAAACCCATGTAGAATGCAACACAGTAAGCCTATTGTGAGGTGACCAAGGCATGAGTGATTGTCTGAAGAACCTCCTGGTCCAGAAATGGGCACAACTGGTGCACCAAATGAACACGTGCAAAGGCCCTATTGGCCATAGCTGTCACCTGCTTTTTGAGCAGGAGCTGTGAGTCCAAGATGACTCCCAGACTGTGCACCAGTTTTGAATGGGGAAGTATATCCCCACTGAAGACTAAACATGGAATATACCTAGAACTGGGAGAATCAAATAAACAGAGCCACATGGTCTTGCCAGGATTATTGAGCTTGAGACTGATCTTCTCCATCCAGACCCCCATAGCCTCCAGGCACCAGACCAAGACTTTGACAGTCCAGGGTTGAAATGGTTATATCAATGGTCAAGAGTATCACTGACATTTTGATGACACCTGACCTCAAACCAATGGATGACCTCACCCAGCAGTTTCATGTAGATATTAAACAACAGAGGAAAGAGCATAAAGCTCTGTATCACCCCACAAGTGAGGGTCTGTAGGAACAAACTCTCCCCGCCCCCAACACCAATTGAAACCAGCCATACAGAAAGGAGGAGAATAATCACAAAACAGTTCCTCTCACTCCCAACATCCAAAGCCGATTCAAAAGGATACCATGATCAATGGTACTGAAAGTCACTGAGAGATCAAGGAGTGCCAGGATGGATACAGCACCATCATCCTGGCTCCACCACAGGACACTGACAAATGCAACCAATGCTGTCTCTGTACTGAACCCTGGCTTGAAACTTGACTATAATGGGTCGAGATAATCTGTTTCCTTCATGGTCCTCTGGAACTGAAGTCCAACTCACCTCTCCACCAACTTCCTTAGGAAGGAGAAGTTGAAGACTAGATGGAAATAACACATGATGGCTGGATCCTGTGATGGCCTTTTAAGGAGAAAGTGTGCCATAGCTTACTCCAATGCTAAGAGAAGCCCCCTCCTTCAGAGAAGCAAATACCACTGCATCAACCCAGCCACAGGTCACCTCCCAAGCAGTCTTAACCATCCAGGAGGAACCTGGGTTTAACAGACAGATGACCTAGCTCACAGACTGGAACACCCTGTTAAACTAGCTCCAGATAACCCTACAAGGCCCTGCCTTGGGCACCGCAGTCTGACCTGTGGGTATTCGGATCTGAGTGAATCAAAGTTACTTTATCCATTAGATAGCAAAAGTATTTCTCACAGCAGTCCTGTAGATAGTACTGTGACCATTCCTCCCAAGCAGGGAGGGGTCACCTTAAACACTAGGGAGCCATCAGCAGATGTAGTAAGGTTGGAGAAAACATGTCATTTTGCCATCCTTCTTGCCACAGTGTAATCCCTAATACAATTCTTACCTGTGTTCAGTTCACTCTTTGTCTTCCTCCAATAATACTCTAGGTATCTCTTCTTGTTCTTCATTTCCCAGAGCATCTTAGAAAAACAAAAGTGCATCCTTGGATCAGTGCACAGCAAAAGGCCACACAAGGAAAATATAGTCTAAATTCCTCATTGCTCAAGACCTCAGCTGAACTGCCCACCTCAAGGAAAACCTGAAGCTTTCTCTGAAACCCATCCAGTCTATCAGATGCCTGGAGTGTCTAATCTAACAGGCCTTCTCTCCCTGATAGGTGGGGTGAGACCAGCAGGTCAAAAAGTCATTAGTGAGTGATCTAACCACAGCAATGGACTGATGACAATCTCCTCCATAACAGATCACATCATGAGACAAAAACCAGATTTAAAGTTCAATCCCCAATATGTGTTGCACCTATGATGACTTGGGATAGGTCCATAGTTGCCATGGTGGCTATGAACTCTTGATCTACCCTAGATTCAATATCACCAGGTGGCAAATTGAAATCCCTGAGAACTAATGATTCAGGGTCCTTATTCCCAGTCCAAAAATGCAGTCCAGCAGCTCAGGCAAGGATGATGCTGGTTAGCAGGGAGGACAATACACTGGCAGCAATTCCCTAGAGCCCAACTGTTCCCTAGAGCCCAACTTCAACTATAAAGCCTCACATCAAGTTATCTGAGAAGCAAAGCCTCTGAAAGCCCTCAACAGTTTGTGGATGACAATGGTTACCCCACCTCCTTCCCCTTGAGTCTTGGCTGCTGCCAAACATTAAATCTAGGTTGGCCCATTTCTGAGAGGAGACCGCCTTTCCAAGCCTACCAGAAGGCAGCCTCAGGGGAGGGATCAAGCTCCTGTGGCAGCCCCCCAACACATGCCATCAAACCATGGGCCTCCCTGCATCCAATACAGGAACAGAATATAAACAGGTAGGCAACCAGATGCCAGTGTCTGAGTTCAAAAGACAGGAACAATGGGCTGGCATGCAGCCTCCATCTGGAGGGCCACTCCACAGTGCTCCAAACTGGTAATGTAGATCTTCAAGTGTCAGAAGCACCTCCCAGTCTGGCACCACATGCCCCATACCAAACCCCTCCAGATCCTCTTCAGGGAACTGCCCTAAATCTCTCTCCTCTAAGCAAAAATATGCCATGGGATGAGGGCACCAAAAACATATGCACATGCCAAATGTCCCACCCAGCCAATGATGCTACTAACTTCATAGCAGTATAGGCAGGATAAGCAGGATCACCAGCAGTGACTCAGGGTCCCCCTTGGTTCTCTCAACTGCAGCCAGCAGCTAGAATGGCCTCCAGAGTGACCAACTGTATCCAGCTCCAGGACTCCCTGCTGGCAGTCTTCCTGCAGCATATCACCCTAATATAGTGATAGCACATCCTATGAAGCATTTATATTTGTGAGTTATTCCTGGGGTGGTTATACGAAGAATGAGGTTAAGAAAATGCTTCATTTTTTCACACTCATATTGTCAGGTTAAATATATTAATGGTATTTTTAAAACGTCTTCAAACTGCATTATTCAACAACATACAAGCTACCCTTAGAACATTTGAATTATTATAATGTACCATATGTGTTTATTTTTTACTACTCCACAATTTCATTTACTTTCATTTGTTGCATTCTGCTTTTTCTGAGGAGAGTAACACTAGACATTAGGCAGCTAACCATTTGCAAAAAAAAAAAAAAAATGAAAACCTTAATTTGCTTTGTTTTTGTGTATTTGGTTCAAAGGGATAAAGATTAAGTTACATGTGTTACACACGTTTGTTAATGGAGATAATTTGGCTACTTTTAGCATCCATTTCTATATTTTCTATATTGCTCCTTATTACTTATGACCTCCAGCTATCATTGATGCTAAATGCTAGAAATGTTTCTATTTACTGTCAAAATTTAAATGAATTTAGGCTCCCACCCCAGGACAGCAGCAATGCTATTAAACACTTTATTTAAAAAAAAAAAATCTAATTTATTTGCAGTTCATACTATTAGCTACCTGTCCCCCAACATAACATTAATTTTAAAAAAGAGGATGTTACAAGCTGGGATGAGGGATAATTTAAAAACTCCCTTGCATAGTTCTCCTAAGGGTTCCCCCAGTGAAGATAATTATAATAGGCTGCTAGCAATCAGGCTGAACTTGCTAACACCCCACCCCCCCAAGGCACAGCCAGATGTTAAAGTGTTTTCCTCCAACCTGTGAGCTGGCAGAAAAGTATGCCAGCATAATTTATGCTGCCCTCATTTCCATTCCCTGCTTTGCCTCAGTAACAAGATTGGCAGGGGCATTGTTCTTCCTGTTTTAATGAGGGACAAATTTTAAAAGGTGATGGTTTGATTCCACTGCTTTGTTTTCCCTTACACCAAGACTCACCTTCTGGCAGGAAAAACCACCTCTCCAGAATGTGTGGTGGGATGAGGATGGGAAGGTACTTAGGACTGCTGGTGTAGCCCCCTGGTGTTGTTCAACTAACAAATTGCAGGCAGGGAGGTGGTTCGAGCCCATTGCCTATCAACTAGGCAGTTTCTGAGTACAGGCCTAAAGCTTTTCTGAAAGAGCGCTAAACCTGTGTTCACCAATAGTCCAGCTGATAGATTACAGGAATGGAAAAGGGGCACAGGGGCTTAGGAAGAAGCAGGAGACAGCAATTGATAAAGAGAACGTCCCCTCCTTGGCCAGTGCTGCAAGAGAAGGGCAGTGATGGCAGTGAGAAGCCATGACTAGCTGCTCTTGGAAGTAACTTAAGAGTAGAAAACATGATGCCCCTCCCCCCCGCAACCAATAATAATAACTGTCAAAAGTACAGCCATTAAAAATGCTTTGCTGGCAGAAGCAGCAGAATACCTGTGAAGCATCCAATGGTGATTGAATCAGCAACACACAGCTGGCAAAACCTTCACCTCTTTCCTGGTTTAAATTGACTTTCTGGCAGCACAGGACTAACACTCTTCCAAGAGTGTTAAACTTGTATTTTAAAAAAGAGCATTGAACCCATTTACAAAAGGAGCTTGCTTAAGACCTGGGGGATGTGGCAGATGACTCTGCAAAAGCCACCAGGTGTCCCATTTCTTCTGCAGCACAGGCTAAAAAGACCATGTCCAGAGATGAAGAGGCCTACCTGCAGCAGCCTAAAATTGTTGATCAGAGCTAGGCAAATCACAGCCTGTGACTGTACTGTTATACACATTCTCCAAGAAGCACGCTAGGCAATGTCCACAGCAAAAACTGGAACAGTTAAAGATGGCTTTAAACTACCTTAGCTGTAAGCTGGGGAAGAGAAAAAGGCAACGTTATGAAGACATAGCTTAAAAACAAGTTACTGGTGCATGTTTGTGCTTCAGTGAGAGGAACATGAGAATGAGCCCTTAGTTCATTCAGTTGGGGAGTTCTTCCTGTATTCCTTCTATCCAGGGCTTCTTCCCTTAGCCAAATTCTAGGAAAAATAGAAAGATGCTTTTCCAACAACAGAAATACAAACCCTAACAAACCTTGTGCCAGTCCTGAAACACAAGTGTTAGCTTTATAACAATGTAGTCCTGTACATGAGGAAGGTTTTAATGAGAAATTCCCTTTTAAAACCAATGGTGTCAAATCTATAGATATAAAAAGGAGTTTATTGGGAAAAGGGAAATATGGGGAAAACAAGGGAAGGCAACAGTCAGACTTAGAATGAAATCCAGTTAAAATTAATACAGTCAAAAATAATTATTTATTCCCTCCTTGATTAAACCCTTGAATGTCAGCACATGTTCATTGCAGGCAGAATGCTTGAAGGGAGATGTTCAAAAAATTAGCAGGCAGGTTCTTCTCCTCCTTTTCCCTTGCCTCCTGTTCTAAGCATTTATCTTCCATTTTGTGAGGGCAGAGAGGGACAAGGTTCCACTTCTGATATCCAGGGTCTAGACAACAAATGCTGGTCTAGGTATCTGAAATTATGCCAGACAGTGAGAATTTTTTTAAAGATAGATCACCATTCACCTCTGGCTTACTCACTTTGCATCTATTTCTTCAGTCTCCTTTCCTGTAGGGCTTCCATATGTGGGCTGCAAAAATCCAGATGGGCACTAAATGGAATCCAAGAAGTGGAGTATACACTTTTTTCTGGTATATAGTATTTGCCAGGTTCCTGCAACCAAGGTACTGTAGCCCTACTCTTCTAACTTCCCTTGGAATGAGACTTGAAACTTTCTGCACAAGACTGCCTTGGCTGAACTCCAAGGAGTTTTCAAAATGGTGAGTCAGATTTCTAAGTCTTTCCTCCCTCCAACTCCACCCCCAGTTGCTGTCAATGCAAATTTTAAAGGTTTACTACCAGGACAACTATTACTATCATAAATTGCTAGTAAAACAGTCCACCGTCACATATTTATGTGTGAACTAGCAGGGGTGGGGGAGTGTGGATGCTAGGGAAGATCTGTCTGTGAGACAGTAAGAAAGAGCACACATGGGTGAGTACACATCTAACATTACCCTAATTGTTATAAGGTTTAAAAAAAAAAATGGAGTGCATTTAGTTGTAATCAAGACAGCAATTAATTATTCATCAGAATTGCTCATCCATCATAAAATAGGTTAGACTACATATCCTCAATATTTTTTGTAACTTTAAGAAGCAATTAATATCAGAGACTGATATATCTTATTTATTTTTTTCAAAATCAAATGGTTCAGCCTTCTTATACTGACACTTTCCTTGTACATGAATTCACAGTTATTTATATTGGAAGTAGCCCTACCAGTGAAGGGCATCAGGGGATTAAGGCTTCCTGTTTAACAACAAACTCTTTTTATACAGCTACCTCCTAAAAGTGAGGTGAGTATTAGAAGCACCTGGATTTCTTCTCCAGCTCACTCTGCACTTCAGCCTAAGAAGATTTATTTATTTAACCCTTTTCTTAAAAAGCCAATCCTGAAAACCCAGCACTGAAGGTGTTTCATTCCAGGTGAGCCTTTGCTCCCATTCATGCTTTTCCCACAGCATTCAAAAAGCTCAGGTAGTAGGTAAAATAATAGGGACCATTGCTTTGTCTATGGAGGGCTCTAAAAAGCTGCCTCAGTCAAACTGCCTAGATTGAAAACCACCTTCAAAAATTATGTTCATCCAAATAAGTAAATAATTCTGTCATCAGATGATATTTTTTCCCATCATGGTGCCAAAGTGGATGCCTATTTGGTAGGCTCACTTTTCTGGTAATTTTGAGGATGATGTGGATGGTGTGTGGAGATGCTTGGTGGTCCTGGTCAGCCCCGGTGAGTGGCCAGCAATGTTAGGGCCTGTTACCTAGGCCAGCAGGAGGAATGGGAAGAGCAGCAGCAGCAGAGGCAGCTGGTGGGGCAGCAGCGGACCAAGTGGCTGAAAGGGGCTGGTGGAACACTCTCAATGTCTCCCCGGGTGGCAGCCAAGTGAGACTGTCTTGGGCTGTTGCCCCTCCATTGCACAGGCTGTTCAGTGAGCACACAGCAAGCAGGGAACTCAGCCTTTGCTCCAGCTGACAGGTATTATGGAATGGACTCCAGAGGACATGGCAGCGTGGCAGAGCAAGCAGCCACAAATTAGCAGCTTAGTTCCTGTCCTCCATCTTAGGTCTGTTGCTGGGCCAGCAGAGGATGAGGAAGTGGCGGTGGTTACAGGCTCTTGGCCATTGCGGTCCTCAGTGGATTGGAAGGCTCAGGTGTCCAGGTGGTTGTGGCAGCAGGAGCAGAAGCAAGGACCTGTTGGGGGAGCTGCCTTAAGTCTTGCAGCTATCACTTAAGCGGCCACATGGTAAAACAGCCATTTCAGTGGATTCCCTTGCCTATCTGGTAGGACTTGGGACTGAAGTTACTGGCACCTGGATTAAGAACACTTGTGTGGACCAGGAATTTTTATATGGTTTGGTAGTTGGAGTGGGGGCTGGGTGTGGCTGGGGCCTTCTTGCTCCCCTTGTGTAATGGGGGTGGGCTGGGGTGCTGCAAGACATCACTGCCCTTTGGGGGTGCATGGCTTCATCACTCCCTGGGTGAGAATGGGGGTGGGGGGTAGGAAGGTGGTGTCATGGTGGGCTTGGGCTCGGAGTCAGAGTCAGGCAATGAGGATGGGTGGCCAGCCCCTCACGTAGGATTGGAGGGCGAGCAGACAGCTCTAGATAAACAGCCGCCTGAGCAGTCCAAGGAGGCGGGGCTGGTCAGCAAGCAGCAGGCACAGGCGCCGCTGGTTAGTGAGGACGAAGACTCTGAGCTGCCGCCCCCTCCCTTTCTCTCCTTGAGAAAGGAGAGCAGAAAGGAGGGAGGAACAGCGGAGGTCGGCGAGGCTACATGCGAGAAAGCCCCGCCCACCTAAATAAGCTCCGCCCAGGTCTGCCCCTATAAAAAAGGAGCCGCAAGCTTTGGAGACAACCGTCTGCTTACTGGACTCCATGTGTCTTGACTCCTGATCAGAAACCTTGTGACCTAACTCTTGACTCTTGGACTCACTTGACTAATCTCGTTTGAATGTGAAAACTCCCTTAAGGCAAGCTCGTGGGACTTTTGGCGGCTTGTTTCTGTAGAGTGTGGGCATTTGTGCTCTCACTTCTTTGCCACCTGTTCATTACCTCACAAGTTTCTCAGTAAAGTCTTACAACTGCCTCCCTGGTGTATTGAATGTGTGTCATGAGCACTGATGGCGAGCAGGAGGGGGCCCCTATCCAGGGGGGAAAACGCATGTGTAGTACTGAGGAGTTGAGCAGCCATTCAAAGAGACACAGAACAGACCCGCCTTGACTTTTGGGGTTTATCTGTCTGGGATTTTCCCACGCTTCTTCAGTTTGTTAGGATTTTCTGTCTAATGTAGCAGTAATAAAACACTAGAGACCTATTCCTTGTCTCAGCATGGTTTCCTGGCTGTTAGGACATCAATCCTAACAAACTCCTACTCCCATGGAAAGAGGGAGGAACAAAAAAAGAGAGAGAGAGAGACATTTGGGAAAATGTCTTCAGAAAACCAGGAAATTCGGCAAGCCATCCAACAACTGGCAGCAGCATTGCAACAACATCAACAAGTAGATCTCCAGATCAACACATTACAAGCTGCCATGCTACAGCAGTTACAACAACCAGCTCCGATTAACCCACAACCAGTGCCAGCAGCAGCAGCAGCAGCAGCTCCGCCAGTAGTCTTGAGATCTCAGGGCAGTCTACCAGAGAAATTTGGAGGAGAAGCAGGACAGTTGAGAACCTTTCTCACACAGTGCACTATGTTTTTCGACAGCAGACCGGCAGAGTTT
Source organism: Candoia aspera (assembly GCF_035149785.1). NCBI lineage: Eukaryota > Metazoa > Chordata > Lepidosauria > Squamata > Candoiidae > Candoia > Candoia aspera. Next base: position 124,388,735 of record NC_086153.1, on the reverse strand, counting down.
CCCACAGACAGAACCAGAGTCACCTTCATTTTAAGTCTGCTAAAGGGCACAGCAGCCAAATGGGCTATTCCCATAGTGGAGAACAATGACCCAATTCTCAATGACTACCAGAATTTTCTGGCAGGGTTCCAAGCACACTTTGACAACCCGATCAGAGAGGTCACTGCCAGCCGGGAAATTCGGAAGCTCAAGCAAGGCAACAAGAGGGTTGTTGCCCCCTTGGGAATCTACATTGCTGATTTCAAGCTGTTAGCAGGAGATCTGGACTGGAATGAGAGTGCCTTGAAAGGCCAATTCAAACAGGGGCTGGATGAAGAAATTAAAAATGAATTAGTGCACCAGGGAACACCAGCTACCCTAGAAGGTTTATATCAATTGTCTGTGGTCATAGATGCCAGGCTAGAAGAGCTCAGACAGATGCAGCCGGGGAGAGGCAGGGGCTTCAGAGCACTTCCAGGATTTCCAGCTCTCTCCGCAGCATCTCTTTACTCAGGACCAGAGGAGCCGATGCAGATCGGGGCAAGCAGGAGGCTTATTTCCGAGGCTGAGAGACAGAGAAGGAGAGAGAGAGCCCTCTGTTTCTACTGCGGAGTCCAGGGGCACATGGTGAGAGCTTGCTCAGAGAGAAGCCAAGCAAATTCTGTAACAGCCCCAGGGCAAGCAGCAGAACCAAGAGCCACCTCCGCCTCTGCTTCCAACCAGGGAAACTCCATCGGTCTCCCTCCACAGAGCTCAGCAGGGAGATCATCAATCAATTAAGAAGGGCTCATTCCGTGGATTCCAGGCAATCCTTTTACTACTTACCAGTCATAATGCATGTAAACCCAGAGCACCAGGTCAAGCTAGAGGCCCTCATGGATTCCGGAGCTTCCACCAATTTTATGGATGTACAGACTGTACAAAACCTCAACATCCTGACCATAGAATTGCCACGTCCCATAGAAGTTGAAACCATTGATGGCCAGCCCCTCAAGGCAGGGCCGATTAGAAGGTTAACAGAACCTTTGCAACTAACAATGGGAGACCACACTGAGTGGATCCAACTTTATGTTACTGCATCACTTAATGTGCCTATAGTCCTGGGCACACCTTGGCTGAAGATCCACAACCCATTGTTGAACTGGACTACAGGAGCAATCTCCTTCCCAGCTAAGGAATGCCAGCACCACAAAATTCAAGCCACTCTTCTCTCTCCAGCAACCAATGCAGTCACGGAAGCAGGGGGGGTCCAGTTGCCAGCCAAGTATGCAGATTTCGCAGACATTTTCAGCGAACAAGAAGCCACAGCACTACCCCCACCATAGGGACTGTGATTGCACCATTGAGTTGATACCAGGAGCCAGGATTCCAGCAAGGGAACAATATCCCATGTCCCCCAAGGAACTAGCTACCTTAAAGGATTACTTGGATTCTAATCTCCAAAAGGGGTTCATCTGACCATCTACTTCCCCAGCATCTGCTCCTACCTTCTTCATACCAAAGAAGCCTGACCCGTTGGCACCGGCAAACCAGGAGGCACCCATGAGAGTGGTGCATGATTTCAGTTCCCTCAATAAAGTCACGATCAAGGAAAATTACCCACTCCCCCTAATATCTGATCTGCTGGATCGCTTACAGAAAGCATGCATTTTTACTAGATTGGACCTCAGGAATGCGTATAATCTGATCCGGATGAAAGAGGGGCATGAATATCTGACTGCCTTCGATACCAGGTTTGGTAAATTTGAGTACCTTGTTTTGCCCTTTGGCTTGTCTAATGCAGGAGCCATATTTTCCTGATTTATGAATCAAATTTTCTCTGATTTACTAGATAAGTATCTGGTCATTTATCTAGATGACATATTAATATTCTCTGAGGATGCTACAACTCATGTAACCCATGTACGTAATGTCTTACAAAGACTGAGAGAGAACAAGCTGTTCGCCAAGCTAGAGAAGTGTGTCTTCAATTTAACTGAATTACATTTCTTGGGCTATAAAATATCAACAGAAGGCATATCCATGGATCCTTCTAAGGCCCAGGCAATTCTCTTGTGGCAACCCCCCTGAAATGTGAAAGAGGTACAAAAATTTCTAGGGTTCTGCAATTTTTACAGGAGTTTCATAAATCTAGTGACAGGGCTAAACCCCTCACACAGCTTTTGAAGAAAGGATCAAAATTCATTTGGGGGGAGAGAGAGCAAGCAGCCTTCCAAGAATTTAAGCGACTCTTTGCATCCCAGCTGCTTTTAAAGCACCCTGATCCCAAGAAACAATTCATAATGCATTCAGATGCTTCAGATTTTGCTATTGCTGCTGTTTTGTTGCAATATATAAACAAAACAGAGAATACATTGCTACCTTGTGCATTTTTCTCCCGCACGCTCTCACCAGCAGAGAGAAACTATGATGTTTTTAACAAGGAGTTGCTAGCAATTAAAGCAGCATTTCAAGAGTGGAGGCACTGGCTAGAAGGTGCAACCTTTCCTGTGAAAGTTTGCACTAATCACAAGAATTTACAGCTTCTACAAAACACCAGATCCCTCATCCCATGCCAAATCAGATGGAGCCAGTTTTTCTCCCATTTCAATTTTGTTATTTCTTATTTTCCTGGGGCACAGAACTGTTTGGCAGATGCTCTGACTTGATCCATTTGGGCAACCCCCGCCACTCACCAGGAGGTCCAGGCTACTATATTACAACCTCACAACTTTCAGCAGTCTATGAGGGGGAACCAGACAGAGATTTTAGCAGCAGGCAGACAAGCAGAGGACCTATTTACAAGAGTCAGAGCTCAGCAGCAACAGGACCCGTATGCCAGGGCCAGGATGAATGACCTCCAGAGGGGCCTGCAAGACACTGCCTCCCCATTTAATGTGGAGGCAGGAATCCTCTGGCATAGTGGGTGATTATATATTCCCCCCTCATTTAGGGAAGAAGTACTGAGACTCTGCCATGACCATCAAATGGCAGGCCATGGAGGTGTTTTCAAAACTCTCCATAGAGCTCTGAGAGACTACTGGTGGCCTAAGATGACTGCAGACATAAAGGGTTACATTGCTTCTTGTCATACCTGTAGATGAGCCAAGCCTCTTCCAGGGAAGCCCACAGGACTCTTGCAACCCCTACCCACCCCCAGTAGGCCTTGGGATACAATCTCCATGGATTTCATCACTGATTTACCCCCGGTCCAGGGGCTGACGTCCATACTAGTGGTGGTGGACCTTTTCACTAAAATGGCACATTTTATTCCTTGCAAGGGCCTCCCATCTGCACAAGCCACAGCGCAGTTGTTCATGGACCATGTTTTTAGGTATAGAGGCATGATAAATCACTTAGTGAGTGACAGAGGCCCTCAGTTCACTTCCAGGTTCTGGAGGGCCCTTTTCCAGTCATTAGGGGTCCAGATCCACCTATCATCATCACATCATTTGGCTAGTAACGGGCAAGCTGAGAAAATTAACCAATGGTTACAGCAGTATCTCAGGTGTTACACCACTTATCAGCAAGACAATTGGCCAGCCCTGCTCCCCATGGCAGAATTTACTTATAACAACTCTGTGCAATCCTCTACCAAGATGACTCCTTTCCAAGCACTCTACGGGGTTAACCCTTGGTTGTTGCCCACCTCCTCCCAGCAGGGAACTGTTCCAGCCACAGCTGATTTTCTTAAAGAGCAACAAGCCGCACAGGAGTTGTTAAAGGAGCAGCTGAACAGGGCAGAGTGCTTACAAGAGAGCTGCAGATGCTCACAGACAAGAAGGGCCAGTGATTGCGGTAGGAGACAAAGTATGGCTCTCTACCAAGTTTTTAATCACTACCAGGCCCTCCAAGAAGTTGGACTCTAAGTTTGTGGCCCCTTTCACTGTGGTACAGCAGATAAATCCAGTGGCTTATTGCTTAAAGCTGCCAGCATCCATGAAAATCCATCCAGTCTTTCACAGAGACTTGCTAGCCAAAGACCCTCCCCCAAGTACCTTACGATTGCAAATGCCCCCCCCTCCCACCTCCAGTTATTGTGGAGGGGGAGGAGGAATACGAAGTCGAGGAAATTCTGGACTCTAGGAGGAGGGGAAGGGGCATCCAATACACTGGAAAGGGTACCCTGAGGAAGAGCACACGTGGGAAAATGCCAGAGATGTGCATGCACCAACGCTGGTTCATTGATTCCATCAGCTTTTCCCTTACAAACCCAAGCCTCGCACTCTACCAGAGATTCCTCACTTGACTGAGCAAGCAGAGGAATCCCAAGCAGAGGAGTTCATAAGTTGGCAACCTCCACCCCCGCCTGAGGCTCTGAGGCCAGAGAGAGGAGGAGGAGGGAGAGCCGCAGCCCTCCACCTCCGGCTTGCATTTCCCAAGGGGGAGGGGGGAAGAATCTTCTAATTATCTAGCTATTTTCCAGCAGCAGCCACCTGGGCCAGAAGCATTATCAGACCTGGAGAGCAGCACTGATTCCTCCTTGGAAGAGTTTTCCCTTGAAGAATTTCCATCGTTGCCCAGTTCTCATGGAAGCTTAGAGGGGGAGATGGACTCTCAAGAGACCTCTGGAAGGGAGGGGGCTGAAATGGAATGTGAATCTGGAGGGGAGGGTGATGTCATGAGTACTGATGGTGAGCAGGAGGAGGCCCCTATCCAGGGGGGAAACCACATGCGTAGTACTGAGGAGTTAAGCAGCCATTCAAAGAGACACAGATCAGACCCGCCTTAACTTTTGGGGTTTATCTGTCTGGGTTTTTCCCACGCTTCTTCAGTTTGTTAGGATTTTCTGTCTAATGTAGCAGTAATAAAACACTAGAGACCTATTACTTGTCTCAGTGTGGTTCCTGGCTGTTAGGACAATGTGATTGGGCTGGGACAGGGCAGGTGGAGGGGGTGAAAGAGGAAGGTCTGATTTGGGGTACTGGAGAGTTGTGTAAAGGAAGGTTTGGGTGAGGTGTTTAGGTATGAAGGGTCTGCTTGGGTGGAGGCGCTAAGTGTGTTACTGATGCACTGGAAACTGAGCAGAGTCTGTCTGTCTAGATTGTTTAGGTTGGATGTGGATGGCTCCCAGTGCCTTGGGGATGGGAGGCTGGGGAGAAAGGGAGCTACAGAGGGAGAGAAGGGAGATGGTACATTGCGTGATGGACATGGGAATGTATGGCAGGAGACACGGGGAAGGTGGCCCCAGTATTTAATACTGGTACTGCATCCTGGCCCTCTGTGCCAAGCTCCAGGACCTGGTTTCCAGAGCTTTGGTGGCTCTGGTCTTCAGCTGCTGCTGCTTAATGCCAGGTCAATCTGCCATAAAGCTCACCTTATTCACAACCTGATTGTGGAGAGAGGAGCCAATGTGGCTTGTATCACCAAGACCTGGTCGGACACTGACGGGGAGATTCCCCTCTTTGAAATGTGCCCTTCCTGGGTTTTGAGTGTGGCATCAGCTGTAACTCTGGGGCAGGGGTGGGGATGTGGCAGTTGTTATTTGGGAGACTCTGATGGCCACTAGGGGCCCTGTCCCAGACATCACTGGATATGAGACCCATTTTGTGAGGATGGGCCATAAGGATCAGTGGGGACTGCTGCTCAGTTACCTTCCTCCCTGCAGTGTAGCTACATCCCTCCCTGTGCTCCTGAACTTTGTGTCTGAGCCAGCAGTAGAGTTCTCCAAGCTTATGGTTCTGGAGGGTTTCAACCTGCCACCTCTGGGCCTGGGGTCTGAGGCAGCACAGAAGTTCATGGCCACTGGGCTTCCAGTGGGAATGGTGTTTTGAACAGCATCTCTTTGCAAATTAGCTTCACAAGTAGACCTGGCAGCATGGCATTTTAGGGCTCAGGCAAATATGGATTTTGGAGATAATTTTATTCAAGGAATTAAATCAATTTATGTACCTCAAAAAGCATGTATTATTGTAAATGGCGATTTCACTGAGCCTTGTCATATACAGAAAGGAACAAGGCAAGGATGTCCTTAGTTGCCTTTACTCTTTATCCTAGTTTTGGAAGTCCTGAATAGAGACATTAGACAAGATGATCAAATAAAGGGTTTGAAGATAAAGAAGGAGGTCTTCAAACTGAGGGCCTTTGCTGATGATTTAGTTTTAATATTACAAGACCCTTTGAATATTGTTGAACATTTGATGAAGAAATTAAAGGAATTTGGGTCATTAGCTGGACTTAAAGTAAATAAACAAAAAACAAGGATGTTGATCAAGGATGTTGATTGTGTGTATGACTACACACAATCAAGAAATGTTGATGGGTAAGACTGGTTTTATAATTGAAAAAAAAGGTCAAATACTTGGTGGTGACATTATCAAACACAAATTGTATGTTGTTTCAGAATAACTAGGTTAAATTGTGGAGTGATGTTAAGAAAGACTTGTTAAGGTGGGAAAAATTACAACTGTCAATGATAGGTTGGGTATCCATGATTAAGATGAATGTTTTGCCTAGAATGTTGTTTTTGTTCCAGACAATACTGATTTTGACAACAGATTTACCTTTTAAAAAATGGCAGAAAGATATCTCTAAGTTCATTTGGCAAGGGAAGAAACCAAGAATCAAGTACAAATTGTTACAAGATGCCAAAGAACAAGGAGGTCTAGGTTTGCCTGATTTGAAATTGTATTTTGTTGCCTGCTGTTTGCTATGGATGAAGGATTGGGTGACTCTGAAGGACAAGCAATTATTGGAATTAGAAGGATATGATCTCCAATTTGGTCTACTTGTGGTATGATAAAGCTAAAGTTAATAAAGATTTTAAAAATCATTTTGTTAGGTGTGCCATATTGAGGGTTTGGAATAAATATAAATCAATATTATCTCCTAAAGTACCTATGTGGTTCTCCCCTCAAGAAAGTTTTTTAGAAGAGAGATGGCAGGCAAACCAAGCTGGTTGAGATATGAAGATTTGCTGAATTTTGAAGAAGGGATACCTAAACTTAAGGGAACAACTAGAATTGGAAGGTCATATTTGTCACTGGTTTAATTATGCACAATTGTCAGAACAGTTTAATCTGGATAAGAAAGAATATAATTTTGTTCATGAAAAACACAATTTGAAATGGAATTTTGTACAAACAATGAGCATCTTATTAAGAAAATGTGTAAAATGTTGTTGCAATTGAATTTAGGAGATGAATGTGTTAAAAATTGTATGATTGAATGGGCTAAGAATTTTGGCTATAATATTATGCTTGAACAATGGGAGAATATGTGGAACAAAGGTATGCAATTTATTCTGAATTATCTTTTGAAAGATAATTATTATAAAATGATATACCGTTTGGTATTTAACTCCTGATAAGTTGCCAAAATGTATAACGGGGTATAAAATGTTTATTGGAACTGTTTACAGGGGTGAAGGAACTTTCTGTCATTTATGGTGAACTTGAGGAAAAGCTAAGAAATTCTGGAATCAGATATGTGTTTTGAATAATAAGATTGTTAAAGTGGACTTTCAATTGAAACTGGAGCTGTTTCTCTTAGGTTTGATGGACCAACAGCTTGAGAAGCAACATGGAACTCGGTTCTTATATATGATAACAGCAGCAAGACTTTTATACGCTCAAAGATGGAAGGATGCACAAATTCCCTCAATGGAGGACTGGATGATTAAGTTAATGGAACTGGCGCAAATGGCTAAACTGACAGCATTGATAAGGATACTGTGACTGGATTTGTTTCTATTTGGAAGCCACTTTTGGACTATTTGCTTGTAACGGAAAAAAATGAAGTTCTTATTTTGGGTTTTGATGATTAAATGGTTTGATTTTACAGAAATAATGTTACTAAATGTTTAATTAATAGCAAGATATTAACTTCTTTGTACTTTTATATCTGTGTTGGAGAAGGTCGGAAGTCTCCTGTTTTTATGTTTTTCTATTTTTGTACTGTTTTAGTTTCTCTTGTTTCTTTTTTAGACTTGTATTCTATCTGTTTGGTAATTTGTGTTTTAATTATAACTTGAAAATTAATAAAGCTTTACAAAAAAAAAAAAAAGAAGTTCATGGCCACCATGGCAGCCATAGACTTGGTTCAACTTATTCATGGCCCAGCTCACATGGGGGGCCACACACTGGGTCTGGTGTTTGCCTCGGAGCAGTGCTGCCATGATCTGATTTTGGGGATGTTAACATCAGTCCCCTGCCATGGACAGACCACTCCCTGTTGGCCCTAGAGTTCTCAGCAGCTGTCCCTCACTGCAGGGAGATGGGGCCTATTAGATTAGCCCATCCAGTACCTGATGGACCCAGTGTGGTTTTAGAGGGATCTTGGGGTTTTTCCCAAAGCCCTGGCATATAGTTCAGCCAATGCCGTCATTGCTGCTTGGAATGAGTAGGTGACAGGGCAATGGATTGTGGACTTTCTGTTCACGTGGATCTCATAGAGCTGAGACCTCATAGATCTCATCTTTTACCAAGCAGCTCCAGAGATGAAGCAATGCAAGAGATGCCTAGAGCACCACTGGAGGAAGAAAAAGAATGAAGCTGACTAAGCATAGATAAGAGCCTATATTAGGACTTACCTTATGGCAAAGTGTTCTTATTTTTCCGCCCTTATTGTATCTGCAGATAGGTGTCCAGCAGCCCTGTTTTGGGTGACCAGGTCCCTCCTGGGTAAGGAGGAGCCAGAGGAGCTCCTTCAGGGCCAGCATGAGGGATATTCTTGGCATCTGTTAGGTATTTACTTGACTTTGCTCAGAGTTGGAGTCTGGCTAGGCAGATCCTTTGGAACTGACTGAGACTCATCTGAACCCTGTTATCTGATAGGAGTTTGAGCCATTTGATCTTGGGGACAGGGTCCAAGCAGTGGTTAATGCCTTTTTGCTGGAGGGGATGGTACCATCGGCCTTGAAGGTGCACCCTCTTCTCAAGAGGTCATCCTTGGACCCAGCCATGTTAGACACCTTTCATCTAATTTCCAACCTTCCTTTTTGGGGGAAAATTGTTGAGAGGGTGGTTGGCATGCAGCTTTAGAGGCCCCTGGATGAAGCAGATTATCTGGATCCTTTTCAGTCTGGGTTCAGCCCAGGGTATAGCTCTGAGACAGCATTGGTCACACTTACTGATGACCTTTGGAGGGCTCAGGTTGGGTGGTTCAACTCTCCTGGCTCTCCTGGATCTCTTGGTGGTTTTTAATAGCATTGACCACAATATATCCTTCTGGACTGACTCTGGAGTTTGGAAGTGGGAGACACCATTTTGTGGTGGTTATCCTCTTTTCTCTGTGGCTGGTTTCAGTTGGTGTTGGTGGGTGATGAGAGGTCGAACCCTAGGCCCCCATAACATGGGGTGCCTCAGTGCTTGGGTCTCTCCCCTCTCCTCTTTAACATCTACAGGAAACTGCTGGGTGAAGTCATCTGACAGCATGTGGTATGGTATCATCAGCAGAGTGATATATCTGTACCCCTGGCCAGGCAGGTGATGTTATTGAGGTGCTGACCAAGTGCCTGGAGGCTGTAAGGGTCTGGATGAGGAGGAACTGACTTCAGCTCAACCCTGGCAAGGCAGACTGGCTCTGGGTTTTTGGCCTCCCAGGGTCTGGTGACTTGTCATCTTTGACTCTGGATGGGGTTGCACTTCCCCAAACTGAGCTGGTGCACAATTTGGGGGTCCTCATGGACACTCAGAAGCTCCTTGATGAGCAGGTGGCAGCCGTGGCTATGGGGGCCTTTGCACAGATCCGTCTTGTGTGCCAATTGCGCCCTTTCCAGGCAGGGAGGTCTTGTGGGTGAAGTCACCCACACAGTAGTCGCTTCCCACCTGGATTACTGCAATGTGCTTTACATGGGGCTGCCCTTGAAGACTATGCAGAAGTTACAACTGGTCCAGAATGCAGTGGCATGCACACTATTGGATGTTCATAGTTTCACCCACATTACACCTCTATTGCATAAGCTGCACTGCCTCCCAGTTTCCTTCCAGGTGCAAATCAAGGTGCTGGTTATCACCTTTAAAGCCCTACATGACACGGGACCTGGTTATTTGTGGGACCACCTCTCCCTAAGAATATCTGCCTATCCCACTAGATCAGATAGGGATATACTCCAGATACATTACAGATCCCTTCCCTGAAATCCTGCCACCTAATGGGACCTTGGAAGCGTGTCTTTTCTGTGGCTGCCCCTACCTTATGAAACACCCTCCCCCTGGCAATTTGGCGGGGCCCCACCCTTTTAGCCTTCCGTAAGGCCATCAAGATCTGGCTTTTTACCCAGGCGCTGGGATAGGATATGATAGGATAGGATAGGATATGTCCTAACAGTCAGGAATCACGCTGAGACGAGGAATAGGTCTCTAGTGTTTATTACTGCTACATTAGACAGAAAATCCTAACAAACTGAAGAAGCGTGGGAAAAACCCAGACAGATAAACCCCAAAAGTCAAGGCGGGTCTGATCTGTGTCTCTTTGAATGGCTGCTTAACTCCTCAGTACTATGCATGCATTTTCCCCCCTGGATAGAGGCCCCCTCCTGCTCGCCATCAGTACTCATGACAGGATAGGATAGGATAGGATAGGATAGGATAGGATAGGATAGGATAGGATAGGAATGAGGGTAATAGGAGCTTGCTGTGGGGCATCCTATGGGGAGGATTAAGGCACAGGGGTTTTGTTTTTGTTTGATCATCTTACTGTTTTATTGTTTTATGGTTATGTTTTATAGTTACTGGTTTTATTGCTGTTGTGAGCCACCAAGAGTTGTTTTAAGATGGATGGCCATACAAATCTTTTAAACAAATAAAATAAATAAATGATTCACCTTATATGGCAAAACAAAGTAATCTAACTAAACATGCTTTTTTTTTTACATTTACACAGATCATAATTGTGTCCTCTAAACTTTGCTTCATTTTTTTTAATTAAAGAAGAACTGTTATGAAAAGTTCTGAAAATGAAAAGGTGATTTTTTCCCTACTTTTTCCCCTTTCACAATGCATTCTAATTATTCAAAGCTTATTTTACAAATACTTAATACTATCTTTCCTTTATCTGATGCTTTTAGTAAGCTTCAGATGCATTTAATGACTTCTCAGTTCATTATTCTAAGGTCAGCCATTTTTCTTCACATTCTCAGTACTGTTCGAATCCTTGGGCTTGTTTGCTTGCTTGCTTCCTTTCTGCCTGTGACTATAATACTGCATTTCAGCTTTCAGAATCTAATTAGTTGGATCTTCATTATACTATCATTACTACAGCACATCATACCAGATTTCAGTATGACATGAAAGTGGTCTTGAATGAATGGTTAAGATTTGTATTTCACTGGAATTTTACTTACTTTGTATGACATTCCTGGAAACCTGGTTTTACTATCTTTAGTAATGTATCCTGAAAGCCACCTTCAAGATTTCTAAAAAGAATTCTTTATCTTTTCAGAGTATTCCAAGGCACAGTAGAAAGAGCTTGTCCTCTTGTAATTTTTGCAAGTCATTACAATTTCTGCCCTGCATACTGCACCCTGTAGCAAAAAGATTATCCAGCTATTAAATCTCCTGCTGTGGCCTGTCCTCATCCCAACAAAGCATGATCTGCAAAAAACGTTATCTGCCAGATCATGCAATCTTCAACAGCCATCAATGTAACTATGGATATTATTATATTTAAATGTGAATTTGAAGTGTCATTGGAATAATAATCTTCCCTATTTAGAGAAAAAAAAATACACTAAACATCTACCAAATTACAGACCTGCATCCACATTGTGTAATGAATGCCTTATCCCAACGAAGTCAGTCTCACCAGGGATTAGTGAATAAAACTGATTTATTGAAAGGATAGTATGCAAATATGAAGAAAGCTGAGAATAAGCAAAAGTGCGCCAAATACAAACTAAAAACCCTCGCCTCCAAGCCGATCCCACCCCTCACCCCAGCATCGCAACCACCCCCTCCCAGCGTTGGCAAGCGTCACACATCTGCCTGGGAAAGTAACCTTGAATACATGTCATAACCCAAACACACATTCCTTCAGGGCAGCACAGAGATAACACCCTGGCAGGGCTGGAATTCCCCACCCCGCAGATGATAGACACGGATCAGTAACATGACATGCGAAACGTTACGATGTATGCAAACCATTGGAACAATGAACATGACATATCGCCCCCCTTAAAGAAACGAAACGAAATCAAGGAGCAGGTTTATCGGGATAAGCAGCGTGGAAATGGGCAACCAGAATAGGGGAGTAAACATCGTGGGCAGCAACCCACTCAGGATGGGGGAAATGCTTCCAGCGAACCAGGTATTGTAAGACAGAACGACATCGTCGGGAATCCAGGATTTCTCTGACTTCAAAGTGTTGCTGACCATCAATCATGATAGGTGCAGGAGGGGGAGGTTGTGGATGCCAGCGGGCTGATTCGTTGAAAGACTTAAGGAGGCTGCAATGAAACACAGGGTGCAAGCGTTTAAGATTTGCAGGCCAATCCAATTTAAAAGTAACAGGATTAATTTGAGCAACAATAGAAAAAGGACCAATAAATTTAGGTGCCAACTTTTTTGAAGGTTGTGTAGACTTGATGAATTTGGTGGAAAGATATACCTTATCACCCACTTGAAAAGATGGTGAGGAGGACCGTTTGGAATCTGCATGCCGTTTATAGGTGGCTTGGACATCAGTAAGTGCCTGTTGTATTTTCGGCCAGGCAGCTGCCAGGCGTGCAGCCCAATCAGCAGGTGAAGAGGGGGGGGGGAGGCTGGCTGAGGCAGTTCTGGGATCGGGACAAAGTCACGGCCAAAAACGGTATGGAAAGGCACCTGGCCAGTGCTTTGATGAACGGCATTGTTGTAGGCAACTTCAGCAAATGGTAGGAGGTCAACCCAATCATCTTGCTGATAATTGACAAAAGCACGCAAATATTGTTCAAGTGTAGAATTGACCGCCTCCGTATTTCCGTCAGTCTCCGGGTGCGACGCAGTTGACAATGCCTGGTTAGTACCCAGTAATTTCATAAATTCCCACCAAAACTTGGACATGAATTGTGTGCCCCTGTCCATCACCAAGCGGGCGGGGCATCCATGAATTTTGTGCACGTGTACAATGAAGAGGCGGGCCAGCTGCTGCGCAGATGGGATGGAGGTACATGGGATGAAATGGGCTTGTTTAGAGAAAAAATCTTTTACCACACAAATGACAGTTTTCCTCTGGCTAGGAGGTAAATCAATGATGAAGTCCATAGAGATCTCCTCCCAGGGGCGGGAAGGATTAGCCACAGGTTGTAACAAGCCCTGGGGCTTTCCCACTTTTCGTTTAGAAGCAGCACATACTGGGCAGGAACTGACGTATTCTTTAATGTTGCGCCTGAGCATTGGCCACCAGAACTGGCGCCTAACCAGATGAAGGGTCTTCCCAAACCCAAAATGTCCAGCCAATCTGCCATCATGGGATCATGACAGAATGGTTTTGCGTAAAGCCTCAGGCACATAGAGACAATCATGCTTCCATGCAAAAGCCTGTTTAAAAGTGACCTCGTTGAGGTTTGCTTGCAACCAAGTGTCAGTTTTCAGTTCGGAAAGAAACTGTTGTTGCAAGTCTGAGGGAACAGGCAAGCGAGGTGAAACCGAAGCGTCTGTTTGCTGCGCTCGAGTTTGGCTGCGAGTCACAGCTGCCAGACTCATTTGGGGCTCTGTCCAGAGAGTTCCCACTACATCTGGCACAGTACTGGCATCCTGAGGCTGGCGCGATAGTGCATCAGCCAGGAAGTTGGTTTTCCCAGGTATAAATGTCAGTTTAAAGTCAAAACGACTAAAGAATTGAGCCCACCTAATTTGTTTTGGGCTCAGTTTACGAGACGCAGTCAGTGCCTCCAGGTTTTTATGATCAGTCCAAACCTCGAAAGGGTGGGTAGCCCCCTCCAATAAGTGACGGCAGCTTTCCAAAGCAGCTTTAACAGCAAAAGCCTCTTTCTCCCAAACGTGCCATCTCCTTTCTGTCTCTGAAAATTTACGGGAGAGGTAAGCACATGGCTTTCACTGTCCGAGGTTGTCCTTTTGCAATAACAGAGCTCCAATAGAGAAATCAGAAGCGTCCACCTGTACTACAAATGGTTTGTCAGGATCAGGATGTTGCAGAATAGGTTCGGATGTAAACAGTTGTTTAAGGGTCTCAAAAGCCCTCTGGCATGCGGGTGTCCATTTTAGCAGCGCTCCCGGATTTTTCACCCTCTGTGTATCTCCCAAACCTTTAGTTTTGAGCAACTCAGTGAGGGGTAGCACTATTTCCGTGAACCCCTGGATGAAGGGCCAATAGAAATTCGCGAATCCAAGGAGACTTTGTAGCTGCCTACGTGTGCATGGCGGCTCCCATGCCAAAATGGCTTCAATTTTAGCAGGATCCATTTCAATTCCCTTATCTGAAATCCTATAGCCCAGATAATCAATTTGCGATTTATGAAATGCACATTTAGACAGTTTAGCATACAGTTCCGCCTTTCTCAGTTTGCTTAGTACTTGTCTGACTAGATATACATGCTCTTCCATCATTTCAGTATATATTAAAACATCATCTAAATACACCAACACCCCTTTAAATAGGTGGTCATGCAAGACCTCATTGATCAGTTGCATAAAAACCCCTGGCGCCCCCGCCAATCCAAATGGTAACACTTTATATTGAAAAGCACCCAAAGGACAATTAAACGCAGTTTTCCATTCATCCCCCTCCCATATGTGAATACGGAAATACGCCTCCCTCAAGTCCAGCTTAGAGAATATCTTTCCCTTTGCCAGATGTGTTAGCATATATTTTATCAGGGGCAAAGGATATTTATTTAATATCGATACTGCATTGAGCCCACGGAAATCTGTACACAGTCTCAAAGTGCCATCCTTCTTTGGTCGAAACAGTACAGGTGCGCCTACTGGAGAGCTGGCTGGTTCAATGAAACCCCTAGCTAGATTTTTGTCAATGAACTCTCGTAGTGTTGCCAGCTCCTTCTGGGTCATAGAATAAATTTTGGGACTAGGCAATTTCACATTAGAAACAAATTCTATGGCACAGTCAGTTTTGCGATGAGGCGGCAGCCGGTCCGCCTCTTTTTCACCAAACACATCTGCAAAGTCCTGGTATTGCTCCGGCAGTCCTTCCAGCGGCTCGAGGACTTGCAGAGAAGTGGTTGCTGCCCATCCCACCTCGCTGTCGTCTAGTTGGTCCTTAGCAGGGGCTTTATAAAATCCATCTGTGAACGTCACCGTTCGATGCACCCAGTTTATGGAGGGATTTTGCCGTACAAACCAGGGCATCCCTAAGATGACCAAAGGTCGCCCTACCAGTGCCACAATAAACGGTAATTTTTTCCCAATGGCTGCCCATTTGCAATGCAACCATCCCGGTAGAGTGGGTAACTGGTTTCCCCCCTGCCATGGTCCCGTCCAACTGGGTAAAGATCATCGGCTGCTTTAAAGGGAACGTGGGTAACCCCAACGCAGTAACCATGTTGGGGTGCATCAAGGACCGTGAACACCCCGAATCAATCATGGCCCACAGTTCTATAGTTCGGGTGCTGGACCCCAACTTCACTCTAACGGTCAGGGTAGGGAAATCCCCACTCACCGAAACATGGTCGCGCCCATCTTCTTCTACTTCCACCTGCCCCACGGCGCCCTTCAAAGCAGGTGGCTGGTGTTTCCCGCCGGCTCCTCGGTCTTCTGTCCCCTCTCTTCTCCAAAGAAGGGGATGCCTTCAGGTTCCGCCTTGGCCAGGGCGGCTTTCATCTTCCTTGGTAGGGATGGCGACTTCCCAGCCGGTTTAGCTGGGTGATCCTCGGCTCGTCTTTTTGGGCACGCTGCTGCTCGGTGTCCTTCCTTCCCGCAGCGCAGACATTGCCCCTTGCCAAAGTGACGTTCCCTCTGCTCCTCCCACGAACGCTGGCTGGGTCATCCTGAAGAGATTGGAGCGTGGGCGCTTTTGATGGTTTTGCCTTGCTTTACCGCCTTGCGATGCGCAAAGGTTTCCAGAGCGTTTTCAGCATTGCCCGCTAGTTGAATCCACCCATACAAAGTCTTTGGGTCATCACGCCCCAGAGCCCACTGAAGGACCTCAGTTTCCAGCCCATCTTTAAACAGCTCTACTAGGGTAGACTGGGACCAATCCTCAACTTTTCCGGCCAGTGCTTTGAATTCTAACACGTAGTCTGCCACTGAAAGTGACCCTTGGGCAAGATTCTTCAGAGCCCGTTTCGCCCTTTCTTGTGCCAGAGGGTCTTCAAAGTGTTGTTTTAGCGCCCACAGGGACTCCTCGAAGTCTTCTAACCCTGGGGCCTCTGCTTGGCACAGCTGGACGTACCAATCCACCGCCCTCCCCTTTAGCCTATTTGCAATGGCATTGATTTTCCCCCTCTCAGAGCGGAAGCTCTGCTCCCAGTCCTCCATGTAGCTATTAGCATTGGTAATGAAGAAAGACAGCTTCGTAGGGTCGCCATCAAACTTCACCGGAAAGGGGGGGGGGGTCTCGCCGCCTCCAGAGGTTCGGCTTTTCCAGTAATGTCTAGGGTCCTCCTCCCTTTCGCTGACTGTCGGAAGCGAGTCCGACCTCTTCCCCGCGGAGATGGGGGTGGTGACTCAGGGTTGGCCCTCTGATCCCTAGCGCCCTTTCGTCTTCCCTCAGCTGACCCCGACTTTCTACGGCTTTCCTTTAGCATCACCGCCAAGGACTCCAACTTCTCCTCTAAAGCCTTCATTCGCGCGGGGGTGACCGATTCTTCGGCCTCATCGGTTACCACTACCACTGTGGGTGACAACAGAGGTCCTGGTTTCTGGACCTCTTGGGCATCCCCTACAGCGGAGTCCTCGTCCTCATCCCCCATTCTATATTCGGCCCCTGACGTGCCCGTCGTTTCTGACGTTACCAACTGCTCACCAGGTTGTAGACCCAGCTGTTCTCGGCATGCCGCCCTCTCCATGCAGGTGCTCCGGGCCACCCGCACCATCGTGGTGTCCAGCTCCTCTTCAATCCACTCGGCTTCTCATAGTACAGACATCGCTAGCGCTCCCCGTCACAGGTAAACTGGCTAGGGGCTAGCAGGATAATTTTTTTGATGATTCTCAGCTTTATGTAATGATTGCCTTATCCCAACGAAGTCAGTCTCACCAGGGATTAGTGAATAAAACTGATTTATTGAAAGGATAGTATGCAAATACGAAGAAAGCTGAGAATAAGCAAAAGCGCGCCAAATACAAACTAAAAACCCTCGCCTCCAAGCTGATCCCACCCCCACCCCAGCATCGCAACCACCCCCTCCCAGCATTGGCAAGCGTCACACATCTGCCTGGGAAAGCAACCTTGAGTACATTTCATAACCCAAACACACATTCCTTCAGGGCAGCACAGAGATAACACCCTGGCAGGGCTGGAATTCCCCACCCCGCAGATGATAGACACGGATCAGAAACATGACATGCGAAACGTTACGATGTATGCAAACCATTGGAACGATGAACATGACACATTGTAGAAAACTCAGAAATATGATTCCTGCTGGTTATAGTTCTGTCAAGAAAATACTTCAGAACAGCAACCTGCACTTATCTATGAATTTATCCAGAAGTTGCAACCAACAAAAATTTCCTAGGGACAGAGATTCTTTTCCATTGGCCAAAGAATAGAAACAATATTTGCAGAATGCTTCTTCCTCTGTACCCCCCTTTGCTTCCCTCCCAAATCTGCTCTGGAAAAAAAAAAAGAATAGACCTCCTCCATGGACTAGGAATAACAAAGCATGAAACCATTTGCACCTAAAACCCAAAACACTTAAACATAAAAAGTCTTAAGGGAAGGTTGAATATTTAACCAAATGCCCGGTGGAACCTAATTCTTCCCCTCTGTCATCTGCTCCTAAGGGGAAGAAATTAACTGTAGGGCCCAGCACTCAGAAGAAATTATCATTCCTTTGAAAAGAGGAACAGCACTATGATTTTCTTACTCCTGCACCAATAGCTATACATTCATGACTGCAGCCTGCAGATCATTTGCATTTTCAGCTATCAGAGAAGTGTCATCAACATAGTGCAGAATATTGATGTTTCTTTATCCAGTTTTAAAGCCATACTCATCTTCTCCCAATCCAACCTCCATCAATATATATTCAGCATATAGCTTGGATTAATAAGGTGAAAGCACACAGCCTAGTCTCACTCCTTTACTGACCTGGAGCCAGTCTATTTGGCCATGTTCCATCTGGACTGTGGCTTCCTGTTCTGTACATAGGATTCACACGAGCACAATGAAATATTCTTGGATTTTCATTTTCACAAGAACATTCCACAGTGTGATTGTGTCATTCTCCAGATTTGCTGGCATAGCTTGCTTGTAACCTTTATCAATTATTTTTCTGCTGCTTGCCATATTGCATCAATTCTGATAGTCTTCTGACTTGCTGGAGAGCTGATCTTAGTTTCTTAGTCTTGGCAGCCTCTTTCCATATTAATCCTTAACTTGTTTGACTTCACTCCACAATCTCTTTGTAACCTATCAACGAGATTCAGGACTTTGTAGTGATTCCTGGTGTTCTCCTTGAAAATGATAGGTATATACTTAATACTATATCATGGAAACTGGAAATAAATAAATAAATAAATAAATAAATAAATAAATAAATAAATAAATAACTAACTAACTAACTAACTAACTAACTAACTAACTAACTAACATTATCCGCTTTAGCTTTAGCCTGACTTGGAATTTTCACAAACTGCTTATCTTCGCTGTTATAACTGAGCTCTTCCATCTCCTTGAACCAAGTAACAGAGGCAGAATGGGAATTATCCATGAAGGCAGTGCAATTTATGCCAGCATACTCTTTACAGGCTGGAGAGAAGAACTTTAATGTAGCTGTATGCTCTAAGGCTGCAAGCTAAAATAAAAATAAAAATAAATAATGGATGATTCTGAATTGAGCAAATTCATTTTATGTACTAAGTCATGATATTAGTCCATAAAATGAATTTGCTCAATTCAGAATCCCCGAAATGTGGATAGTATTTCATTATCATGCTTAACATACTTCAGTACATTTTCTTCAAGAACTTAGCATTGAAGGTGTTACCTACACACATAATAAGATGTTAGCAAATGGAAAAACCATGTTCAGAGAATTCCTACAATTGAATATTCCCACACTGAGGTACATACAGTATATTCTCTGTAATCTCAATGCTTCAGTACCTCTCACTTTACATAAATGTTGTTCATTGAGACAAGCTTTACTTCCATTTGTTCTTCATTAGTACTGGATAACTTAGATTTGCCCAGGGTTACTAATCTCAGCTTTTTCCCATATGGATTTTCCATCATACAGTTATCAGCCTGGAGATGTGATGTTCCTGAAGTCTTCTAAAATGAGTAAAGTAACCTATAACAAGCTAACTCAGCTTGACTGAAACTTACACTTATATATAAAGAAATCATGCAGAGATGAAATGCTGAATTGGAATTATATTTATTTGTTTTGTTATAATACATACATAATTTCTCTGTGGGGCTGTAATAAAATCAAATTGGCTAGAAGTCTGACTTTGAAATGGTGTACTGGGCTTAAGCCAGTTATGGTTGCCTTAGGTATGACTGTTTGAGGGGATTCAAACTGACAGTATGGGAAATTGAATAGGTAAGCCAGTTGATAGCTGCTTATCAGTTGAAGGAGGAACACAGCTCAGAGTTGTGGAATGAGCAAGTTTAGAGCTAAAAACCTTCCAGCAGAAGACCTGAAGATCAGAATTAGTAGCTGACTAGAGCTGAAGCCTGAGGAGGAAAAAAAAGCCGTATTTGGAGGTAACACTGGAGCTCCAAGCAGGCAGCAGAGTCCAGTACCAGAAAGTGTCAAAAAAAGTACTGACTAGAGTGCAAGTCAGTAGAAAATCTCTGAAATATCTGAACCATCCTAGCTGCAAGAAGCAGAAGAAAGAGTGGGAAAAAATGGGCACTACTATTTATACTAGATTTACTGGGATGAACAAAGAAAATAGGTTAGCAAGGGAGGAAATTTACTAAGCCAGGAAAGAACTTTTTAGATAATAGAATAGACTTGTAAATTCAAGTGTATTGAATCTACAAACTGTATAATAAAGCAATTTCATCTTTCCAGTTGAAGAGCAACATTTTATTTTCTTTATATACGTATGTGTTCACCTTCTAACCTTGTTTATATTGGAGGTATACTGCATTATCCTTATGCTGATAAGGAACAAACAGCTTATCTGGTTTTATGGTTGATTGTATCCTGAGTATGTGTCAGTACACTGCATGTACCTCCAAGTTGGTGTCATGGAGCAACAGTATATTGGCTTGCAAAATAGTCTCTAGATTAGAGGTTCTATATTCCATAAAATAATGTGAACATGCTTGAAGTAAAAGTGCACTTTGACTGCACTTGTGACAAACTGTCTAACATATGCCAAATCTGATTGGTACTGTCCTTACCATTAGCAGGGAATGCTACTTGTGGCACAGGTACAACAAAGGTAGTAACACAATTTACAGTTTATCCTCTTATGAAAAAGCATTATGTAAACACCCAGATGGACCAAAGCTATGATTAGTTTTGGAGATCAATATCTGGGGGCCCATCTCGTGAAGACCATGCATTTGGAAGATTCCAATGCAGATCATAAGAGTATATGGTAAAAAGCATGAATTAATGAAATGAAATGAGAAGAGAGACACCATGGGTTTAAAAGTAAGAGAATGGGGAAGGATGTCATAAATCTAAATTAAGGTGGTCTGGTCTTCATGGAGCCATTAATGCATTCAAGGAACTGAAGATGTAGGCTTAATTATGAATGAAAATAATAACGTGTCAAAGCATGTCAAGCAATGCTATCTAAGTTGTAGTTGTACATTAAAGTAGGAAACCATAGGTTGGTGATAGCTGTGAATGAATAAAATGGTGATAATGGAAGAAACAAATGAATTTGGGGATAAATTATACAACAATCAGTGTGTCAACTGATAGCCAATAGGATCTTCAGGATTTGGAGACAACAGGCTCAAATCAAAGTGAAAGGCCAAAAAGGATTTCATTGAACAAATATTAACAGAGTTACAGAGAAAAAGATATACCAATTCATGTCCCTTCCGCTTGCTAGGAACACCAAAGCAATGGCAGTAGACAGACCCCTTGAGCTGGCATTTATGCAATACCTTTTCTTCCCAGATCTTTAGTCTACATCAAGGTTCAAAGTGTCTGGGACTTTTGCCACCTTTTTATACTTTTCTTAACAGAAAGGGTATATAAACAATAACACCTGGAGATGGCTTCATCTTATCAGTGACTTCAGTTGTGTTCCTAACAACGTCAGACAGTTGACTCTCTGGCAGAGTTATTTTAAATAAAGCATCATCTCTACACTTGGGGATGATCAGATGACATACCTTGTTAACTCAGTTGACCCTTTGCTAAGAATTTTTTTAATGGGAAACATTATTTTTAGTATGCAGCCACTCCCTACCCAATTAAAAAAAACAGGTATTAGATTACAGAACTCATGTTGTCCTCTTCAATTAGTACAAGTAACAATATAAATAAAAGGCTCAGAGGCAAAAGCAATATTGAAATCCCAAAGCTTGCTAAGCAACTCATTGGTACTGTAAGTCCATATGTGGAGAGATTTAGAATACAAAGCTTGCTAAGTTACAAACAATTTGCCACAGCTTGTTAGAGTATCTGTCTTACATGTGCAGAAGGAAATAGTGGATCACATCACTAGCTCCTCACCACCACATTGGGTCATTTGAAGACTCAACAACAAATGAGGTACTCATATTTGGTGAGTAACTGTTTAATTACTTTTAAAGAGCAGATAAAGATGGGTCACATAAATGGTTATAAATAAATGATGAAGAACTAGAGCAAGAAGATCATGTATCTTTGTAGAATAAATATATGATAATAAAATAAAATGAATAATAAATAAAGCAATATAATAAATATATTACTAAAGTAAGATATGGATGGAAGAATTTTAAAACATGCAACTAATGGTAGTAACGTAGTGGATAATATGTGATCTGTTGCAAGGATGTTTGGCAAAAGAAGTGAAAAAATGGCTATGTATAGAATGTGCCTACTTTGTTACAGGGAAATGAGAGTTGTGTATTTCAAGAGAAACTCTGAATGCAGTAGAAATTGATTACTTAAGAAGTGTGCATATGGTAAAACAAGAAGAGATGAGGTCAAGAATAAAGAAGTGCTGAATGAATATGAATTAAATGCAAAAGGAAATGACCACTACAGTAGAAGTATATTGAGAGAGAATGAATGAGGGTTGAATTGCAAAATAAATATTTGAAGGAAGACTGAATGGGTTGAAAGCAAGGGAAAGACCAAAAGTCGTGGTTGGATGGAACTGATGTGATCCTCTAAAAGAAATTGGTGAGATATTTAATTTAAAGAACAAAAGGCAGTGTTTGAAGTGGTGCAGGCATGTAGTGGAAACAAGAATGGTCTGCAAAGTTAGAAAGTTGTACAGGCTATAATAAATTGGTTGATGTAAACTAGACTTATCTATATTTCTTTTTCCTTTTTTATCTCATGTCTTTAATTCCTTTGGCTTAATATTTCTTATTCCCTTTCTATGCTTTCCATAATATTGTTTATCCCAAAAGGAAATGTGGTTTGTGTGTGTGTGTGTGTGTGTGTGTGTGTGTGTGTATGTATATCCAGTATTCTTTGCTTCATAAACCATGTGACAACAGGTTTCCTAGCCCAACCTTAATATTTTAAAACAGGCAGTGTGGATGGAATAATTATGGAATTTTATCATATGTGTTTATTTTAGTGATAGTTAAGAACTCGTTATGTTGCAGTTCTAAATGTAGGTAATCTATGTTGATGCCACACAGTAGGCAACACTTCAGTAAAGCCTCACTTAAGAGTTTATGAACATGTATTTTTATTTCCTGTTAAGAAGAAGGTGGTCCAGATAATCATTTTAATTTTGTTTTGAATTTTTGGAGGAGAGTGGGGGTGGGGTAATTGTAAGATGGATTGTATAAAGTAACACACCCACTTGTCTTCCCTTTTCTTCAAATAAATTATTTATTTCCTGAAAATACTTTGCTATGTACTCATCCCATTTGTGTTTTCAGGACAACATACCATCACCTGTAATATAACAAGAAGGTCCACAATAAAATCCTTAAAGGATTACAGTTACAAACAAATATTATAGTTATTGTCCATGATCCTAACTTTTCTTCCAGAAATAGAGGCTCTGCTGCCTCTGAAATTGAGACATTTCATTGGAATGATGCAGGATAGGTTGAATAGGCTACAAATGGAGGGAGTGTTGGTAGAAATTGCCTCCCTTGTGTTTATAAAAGAGTCTCTTAAGATCCAAGCAAGTTAAGCAGTAATCGCACGAGTCATTCCGAAAACAACATTCTGAATAAACTCTCCATTAATGAAGGTAATATATTCAGAAGAAAATCAACGAACAGGCATAATACTAACTAAATCATCCTATTTTCTCTGTACACCTTTCAGCATTTCAGATGCATAATGGTAGTGTTGAATCATAAAGTCAGAATGAGCCACCGTTTCTTGAAAATAACTACATGTTTTGCTTAGTATGTTTTTATTCATACTACTGTTTAAAATTGTACAGGAAGTTTGAATAAGAATTCATGTATAGAGCTGCCAGATTTGAGCAGCCAAAATCAGGACAACTACTAGATGGCAGCAAACAGATTTTGAAAATTCTAATGTTTTGCTAGTGTTTAGAGATCGTCCTGATTTTTGAAGTTCAGGACTTTTATCCATATCAATATATAATGCAATGATCTTTTTTTTCTGTAGGCTAAATACTTAGAACACGGTTTTCAAACCATAATATCATATTTTTATGGATCCCAGAAACACATCTAATTTCAGAAATAAAGCAAGATCATCACCCACACATCCTTGGTCCATGTATCACAATTGGTGATAATTCTATTTAATGTCTCCACAGTGTTTTCAGAATATTCAACATGCACAATTCACTATAGATTATCTTTAGCAAGGCTTGCTAATATGGTTCGACTTGTCAGGCTCCTGACTCACTTGAATTTAATATTATCTATTTTTATTTTAAAAATTTAAACTGGAAACTGGCATCCTGCAAAGCAAAGCAACTGCCTCTAGGATCATCTTTATTCACAAGCCTATTACTGCATACTTCTAAAAGTGGTGGGTGGGTGTAGTGTAATGCTTTCATTAGAAGTAGAGTCATTTGCCTAGAAAAACCTATAGGGTAGGAGGACACATCCTAGGAGGGAGATGCTTCCTATTTATTTGTTTAATTAGTGCAGAAATCACATAACCAGGATCAGCAGGAACAGTATTCATCATAACACATTACACTGCTATAGTCTGGGCAGTCATACAATAAATAATTGTCATTTTTGGAATATTTCATCCTACATGGAACTTTGCCCAGTTGTTTAATTTGCTGTGGAGGTTCAGTTTAGACTATCTCTAATGCTGATAAAATTGTTTGAAATGTGAGTCCTCAAATGTGATCTGACACATCACAGCACTTTTTCTTTTTGTTAATTTTAGGAAATGTTAATTATTAGCTCTAGGGTTTAATTGAAAGTGATTCAAATCCATGATTTAAGTTTGTACTCAATTGAGCCATTAGAGTTAGAACATTGCCACGGTTTGCTTAATAGCTAACAATAGCTGAATATATATTATCGGCACTAAACCGAAAGCTGAATCTTAATATACTGACCCCTAAAAATATCTAATTAGCTTTACTTTCGTCATTTGCTGACTTGTAAGATGTATAAGTATACTGAAAACTTAGACCTGGAAAGTAAAATGATCTGAAAAATCAGCATTAATGGGTTATTTATTAGTTATTGTATTAACTTTACTGAAAGTCTGCTGAGATTCAATCAACCTAGTCTTTCTTTGTATATAGATACTTTTCAGTTATTACAGAGAAGTATAGGAGTGTTGCAAGCTTTCCTTGTATAGGTGATCATCACATTTTTTTAAAGGCTTACAAGAAAAATCAGGGTCAGGACTTGTCTCAGTTCTGAGAATCACCATCCAATACCCCCCCCCCCCTTCTGCTCCAAAGCCTACTGGGGCAGGGGAAGGTAGAGGTAGTAATAGCAGTCCCAAGGCATAGTAGAATTTTTGTTTGTTTGTTTTGTTTTTCTTCTTCTTCTTCTGAGTGCTGGAAAATATGAAAAGGCCCTACAGCAGGTTAAGAAACCTTTCTGGGCTAAGGGCACATTTTGAATTTGAAGAGTATTTGTGAACCTATTTACAAACTAAGTTGTTTGGGAGAGTTGCCTATTTTACAAAATGGCTGCCATAGTGGGTTGAGCCCACAGGATTGTGACAGACAGAAACAACCATTCTTATAAGGCAGCATAGCCAAGAGGGTGTTCTGTACTATCCTGTTGGGACCTTCCTAGAGCCTGAAGACATTACTGAAAATAATATGATGCTAGAGGCTGGTGCTTGCTTTGGAAAGGAAGAAGGAAAGAGTAGAAAGGGAAGAATCCTTTCCTTTCTTTTCCTTGTTGCACCTTCTTGCTGTTGCTACTCTTACTCTGAGAAGAAATGGGGAGATAATATGTTCAGTTGCTGAGAGCTGGTAGGGATGGCTTTGAAACTTTTAGTAGGTAGCAGGGTGCTCGGGTAGGGATGGTGAATGGCTTGGAAACATTTCTGGGTTTTGCCCAATTTCCAAAAAAGGGGGAACACAAGATCAAACCTAGTCAACCCAAACATTTAAGAATTCACTTGTTTCCAATCACATGACAGTGCAAATATCTCCAGGGCAGGGCAATCATAGGTGAGGAACTTGCGGCTATCTAAATTTGACTTATTATTTTAAATCTGTTAACCTAATTGTGGAATATATACCACCCCGAGTCATACTAAATAGAGTGGCACATAAGCACTAGAATTAATTAGCAAACAAATGCTGGAGTACAATTCCCAACATTCTTTACTGTTGGCATTGCTGGCTGGGGTGGTTGGAGTTGCAGTTCAGCGACATGAGGAGAGTCAGAGATTCCCTACCTCCCATAAGGAAATTGAATTACATTAGTAGCCAGCCACATAATGTGTTAAAATTCCAACATATCTGTATTGTGGTTTTGCTATTGACATTAAACTTCTCATATGCCATACCCAGTTCTGAATTTTCTATCTTTGATTTACAGGTTTTAATAAAATAGTTTGAGCATTTAGCAGTAATATATAAAATCAGACCTTGAACAATACAATTTCACCATTCTATTTATGCATGGAAATCTGATGAGATGGAATTCTTCTTCAGTCTGCCACTTTTGCTTGTAATAAAATGACTGGTTTATGGGAAATAAGGCAGTGTTCTCAGTACTTGACCTAGATTTATGATAGAACTTGTAAAAGTATTTGGTTTCAATAAATCTAATGGATTAAACACCATTCTTGATAGACATCCTCTTTTGTAAGCATATAATTGCAAAAGAACCAGTGCAAATATGGCTATTAAAATTAAAATTCAGACATGAAATAGTGCTATCTGTCTCTAGCAATATCTCTATCAACCTTTTTATGGTGATCAGGAAAAAAAATGACACCTTTAAAAAAAAACAAAGTGGCTTAATCAAGACCTGAAGTTCTTTTTTAAAGAAGAGGATGTCTAATCTGTTCACCTAAAGCAAAGGAACTTACCTTCTGCAGTATTTAGGTACTGAGCACTCTCTTCCCTCTCTCTTAAGTGGATTATAAAATGTTTTTGCAGGCTTCAGGATAAAAGGAAATATTTAAAAGAGTTATTAAAACTCACCATTTAATGCAAGTAATCTGTCACATATGGCATTAGACATTTCTTCTCTTCAGTGGTTGATATTGTAAATATAATTTTATTTAACTTGAATGTTGACTGGTCATTCTAAGTGAGTATTTTAGAAACTTTAGGCTACTGAAAGTCATAATCCAAGTTTCATTACTTAACTCAGTTTTTGAAGGAAGTGCTGGCATGAAATGCAAAGATATATAGTTTGTTAGGAATGGTTCTTACTCAGCAGCAAAACTCAGTAAGCATCCTGAGAGTGTAAGGCTCTGCCACCAAGTTAACAGTACCCACAATCATATACAGGTACTATTTGTGTGACTTTTACATATATCTCTACTCATTGAAAATTGAAAAGCAAAGGATAGGGAACTTGTGGTTTCCAGATGTTACCAGGATACAGTTCCCAGCAGCCAGCATGGTCAATGGAGAAGGAAATTCTGGTGGTCCACAGCTTCACTATTATTGCTATCAGGTCATGGAAGTCCATCAAGTAAATAAATGCTAACTCATCCGAACGCTGATACTCTACAAAAATGAAAGTTAGACTTCGAAAAATAGTATTGATGCCTTTCAACTTTGGTGTTGGAGAAGACTCCTGAGAATACAAAGGACAGCCAAGAAAACAAGCAGATGGATCATAGCACAAATCTACCAAGAGTTCTCCTCTGAGGCACAAATGAACAGGCTCAAATTATATTTTGGACACATTATGTGCATACTGAATTCTCTTGAGAAGTGTACAATGCTGGGAAAGATGGAAAGAAAGAGAAGAGGACAACCAGCAGCAAGGTGGATGGACTCAAAATGGTGAGTGCACCATTGGAAGACCTGAAGGACCAGGCTGGGGACAGATTGTCCTGGAATAGGTTTTTCTGTGTGGTTGTTAAAAGTCAACACTGACTTGATGGCACACAATCAATCAATAAATCAATAATTCCAACTTACTGTGTGGTCTTGAGCTGACTAATACCTAGCCATAAACCTGGGGGAACTTATAATAATGGCTCACTTTTCCAAACTTCTAAAGCCAGAGGTGCCCATTAGAAATATTGAGATTATAATTCCTGGAATACTGAAAAATCTCACTGAATCATCCGAAAGGCATTAGATGAGGAAGATGGGTATATTCTGTTACAAAGTGCCAAGAGGACTCTAGATGCAAAGGGAGATGTGATTCCTGATGAATTAGAACAAACAAAATTCCCAAGTTTTAAATATTTATCTGTCTCATCAAGGCAGAGTCATCTTAATGGTTGGCCTTTTTAAGAGCACAGCATAATTTCTGCATTTACACTGAGAGATGGTATTATGTCTGTTAGCCCTCCCTTTCCTGGCTCATATTGGAACTGTACAAAGAATGGCTTTTGTGAGCTGTTTTGGTGTTTTTGGTGTCTTCAATATTCCAAAGTATATTTGTGAAAACACAGGATAAGACATGCGGAGATCTTCATAATACATTAAACTGAACCAGAAGGGATTTTTTTTTTTCAGTAAGGCATAAAAGAGTAATGGATTTTTAAAACTCACTAGTGCTGCAATATTATTGCTACAAGCTGGTTGCCTAGTGTTCTCTCCCTCCATAAACCTGAGAAAGGGAAGGCAACCTAAGGAGCCAACTAGGAGTTGTAATCTAAAATCCAAAACCCTCCCTTACACAAGCTGTCTGGACATTCATGTCTGCATTTCTGATCTTTGTTGACATCTTCATCTCAGGGATAGAGGGAGGAAAATATATCTTATTGATTAAATCTGTCAACATTCTATGTATTTTTTTATTATTATTATTATGGGGTGATTGGGCTATAATTAGAAGCGAGGTAGGAATGTGAAACTTTCTTGGTCTTTGCAGAGCTAATCCAAAGAAAATTAAGGCCATGTTGTCAGCGTGGTTCTGATCACTGAAACTCTTACGAAGGATTTTTCCCTCCCGTTTATGGTATATGTGGATAGTAAAATCACTGGGGTGAGTTTAATGATGTCCCAATTCTACTGTGTAGATTAGTTCTTTGGTTTCTAGAGTTATATCAAGCAGAAACGTTGGGGTTGTAGAAGAAAAAAATATTTATTTATTAAATCAATTTATATACCATTCAATGAACATGCAACTTAGGGCAGCATACACAAATACATGCAACAAATAAAATGGTATCAAATTTTACTTGATTTTTTTAGATGGCTTTGGAGGATTTATCCTTCTTTTTTCACCCACTGATGCTGTTCCACCAGTAGCAACCCTTGTATTACTGAGTTGCATATGCTCAGTAGTAGTTTCTTGATTGGAGGGCTCTCTCATATTTTCTTCACAAAGACTGCTGTGCTTGGAGTCTTTAAGTATTTAAAATAAATGCTTAAAGACTCCAAGCTATAAGTAGCCTGGCTTCAGTACATAATGTATTTGGAGAGCAACATGCTTGCATTTTTCACTGCCTAAATTTTCCATCGCTAGCAAAATATTAAGGGCCTGGTCTTAGGGCCTGATTTATGATATACTCTGTGATGAGCATGGCTACCATTGTACGTTTGCCTTGACTCTGACCTCTCTTTATTCATCTAAACTTACCCAATCTCCCAGTGACTCTGTGGCAGGTCAAACGGATACAGCTCTGTGACCCTGCTTTGTACTTGGCTCCAATTTCCAGCTTAATGTCCTTCCATTTCTGTTAAGTTCCTCTATGCCTCTGTCCCTCTTTTTATTCATGATTATCAGATCCTTGTTTTTTGCCTTTTGCTTTCCTCAATGGCTGTGGACTTCTGTTCTCTGTAGTTTTGTGTATGTCCAATTTTTCAGTTTCTTTTTGGATGTTTTGGTTTAGATTTAGGAACCTGTAAACGTTTGGTTTTCTTTGACCTTTGCGGATGGCAGCTTACAGGCCTGCCAGTTAAGATACACAGGCTTTGTGATCAATGTCCACATGTTTTTGTGGTGAAGACTTACCACATAACCTGGTTGTGTTTGGGTGCCAACTTTGCCCCTTCATTCATTATAGTGTCATTCCAATCCTTTTTTTTTGTCCCTTAGATTTGAGTTTTTAGTTCTTCATAAGTTTTTACCAAAATATGCAAGCCAGTTACATTTTATCTAAGTAGATTGTTTTCATTGAATACATATTGCATTCACTATCATTTTATTCTTTATTAAAACTTGTGAATAACTTCTAACTTCAGAATAACAGGACACTTCTGATAGATGAACTTCTAGAGACCCACATAAAATAAGAATGCACACACAATTGTCCTATAGCCAAATCCTTTCTATCCCCAAATGGAAGCCCAGGGAGGCCAGGTAGCAATATTCATGAACTAACAAAAATCCCTCCTTTAAGTCAAATAGCCAGGGAGGGGGTTGCTAGGGCTTTTGTTCTTAGCCAACCGTTCCTTTCCTAGGGAGAGTCAATGTGGGAAAGAAAGAATTTTAGTCCACTTCCAGATTTCAGAAGGAAAATCCAATGTACCAAAACTTCTAGATGTTGTAAGTAATTGGATATAGTGCATTAGCTTTCTTTATTTTATTTTGAATGTGCTCAAAGGCTTTGTCCAATTCCTTGCAAAGGGGTTTTCCCTGAGGCTCAATTTCCATTTTTGATGGACCAACTTTTTTTTACACTTGCTCTTTGAATCCTAATCCTTTTTTCTCTAATTCGAACATGCATCTGTGTTTCCTTTATTGCTTTGTGTTTCTAAATACTATTTAAAACACACATTTTGGTGCTAAGACCTCTAGAGATTGACTATCACTTGTAAGATTTAAGCTGCCCTTGTGTCTTTCAATTAACACAAAGGGGAAGGTATTTTCCTTCTGTTGTCCTTGCTGCTAAATCACTGGTTGAGGGGAGGAAAGGAGAAGGCACAAATAAATGCCAACTGCAATAACTTGTGCATCATCCCAGGCTGTTCTGGTTGGATGGGATAGGCACATTGTCAGCTAAGATCCTTACATGGTGGCAGCAAGGTGTAATCTTTCAATGCCAGAAGCAGCCCTACTAAATGCACAGCACATTCAATATTTTTTTTTCCCTTTTGCTTTTTGGCCTTTTAAGGAGAAAAAAAAGGGAAACAAGGGCAATTAGGCAAGGTTATCACATCTTAATTTTGATGATTAGCTCTCAGGAGTGATAGCTTAGTCAGGGTAGAGCTAGATATAAGCACATGCTCCAGAGAGGAGGAAAAATGACCCAGAGCACCAAACCTGCAGAGGATGACTCGAAAGATTAAACGGGAACTGGAGAAAGAGAACCGATAGAGACATCCAGTCAGGATGCCAGTTAGCAACTGGATGGGGACACAGCGTCAGACCCCCATGATAAAGAACACTTTCATCTCCAAATTGAATTAAGCCCATTGGAATTGAAGAGGGAAACATTCCAAATAAAAGAAGAGCAAGAAAATCAAATAGAACAAAAGCAGGAAGAACTCCAGATGGAATGGGAGACTGAGAGGCTACAGCTAGAGAAAGGAATACAGTTTGCCCACAAAGCTGAAATGGCCAAGATGCAAGCACAAAACTCGAGTCTCCTGCCCATCCCAACACCTGCTTTCATAGAAATACACAAGTTTTCTGATTACCAAGATGGGGATGATGCTGACTCCTTCTTGACAAATTTAAAGAGCATGCTTTGGTGTTGGCAGATACGAAATTCAAGCTAGGGTTTAATCTGAAAAATGCCTGAAAAACTCAGGAGTCTGCAGAAAAGTCTTTATGAGATGTTTGGGAGTGCGTGAGAGAGAGATGTGGAGGGCGAGAACTGAAAGTAGAAGCCTCAAATCTGATTCAGGCAGAGCGATGCTTATAATATCTGTCAGAGATGATATGTGAACTTGTTTTCAGCCAGACTCCTAGGCTTGTTTTAGAAACAATTGAACTGGTGGAGAGAACTATAGAAATGAAGAGAGGCTCCAGGACTGGCCACAACTATTGATTTGGGGATAGCACCTCAGTGAATCTATGTTGTACAAGTGGCAAAAAGCCCTCGGTCAGGATTCATCTCCCCTGCTGTTGTTAATCAGTATAGTTTTACTAAAACTGATCAATATTTTTATTTGCATATCTTGTTGAGAAAACCTGAATGACCAGCCTAGGAACAGATTATCATGGATAATATTTATCTATGCGGTCACTAAGAGTTGACACCACCCTGATGGCACATTATCTGTCTGTCTGTCTGTCTGTCTGTCTATGTCTTCTATCTTTGAATATATCAATATTCAGAAAACCCTCAACTATTTTTTAGGCTGGGGATTCTGACCAAGACCACAACCGACAGATAGCCAGTAGGATAAAGTGCTCAAGTTAATTCCTATTTTAAAAAATGCTGCAGTGCTTCCTTGTTCTATGTTGCCTTTTTTGTGTCTAGCTTTGGAAAGAACTTTATCCTTCATGAGAGTTCAACAAAGTCTAATGCGATTTCACACTAAGTCACTGAAATCTTGCAAGAGTTGACAGTTGCTTGGGATTTACTAGTCTCTGTGTGTGGTTTGTTTATTTATTTATTTTCCACTTTTTATGGCTTATCCAACTCAAAAGATATGGGGGGGGGCATTACAAGAAGTTAAATTTATAAATGCAACAATAACATAAATCAAAATTATAAAAGCAATGATTACAATAAATCAAGACTAATAAATCAACCATCCACCAAGATGGATACCAATAAAACTTAGCTAGGGTTGAAAGCCTGATGAAATAAAAATCTTTGAAAAACCTTGAGGGAGGGAGCTTTGGAGTACGAGTTCCAAAGTATGGAAGCCAGTACAGTGAATGTTTAGTTCTCTTTCTTCTTCAAGAGTTGGAGAAAGTTGTCCATCTCTGCTCTGTCACATGGACAACCTCAGACATATGCAGTATATTACTGGCAAGAGGTGGGTTGAGCAAAGGTGCTAGCTGTAAGTACGTGGCTTGCTGGGATAACAACTCTTACAAAGCTCAAACAACAGGTAGATGACTATTCACGGGAGCGGGGCATAGAGCAAGTGATGTTATGAAGACATCACTATGGAAATACCACAACTTACATCCTTGTATCAGACATTGGGACACAAGGCCATTGCGGTATCTACATGATGATATTACTATCTGAGTTGTCATTTTGGTGCTGTTGCCATTTGCCGCAGAAGCTGCTGCCAGATATAAACATTTGCACATTTTATTTAGTAATAGTTCCTTGCCACTGCCTGAATGTCACCTCCTTTCAGCTCTCACAAATGGATGTTTGGGGAGATGTTTTTGGAGGAGGTGTGATAGTACCATAGAACATCTCTTTGCTTAGGCTTAGGTTCAACTTTTTTTTTCCTGATTGAAAAACGATTAGGAAAATCATGTAGGTTGCGGAAAATATTAGTCCTGATTTTAGAAGACTTTTAAACTACTGTCTATTGCTTTTATCAAGACAACAACTCTTTTTAAGCTGCCTTATTTAATTTAACCTTGCATAATTTTTTAAAAAACCATTTATGCTTGAAATGAATTCCAGTACTGTTTGAATATGTTACTTCTGATTGCTATTTAGTGATAGATCTCCTAATGTTCACTGAGCATTCATATATCTTATGGTTGTTGCTGTATGCATCTTGAAATATTCAAAGCTCCACCAATTTGGTCATTTTGATTTTCGCTGCTGATTTTATAAAAATGTTGCAGTAGGTGTAAATTGCAGTGTGAATCATGAAGGGTGAGTTTGGATGTATAGTCTTAGAATTCCATGAGATTACAAACATGTACGGCAATATTTCAGAAAGCTCTGGATAATTGGTGTTTGTTGAGTTAAAAACAAATAGCACTGCAATATGCCATTATGCCTGCAGTTTTCAAAATATGGGAAGATAGTCATGAGCAAATTTGAGGTGGGTCACACTTGCTCTGCCTGGACTAACTGGCTATCAGCTTGTATGGGCAGAGCAGGAACACAGTCCGGCAGCAATTCAGCTGTGTATTTACAAGCCAGGCTTGTGCACCCAAAAGCTGGATCCCTGTCAGAACTGGCACTTTCAAAGGCCACTGCAAAATTTACTGGACCCTGCTCTGGAGACTTCTTTTTGATGCCTGCCAGCCAGCTACATGTGGCAGCACTCCCACATTGCTTAATCTGGCCTCTCTGTTTGCCTGACACTTACTGGCTTTAGGCTCCCCCTAGTGGTGTATATATGCCCACCCTACCTAGAGAGGGGGCAGCAGAGCAAGCATGGCAGGGTACTTCAGGGCCTCCTAAAGCTCCATAGTTGACAATTGAGGTACAAGATAATGGTCACTTTGGGAAAAAGAGCAGAGGGAAGCAAAACTGGGTGTTCTTCAGAAAGCTTACCTTCCAGGACTCTTCTTCACCCATTGCCCAGAAGCTGCAACTGGATGGAGAGCCCAGCACAGCACTGGCCTCCCCTTTCCTGGTGCTAAGTTATATATACACCCCCAAGACATCCCAAAGGAAATTATCTCAGTTTATTTCCTAGGCTAGATGGTTTCCCTAACAACAGCTCTATGATGTGGATGAGGCCAGACCAGGGCCCCCAGTGAAACCCTGTGACAGCATTGAGTTTTGATGTTATTGTTGGACCTGAGCAGAGCCTGGGCTGGCTGAGGAGGTCTACCAATACTTGTAGCATCAGCTACTGGCATCTCTGCATCTCTTACTGCCAAGGTCAAGGGACAAGGGCTGCCTGGGCAGACCTCTCCTGCCTTGGGGCTCCACATTATCTCTGCAGGCCACTGATGCACCTATGCAAGGTTCACTAGGCCACCTATGGCAGGTCAGGTGCTAAATCTTCTTTTAGATTGCTTGCCAGACATACCTGATTGGCAGTAACTGCAACTCCATAGGAGAAGCTTTTCCAGCTGGTCTAGAGCCCCCAAAAGGGGCTTCTGGGCACAGAAAGGCATTAAAAAGCCACCCAGGGTGGCTTTCTTTTCCAATCAGGGAAAGAAAGTGGCATATTCTGGCTCCTCCACACCCAGTAATAAATGAATTTGCATGACCTCTCCAGGAACAAACTGTCCCACCGTGCTCTGCCAGGCTTCTGTTGTCTTGGCTGCTGGCTTCTGCAGGCAGGGCAGGAAACTTGTCTGATGGCAGGAGCCCTATCAGATCACAGTGGGACAGTTTTGTTCCTGGAAGGTCAAGCAATTTCATTTCAGGGGCTCACAGCACCACAGAGTTTGAGAACCTCTGAATTGGATTATAAAGAAGGCTAGTACACAAAGAATAAAAATCAAAACAAAAAAGTCTTAAGAGACTAAACATAAATTCTATAGTTATGCTATTAGGTATATTTCCATAATTACACTTGGACAATATGGTAAAACATTGCAAAAAAAAAAAAATTAAGCTGACTTGTAAATAAGCAAGATCCCTCCCACGTGGGTTCTTTAGCTCAAACTCCAGTTTGATTATTATTCTGATTCTAGCAAAAATTCTTATTTGTATCTCTAACAACCTGCAAGAGTAAGCCAAAAATTGACTGTGACTATGACTATGAGCAAACCATAGATTACACATAAGAAACTATGAAATGAACTGTCCTGTTTTTTAACCAATGTTTCTGGCAAAAGGAGCCAAGCAAGAATGAACCTACATGGTCATAGGTAAAATATAATACTTTACAATATTCACTTCCTATGACTTCCAAATACCCATTCAATTCACTATGAAATTACTGCCAATATATTATGAGTATACTGTATGTGAACTACATTTTAGAAAATGCAAAGGAATTGACACTGTACATGCCCTACTTCAGAAAGGTGGGGATTCTTCAATTTGTGTAAATGATATTGCTGTGGCTATTATTTATCTATTTATTTGTCAAATTTATCACCACCCATCTCCCCCTCCAGGAGGGACTCTGGGCGATTTACAGTAAAAATACAATTAACCATAATAATACAATACAATACAATACTGTACAATACTGTACAATAATATAATATAAATAAACAATAAAATATAAAATATAAATATACTAAAATGTAACAGAATCCAGATGACAAGGTTATCTCTCAATCAGTAAGCAAAACAGGGCAATTCTAGGGAGCTAGCCATCCCCAGGATGAGCTGTTCTCCTTCCCGCCCTAGGCATGATGACAAAACCAGGTTTTTAAGTTTCTGCAGAAGTCCAGGAGCGATGGGGCCTGTCTCAACTCCAGGGGGAGAATGTTCAAAAGGGCAGGAGCTGCTGCAGAGAAGGCTCGCATCTGCGACCCCACCAGACGGAACTTTCCAGCAGATGGGATCCGTAGCATGCCCTCTCTGCATGCCCAGGTGGGACGGGTCAATGTAATGGGGATGAGACGGTCCCTCAGGTAGCTGAATAAAATGTTTTCTTGTGCTGTTAATCTACAATGTACCTTTGAAATACATCTAAAAGCAAACCTGTTTTGGTGCACAGTCCATGCTTACTGAAATTCAAATTATAAATAATGATGTGGTGTGAAATAAAGACATAACAGTAGTTTTCTCCTGTGATGGTCAACACATGCAAAGTCTAGGAAAAATGGGCAAGAGGAATTCTAGAAGAAACCTTGAAAACAGATAAGAATCTTTGGATACTATGCTTATCAGGAAAGAGATGTGTCACGACTGCATTGTTTGAGTAAAGGGGATATTTTTCAATGTTTTTTTAAAAATGTTTTCATAAAACTACTTCAATGTATTTGATTGACCTACTTAATATTTAATAATTAACTGTTCACAACAAGCTGCTTTCACAATGGTAGCAGCAGCAGAGGTTTGGGAGAATTTATATGGTAATGTGAGAAACACAAGTCACTTTCCCAAGTCATCATTCATATCTATGGCCACCAAGCTGCAACTTTAACTGTCTTTTCAAATCACCAGTCAAAAGGATCATACTGTTTAATGTTGCTAGTTTAATACTTCAGTTGAACTAGGTATATTCTGATTATGAATGCCTTCAGTTTAATTTTATCTAGAATTTCTTCCAGCCCCATCAGATTGTGCCAGACAGTACAGCTGATAGATGTCATTTGCAAAAACATGATGTAGTAGGTCCATCACATTTCTCAATTATTTCTGTCACTTTGAAAGACAAACAACAACTCAATAATAACTCAAAAGGATCCAGAATGGTGTGAAACAGGAATAGAAATTTAATGCAAAAGAGATTTCACAGAATTGCTTTTTCTTTATTTGTTCATCTGTTGTCTGCAGTGCTCAGTCATTCACTGGTGACTGGCAACATCCCTAGAATGGAAATTTCACTTTAATCAGGAATTTACTTTTAACACTCAAAAATCCCTTTCATATCCAATTTTCAGAACACAATCGACTTGCTATATTGGCCACTTTCCACTAACAGGCAAATCCAAACACGTCAGCATATACTTTTTACTGACATAACTAACATCTTCACACTTCAGTTCCCCGTGATTGATTGGCATTTGTCAAAATACTGTGCATCTTGGTAGTAACCTCCTTTGTTTTCTTTGTGCCTTGAACCAAGCTAAGCCATCCCTTGGTGTGTTGGGAAAAGTGTATTTCCCTGCCCATGATCTCTACCTCATCCATTTCAAGAAAGATATTGCTTTGTATCTGGAAAAGGCAAGGGATGCAATCCTATTCTTCTGTTTAAGGGAATAAAACTACACCAGCATGCAGGATTCTAATGTTCAGGGATGAGGAATCTGTACCCCACAACAAAGAATTTTCAGCAGCTCCAACCAGCATGGCCAGTGGTCATAGATGCTGGAAATTATTATTCAGCAACATCTAGAAGTACAGTTCCTTCTTCTTTGGTCTGGAAAATGGAATTCACAAGCAAATATTGTGACGTCTATGTCATGTTCTATTTTAATGCTCCCTGGTCTGTGATATCTTTTTCTCAAATGTCATTTCCCTGAGTGTGTACCCAGTGAGGCTGCATATTCAAAAGGAATTATGGATCCTTTTCAACGCCTGAGGTTACAGTTGTACTAGGCAATATAATGCTTATCTGTCACATACCTACTTAAAAGCAAAAAAAAAAAAAAGTCTGTCTTTTTTTTTAAATAATACTAAATGGCACAAAAATGTGGATTAATTTCAAACACAGTGGATAGCATTAATGTCAGGTTGATGTTTCTGTTTACTCTTGCTATGCTTCCTAAATGAAAAAGAAAAAAATATCTAAACCCAGGTGCCAAAGACAGAAGTAAAACTGGAGGATTAAACTCCTCCATCGCAAATCCCAACTCATACAGCCCAGTTCCAAAAACTGATTGATGAAATTGTCTATTCCAGTATGGCCTTGCCCACAGCAAGGGAAGAAGGACATTTTCCATATCTGCTATTTCCACTATTTCCCCCACATAGGTAGGAATGGGCTCCTTCAATAGTTGCTTAGAACTGTCCAGGGAGGCAATGCAAAGAATTCAGAGCTGAGGACAATCATTGTGGGTTCCTTCTGTTTCATATGGCTGATTTAAATTGTCTATTCCTCTGCCAGCCTTTTTTTTTTTTCAAAGATTATCATTTTCTGAAAACTATCTGCTTCACTGCTCAGACAGTGCCCAAGCCTTCATTTGCATCTCTGTGTGAAGCATAGCATAGCATACTTGTTCCTGGATGCAGATGATCTGAGTTCTATGGAGCATTTCATTTTATCTCGATGATAAACTTTGGTCTCAATGAATTTAGAGCTTTCACTTCTATTTCTTACTGTCAGCATTTATAAACGTTGCACTTAATCTATGAGTAGTATTAAAGGCAGGCGGTAATGTGTACATATATTTGCTTGTTCTTCCCACGCTTCCTTCCCTTCTGTATTTTACGGATGAACAGAACTGATTTCACTTGTTCAGGGGTGAGAGTGAAAAGTGGGGGTGCGAATGGGCTTGCTTAAGTTTTGCACACTTCACAAGGTTCTTATCTCAGCAGGCTGCTAATTAAAGAGGCAAGTGAGGAAGGCTTGTTTCTTACTTGAGCCAAACAGATTATTTGCATCTACTGCTTCAACGTTCCCAAAGCCACAGATGCAAAATGATCACAGATTGCAGTGGTATGCTGAGATATCCCTGCAGTACTTTTTATGGAGGAAATTTGTTCCATCGCTGATAGCTTGCAAAATTATATACTTTTAACATCTAGAATATATAGCCATTTCTGGGGGGAAGGTGTTGGAAAACAAGGGGAAAAGAGTCAATAATGCAAGGCTGCTAATGAAGATCTATTTAAAGAGCATTTGGTTTCCTAGTAACTGCTGTATGAAGAACAAGTATTAAAACTTTGTTTTCCCTACTACCACGTCATCTCTCTGTGTGTGAGTGTGTATGTAAAAGCAGAAAGAGAGAGAAAGACCATACTACAGCACATTGGATCGACAGGCTTTCTGAAAAGGATTTCAACAGTCAGGAGATGTGACTGTGTTTAAGATTCCTATTTCCAGTCACTAGTTCATTGTCAGCAGCAGTTACAGAGCAGCTTTATAAGCATTCAGACACAGTCAGGAAATTAGTCCTGCATGGCTGAGTCGGAGAGAGCACAGAGTACAGCTATCATCACCCATTTCCTTAAACAATTGTTTACTTTGTAGGGTGATAACAGCAACAGTATCACAATAACAGGCCTGGGTGAGTTTCCTCCACAAGTCTGAGAAAAAAAAATAAGCCCGCAATGAAATCTTGTTCCCATTTATTGATGCTGGTTCAGAGATTCCTACTATTACTCTGTGGCTTTTCTATTTTAAGATGAAGCATGCACTAATCTAAGAACATGCTTGATGGTATCTGTGGTGTGTGTGTGTGTGTGTGTTGTCTTCTAGTGCTTGATAAAGCTGCCAGTTTTGTTTTTTTTAAACATTAAGAGCATTTCAATTGACCCAAATCATATCCTTACTAACTGTTCAAGTTTGCTCTGTTTTCGATCCATTCAAACCTGGTCTTGCTGTAGGGAGGAACAGCACAGAAATTAAGGGATTGGAATTGGACTCTGAAAAGCAGGATGAAGACCTCTACATGACCATCACCATTAACCTAACTCTAACCCTTCCTAGACTTCAGCTAGTTCCACATTTTCTTGTGACATGGAAAGCCTTCCAGATGTTTTTCCTGGGACAAAGCTGGTGCTGGTGCTCAGTCCAGACTATGGGCATTGCAAGACCTGATAGACACTCCTCTGCTGCTTGCCCTTCCTATCTATGCAGAGAAAACAAGCTTCACTAGCTGGCTCCAGTAAGAATCATTTCTGTCTTTTCCTTTTGGGAATTGTTCCCTTCTCACCAACCTGGTGACTTTCCTTTCCCAGATGTTTGCACACATGGGTGTGTTCACACTGCCTTCCCTCATTATGCCCTTTGACACTAATGTAGACACTTCTGTTTTTTGTCTTCCTTATAGTACCACCGTTGCTCTGATACTACAGTATCAGTATTATACAATACTGCAGCAATCAAAGCAACAGGGAACAGGTTGTTATTTCATTTGTACAATCTTCTGTAGGTCCAGGGGAATTTGATAGTTCAGCTTCATAGAAACAAAGCAGCAACATGCCAGCGTGCAACTTAATTTTTTTTAAAAAAAGGAAAAGGAAGGGAAAGGAAATTTTTCAATACTGTGGAATAGGAAAGCAGGAGTAGGGCATGCCTCAGCCACAGTCAACAAGAACGAAAAGTGTGTCCACTGGAAAATGTGAGCATTGAATGGAGTGTGAGCTTCAAGGGGTGAGAATAATTCAATGGCTTGGCAGCCATTGTTGGATCAGTCTCAAGTTTGTTTTTTTTAAGCAATTGATGAACAGCAAAGAGTATAGCAGCCCAGCAGCCCACAATGAAATGGCTGTCTAGGGCAGCAACCAGCTGCTGGAAGAGAAGGTCATGCTAGGCACTACAGCTAATCAGAGCTGGAGATGCTACTAGAATGGAATGAAGCATTGGAGAACATCTGCTCTGAATGTCTTAAGATGGGTCAGGTCGGAAAACAACATTTTTCCAATTGAAGATGGAAAACATGGGTGTGGGGTACATGTGACATGGGCTGGGAGTGGGAAGGGGACAATGTTGTCCTTTCTTGCACTCAGGAAGTGGTGAATGGCCCATATAGTAATAGACCAAGAGACACAGTAGATCTGCCCCTAGAGTCTTTTTGATTGGGGCAGTTTAAAGATATTGTAAAATAAATATATTAACATAGGGGGTTTTTTTCCACTTCTACATCTTGTTTCCTTAAGTGGCATATTTCTTAAGGGAAGAACTTCATACAGTGGAGTTGTTCTCTCAGACCATTTAACTGTAAGAGAAAACACAGGAGGGGGATGCTATCAGAAACCAGGGTAAATAATAATTACAGTTTGTTGCATCCATGTAAAATAAAACGTTCTCTTTTGTTACTTGGTTAATTGATTTATTTGCTTATTTATATATCTGGTTAATTGACTAGGCTTGTTTTGTAGCAA
This sequence comes from Candoia aspera, assembly GCF_035149785.1. NCBI lineage: Eukaryota > Metazoa > Chordata > Lepidosauria > Squamata > Candoiidae > Candoia > Candoia aspera. The sequence continues at coordinate 124,347,622 of NC_086153.1, read as the reverse complement.
TAATTCATCTTTTATCATTGCAGAGTGACAATAGTCACAATTTACAAATGTTCTCATACTGGTGTTTTCTTTGGCATAAGATAAGAAATGTGTTTTCATTAATTCATCTTGTCTGCACAAAGCATCAGTCTTCTGTTAATACAACACAACTTGTACAAATCAAAAAAGGTCTGTTGCACAATGTTTTGCTCTGCATTTAAGAATATCCCCTAAGAATATTTTTAATTTATAAAATGCAAATTAGTGAAACCCTAGAAAATGCCATAGTTTATTAAATATGTGCAAATGTTGAAGGATTTGGCTTGTTTTCTCAGTAGTTTGGACTTGAAAAGGCAATTGAGTCACTTAGGCTTTCACTCTTGAATGGGTCAATGGAAACCAGTGAGTAGTGGGAAAAGAGTGATATGTCTTTGCTGCAGAAGATATTCTGGCACAAGGAAAACATATTAAATGGCAGGATGAAGCTAATTTTTTGGAATTTGGGTATATTCTATATTTGCTTGGTTCCTACCTACAGCTTGGTTATAATATCCCGCATGGATGATGGATTATTGTTGATGGAAATGCTGTTAGAATTTACCCATGAAAATGAGATTACTCAGAAGAATAATTAAAAGAAACCATGAAGCAGTATTGAATGCTACCCATAAGAAATTTTCCTCATCCATATATAGCCTTATATAAAGAGGCAGAGTAAGATGCTGGTTCCTGAGCAACCTGGCCATATTGTTTCTCTTGTCTGCAAGAGGACCAGCCCAAACAATAGAGATTCTTCTTGCTTTCCCTGCTGCTTCTCTAACAGTGACTCTAAAACAGGCTGACATAGCCAGTCAAAGAATGTTAACATAAAGACAGGAGAACTAGATGTAACCCTGGCTGAAGACAGGAGTAATCTCTCTTTCAGGTAAGCAGCTAATGGAACGTACTGAAAGTAACCATAATTGCTTCAGTAGTAACAGATACAAATGATATCAGACTAAGAAAGGGTATTATCTGAAGAAACTGATGCAAGTTCTCCTATGGCATTCAAATTGTTCTTTTTTTTTCTTCGCATTAATACATAAATTGCAGCTCTTAGGTGTATTGATGTCATGTGTGAGGATATTGATTATTAGCATCTGTGACCATGTGCTCACATTAGAGTTTTACAAGTGTGTGTTTAATTTAAAAGGAGAGAAAGTTACAAAAATATTGTAGTAAATTTACTATCTTAAATAACGCTAATAGTTTCACAAGGAAAATGATTCATTGATTGCAAGCAATTAACAGCAGGTAGCAAAATTTATTTTACAGAAAAGCTCTCCTAACCCTACCCTCTCCTAACAACACTGAACTGGATAGCTAAGTCAGGCATTTCAGTGGAATCATAAAGTGAGAAACAATGCAAGGACTAGTCTATGCCTATTGGGCCTCTATGCCTGGGGTCAGTAATGTGGTGCCCATAGGTAAAAAGCTCCCAATTCCTCAAGGAAAATTAAATCATATGACATCATACAAAGAATCAACACAGGTATGATGATAAGTGAGAACATTTTATATCATGAGCACACAATATATTTTTCACCCAGTAAAAACAGTTGCTGATTGATGTGATGGGTGACAGTACAGCTCCTCATGACACATGAAAAAGGAAAATTTTGTCTGAGGGCTTTAATTCAATTAAATTGAAAGCACTTCCTCAAGGGCTTTGACACCACATCTCAGTTGGGGACGAGCCCAGTGTTCCAACATGATTGGCTGCCTTGGGCAATTGTCAGACCTACAAGGTAGACCAGACCAAGAAACAGATGCCAAGTGTGCCTAAAACTACTTTTATTAAGATTGGCTATTGTAACAGGCTATTGTAATCTTTCAAGTCTGGATGTGATTCTCCTCCTCTCTCTTTCATCTTCATGTGAATTCAGGGTGGTTTCTGTTTGAGATGTTTTTGGGGCCCTCCCCCCTTGTCTGGGATTCTGCATTGCCTTGGTAATGGATCTTCCCTCTCTCCGACAAGGCCATCCTTTTTACACTCTACATACAGTAGTTCTGCTGATTTACTTCCAGCTCCTGTTGGTGGGAACCTGTGGCCTGTTCTGGTTCACTGCCTCTTTGTCAGTGAGCAAGTGCCTTCCCAGCAACTCTCAATGGATGTTAACAAACCATAGGAGAGAGAATGTTGGTGGTTTGTCAGTAATGATGGTGAAAACACTGATAGATCTGTTTAAAAATGTTTCATGGGGGGTGGGGGATTAAATTGTGATGATGTGGAAGTGCCTGCATGCATACATATCCATCACACTATTTCAGGACAAGCAACATTATTCAAAGTGCAGAAGTAGAAAGCCAATCAGTTTAAAGGCATGAGACAAGAAAAGGAAGGAGATACGGTTCAATCAGATTTATAGCAACAGATGTGATGCCATTCACTGTACCCCACTATACCTATCTAACCTTCTAACCTTCCTTTACAACATGCATATACCAATTCCTATACTTTCCTTTGTTCTTTAAAATTCTCACCTTCTCTTTTTGAGGGTCTCATCAATGCTATCCAGCCATGATTGTTCTGGTCTTCTGGACCCATTCACTCTTCCTTCATAAATTTGTTTTGCAATTTGATCCCCATTCATTCAATCTACTGTATATGAACAAACCACTTCAGTGTACTTCTTTCATTCTGATCATTCACTGTTGTATTCAGTTAATATCCATTCAGCATCTATTTATTTGTAAACTCACTTCTTGTTTTACCACACGCATATCTCAAATAATTCATTCCCACTATGTTGAACTTACTTTTCTATTTCCCCTGACTTACCCAATTCTCACTTCCATATAACTAAGTGAGCAGAAGTGCACTTTGACACACGACCATTTCCACTTCTTTTGACAAATATCCATTCCTCACAGCTTTTCACATATTACCCATTCCTCTTCTACCAGCATTTGCACAACATTTCTCCATCCGTTTCCCCATCTTTAGCAAACATCCGCTTGAATTTTCACCTCTGATGCATAACCTTCAACTGTTCACTCCATGTTCCCTACCTTGATCTCTGATAAATTATTCTTCATTTCCTCATGTAATCTAATATTTTTTACAAATAATTTGAATGCTCAGCTAAAAACATGGCATCATTCACATACAAAAGTGAATATACATTAAGTTCCCTAACTAAAACACCTCTACCATCACAAACATTCCATCTATACATTATACAGCCAAGAAGACATCACATACCCTTGTCTTACTAACTACATAATTCACAAAGCATTATATTTATTCTAACATATTCTTTACCACCCGTACTGCATTCAGCAACCAATCTTCAACCTCACATTTGTGTATGACATTTTATAATCCAAATCTATTCAGTTTATTATTAGTCAACAAATGTACAATACACTTTTTTCTCACATGGAAACATTTTTCAAACACTCACTGGACAGCAAGAAACTGTTCTGCACCAGCATTAAGCCATACTGCACTTCCCAAATTTTGTTCACTTTTACTTTTTGCACACTGGTCAGAATTCCCAGGCACACTGAACAAACTAAGTGCAGTTTTTGCATCTACTCTTGCTACTCTTCCCTTTATAAAGGGGAACAATGATCACATTCTTGCAATGGTTAGAAATAGATGTGATCTTCACATATACGCTAAACAAATTGTGCAGCCACTCGATAAGCAAATGACTTCCATATCTTAAATTTTCTCCTGTTACATTATTATGCATGCAAATGTACCATTTCAATATTCTATGCTTAATAGGGAAAATGGAGTGAATAATTGAAGGTTATACATCAGAGGTGAAAATTCAAGTGGATGTTTACTAAAGATGTTAAGATGTGCATTCTTACTTCCTTTTCATCTTTTTTTTTTATTGATACTAATATGTACAGTAGAACATTTGCTTCAATTCCACTCTTTGACATTCTACCATATTTCCCATATTAATCTCTCAAATATTCCTTCCAGCAGCTCCCAGTTCAGTTTCACCCAAATTATTTGATCATTTTTATTTTTAAGTTCACTGCTGGGAGCTCCTTTCACTACTTCCAAAGCAATTTTATACATACACCAAAATCATTCTGCATTTTCTCTGCCTCTTTTAATCTAACCATTTCTTGTTTTGTTTTGTTTTTTACTATATTCTTTGAAGCCACCTTTGCTTCCAATAAAATTATAGAATATCTTTTTCATCCTCATTTTTTTGCAGAAATCATTCTATTATATAGATTTCCCCTCATCCCAGTTGTGTTTACTTCATTATTCCATCAAACAGCCTTTTTCAAATTTCTCATTAGTGTTAACTCCAGACAATTCTGTGACACTGTGTAATATTATTTTTTCACACTGTTCCAAGCAGCTTCCATATCTTACTTTCTTAAGTCCATTTTCCATTCATTCTATCAGAAGATTAAGTTTCTTATACTTTTTTCATTCAGAACTCTTACTTTCTCTTCCTGCAGTCATTCTACTTCCACTCTACATTCTTTCACTTCTTTCCTTTTCTTTCATGTCCATTTCTTCCCAAGATCCACTTTTGACACTACCAAAAGAAAGGTCTGTCTCACACTCAGAATCCCTCATCTCCTATACACTCTTCACTAATTAATAGTGGTTAATTAGTTAATTAGGCCTTAATAGTGGCTCTAACACTGGTTAGAGCCGCTATTAAGGCCTACCTGGTGGCAATAAGAGCGGTGAAGCGTCAATACTTCTCCGCCCTTATCGCGTCTGCAGAATGTCGCCTGACGGCCCTGTTTAAAATCACTCAATCCCTCTTGGGGAAGGTGGGCCCAGTGACCCCCAGGGCCATGCAGAGGAGTTTTCAGAGCATCTGCAGGATAAAATTGCTCAGATCCACTCTACGTTAGACTCTAAGCATGAGGTATGGTCCGTGGAGATACCAAGGAAGTGGACTTACCAAGTTATCTGGGAACAGTTTGATCCTGTTGGACCCGAGGAAGTGGACAGGATTCTCTGGACTGTGAATGCCACCACTTGTCATCTTGACCCATGTCCCTCCTGGATGGTTAAAGCAGCCCAAGGTGTGATATGTGGTTGGGTCCAGGTAATGGTTAATACATCCTTGAGGGAGGGGGTATTTCCAACTGTCTTCAAGGAGGTGCTGGTGCAGCCCCTCCTCAAGAAACCATCGCTGGATCCTACTGTATTGGACAATTTTCATCCAGTCTCCCATATCCCCTTTTTGGGGAAAGTGGTGGAGAAAGTGGTGGCACTGCAGCTCCAGAGGGTTCTGGATGAAGCAGATTATCTAGACCCCTTTCAGTCAGGTTTCAGGCCCAGTTATGGGACGGAACTGGCATTGGTTGCACTTATGGGTGATCTCTGGCAGGAGCGGGATGGTGGCAGTGCATCCATCCTGGGTCTCCTTGAGCTCTCAGTGGCTTTCGATACCATCAACCATGGTATCTTTTTGGGTCAGCTCAGAGAGTTGGGGGTTGGCGGCGTGGTTTTGCACTGGTTCACCTTCCTCCAGGGCCAGTCCCAATCAGTGGTGATAGGGAGTGAGAGATCTGACCCTCACCCCTTCCATTGTGGGGTGCTGCAGGATTCAGTTCTCTCTCCTCTCCAACATCTACATGAAACCTCTGGGTGAGATCATCCATCACCATGGGATGAGGTATTATCAATATGCTGATAATACTCAATTGTACATCTCCATCCTGGGTGAGGTAAGTGATGCCCTCTCTCAGTGCCTGGGGGCTGTAGGGGTCTGCATCGGGAACAACAGGCTTCAGATGATCCCTGGTAAGACAGAGTGGCTATGGGTTAAGGGCTCCTCCGTATCTGGGACTTTGTCATCTTTGGTTCTGGATGGGGTTTCACTGCCCCAGACAGACCCAGTACATAACCTGGGGGTCCTCTTGGACTCACGGCTCCTGCTTGAAGAGCAGGTGGCAGCCATGGCCAGAAGGGCCTTTGCACAACTTCGTGTTGTGTGCCAGTTACGCCCCTTCCTGGATTGGGAGGCCCTTTGAACGGTCACTCATGCCCTTGTTATCTCCCATATTAACTATTGCAAAGCACTCTACATGGAGCTACTCTTGAAGAAGCTTCAGCTGGTCCAGAATGCAGTTGCGTGGGCTATTTTTGGCACCCCTAGAAGGGTGCATATAACACCTTTGCTGCGCAAGCTGCATTGGGTACCAGTCTGCTTCTGGGTCCAATTCAAGGTGTTGTTTATCACCTTTAAAGCCCTACATGGCACAGGGCCAGTCTACTTGAGGGACCGCCTCTTCCCCGTTACATCAACCAATCCTACCCGGTCATGCAGAAAGGGCATGCTGCGGACCCCGCGGGTAAGAGAATTCCTCCTGACAGGGTCCAGGAGGCAGGCCTTCTCTGTAGTAGCACCCGCCCTCTGGAACATCTTGCCCCCAGAGGTGAGGTTAGCCCCATCGCTCCTGGACTTCTGGAGGAACTTGAAGACCTGGCTCTGCCACCTGGCCTGGGGCAGGGAGGAGTATAGTCATGCTTTGGTTGGCTAGTGCCTTGAAGGACCCCTTCCATGTAAAGACTGAATGAGGTCACAGTCATCTGGATTTTACTCTTATTTATATTTATTAGTGATACGTAGTTTCATAATGTATTTTTAAAATATTTATTGTCTTTGTGATTATTTTGTTGTAAACTGTCCAGAGTCCTTCTGGTGGGAGGAGATGGGTGGTGACAAATTTGATAAATAAATTCTCACAATCTTTCATAATAAATAATCAGTCCTACACTTAAATTTATATTTGTTCCTATGCATTTGAAAAAAAAGAGCCCTTTTGGAAAATACGTACTCATGAAACAGTCATCATTCTTGTTCATTCTTGAGTCTTGCAATCACTTTTCTTTTACTTTGTTCACCTTGTTCTGTCACCTAATAGAATTCCTACACCAAAAACTTCACTGAAATATTCCTAAATCACCAAATGTTTCTGCTGATTCCAAAGATTTCAAGAAATTCAGCTATGTGGAACAGAATTGAATGCCTTTTTATAGACTATCCAAGCCATAAACAAATTTGTTCTTTTTTTTAATTCGATTTAATTGATTTAATTGATCAACTTGTCAATCAATAACTGGTCTTGTTCCCTTCAAATTTTTGCAGCATCCTTTTTGTTCTACAAGGAGTAAATCATTCCTTTTCAAATAACTATAGATTTGATTTGCAATTATGCCTGTAAGTAATTTGAATGTTGTTGGCAAACAAGTTATGGATCTGTAGTTTACAGGCTCATTTCCCTTCTTCTTGTCTTTCTGAATTAGGAATGTCCTTCCAATTGTTAACCATTCTTCATTTTCTAGTGCTTCCAAAACTCTATTCATTGCCAATCTCGAGTGTCAGCTTGTCAGTGATTTTAGCCAGAATCCCTGGAGTACATCTGGTCCAGGAGTACTCCAATTTTTAAACTTCTTTGATTGCTTTCATACCATTTCCTTGGTTATCCTAACGTTTTCCATGCTGGATAATTTTACCATGTTTTCAACTTGCTAGATCCATTTTGTTTTCCTATTGTGACTCCTGTTGTTTTCCCACAAACTTGTCCAAAATTTTAGGGCCTTTTCTTGTCAGGTTTTTCATTATTTGTGGTCAATTCAATTCTTTCGTATGTTCAAGGGTTCTGTAGAATTGGTGCTGATTCACTCTAAACTGATTTGCTGGAATTGGATTATTGTCATATCACAGGATCTTCTGTGCAATAGCCTCAACTCTTTGTTTCAATTGTTCTACAATTTCTGCAATTCCTTTACTCTCCAGATTATACTTCACATACAGGCTAGTTTTGATTTTCGTATTTTTCAAATTTCCTTGCCTCAAATTCTTCAAATTGCTCAAATCCATGTGAATTTTCTTTAACTTCAAATCCAACCAAAATTTCCATTTAGATTATCCCTCCCTAATGACTTCACTCCTTCCTATTTTAAGTCCCAATTCTTCAATAGTTACATAGGCTGTGGCGTACATCAGCTGGTTCATTTGGGTCAATGCTTCAGTTGGAATAATTTGGACAGCTTCATTAGTATCCCTCACTGTTTTAGCCAAAGTCTTCTTGTTAATTTGATTCAATTCTGGCAAATGTATTCTTTCAGGTTTTTTCATTTGATCCTTGATTTTCCCAGCTAATTCTTTCTTAACCAATAGTGCTTGCAGTTCTTTTGCAACTTCAGTTTCTTCTCCCTGTTGTTCTTCATTAACATCAATAGTCTCTTCATTTTCTACTGTTCGTTGCTCACTCTGCAAATTGGTATTATTATTAGTAGTTCTGGATAAACCCGAATTTTGAGTTGCTTGTTTTTCAGTTGCTTCCAATTCAGCATTGGTAAAGAACTTGTTTTTCAAAATTACATGCTTTTGGGCCACAAGTGTCTGCTCATTAACCTCTAAATCCAGATGTCTTTCTTTCCAAAGTTGGTTGATTTGCTTCTGAAATCCACGTTTCAATGGTTCCAATTGATAGGAATATTTCATAATTGAGTAGTTTTCTTCCTTTGACCAATTTTTTCTTATTATTATTAGATTTTTATCCTGCCTTTTAGTATATATTCTTGGTCAACTCAAGGCAACAAACATACTTAATCCTCCTGCCTCCTATTTTCCCCACAACAACAGTCCTGTGAGGTGGGTTGGGCTGGGAGAGAGGGACTGGCCCAAAGTCACCCAGCTGGCCATCATGCCTAAGGGAGGTCTAGAATGCACAGTCTCCTGGTTCTGGGCCCCAACAATGATGTTTGGATCTAATCAGAAAATCAGAAAATATTTATGGATTAAGGAACCTTCCTAAGGAAACTTGATGGAATAATAAATCCATCATTTCTCCCTTTGTATAAACAGGATCACATGAAAAGTGTTCATCCAGAAAACAAGAGGAATTCCATCTAATGAGGCCTCTCAGCATGGATTAAATTATTAGCTATTCTAGGAGGCACTCTTCTGACATATCAAAATGAGGAGCATGTCATTTGAATCCTCTGCATCAGTCAGAAGTAATGGAGCATTACAGATGCATATGGACTTTCACAGCTAATAGGGACTTGATTCCTATGCCCCTGAAATACCTGATTCTTCCTCATGGTCCTCTTCTGAGGAAAATGAAGTGTCTGGCTGGGCAGCGACATCATTACTTCTAGATCACCAGAATTACTCCCTCAGTTTTTATTTTTTCCTTCCAGGAGGGTGGAGGTTGGAGATCAACATATAAGCCACTTACCATGACTCCTGTTGTTGTTGTATTTAAAGTTTCTGGGGGCCAGTGGAACCCAAAGACATTGGAAATAAAGATAGTACTGGAATAGTGCGGGAGTCTTTCAATTTGTCTGGTTCAAACCCATAATTTATTGAATTTCCAGTGGGTATTTTTTACTAATTTACTGTCTAGAAATTCTTATAGAGGTCTCCTGTATCACAGGAATAATATAAGTCTTTGATTTGTCTTGGTAAGTGCCCTAATAGACATGTCCTAGACTTATAACTCTTGAAAGTAATTTCTAAACTCTGCTTGAAAGATAGTTATGGTATTTCAGCCATGGATCTCTGGGTACCTTCAATGTCATATGCACCCTCTGTCACAGATAAGAAGGATATAGTAAATTTTTGACTATCACCCCAAGAAAGAATGGACTACCATATGTGATCAGCTATATACCTTAATTTTAAAACTGATTAGTGTAGGTTGGCTACATATTTCCATACTATGTCTGTTTTTTTCATCTTTAACTTTTAAAAGACCCTATGTTTAAGAAGCATGGATAATTATGAGCAAAAAATTAAGCAGCAGTGGGCTGAAAGTTTTGCTTTGTTGTAAATAATATGTCTAAATATTTGATACATGAGGCATTTTCCAAATAAAAACTGTCAGTCTCTGCACATTTATTTTTAAACGGTTATTCTCTGAAAGAATAGTAGTTTGTCACTAAAATTGTATTTCCTGGAGACTATACTGTAATATTATACACTGCAATAAAAATCAAGGTCTGACTACCATCTCTAATACTATTCAGTCTAGATTGCTGAAGCAGAGAGAATGTCATTACTTTTTAGGATTGAACTGGGCAAATATTTCAGCCCTCAACAGATGTGTGTCAATGTGCATTGGACACATACTCCTAAGCACATTCACAGCTACCTGGTATAGGCTGTAAGTGGCAGGCAGCCCTTCAAACCTCAAGATACAATTCTTTTGTATAAGAATTATAAGAAATTCTTATACAAAAGTCAGAATAACTGTGGCACATTTTAATGTTGGTTTTTGACAAGCAGTCAAGTAAAATTGGTGTGTTAAGACTAAAGGCTTGTCCACACAGATGCTTTATTGTGCTTACCTCTTGGCTCAGAACTCAAAGAAGATAATGGCAGCATGCACTTAACACACATCTGTAATGAAATGCTGCTGTGATGCTCTCTGTACAGCTTCTCCTTTGTACAGCAACACTGTTATAGCAGTGGCTGGGGATTTTCCCTGGCTAAATTTGAACATCACTAATCATGGGGAAAGTGCCAGTAATCATCATGCAGAATATATGCCAGGGTGGTGCATCTAAGGTCAGGCACTTTATCAAATCAGGTTTCCCCCTCTCCCAAGGGGGTGTTGATCTACTGACCTAACAATCACAAGATGACGGAAAAGAGTTTGTTCCTCTTATCTGCAACATAACAATCATGTGAACATGGGTAGCCAAGATACAGATAGTGAATGACTGTTCTTAGAACCAGAATTCAAGAAAGGGGGATTTGGTGTGTAAGAGATGTGATCACCTATGGAATCTTGAGTAACCCTTAATTTTCACCAAATGCTTCCTGACCTGTTGGCTCCCATCTAGCAACGTCCCATATTTGTGCTGCTGAAATGCAATTGCTGGACATGTGTTGCTGAAGTGCTGGGGCTTGAGATATCACTGAGACTTCAGTCAAATCACAACATAAATTCAACTCTGGTCATCCAAAGAAGTAGGAGAGCCTGTCACAGTGGCTGTATGTTCTAGCCATATCCATACCAGATTGCATTCTAACATGGAGTGAACGTGTGAGTGAAAAGCTAGGTCTTCCACAACAGCAGTAGCTATTGGGAAGAGAATTACCCTGCCACTTAGTTTACCAAAGTACAAGGATCCAGTCTTTTCAATTCCACTTTCAATTACTTGTGTTAAACTGGGTTTGGCTAGTCAATTTCTGGGCTTCACACTGGTTAACCATTTGACCAACGCATTTTGAAAAGATAATGAAAAGGAAATGGTTGTGGAAGCCAGGATTCCAGTTTCCTTCATAGAGGAAACAGTGCTGCAGAATTGGAGCCAAGCCCAGAGACTGAACAGAAGCAGGGGCCTCCAGTGCAGACCTGCTGGGCTAACTGTACCCAAGTAGATCACCACCCCCAGCTTGTCTACTCAAGGTTCCTTCTCCATGTACCATGGATAGTCCAGATGGGAGGTCTTTCCATTTTGTCAGGGAAAACACAATTTTTTGGGTTGGAAGTTCTTGGAGTGGCTTCAGCCTGCCTCAGCAGTGGGATGCCTACAAGATAGAGGTTCCACTATGAATATATGTCCTCAGCAAATGAAAAATGATACACACTTGCAACACAGTAAGCAGGTTGTGTCAATGAGCTGTTAATGTAGCTATAAAATGGAGCCAGTTTGGTGTGGTGGTGAAGGTGCTGGCCTAGAACCCAGGAGACTGAGAGTTCTAGCCCTGCCTTAGGCATGTAAGCTGACTTTGAGCCAGTCCCCCTCTCTCAGCCCAACCCACCTGCCAGGGTTGTTGTGATGGGGAAAATAGGAGGCAGGAGTATTAGGTAGGTTTGCTGCCTTGAGTTATATATAAAAAGGCAGAATAAGATGATGATGATGATGATGATGATGATGATGATGATGATGATGATGATGATGATGATAGTGCTTGTATGTTAAACACATACACACACAAGAGGGCAAATTAGAACATTTTAGAAATATGTTAAGTACTGTGACTGCTGCTTTACCAACTTATATTTCTACATTATTTTGGACATTAGTTACTGTTTTGTGGTGTTTCAATTATTGTCTGGATTTTCATTTTTGCAGTTTTGGCATCTTGTAAACTGCCCTGGAAAATCTGGTTTTAAAGCATAGCATGCAAATCTTAAAAATAAAAGAAATAAATGAAATCCAACCAAAATGTTTAGTTTTTTCTCCCCAAAGATATCATTATGTAATTGTGATTATGTAACAATTATATATGTGTCATCGCATCATTATAGTCCACCCGCTGTAGTCCATAAATATCAGAAAAAATGATTGACGTGAGACATATGGCTGAAAAAGGCTGCCCACTTTTACTGCAATATATACCTAGACTCTTTCTTACACATACACATACACACATGTGCGAATGCACGTGCGTGCACATACACACAGAGTCAATCTCCCCCTCAGAGATTTCAGTTGCATCATGATTGCTGTGGAGGGAAAATTGAAGCATTCCTCCTCACAAAGCAATCTTGATGTAGCTAAGATGGTTGGGAAGTGATTGCCTCCAGCAAGTATCTCCTCAGCTGCCTGCTTTCTTAGTGTCTATTCCTGGGGGGATAAAAAGAAAGTCTCCTTCAAGTCAGTCTCAGCTCCTGGTAGTTTTATGGACATTCTCATATTATTTTACTGGCAAAAAGTCAGAAATGATTTGCCATTCATTTTGGGGGGTTATTTTTTTTAAAAAATCCTGTTTGTTTGTTTACATATTCATAAACCAGAAAGACTCCAGAATTTTACAGTATTCCAATTAAAATAAAAGGGAAACACAAATATCAGAAAATCAAAGTCCATAAATACAAGAATAATAATTCTTCAGTGTGCTTCTTTAGCCACAATCTTATAGACTGAAAGCTGTACTAAGCCACTTGGTCTTAACCACTTTCCTGAAGGTCAGTAGAAGGGCACTTTATGAAGCTCCAAGGGAAGGAATGGAGCTACTACCAAGAGACACTGCCCCCCTCCAAAATCTTGTGTAGAACTCTCCTCATCCTTCATCAAAATGTGCAGATTAAATGAATAGGTCCTAGTTGAAGTTCTACTTACAGCTTTCCCTTGTGCTCTGCTATGCAAGTGTGAACCAGCCCTCATCCTGATTAGCTTTTAAGCCCAGACAAAGTCAGTCAGGTGCTGCTACCTGCTGAGGTGTAGTACATATATTACCATTTATACTACCATAAATGGTAATATAAGTGTAGTGACTAGTATATAGCTAGTCAGAACAACTAGAACTGATAACACTTACCAAAGGTGATAGTCTGGGATCAGGAGACTAGTGTCACCAAAAAAAAAAAAAAAACAACACTACCTAAATTATAGGGTTTGAACAGAAATCCTACTCAAGAGCAAGAAGCAAACATTTGCTGTATAGTCAAGAAACCTATGACTACTTCTTCGGTAAGATAACACCAGTATGTCTTTTAATAGAAAAAAAGTGAAGGATACCATTAATTTTAACAGAATAGTTGTGTATACATGCACTGCTGCACAGAAAGCATATTTTGATTGTTCACACTGGAAAGTGTCCCTTAAATTATAGATCTGTACTAGAAAATGAGAAGATTTTCCTTGCATTGTTCTGGATTCTGTTTTTCCCATCATGTTGTCAGATGCAGTGATTGCTTCCAGAGCAATCTGTCTAAATTGAGCAAGCAATAAAGGCAGAACAAACAAAAGTAAAGAGTAAAATATGTATCAATTTAAAAAACAATAATAAACATCCTTTCTTTCCCATGATTTTGTATTTATGGCTGTTTTTAATATAAACTTCAAATGTTTATTTCTTGCTTGAGCTGATTTTCAACATTAAGTGTCCCTTTCTAGATGTAGACCAAATGTACAATTATAATTAAGTATATTAACGGTAAAATAGAGCAACGCATATAAAACAGGTCATATGTATTGCAGCTGAAGGATATCAAAATGCTTGTAAACTGTGTCTCTAAACTTATCAAAATATTTGAAAAAAATGCTTAAAAAACTCAATTATTTCTAAACCCAGGAAAATATATACATGGGAAATCTGAATAAAATCACAGTAGTGGTTTTGCACTGCTTATTTCTTCTGGTCAAAAAAGAAGAGAGAGAGGGAGAAGACACCCTTCAGTACAATAATCACATTTCACAAATGTTTACTACATGTATAACCATGTAGTTTTATAGTACGATGGATGGATGGATGGATGGATGGATGGATGGATGGATAGCAAGCAAGCACTGGGATGGATCTAGATTTAGCCATACTTACATTAGAATTATTGAAATGAAAGGAACTTATAATTAGTCACAATTAACTTAGCCTAGGACCCTTCCTCATCATCTACTGACTGTGTACAAAGCTACCTCACTCATTACTGTAAAAGGATATATCCTCATGGGATTGTCTCATCCCCAACCAGTTGCAGAGACAGCTTAAAATCATATTTAGGTTTTCTGGTGCTAAAGCACTGCTTTTCCCTCTTCTCTTACACAGATATTCCCAAATGAATAAATTACAAAGCCTACTGACAATGCTGGTGATAATGTGGCAGGTCTCATTGGCAACTTTAGGTTACAGGCAAACCTTTTCCTGTCCTGTCACTCTGCACTGCCCTCCATGGCCATTTTAGCTTAGGCTGCAGGGAGAATGGAGACTTAGTTTTGAAAGAGCTAGTGTCCAAATAGCCTTATGTTTAAGAAACAGAGGTGGGGGGTCTGCCTCTAATCAGGGAGGAGACATGAGGATTGTTGTTTTGAAACATGGATTTTTGCAGCCCACAAGATTCATGTTTAAAAATAGCATTATCCACTTCATCTGTCAGCCCTCAAATGGGTGGCAAGCAGGGTAAGAATTAACTTTCTTCCCCTTGCCTGTCACTTTCTTTTCTGGCTGGCAGAGAAGTGGGATGTGTTATTTTTATGCAAGGGCATTGCAGGATCTGCCAAGATGGGTGGGCAGGTTGACCATGGGGTTAGGGAGAATGCACTTCCCACCCTCCAGGAGGTGTGCCTGCTCTGCACAGCCCAGTAATGAACATCACAGAACTGGGGAGAACCACACACACAACTATGCACACATGATTTAGCTAACTCAGGGCCAGGTTTTGAAAGATGGTTTAGCCATCTCTCAAAACTTGCTAGTTGCTTAGGTTGACCAGTGAATGGTTGGTTTTCCCACTTGCAGGTGATACTAGAGAAACATACAAATTGTTTTCCATAAATTGTCCAATATTACATTAGTACCACTCCCTGGCCTCATTACTGAGGGAGAATAGGGATTAGCAATGACCTTGTGAGCCACGTCACAGACTGTAGGAAAACACATTAACACTGCCATGTGGAAAAGCAGCAAATGTAGTTAAATTGGGGTTTAGCCCAGTTTCTTCCTTCTGCTTGGGCCAGAACTGATCTCACTTGATACATCATAAACAGAGAGGACTTTATTGAACAATCATAGTTCATAAGTGCAAACAATAATATTCAAGGCACTTTCACAAAGTTTCTTTGCACTGCTTCCAAATCAGTTCTGGAATGGTGTGTTCCCATGCTGTGTGGTTTCTTTTATTTCCCTTTTGGTGGGGTTGGGGGAGAGGAGTCTTGTTGCTGTAGAACTGCCCCCCCCCCCCGTCGCAACTCCACAGCCTTCAGTCTATTCATGGTATCCATATTTAGGCAATTTAAAATGTATCTTCCTCTCTCTCTCATTCCAGCCACTGTAGCAACATGTAGTCATAATTACAGATGATGACTGGTTTTAGAATTGTCAGAACAGCTGGAAAATCACAGTGAAGTGGAGGTTTTTAAAGTGAATAGAGGAATGGTGGCTTGGCAGCTTCATAGATATCCCCTTACAGCAAATGTTCAGATTATTTTTGCAAATTGGCAGACAAATGCAGAGAACGTGCTCTAGAAATGTGGAGCGGGGAGAAAGCAATTTATTTTACTTTCTTTTTTGGATTGAGTGGGAGGTTAGGAAAATTTTGTTGCTTCAAAACCTATAGTAGTGTGGCTAGGGCATTGTTGAATGACATTGTTGGCACTCCGTTTTTGGTCAGCTGGAGAGAGAACAATGATGGACTTGCAGCCTGTTTTCCAAATTCCAAAGTCTGCAGCTGTAAAGAAAAATGCATAGCTGGCTTGGTTTGAACTGAGGGCGGAAGGGAAATGGTGCCAGACATACCCTAACCATACCCTAACCACATACACTTTGCAAGTACAATTCCAACCTTAAGATAATTCTGACCCCTAGTGAATAGAACTTCTTAAATGAGTGCATGCATTTCATGACCCAATTTTAAAACACCTAAGAATACAGTGCAACCAACAACTGTGTAAGCCTGGCTAACTGAGAACAGGGATATAACACCAATGCAGCATCTTAAAACCTTACATGACCCAGGTTTTCATTTTATAATAAGTAGGAATGTTTAAGAATTGGGTGTTAATCATGGAAGACCAACTATTTTTCCATCACCATGCAAGTCACAAGTGAGTAGCAGAAAGTATTCTCAGTATGACAGTACATTTTTATCTTCTGTAAACAGCAACATGAGTTGGGTATAGAGAAACTAGTAATGAGGTAGTTGGTAAACTTCATTTGTGAAGGAAAATCTATAAAAAGTGTCATTTGTCCAAAGGTAAATGCATTCAGCTCAAAGTTTTATTACTTTTTTAAATAATTTGAAACAAGCAGATGTGGAACCAATTCATTGAGTGTAAATTACTGCCAGCTTTAGCTGAAATAACATCATGCTTCTGAGATTTCTCAGATGTCTAGCCACAGGGAGCTACATGTGGAATATTTTTAACACATCTACAAAATTCAAAATATATCACTAAGGGCCTTTATATGGATTTGTCACAGGGCCTGAAGGAATTTATAATCATAAACTAGTGAATGAATTTCACTGAACCATGTATATAATATGCTCATCTGTGAAAGGTACACACTTACTATCCTTTGCACTGTATCATATTTAATTAATGCATTACTAAGGTTCAGTTAGATTTATGAATTATTATTTTTCATGTGTGTGTGTGAAAATGATAAGGATGAGCACATCAGGATGAAAAAAGGCAGTCATGGTTGGTATCTCAGCAGAAAGTAATCTGTAAAATTATATTCCAAAAGGATATGATTGTGACAGTTCTGAAACCTCAAAACCAAAAGCAAAATGTATACATGTCAGCATCTAGTACCTGAATTGGAGGCCATTATAACAATCATCCCAAAGGAGGGTGGGGGGGGGGGTGTCCAAATGAGCTGGCACAAATGTGCATTCAGAAATACCAGCCTCTATGGTGGGTAATGGTTTGGGTGTGGGTGGCTATTTAGATATACAGATTTGCCTTTTTCATACCTATCACATGTATTACATTACTTGTTTATTAAAAGTGTATTGATTTCATCATCCACAGATTTGTTTCCCTGTTTTCCTTTTCTACAAGGATGATTTGGGCAACTGCTATACCATCTCCAACACAGAAAGTGACAGCACCTAGCTGACTTTGGCAATCTCAAACACACACACACACACACAATTTGGTTACAGTTTGGATGAACGATGGCAGGAACCCCTTGTCTATCCACTAGCCTGAGAAGCAGTGAGAGGAAAAACATGCCAGAAGGCCGTACTGGCAAACCAGTTCCTACTGTTGCCAAGAAAACAAGATGGACATGTCATCACCAGGAATCAAACTGAAATCAAAGGAGACTTCATCTAATTACACCCTTACCTCTTCAGTTCTTCAGCTGTCAGAAATCCAGCTATTTTGCCATTATGGCTTATGAAGTCAATAAATCTTCTCTAAAGAGCGGGAAGAGATATATGTGGAAGTACTCTGAAAACCTTGATTTAATAGATCAATTGAGGGAAAAGAATGCCCATTATTCCTAACTGTTCACTAAATCAGAGGATATATCAAGTGTGTGGATGATGTCATTATGCAAAATATTCAAATTATGTCATTGGTCTCATTTTATATCACTTGTGTGATATCGTTATGCAAATTGGATCAATTGACACAAATAATGTAAATTGCCATGGAAATTTGGTCAGTAATATACGAAATCATGGTCCAGCAAATGAAGGTTTCCCTTCACACCAGTATGAGTCATTCCTACTTCTGTGCATTTATTCTGGAACAGATGAAAACTGGAATTGAAATCTCTTTAATTTTGATTCAGGGTGAAATGATTCTATACAAACGGGCTTCAGTGGTTTTACTGTATACATCTTGTTGTTACCTTTTACCAAACCTCCTGAAATGCCATTATTCCTGGCTTCAACAATACAAGTAACAATCGATTACAAGGATTTTTTAAAAAATCTTGTAGATGCAAATTAGAGCCCTTTGCAACTCTCTGATCTGAAGTGTGAAAGTTTTCTTAACATCATGACTTATGTAGATCATGTTCTATTGCATCCCCCTACCAGGCTAGGTTATGAAACATAATAAATTGTTATACAAGTACACATGAGTGAGTAAGCAGCTGAATTTTGACTTTAGCATTTGTTATATGAAAATTCTTTCTTATTATATTTTTCATATATTCCAAAATCTCTGCAGAGTTGCAATAGTCTGCCTACCTACTGAAGACTAACAAAGATTTCCAAAGGAAGACCATAAGACTGCACTGCATTGTACTATTTCATATTGCATCAAAAATCATATTCTTTCAAGATCCATCTGGAAGAACCCTCATGCTATTGAAAGACAGCTCAAAGTCAGCAGAGGATGGGGCCAAACCAATCTGGCTAGGACTAGAATCAAAGTGAGTTAAGCTGCTGAAGTTTGCAAAGGGAGGCTGAAGTTATAGATGAAAGTCCATTATGTGTCTCTTAGCTTCCTCAGATATGTATTAGAAGATGTACGCAACCGTCATAACAGGCAGTCTCTTAGAAGAGCCATTCCTTCATGTATGAGGCAAATAAAACAAATGTTTGTTGCTTATGACTTGGAGTTTTGGTAAGTATTTATGTTGCTATTTTTTAAGAAAATGAATTAAACAATGAATCAGATAACAGTGCAGTCCTAATTTTAATATCTGCTTTGCCGTAATTAGTTAGTGAAATCAGTGAGATATTCTCAGCCACCAAGAAACAGGGAGAAGACATTTCCTTTCCTCTCCTCTTAGACTGTTATGGAGGAGTTCAGATATGCTGGCAACCTATGCGTCTGGAATTGTGCCTTGTATCTTTATCAGTGCTACACTGACATGAGAATCTATTTTGTTCTGCAAAAAGCAGTAGATCCAGATTCTTGGGAGATTGCTGAAGATGAGAATAATGCTCTAGCCTGAAGGAGACTGCAAAGGGGTAGAGCCTAAGTATTTGTTACCCATTTCTGTCATGTATTGAGGTGGCAGGGCATTTTGGATAAATTGTTAAACTAGATCTCAACACTGCTGGTAATAGCTAAATTATTTAGTTTAGGTTGTGGTGTTTTTCTAGTTAAACCTAAGATTCTCAGTGGAATACTAATGCAAAGAGGAATCAGACGCTGGGAGATTTCTTCAAATGCTTACAGTAAATAATTTAGACCTCTATAATTAAAATTCTTTACTTAACAATCATTGTCCTGCCATGATTTTGTTCACAATTCAATATTTGTTGACAACAAAGATGGGGTGCTGCTGCTGTGCTAGAGAGCTCTCATTCACTTGAACTGAACCATAGCAGGCCATAGTTTTGCAATTTAGCAGGAAAATAATTGGGCAAAGATTATTTGATCCAAATATTTTCCAGGTGGATTTCTAACATTTTGAGAAAATAGGACACCCTCCAAGAACTTTTTGGAAAAGACATTTCATTTTGTAATGATCAGAGAGGACCTGAAACCAACAAATGCAATGGCCTCAAACGTTTTTCATATATTATTGCGGTGAAGATAGTAATCCTCTTCCACTAAAACTGCACAGAGTAGGAGTCAACAGATAAGTCATCTGGAACCCTAGAGAACAGAGCATATATATTAAAGGTTTAGTTTATCTGTATGTTCTGTTTCTGCAGGCAATTATAACTCAATTAGTTAATTTAAATACAATCTTCAGTGTGATCACAGATTGCATCCTGCCAGGCTGAATCTATTTAGGGTCCTGTTTGAATGTTTTGTTAAACTTGAGAACAAAAATAATGACATCTTGTAATGGTTGCCTATCCCAAACACTCAGACTCACAAGAGGTTACTTAAATGAAATCTGATTTATTAGGGAATTTATGACAGTTACAGAGAAAGCTGAGAATGACTAAAAGCGCGCCAAATACAAACTAAAAACCCTCGGCTCCAAACGTAATCCCTCCCCTCTACCGCCATAGCAACCCTCGGCTCCAAACATAATCCCTCCCCTCTACCGCCATAGCAACCACCCCCCTCCCAGGTGCTGGTAACCGTTTTCTACACATCCTGGGAAAGCAACCTTGAATACATGAGATAACCCAAATACATTCCAACCCAGCAGGCAACAGATAAGAGCTCCCTGAAGAGGAATCTTCCTCCTTTCTAAGATCAAACACGTATCAGGCTAATGACATGCGAAACGTTATGATGTACCAAGCACATTGAAACGGTGAACATGACACATCTGTTGATATCATCAAAGAACATTTTGACAAGTCAGATCATGTCTTGTTCATATATTTTCCTGCATTTCAACTGATCAAGAAACTGGATCTTGATGGATCCTCTGGAATTATGAATTTCATAAAACTGGAGGTTTGTGGAGATACCGAGGGAACGTTTTAGCCTTGTTATCTGGGAGCAGTTTGATCCAGTTGGACCCAAGGAAGTGGACAGGATCCTCCGGATTGTGAATGCCACCACCTGTTATTTAGATCCATGCCCCTCCTGGCTGGTGAAGGCAGCTCGGGAGGTGACGTGTGGTTGAGTCCAAGTGATGGTAAATACATCCTTGAGTGAGGGGGTGTTCCCGGTCACCTTTAAGGAGGCACTGGTGCACCCCCTCCTCAAGAAACCATCTCTGGACCCAACTGTGCTGGACAATTTTCGTCCAGTCTCCCACCTCCCTTTTTTGGGGAAGGTGGTTGAGAAGGTGGTGGCGTTACAACTCCAGAGGGTCCTGGAGGAAACAGATTATCTGGACCCCTTTCAGTCAGGTTTCAGGCCAGGATATGGGACAGAAACTGCATTGGTTGCACTTATGGATGTTCTCTGGCAGGAGTGGGATGGAGGCAGTGCATCCATCCTTGCTCTCCTTGACCTCTCAGCGGCTTTCGATACCATCAACCATGGTATTCTTTTGGGATGGCTCAGGGAGTTGGGAGTGGGTGGCATAGTTCTGCGCTGGTTCACCTCCTTCCTCCAGGACTGGTCCCAGTCGGTGGTGATAGGAGAGGAGAGATCCGACCCTCGACCCCTCCATTGTGGGGTGCCGCAGGGTTGAGTTCTCTCTCCTCTCTTGTTTAACATCTACATGAAACCACTGGGTGAGATCATCCGTCACCATGGGTTGAGGTATCATCAGTATGCTGATGATACCCAATTATACATCTCTATCCCAGGTGAAGTAAGTGATGCAGTGACTGCCCTTTCTCGGTGCCTGGGGGCTGTGGGGGTCTGGAGGGGGAGCAACAGGCTTCAACTGAACCCTGGTAAGATGGAGTGGCTGTGGGTTGATGGGGCTTCATCTGCTGGGAAACTGTCATCTTTAGTTCTAGATGGGGTGGCACTGCCCCAGACAGACTCAGTGCATAATCTGGGGGTTCTCCTGGACTCACAACTCCTGCTTGAAGAGCAGGTGGCAGTCGTGGCCAGGAGGGCCTTTGCGCAACTTTGGGTTGTGTGCCAGTTACGCCCATTCCTGGATCGTGAAGCCCTCCGAACAGTCACTCACACCCTGGTTATCTCCCATATAGACTACTGCAATGCGCTTTACATGGGGCTACCCCTGAAGAGTATCCGGAAGCTTCAGCTGGTCCAAAATGCAGCCGCGCGGGCTATTTTTGGTGCACCTAGGTGGGCACATATAACACCATTGCTGCGCTAGCTGCACTGGGTGCCAGTTTGCTTCTGGGTCCAATTCAAGGTGTTGGTTATTACCTTTAAAGCCCTACATGGCACGGGGCCAGGTTACCTGAGGGACCGTCTCATCCCCATTACATCGGCCCGCCCCACCCGATCATCCAGAGAGGGCATGTTGTGGACCCCGTCCATATGAGAATTTCATCTGGTGGGGTCCAGGAAATGGGCCTTCTCTGTGGTGGCCCCCACCCTCTGGAACATCTTGCCCCTGGAGGTGAGGCAGGCCCCCTCACTCCTGACCTTCTGGAAGGCCCTGAAGACCTGGTTTTGCCATCTCGCCTGGGGCGGGAAAGTGAATAACCATTCTTGGGGATGGCTCGCACCCTAGACTCCCTCCCACCAGCCTGGATTTTACATTTCTCTTGGATTGTATTTATTTATTGTGTTTTATTATAATTGTTGTATGTGATTTTAATGTTTATGTTTTATGTGGGATTTTATTGTAAACCGCCCAGAAGAGGGACTCTGGGCGGTTTACAATAAAATCCCACATAAAACATAAACATTAAAATCACATACAACAATTATAATAAAACACAATAAATAAATACAATCCAAGAGAAATGTAAAATCCAGGAGATGGGCGGTGGCTAAATATGAGTAATAAATAAATAAATAAAATAAAATAGGACCTTACAACATTTTTCATTATTTGTTTCCAGTTTTGTTTTTGTTTGCTTGGCTTTATGTACTTAACAGACAGCTTTTTTTAAAAAAAATAACACACTGAGTCCATTCTTCTGCAGTCACAAAAACACTTAAGAAATCAAAGATATATATTGGGGGTTGAACTAGAAGACCTCCTCGGTCCCTTCTAACCCCATGATTCTATGATTCTATATTATGTTACACTTCCTTGATTTAGAATTACTTTTATTTGCACTGCTAGCAGATTAATCATTTTTAGGTTTTTTTCCTTACCATGTAATAAAAATGTTTCCATTTTGTGAGGCTAGAAATTATTTTATATAGTTAAAATTACTGAACTTGGAGTTCAGTAATTATATAAAGTAAATATATAAAGAATCTGGATATACACCATTTTGTGGACATGTCAGAGACACACTAATATTTCCGTATCTGTGGTCACTAATATGTGATAATAGTTTGTCATATCAGTTGTTAATGTCTGCAGAAGTAGAGTTTTTCCATGTGCGATGTGTAAAGAACTCACACCCATGAAATACATTATTCTTTAGTCAAAGCAAATCACAAAACTGCATTGATGTTTTGGACACAATGACAGATTTTATCGGATAAGTGTAAGCATTCGGTAAAATAGAGTATTAAAAAAGTTCATATCAAGATAATATTTTGTAACAAAATAATTTAATGACTACAATATGGTTAGTGCTTCGAAGAACCCTTGTGCCTCTGCTAAGGAAAGGAAGCAGACAAAAACTCATCTGTACATTTAGTAATACCCAACAGTCCAAGCCTGGCTACCGTGCCTGAGGCAATGTTTTTAAGAGAAATGTGACTCCCCTGCTAACTTGCTTGCAACCCTTGGGGGGATCCAAGTCCACAGTCTGACAACCCCTTATCACAGGTATCTAATAAAAACAAAGTAGATCCATCCTACTATAATTTTGCCAATCCCTACTACAACAATTTACTAGGTGGCATCTCTGGTATTGGCCTAAGTATGTCAGAAGAGGCTGGAGGCTATTAAGACTTTTATTCCTCCCATACTGAGCTTGAAGACCATCGAAGTCCCGATAAAAAATAATATTATTCTTCCAAGATTTTAATTGCTTTTATGGCTTGGTTACTTTTCCTTTAAACATCCTTCTGAAAGTCCCTATGAGGTGTTATTTTAATCACCTTTAATTAGTTTGTTGTGTATTTGTAAGATATAACTTCCTAAGAAATTTATTTTGTATTGAAAGATAGAATGGAAAAATACTTTAAATAAAAGTTAAATTAATTATTAATTTTAAAAAGTAAAACCGTATCTTTATTGATTTATACCATCAAGCTGGGAGACCTTGGGCCAGTCTCTCTCTCTCAGCCCAACCCACCTCACAGGGTTGTTGTTGGGGAAAACAGGAGGAGGAAGGAGTATTAGGTATGTTTGCCCCCTTGAGTTATTTATAAATAATAATAATAATAATAAAGGCAGGATAAAAAAATCTTTAAAAAACCCAAAGTTTAAAACAAAATACAGTAGAATATAAATTGTTAGAAATACACATTAGTGTTAATAATAAAATAAATATCAACATCATTGAACAATTAAAAGCCTGTTGAAATAGATGTGGAGAAGCAGTGACCTTCACAATCTGGGAGAACCCTATTCCAATAAGGCATCTTCAGGAAAGACTTCAACCAACTAGTAATTGTAAAGGTTCACAAAAGAAAGAACAGAGTAGGTAGGTAGGTAGGTAGGTAGGTAGGTAGGTAGGTAGATAGGGTTCTATTGGTGGAATTTCCACATCAAAATCTCTAGTTCTGTGGCATGGAGAAGAAAGTTAACCTCCCCTCCACCTGCTGTAAATGCAGGTAGATATGGAATCATACAGTTGCATTACTTTCCCCGCCCCCCTCTCTCTCTCACCCAGAGTACACTGAAAGAAGAGTTTATAACTGAATCCACCAAATCACATTCTTTAATTTCCCAGTCTACAATAGACATCCATCTAATGTTTAGCTACAGTGATGTTCCACTGTTATTGAGAGCATATATCCAACATTAGTCCCTCTAGTAAGAGGAGATGGGTGGAGACAAATTTGATAAATAAATAAAAAAATATGTTTTTGCTTTATGTGTCACTGGTTTCAATAGGGAAAAAAAACCATATGATCTGCAGGCCTAGCATTGTTTTCCTCCTGTTCTGGGTTATATGTCCAAGAAACAAGAGGATTTTCAGATTCCATAGCCACCTATGAGTTGCTCCTGACAATCTTCAGGTCGCTTTTGCACTTACCATATGTTGTCACTGCAGTGGAAGTGCAACAAACATGGCAGATTTTTTCATTGCTAGTTCTACTGGGCACCTTCCCTTGAAGTGATCTCTCACTCTGGACATCCTTGACAAATTTTGCTTAGTGGCCAGTTGTTGAGAAGAGGGAGAGTGGAATCGGCTACAGAGGAGCCTAAAAGAAACAAATTAACAGGATCCTTTTCAGTCAGGGTTCAGGTCCAGTCATAGGATAGAAATGGCATTGTCGCTGGTAGGTGAACTTTGTTGGGATCTTGATGGAAGCAGGGTGCCCCTCTTGGTCTTACGTGACCTCTTGGAAGTATTTTAAATAATCAGTGTTTGAAAAATCATCTGTGTTTCATAAAGTTATATGAAACTTTGGGGAGAGGTCATTCATCAGCTTGGGATGTGGTGTGGTGGTCAACTGTATACACCACTTGGCTAATCTGGAGATGCCATGAATCCTGAACCAGTATCCAGACACTGTTGGGGATTGGATGGCATGAAGCAGGGTCAGATTAAATCATGTAAATATTTGCTGTTTGTCAGTAAACATTGGACAAACCAATAACACTGATCCTGGTAGTTACTCCAAAGAGGTCTGTATTCCTCCAAAAGGAGGTGGTTTGTAACTTGGGAGCCTTGGGTTCACAGCTCCTGCTTAAACAGGAGGGGGAAGCTGCAGCTGAAGACTTTCACCAGCTCTGGTTGTTGCACCAGTTATAACCTTACTTATACCAGGATGTCATGGCTGAAGTAATTCATACCTTAACTTGGCTGGACTACTGTAGCACATTTTACATAGTGTTACCTTGGGAAATAACTCAGAAGCTGCAGCAGGTAAAGAATGCAGGGGCTGAACTGCAGGATAACCATTAATTTGCAGAATGGCAGCAATTTATGATCACTGTACTGGTTGGTAGTAGGCTACCACGCCATTTCTAATTGCTGGTCATTACCTATAAAGGTCTGGCATGGTACTAGGTTAATTAGGAACCACCTTGCCAAAGTCAAATCTGCCCATCCAATCTAGAGAGGGCTTGCTGATGGACCTCCCACTTTGAAAGGTGCATAGGGTTCAGGCTGGGCAGAGGCCTTTCCAGGAGTAACCCACATACTTTCCAGGAGTAACCCCCATACTTTGGAATATGCTTCCCCAACATTTATGTTTGGCCCCACTCCTTCCATGCTTTTCACAAGGCTGTTAAAACTATTATTCCAATGTACTTTTGCTCAAAGTTGATTGGGAACAACCATTGCAATTTTCTGTTTTTTATCACAGCTGTTTGTTGCTTACATTCCTGGTTTGTTGTTCCCTGTGAAAACCCTAATAGATTGAAGCAGCCTACAAATATTGTTAAACAAACAAACAACAAACATATTTGTGTTGGACTTCTGTTCATGGAGAGGAAACCCCATAATATCTTCTGGTAGGATTGCTCTGTGAACTTTTTTAACATAATGTATTTTAGTAGATGCTATTTATTTTGCTCAGCTGGTTTGATTCATTTTAGATTAAATATAGTGCCTTCTAAGGAAAAAAGAAAGAAAAAAAGCAATACCCAAGGAAATTCATATCAAAAATATAAAACATCTATAATTCACTATAGATCAATAAAAGCATACTACAAATTAAACAGGTGTAAATAATAGTCACTGCAGATATTAACTGAAACAATTTGAAATAAATACATTTGAAGACAATAAAACAGGGTCTGTACATATCTCCATAATGAGAGCATTCTGCAAATTATTCATCGATTACATTTATACCCCACTTTTTCTCTAAAAGCTCAAGGCAACATATAACATTCCCTTTTCTAACATTTTTCCACAATGACAACCCTGTGCAGTAGCTTAGGCTAAGAACACGTGATGGTCCATAGTTGTCTGGTCAGCTTCAGAGGCTGAGGCTGGACTACGACTAGGAAGACTTTATCCACTATACAATATATAGGCCAGCTAAGGGATTAATACTGAAAAATCTGTATCTGTCATGCCCACCAATCTTACAGTCTTTATGGAAAAATAACAGGGACTCTAAGGTCAACACTGCCTTGGTAACTCATATAAAACTAGGTTTATACAGATGCAGGCTGGTTTCCAACCACTTAGTACTTCAAAGGTAATTATGAGCACTTTAAACTGGGTCTAGAAATGAATATGCAGCCAATACAGCTTGTCTTATGGTTGTTACATGCTTTGAATATGTGGTCTGTTCAGGTTCCATTAACAGAGTGGGGGAAAAAAGTCTCAAAATACCTCACCCCATTTTTGCATTTTTATACTCTAACCCTTTTCTCTCTTCTCCTATTGCATTCTATTCACCACTATATGCATACTACTGAGGGAAAGAAGTAACTAATGTCAGACTACCAACTGTGATTAATCTTTAATGACTCATGTATGTAGCTGTTTGGATTTATTCAATCCCACTTAAATATTGCATTTCTGTTCTTCCTATAAAAGCTGCTTAACAGATGGCGTTCTCTTAAAACTATATATTGAAATCCATCTACATATTATCTTTTTGAAGACAGATTTACTTGCATTATTTTGATTATTTTAAAAATAGTTGCTATATGTGCTACAGCAATAGCATCATAGCATTATCTAATCCAATGTCCTGTTCCAATATGTGGTCTGCTACATTTAAAGTGTCCCAGATGGGTTATCAGCCTTTTCTTTTTCTTTCCAGTATCTGCAATTATTGCCTAGAAGACAGAAATCCAACTAATGAATTTCTTTCATCATGGGGATACGTTGCTGAGAAAATCCGCACTTGCTGATTTTTATGAAATATACTGTTCTAAAGGTACAAGACCTATTATTAAAAAAAAAAAGTTAAAACTTTAGTTGAGTGCAGGGGAAAATACAGCACGTTCTACCATCAAAGATGGTATGATATCCTGCTAAGAGATTAGGGCAGATTGTCTTCAGTGGCCATATGACTGATTGAGAGAGACAGAGAAACAGAAGTTTACTGGACAAACTGGTATAGGAGTAGTGAGTCATGGTGCTGTGATCTTCCCCAGAAGACTGGGTCATCTAGGTTATTGATCCTCAATCAGGACCATGTTCTTTCTTCCTATGAACACTGCACACAGAGAGGAATTTCTTTCCTATGGTGATTTCCCTGCAATTTGCAGTAAGACCCACACCATTACCCAGAAGATAGGAAGCACATTACTAATCTATATAATAGTACATTCATTATTCATGTGTATGAAATTTGCAGTCAGGAGAGCTATAGAAGCAATAGTTGGACTGTAGCACCATTGCTCTAAATTAAAAAAAAAACCACTGAGATTTCAAATACACAGTGTATTTGCTTGATCATATATAGAGAGTATAAATCAGTGTGAATTAGGCGAAAAGCAGTGAAATAAAAGCAATGTTGCAATATCACTATTACATTATTATACTCCAAGGGTGAACATTTGCTGTAAAGTTTTCCGATTAAAGCTTTAATTTTCATACTGAAACTATTTAAAATTGCACTGTTTTGCTGAAATATTGGACAATATGAATGCCTTTTCTTAGGCTTTTTTCTGATTTTTATTTGTTCCCTGTGATGCAGATTAACATCAACAGATGATGATTGAAAGTAAATCACAAAAACAAAACCCTAAAAAAGGAAAATAGAGTGTGGGTTTTAACTAAAATGATTATAACGAGTAAGGTTGCCACCTTTTCCTGGCACAGCTTCTAGCCCTTAAACTTTCTGATAAAGAGAAATTATGGACATGGACCATGAGTTATGGAAGAGCCTCCCAAATCCATGATCATACGGGAACATGAACTCTGCCAGAAATGAAAGATGGGAATTGGTAAGATCTATGAGGCATAGTAATCATGATGGTTTTTAACACTCATGATGCTTTTATATGTTATGATACTGTGGCTGGGCAATAGAACTGTCACTCTATCATCTGTTCCATTGGTCTGTTATTCCCCTCTTTGTTGGCTAGAATTTGACTTGCAGGTATAGTAAGGAGAGGAAGGAGGACATTGGACATTGTTGGAACAGCTGAAAGTCATTTCCATTGTAGGTGATGCCTCTCTCTTGTATTGTAGGTTTTTACTTATAACCAGGGAATTTTATTTGACATAGTCAAAAGGCCACCATACTCATGATTTAACAATTCATAATGAAAAAGTATATCTATCTATCTCTTTCCTTTAATGATCCCAACAAAGTTTTCCTAATATGTCCCCTGTAAAAGAAATAATTTTTACAGGGATAGTAATATAGACAAGTTAAAGAGCCTTTTTGCTGGACAATAAACGTGATCTGAAAACAGCAATGCAGAAATATACTTCACTATTGATTCTGCACCACTGCAGAATCTATCCTTTGGGAGTCCTCCGTGCAAATGGCTGCCAACTTACTATTTTCTATTGCTGCACCTTAGACACAGCAGGTGGCAAATCAAACAAAGTACAAGAGCTTGTTAATTTGCTAGAGTGCCTGCGAATGGCTATTTTACATTTTTGATTGCAGGCATTCTTCCAGGCCTCAGTAGGATAGCATAATATCCCAGTTCATTTCAACTTTGGTACACACTGCTTTCTTGATCTATACTGGATATACCCAGTCACTTGACTCCCATCTTCTCTGTTCACTGTGTAGCTGGATAAGGAACTATGTAGTGTATACACATCCAAACCCTGGCCAAAACCAAAAACCAAGGCTGCACTGATATTATAATTATTACTTAAGGGATCAATAGGTTGGAAAACAAGAAAAAATCTGAAGCATGTTGTGGAAATTATTCATTTAAGACACAAAGTTGGAGTGAAGTTTTATTCTTACAGTTTTGCAATTTAGTAATCAGTTCTGTCCCAATTATATAACTAGAGCCGTATCCATGTCACCAGTCCCTTAGCTACCAAATCTTCCAGAAGTATTATGAGAGTCCAGCTCTTTACTGCCCTGGTGCAGCATGGAACATGCACCAGCATGGCCAATTCTAGAATGAGGGAAGTTCTAGTCCAAATCAATAGAACAGTTCTAGTTTGACAAAAATTAGCTTGTGTCAGTATCATATACATTAGTTCATCTTCTCAACATTTCTTACATTCTGAATATGCAGGAAAATCTTCATCTGTGTATGTAATTTTCCCTAATATAAATATTTAAATGAATCTTTACTTCATATATACATTTTACCACATTCCTATACACACACACACACATACGCACACACACACACACACATACACACACAAATACATACACAGACATATACATATACATATACATATACATGTCTGTAACCTCTGAGCAGAGAAAATATCCTGGGGTTAATTTTAAAAGTCACTATGAGCTATATCCCATTTACGCAATTTCTATTTTTACAGTGAATATGCTTCAGATTTTTTTCTTGTTTTCCAAACTATTGATCCCTTAAGTAATAATTATAAGCAAACAACCAATGCCTATAAATGATAGATGAATATTGCAGTGTGAAAAATGCTTTAGTTGAATATTTTATGAAAATGGATTTCAACAGGGTCGTCCTAGATGAAAGGGCTTCCCGAATTATGACAAGACATTGCTACTCAAACAAATTCTGAACAATTCTGGAAAAATGGCTTCTT
Organism: Candoia aspera; assembly: GCF_035149785.1. Classification (NCBI taxonomy): domain Eukaryota; kingdom Metazoa; phylum Chordata; class Lepidosauria; order Squamata; family Candoiidae; genus Candoia; species Candoia aspera. Next base: position 124,317,073 of record NC_086153.1, on the reverse strand, counting down.
TAAAATCTTTTACGTTTTCCTCTATGCAAAGATTATTTATTCCAATATAGCATAATCAAAGGGTGTCATTACTGGATTCACTCCAACTGATGTGAAAAACAGGTCTACGGTATGTTTAAAAAAATGTAAAAAGTATATCTTGACTTTAGTGATAATTCCATGACAAAATATGTAATTAGTATTTTAGTTTATTTGTGTATTTATTTAATATGGGCACCTCCCGACTCAGGTGACTTAGGGTATGTCACAGCATAAAAACAAACAGCAATATGCAATTAGATAAAACAAACAATAAACAAGATGGCAAATCTGACCAATACCAGCATACATACATCCTATAAGAGTTTCCAACTACCCTAGCCTAAATCCTGGGAAAAGAGCCAGGTCTTTAAGGCCCCCAAGAACACCATCAGATTAGGGGCCACATGGATCTCAGGGGAAACTTCAATCCAGAAGGCAGGCACTGTGACAGAGAACTCATGCTTTCAGGATCCTGATAGATGGCACTGCTTGATCAAAGTCAACCCTGTTGGATCAAACCAGCTGGGCTGATATTACAGGAGATAAACAGTCCCCCAAGTAACTAGGCCCGATACCATGTCGATCTTTATAGGTGATAACCTGCACCTTGAATCATACCCAGAAGCAAACTCGGTCTTGGTAAGATTGAGCCAAAGATGGTTCCTCCCATCCAAACCTGCACAGCTTCTGGGCACTGGGACAGAACCTTGGTAGCTTCACTTGGCCAGCCTGGGCTAAAAGATATAATTGGGTATCATCAGTATACTGATGATACTGAACCCCAAACTGGTGGATGACCTTACCCAGTGGTTTCATGTACATGTTGAATTAAAGGAAAGAGAGAGTCAAGCCCTATGGCACTCTATAAAGGAGGGGAGTAGGGATTGACCTCTGCCCCCTACCAACACAAACTGAAACTGGCCCCAAAGGAAAGAAGATAATCACCATAAAATGTTGCCCCTTATTTCCAACCCCCAGAGCTGGCCCAGAAGGAAACCATGATCAACAGTATCAAAAGCCACTGGGAAATCATGGAGCACAAGGATAGATGTACCACTTTCATCCCAACTCTGCCATAGATCATCTACAAGCGCAACCAAGGATGTCTCCATACAAAATCCTGACCTGAAACCTGAAATGTGTCTAGATAATTCATTTCCTCCAGGGTTCTCACCAACTGTACAATGACCACTTTTCAATAACCTTCCCTAAAAAGAGATTGGAGACAGAGAAATAGTTATCTAGTTGGGCCCAGGATGGCTTCTTGGGAAGAAGGCACACTACTACTTCCTTCAGGGCAGGAGGTACCACCTAATTCTCAAAGATACTGAAACTACAGCATGGACCCAACCGCAAGTCATCTCCCTGGTTACTTTCAAGACCCAGGAGACCCCTGGGTTCAATAAACAAGTGGCCAACTGATAGTACAGAGAATCTGTCCACTTCTTCAGTCCAAACTCATCCCAGATCACACTACAAAACAAGACCCCAACACCTCAATCAGACCTATCCAGACAAGTCCAAATTAAAAGTGAGAAAATGACCATGCAGTACCCAATAGTTCCATATAGAACCTCATATATCCCAAAGTGGAACTTCATTTAAATCAATACAGTAGATGATAATAGATGAGACCACAACTCATCTATCTGAGGGAGAAAGAGGCGCAAGTACTGTAGGTATACTCCAACCCACTTCCTTTCCATTAGGCTGATAAGGATCATCTTTGAATCAGATCTTGCACATAATCCCAAGTATTGGGTCAGAATATGAATTATAAATTAATGACTCATCTGAGCACGTGTTCAAATTCTTTCCAGCAACAAGATTCAAATACAGCTTCCATACATTTAAGACCTTTTTTCTGTTTCAGGACTGACATTTATAGTCTATCTAAATTTTATGTAAATGTTTCAGGACAGTAATAGCCCTGTTCAGAAAGGTTGCTTATAAATTCAATGACGTGAAGGGGTAATGGAACCACTTATGTATTATTCTTTATGCTAAATGTGTTCACTATTATTTTCAGTTTTAATTTTGCTTATATTCATCTCTTTGTTAATGTATCTTGTTCTGAACCATAGAATGTAAGCCTGAAGGCGGAGTCTATTTTTTATTAAATTTTGCATAGTGCTGAGCAAATAAATAATATATTATTGATACCGATCTTGTACATTTACAACTTGATATATAAATATAACTCATGAACTAATTTTCAAATATATATTGAATAGAAATTCCTAACTATTCTATTAAAATGAGTCGAAATTTCTTAATATAGAATTATAGTAATTTAAAAAATCTATATTATATGTATGTGTGTATCTGTACATGTAATTGCCCTTTCTACAAAATCTACCAAAGAGAATATGACAAAAAGTATCAAATGTAATAGGAACATCCTAAAACATTAAAAATAACAATTCAGTTTAAAACAGTTTAAAACACCAAGTTAAGAAGATAACCCTTCATACCTTCTCTAAAACCAGAAAGACTGAGTGCCAAGCATATCTTGGAGTACTGTATATGCTACATTTTATATTTATATTTTTAGAACAATCTCACTATTTCTTGCAAGTCCAACAAATATAACTCTGAGAATTGTCTTTTCAGAACAGCCTCTCCTAAACATCTTAAAAACTTTAAGTTAGAAATGAAACAGGGAGACAGTCTCTTAGATAGACAAGTCCTAAACAAAGGTTTACATATGCCAACACAATACATCTGGACTCAAGAAATAGGCCAAAGACACAACAAGAATTGCTTAACGAAGGAAGAAATCTACCATGGTTAATGTAATTGCAAATAACTAGAAAAATAAAAAGTGATCTTAAAGAAGGAGGGACTTTGAAAAAGATGTCAGAATTTGAAATACTCATAGAGAGTCAGGATAATATATTAGGACATATTTACAAAATGCTACTTAAATATGATACAGAGACAGAATGAATAAAAAACTGTATGATAAAATGGTTGCAAAATCTCAAACAAGCAATAACAGTGAATCAATTCAAAGATTTATGGGGAGAAAAATCAATAAAATTTACACCAAGCTACAATCTGAGGGAAAATTGGTACAAAATGTTCCACATATGGTATATAACTTTGACAACAATTGCCAAGATGGATAAATCATATAACAATAAATGTTGGAAATGCCACAACAAAGAAGGAATGTTTTATCATATATGGTGATTATATATATAAAAAAAAAAAAAAAACCAAAATACTATAAAGAAATATATCAAAACATCCAGAAAATTCTGAAAATAAAATTTAAATTGAAACCAAAAATATCTCTATTAGGCATGATCCCTGAGAACATAAATGAAAGGTATCATAATTTATAAAGATATATGCTGACAGTGGCAAGGATAAATCTGGCACATCATTTGAAAAGAGAAATCATGCTGTCAATATAGGGTTGGGAGACTAATACTGAAGAAAATGTGGCAATGGAAAAACTGTCTGTCTATATTCATAGCAGATGTCTAATCAAATTCAAGCAGGAATAGTTCCCTTATATAAAATGTATCACCCAGCATGGCAAGATAAGACACTTAGAATATGGTTTCTGAAAAAAACAAAAACTATTTTAATAATATAACAACAACACCAATTAAAATGATCCAAACAGAAATGAGCAATAATGTCCAAAGTAAAGTATAACAATATTCAAGTAGCAATTAGTGGCTGGGGGAAAAAAAGGGAGATGGGAGAAAGAGAAGGGAGCTACCAGAATATCTTATTTATATATTTTTAAAAATCCCTTTTTTTTGCTTCTTATTTTATTTTTTTTCAAAATCTTTTAAGTGTGTATATGTATATGTATCCTGTTCTTTTGCTTTTTGCTTTTTTTACTTGCATGTTGCACTTAACAATTAAAAAAGAAGAGAGGTTTAAAAAGCCCAAACTTTCAATAGATTTTTAATTACATCCTTTTCAACAAGAAATAATATTTTAGAAATGACCTCAGTGTGTTTATGTTGTTGGAGATGCAATGAAATTAATGCTTTATTTAAATATATGCATTAATTTAATTTAGAGATTTATTATTTTCAGATATTTATATTCTATCTCTATCAAATGGAAATTGACTTTCAGACAAAGAAAATGGACTTACAATCAAAAGACTTATCATTTTGCATCAGAAACAGAAACATACAGCTTCAATTATTCAGTGGTTTGCAGAATTGATTAATACAGATCAATTATGGATGACTGTTATGAATCAAGGCTTCAATTTATTGAAATACATATATCTGTAAATATACATCTTGTAAGTTTTTGTTTCTTTTTTCAGCTTTCTCCCCCTTTTTTATAATGTTGTATATTCCTTTTCTTTGTTTTTTTGTGTTTAATAAAAACATTAAAAATAAAAAGTTAAAACCATTACGTGAACGGAGTCTGAAAAACAAATAGAAAGCAGACCAAGACTTTCAGTTTGTGGGTAGCATGATCTTGAGACCATTTACCATTAGGAATTTAGTAACAGCATTCTGCTCCAGTTAAAGCTTCTATATAGAGAGCATCACACTAGCCAACAGGTAGTCAACTGGGAAACTGTGAGCATCTTAAACCAAGCCAAATCCAAAAATGCTAGAGAATTCCTGGAAGCCTGGCACTCAGACAAAGCAGCCATCAACAGAGGTAAACAACATTTACATACCATTCAAAAGAGACAACAGAAAAGCCAAAAGACCGGGACACCTCCTCACCAGCAATCAACACCCAGATATGCAAAGATTAACACCAGGATTAACACCAGATGAACAATCAAACAGTACATTATACCTTAATCAAGGAACTATTAACTCAGTCAATCAACCAAGCAGCAAACAACAGCCCAATCAAGGAACTCTTAAGGAGAGAACCACACCTCCACCAAGCCACAGTATATAAACTGAGAGCAAGGCCCTCTCCCTTTTTGCACTGAAGTTGTTGCCTAGTCTGTCAATGAAACATCTGCAAGAAAACAACAAGACTCAGCACCAAGGACTGCACAGTTCAATCCTGAGCTACAAATATTATCTTGGATTGATACAACAGGGAGTCCTTGAGTTACAACCACTCATTCAGTGACCATTCAAAGTTACAACAGTGCTGAACGAAGGGACTTAGGATGATCAGTGCCCCTGCAGTCACATGAACAAAATTTGAGTGCCTGGCAACCAGCTTGCACTTACAACCAGCTGCAGTGTCCTGCGGTCATGTGATTGCCATTTGCAGCCTTCCCTGCCAGCTTTCCGCAAGCAAAGTCAATGGGAAGCTGGCAAGAAATGTTGCAAGTCACTGGGGTAAGTCTCTCCCCCACTTTCTTCGCTCGCACACACCCCACACCCTCTTTCTCTGGCCTTCCTGCAATATCACTCATGCACCATCCCACGCTCTTTCCACGGCCTCCCTGCAATCGCATGCACCCTGCACCCTCATTCCCCAGCCTTTCTGAGCTTGCACCACACTTAGAACCCCCTCCCCCGACTCATGAACAGCCTGTGCCGGGCTTCCCAGGGCCACCCCCATCCCCCTGCAGCACCCCCATGCTCCTTACCTGAGACTCCCTCCACTTCCCACTTCACAACCCACACATCTCGGGTTACAATGATAACCCAGGACTGCCTAGATTACCATTGCTAAGTGACATAGTCACATGATGTGCTTTATGACTGCATCATTTAGTGATGGCAATCCCCGTCCCAATTACAGTTGTAACTCGAGGACTACCTGTAATATGATATAATAATGTGAGTTAATTGTTGCCAGCTCAGGAAATGCTAACTGTAGCTGTATAATCTGAACTACCAAAAATCTTGGATATCTTACACCTTTCAGAATTGTGGAAATACCAGTCCTTCAGCCAGACTTTCTATTGGTCAAGAATGTCTTCATCATGCCTATAATTTCTCACAGCTTCAGAAAAATATCAGAAATATTAAAATACACTTTATTCCCAAGCTTGTGATGATCTCTCCCAGTAGTTTCAAATTACTACTAGTAACATAAGGGAAACGGGGTAGAGGGACTATGGACACTATAGATGCAGATTATACTGGCAAAAGACAGTCCCTTCAGAATCACCCCCTGAACGTAAGCAGACATTACAATACATCATTTCCAAAGCTAATCTTGTCTGATGTTCCATAGCGTATCATGACCGATAGTATTAAAAGCTACTACAACAGGAAGGGAACCTGCAACCACATGATACATGCATTCTAAATTCTTTTTGGAAGAAGGGGGAAAAGCTCCATCTCATTACATTTATTGAAAATATGTGGCACAATTTCGAAGAACATTTATTTATTCATTTATTTAATTTAATTTAATTTAATTTAATTTAATTTAATTTAATTTAATTTAATTTAATTTAATTTAATTTAATTTAATTTAATTTATTATTAAATTTATACACCACCCATCTCACTATAAAAGTGACTGTGGGTGGCTTGCAAACAAAAAGTACAAAACCATTATAAAAACAGAAAGTACAAAAAATAGAAGATAAAAGTGGGAAACTAAAAGGCAGAGAGAGCATCTTAAGCCACTAACCACCCCCTTCCACCAAATTCAGGAGAGCAAACCCAGAAGATCTTGACCAATTTTGCATTATTTCTCCACGTGGTATAAACCCTTAATTCAAATGTTGCATGTGGCCCTTAACATCCAAAGGCTACACTAAGAAATTCAAGATAATTGAGAGAACTTCAATTCCCTGAAGCAGGAACTACATTATCTAGGAGTTAGATTTTTTAAGACAGTTTTAACTGTCTTAAAAATTGACTTTGGCTGTTTTAGCACATGCCCAAGAAGGGAGGAGGCCTATGGCACCAATAGTGGATTGGGGTTTCCCTATATTTTGCCTTGTGATAAGAAGACAATCCAAAGGAAGAGCATGGCTGGCAAACCTGCCTGCATATGAAACATGGGAGAAACAAAAAGCCAGTTCTCTGAGAGAGGCTGCTAATGGGGCCCTGCCAGGTAGTATGCAGTGACTTGAATATGCTAGGGATATGCTCTGCTGGAGCTATGGGATTTTGTCTGGTAGGCCTCATTGCATCAAGATTTGGTACCTTTTACTAAGTTACTGTTGATGTCTACATTGCATTCTTTTTGGGGTAATAAGAGTCCTGCTATCTAAAATACAAAGTTAATCTAGTTTGGCATTCTGTTTCCAACAATGGTCAACCAAATCCCTATGGAAAATGTATAAGCACAGTATTCTTATTTATCATGACACCCTTACAGTCTTTGGTCCTTGTCTATGTATTAATTTTTATATTTATATTAATAATATTTTGGCAGTGGTGATAATAATCACAAGAAAAAAATCTGACACTCATTAACTAAACTGATACGATGATGTGGAATGTTCATGCACTTTCTAAATGCTAAGAGAAATCGTCAAGAACAAAATGTTGATAGGAGTCCGTTTGGTTTGGCTTAAAATGAAAAGTCAATGCAGCTGACAAAAAGAGTCTTTAATAGTTTGGCTTGAAGAAGTCATGTAGTCAAAGTATAAAAACAAAGTTAAGTGGGCAGAAGTCCCAGGTGGAAAGGTTAAGAATGAAGGAAGCAAGAAGCAGTATGGGTGAAGAATTGAAAGAAACAGGCCTGGATTGATCTGGAAGGAAGAGCAGATGAAGGAAAAAGGCAAAAAGAGCAAAAGATTGGAAGAGAAGAAATGGGGACCACTGAACAGCTCTGGTGAAAATGGCCAGCCCCATTCTAACATCTCACACTCCCATTTTGTTACTGCAGTCAACTCCTTTTCTGTGCTTTCTTGATGTTCTGAATTTCTGTTCCCAGAATTCCTAGTAGCATATTTGTTCAAAATTCTGGGAAGTGGAACTCTAACACATCTGAATAGGTTGGGCAAATCTGGGCTACTGTATGTCAGCTTCACTCTCTTTCACTTCTCCTTGAAATATAGGCTTGCTCACTTTTAACTGTTGGTTTTATTATTGTCTTTGTGTTGTGAACTACCAATGATCCATATGTAATTGTGTTGGGATATAAATATGATGCATAAATAAATAACTAAATATTGGCCATTTTAATATTACTAATCAAGAACTGCCTTCATCTCTGTAGATAAATCCAGAATAACTTTGAGAACAAGGGCATTTAAAATGACTAAAACTGAGAATACTTGGATTCTTCAATGTCTCTGAAATAAAAAAGTTATTGAAGTGCAATGGCAAATTCTAAAGGTACATACTGAAAGACAAAAGTGGGAAGAACAGAAAATGCATCATTATGGTGATCCCATTTAAATTCAGTGTGATTTCATTTGCATGAGAACTCAAACAAGTGTTGCCAACTTTTAAAGAATCAGTCTGTTTAAACAGCTTTGACAGGAGTAATGCTAAAATAATTGCTTCTGGGGAGAGATAAATTTCTAGAGAAATACATACAGGCACATATGACATTATTATCAACCAAAAATAATATTTATCATTTTATGGAAGATGAATATACCTGGAAAATGGAAACTGAAAACAATAAATGGGGATAGGAGACAATGGAGCACTTGCTTTTCTTCTCTTGTGTGTGATAACCAATATATTAGAATTTTTGTTCCTTATATATTAATAGATTGCAGAGATGGCCTGAGATGGATTGCACAGGTGACCTGGCACATAAAGGCACATAAAGATTGTGTTACAGTTGTTACAATTTTTCTATGTATTTAGGAGTCCAATACTGCAAAGCATGATTAATCTATGACATATTGTCCTAACCAACATTTTACACAATGCTAATTCACAGCACTGCATTAGAGTATTAATATGGAAACAATCCCCTTCTCTTACCCTTCCCTTCATAAGCCCTCCAACCCAAGTTAGCTTAAATCTGGTTAGTAAAGTGACAATAAAAAATGTTTTCCATTTGGATATAATGGCAACGTTGCTTGATATCATCAGGATGGACACATCAGAACTAGGGTATTACTGAAAAGGAAGAAGGAGGGGGAAAAGGAGTAGTATGCAACAAAAGGCGTACAGGTAGTCCTTGTTTAGCAGCTGCCTCATTTAGCAACTGTTCGCAGTTACGACAATGATGAAAAAGTAACTTTACAACCAATCCTTGCATTTACAAACTTTGCAGGTCTGTAAAGCAAAGAAAAGCTGAAGTAAGATCATAAGCACAGGAGCAGTTTCACTTAGCGACTGCTGTGCTTAACAACTGGGTTACCAGTCCCAGTTATGGTCACTAAATGAGGACTACCTGTATTCAGTCCTTTGGTGGCTACCAGTCTATGTAAATATACATCTGATTTGTGCCAATAAGGTCAAGGTTTTGTTCTTTGCTCTCCACAGGCAGTGCTCATTGGGGCAATTGACTATCATATCCACATTACATAATGAGAATCTGAGAATCAAGGCTTGTACGTGATCCTAATTTTGGAATAGTTTTTCTTTTTCTCTTCCATCTCTTGAAGTACATTTATGACCTGGAATTACAAAAATCTATCTGTAGTATAACATCACTTGCTGAACAAGCTTGTACAGTTCATGAAGGAAAGGGATTCAGTATTTTTCTCAGGTTCTGAAGAAGTGAGCCAAACTCACAGAGGGGAGTTTTGAGGGGAGATTTTATTCATTATACTTCAGGTTGATTAATGACCAGGCAACATTTTACAGAATATGAATAATATCAGAGAAGAAAGGGCATTAAAAAAAAAACCCTCTTCTTAATATAAAGAGGATTTGGGTGCATTTAGAAAATGAACAGGAAAACTGTGGCCTCCATTTTATATTATTCATCTCTATAGAACTGTTCTTTAGTCAGTAAGGTACAGATTTAAGCCAAGACATCCATCTACTGAGTGCAAACTATTTATTTCCAGCTTTTGATTGCAGCTGAATTTTGAGGAGACTGAGTTTTCTATATAATGTGCTATATTGAATGGGTAGAGAATTTATTTCATGGCATCTTAATACAGTAGGTCAAGGAAGGAAGGAAGGGAGGAAGGGAGGAAGGAAGGAAGGAAGGAAGGAAGGAAGGAAGGAAGGAAGGAAGGAAGGAAGGAATCATGAACCTCAAGGAGTTATTCTGAAAATGCACCCTGAGTGCTAGTGCACCCTGATTGATTGTGGAACAGGAGACATAACTGCATTTCATTTATTGATTAGTTCATGTTACTGAACAACCTCTAAATGAAACATGTTCAACAGCATAACCCCAGTGTCATGTTCATCGTTTCAATGTTCTGAATACTTCGTAACGTTTCGCATGTCACTTTTCTAACCCGTGTTTGCGGGTTGGAAATTTCCAGCCGTGCCAGGCTGTAATCTTCTTACTGCAACTGTGGAATGTATGTTTGGGTTATTGACTCTGTTCAAGGTTACTTTCTCAGGCCGATGTGGGTAACGGTTGCTAACACCTGGGAGGGGGTGGTTGCTAGGATTGCTAGGAGGGAGGAAGGGCGGGGCTGGTTTTGGAAGCGGGGGTTTTTAGTTTGTATTTGGCGCGCTTTTGCTCATTTTCAGCTTTCTTTGTATTTGCACACTATTCTTTCAATAAATCAGTTTTCATAAAAAATCCCCTTGTGAGACTGAGTATGTCAGAATAGGCAATCATTACATAAAGCTGAGAATCCTTAAAACTCTTACCACTAACCTCCTTCCAGTGCTACTGTGAGGAAATAAAGTTAGTGATGACTCGGGAGAGAGTGAGGATTCCAGCGTGGGGGAGACGGATTCCATGAGGCAAAGAAGGGAAAGGACCCTCACCCCTGAATCAGAGGAACTGTCGGAAGCCTCAGACACCAGCTCAGCCACGGCGAAAGCGGTAAAGTCCAAGGTGGTCAGAAAGGATGAGGGAATCCTGTCCGGAGCGCCCCAGGCACCTGTGAAGGCAAAGTATCCACTGTCCCCAGATGTGGCCATAATGGAGAGGAGTGATTCGGATGGCTCCAAGGCCAGTGAGAAATCCCAGGGGCTAGAAGCCAGAGTAAAGTCTTTGGAAGACATGATGGAAAGAATGTCATTTGCGAGGGGCAGTCAGGACAGAGGAAGAAGGGAACATCGCTACAGACGGTCGTCCCCATCTGTTTCTCCCTCCTCCACCCCGAGCGTGAGGAGGAAAGACCGAGGAGGTACTGGGGGGGATCACCACTGTGCAGTCCCAGGCGGGTGTCCCCATCGCCCCCGCGGCGGGCAGAAAATGCAGGGAGGGGACGAAGCAGGGATAAGAAGAAAAGTCCCAAAGTCGGAGTTGCGAGTCCCCCTCCCCCTCGAGAGAAGAGGTCTCCAGAGCCCAGGAGGAGAGCCGGGCGGAAAGAGAGGAAGAGCAGCCCACAAAGAGCCAGGTATAGGGATTTCACTGTCAAATTTGATGGGAATCCTACAAAACTGTCATTCTTCCTGACTAATGTGAAAAGCTATATGGAGGAGTTTGGGAGGCTGTTTCCTTCGGAAAGGGCGAAGATAAACGCTGTAGCTACCCAACTGGAGGGGAGGGCAGCTGATTGGTTTGTCCAATTAGCCGAGATGGATGCCCTGGAGTTGGATGATTTCAGAGACTTTCTATGGGTGCTAAAAATGCACTTTGCTGATCCGTTAGCCAAGGAGAAAGCAAAGGTGGCCCTGCGGGAGCTATTCCAGGGGTCTAATTCCGTGGCTGATTATGCCCTCGAATTCCAAGCCCTAGCGGCGAAAGTGGACGATTGGTTGCCAACTACTCTAATAGAAATGTTCAAAGATGGACTGAGACCGGAGTTACTGAGATGGGCGTTAGGAAGGGCAGACACAGGCATGCTATACGACTGGATACAGCTGGCGGCGAATGTCGAGCAAGCCCAGGCTAAGTTCGCGCAAACCAGGAGGGGCCCTAAGCAGATGGCCATGACAAAGATGGGCAAGGCACCCGGGACCACTGGCAGAGCAGGACGGACGGCCTGGCAGGAGGAAAAAGAGAGCCAGTTTGCAAAAGGGCAATGCCTGCGATGTGGGAAAGAGGGACACTGAGCAGCGACGTGCCTACAGAAGAAGACCGAAGAGCGCCCGGCAAAGCCGTCGGGAAAATCCCCCTCTGTGCACAGGAAGATGAAGGCAGTGATGGCTGAAACAGAGCCGGAGAGCATTCCTTTCTATGAGGACGAAGGGGACCTCGAGCCATCTCAGCCGGCGGGAAACACCAGCCACCTGCCCTAAGAGGCGCCACTGGGCAGGTGGTAGAGGAGGGGCGCGATCACGCTTCGGTGAGTGGAAATTTCCCTACGCTGACAGTGAAGGTGAAATTGGGGTCCCGCACACGAACTGTTGAACTGTGGGCGATGATGGATTCAGGGTGTTCGTGGTGTTTAATGCACCCTGACGTGGTGGCTGCCTTAGAGCTTCCCACGTTTCCGTTGAAACGCCCCATGATCTTTACCCAATTGGATGGGTCTACGGCGGGGGAGAACCGGCAACTCACTCCACAGGGATGGTGGCATTGCAAATGGGAAGTCACTGGGAAAAGCTGCCTTTTGTGGTGGTGCCTGTGGGGGGTCCGTTTGTCGTTTTGGGGATGCCTTGGTTTGTTCAACAGAACCCGCATATAAACTGGGTGCACAGGACTGTGACTTTTGCAGATGGATTTTATAAAGCACCGGAGGGGGATGAATTGGACAGCGGGGACGTGGGGAGGGTGGCAGCGGCTGCTCCGCACCACCTTACCGATCTGTTAGAAGGGTTGCTGGAGCAATACCAGGACTTTGCGGATGTATTTGGTGAAAAGGAAGCGGATCAGCTACCGCCACACCGAAAGACTGACTGTGCCATAGACTTTATCCTTAATGCAAAGTTGCCTAAGCCAAAAATTTATGCTATGACCCAGAAAGAGCTGGAAATGCTAAGGGAGTTTGTGGATAAAAATCTGGCTAGGGGTTTTATAGAACCAGCAAATTCCCCAGTGGGTGCGCCTGTCCTATTCAGACCAAAGAAAGATGGAACTTTGAGACTATGTACGGATTTCCTTGGGCTGAATGCAGTATCAATATTAAATAAATATCCAGTCCCATTAATCAAGGATATGCTATCACACCTGTCAAAGGGGAAAATATTCTCTAAGTTGGATCTGAGGGAGGCATATTTCCGCATTCGCATTAGGGAGGGGGATGAATGGAAAACTGCTTTCAATTGTCCCCTAGGCTCTTTTCAATATAAAGTGTTACCTTTTGGGTTGGCGGGAGCACCTGGGGTTTTTATGCAATTGATTAATGAGGTCTTGCATGACCATTTATTCAAAGGTGTATTAGTATATTTGGATGATGTATTAATCTATACTGAAACAATGGAAGACCATGTAAAGCTGGTCAAACAAGTGCTCAGCAAACTGAGAAAAGCTAAATTGTACGCTAAATTGCCTAAATGTGCTTTTCATAAATCTCAAATTGACTATTTGGGTTATAGAATTTCAGACAAAGGTATTGAAATGGATCCAGCTAAGATTGAGGCCATTCTGGCATGGGAGGCACCACGTACACGGAGACAACTCCAAAGTTTTCTTGGTTTCGCGAATTTCTATAGGTCCTTCATAGAGGGGTTCGCGGACACCGCCCTCCCCCTCACTGAGTTGCTTAAAACTAAGGGGCAGGGGGACACCCGGAGATCAAAGAATCCGGGGGCGTTATTGAAATGGACGCCTGCATGCCAGCTGGCTTTTGACAAGCTTAAGAAACTGTTCACAGCAGAACCCATTTTGCAGCATCCAGATCTGAACAAACCATTTGTGGTGCAAGTGGATGCCTCTGATTTTTCCATTGGAGCTCTCCTGCTGCAGGCAGATGAATCCGGGTGCCTAAAGCCTTGTGCTTATCTCTCTCGTAAATTAACTGAGACTGAAAGGCGCTGGCACGTTTGGGAAAAAGAGGCTTTTGCTGTTAAAGCTGCTTTAGACACTTGGCGCCATCTGTTGGAGGGAGCTATCCATCTGTTCGAGGTTTGGACTGATCACAAAAACCTCGAAGCACTCAGTGCACCTCGTAAGCTTAACCCAGAGCAAATCAGATGGGCGCAATTCTTCAGCCATTTTAATTTCAAGTTGAAATTTATTCCAGGGAAGAAAAACTTTCTGGTTGATGCGCTGTCCCGCAGACCCCAGGATTCCAGCACTGTGCCGGATGTAATAGGGACTCTCTGGACGGAGCCGCAATTGAGTCTGGCAGTGGTCACTCTCAGCCAGACTCGTGCACAACACCCAGACGCTTCAGGTTCACCCCGTCTGGGACGGTTGCCAGTTCCCTCAGATTTGCAACAACAGTTTCTTTCCCAGCTGAAATCTGACACTTGGTTACAAGCAAATTTACACAATGTTACTTTTGACAAGGATTTTGCTTGGAAAAATGATTGCCTCTATGTGCCTGAAGTTTTACGCAAAGACATTTTGCTCCGTTGCCATGATGACAAGCTAGCGGGGCATTTTGGGTTTGTTAAAACACTTCATTTGGTTAGACGCCAATTTTGGTGGCCCACAATAAGGCGGGATGTTAAGGACTATGTTGCCTCCTGCCCTGTTTGCGCTGCTTCCAAATGGAAGGTAGGTAAGCCTCAAGGTTTGCTCCAATCAGTGGCCAGTCCCTCTCACCCCTGGGAGGAAATCTCTATGGATTTTATCGTGGATCTGCCTCCAAGTCAGAGAAAAACTGTGATTTGGGTTGTAAAAGACTTTTTCTCAAAGCAAGCCCATTTCATTCCATGTGCTTCCATTCCCTCAGCACAGCAGCTTGCCCAACTTTTCTTTGTACACGTGTACAGGCTCCACGGATGCCCCTCCCGTTTGGTGACTGACAGAGGCACACAATTTACTTCACAATTTTGGCGGGCTTTTATGAAATTGGTGGGCACTAAACAAGCCCTATCCACTGCATCGCATCCTGAGACTGACGGAGCCACGGAGGCTCTTAATTCTATGTTGGAGTAATATTTACGTGCTTTTGTTCATTATCAGCAGGATAATTGGGTCGATCTTCTCCCCTTTGCTGAAGTCGCCTATAACAATGCAGTGCATCAGAGTACTGGTCAGGTGCCATTTTGCACTGTCTTTGGCCGTGACTTCATACCCATTCCTGAGCTGCCCCAACCAACTTCTCCTCCTTCATCCCCTGCAGACTGAGCAGCACATCTGGGAGACTCCTGGCCAAAAATAAAGCAAGCTCTTGCTGATGCCCAAGCCACTTATAAATGCTATGCTGACACCAAACGGGCACCTCAACCACCTTTCCAAGTTGGAGATAAAGTCTATCTCTCCACAAAATTTATTATATCACCTCAACTGTCCTGATTACCAGGAAACACACTGAGACAATGACTTGGTCTCTAATATTTATTAGTAGTACTTAACAAGAATCCTAACAAACTGAGGAAGCGTGGGAAAAACCCAGCCATATAAACCCCAAAGGTTAAGGTGGTCCCGATCTGTGTCTCTTTGAATGGCTGAACAGTTCCTCATTGCTACGCATGCGCTTGACAGTCTGGGTGGGAGCCCCCTGCTCGCCATCCTTACTCATGACACCAACCTTCTAAGAAACTGGCACCAAAGTTTGTGGGCCCTTTTCCTATTGTTGCCCAGATCAATCCTGTTACTTTTAAGTTGGATTTGCCTCATAATCTGAAACGTTTGCACCCTGTTTTTCATTGCAGCTTGCTCAAACCCTGCCACCAGTCAGATCGCTGGCATCCGCACCCCTCCCCGCCTGCTCCTATCATGATTGATGGCCAGCAACATTTCGAAGTGCAAGAAATTTTAGATTCTCGGCGCCTTCGTTCTACCTTACAATACCTGGTCCGATGGAAGCATTTCCCACATCCTGAGTGGGTTGCTGCTCACCATGTTCGCTCACCTGTTTTAGTTACTCATTTTCATACTGCCTATCCTGATAAGCCTGCTCTTTAGTTTTGCATTTTTTTAGGGGGGGGCAATATGTCATGTTCATCGTTTCAATGTTCTGTATACATCGTAACGTTTCGCATGTCACTTTTCTAATTTTTGAGGAGACTGAGAATTTTGAGGAGACTGAGTTTTCTATATAATGTGCTATATTGAATGGGTAGAGAATTTATTTCATGGCATCTTAATACAGTAGGTCAAGGAAGGAAGGAAGGAAGGGAGGAAGGGAGGAAGGGAGGAAGGAAGGAAGGGAGGAAGGAAGGAAGGAAGGAAGGAAGGAAGGAAGGAAGGAAGGAAGGAAGGAAGGAAGGAAGGAATCATGAACCTCAAGGAGTTATTCTGAAAATGCACCCTGAGTGCTAGTGCACCCTGATTGATTGTGGAACAGGAGACATAACTGCATTTCATTTATTGATTAGTTCATGTTACTGAACAACCTCTAAATGAAACATGTTCAACAGCATAACCCCAGTGTCATGTTCATCGTTTCAATGTTCTGAATACTTCGTAACGTTTCGCATGTCACTTTTCTAACCCGTGTTTGCGGGTTGGAAATTTCCAGCCGTGCCAGGCTGTAATCTTCTTACTGCAACTGTGGAATATATGTTTGGGTTATTGATTCTGTTCAAGGTTACTTTCTCAGGCCGATGTGGGTAACGGTTGCTAACACCTGGGAGGGGGTGGTTGCTAGGATTGCTAGGAGGGAGGAAGGGCGGGGCTGGTTTTGGAAGCGGGGGTTTTTAGTTTGTATTTGGCGCGTTTTTGCTCATTCTCAGCTTTCTTCGTATTTGCATACTATTCTTTCAATAAATCAGTTTTCATAAAAAATCCCCTTGTGAGACTGAGTATGTCAGAATAGGCAATCATTACACCCAGTGTCCAAAGAAAGCAAAAGTCACTTGAAAGAAGGAAATAAAGAGGCAATTATTCTACATTCATTTAAATGTCTTCAGCTATTTTAATACCGAATTTTGAAACTTATTTAAAGAGAGTGTTCTTCGATCACCTAAGAAAAAGTCAAAGAAAGAAATATTTCTTGGTGGAGTGATCCTGGGGATGCTGGATGGTGGGCCTGCAATGGCCTGGAGGCCTGGTGGAGCAGCCTGGTGGCACAGCAGACTGGCCTGGTTGGGCGGTTTAGTGGCACAGCGGATGGGTTGGCAGCATGACGGCCCGACTCTGGAGGGTCAGTTTGGCAGAGCAGTTTGGCGGCGCAGCAGACCAGCGGAAAGATAGACCTGCAGACCCACCTTGGAGGACCAGCCAGGCAAAGCGGGGGGGTGGCTGCTCAGTGGACCAGCAGCACAGCAAGCTGGCAGAACTGACCTGGAGGGCTGGCCTGGTGGAGAGGGTCGATGACCAGCAAGACGGCAAACTGATAGACCAACCAGGGAGACCCCAGGATAGACCCAGGGACACAGGCCTTGGCATAACAGACCTCAGGGACATGGAACGGGCTTGGCACTGAGACCTTGGCCATCCCCTTCCTACCTGCCCGGAAGAGATGGAGAGCAGTGGGGGCCCCTCCAGTGTGAATGAGGACCCGCTCCTAGGGAGAGAGACAAGGGGGGGAGTCTGGTAGTGTCTGATAGTGTGGGAGAGCACTCACCTCCTGAGTGAGGCAGGAGGTGAGGGGGAGTGAATGAGATAACCCTGGCTGACCAGTGAGAGAGGCCGAACAGGGAGCATTGTGATTGAAGAGTGAATGACTGAAGAGTGAATGGGTGGGTGATGGCTGGGCCCGAACAGCACCGAGAGCGTGAGCTGGTGGGCTGGAGGGCCTGCCATTGCCCTGTGGATAATTGTGTTTGTGTGAGAGTGTGTGAGTGGATGGAGGGACCTCTATTCCAAGTTGGAGACTCCGGAACTGTAGGAGTGGGGCTGAGGGGAGTCTCCAGGGGGTGCATGGCATGGCAGGTCATATGGTGGTGATGGGTAGGGGACACTATGGCGGGAGCCAGAGGGTAGGCCATCTATGGGGAAGACGCCCCTGGTGTTTGTTACTGGTGGTGTGTTCCGGCCCTCTGTGCTCAGACCCAGGCCCTGGTCAGCAGATCCATGGGGGTCCTGGTCTCCGGCTGCTGCTACTCAATGTCAGGTCTTTTAACAACAAAGCCCCCCTCATATGTGACTTGATCACTGAGGAGGGGGCAGACCTGGCATGTATTACCAAAACCTGGCTGGGCCCTGAAGGGGGGGGTGCCCCTTTTGGAAATGTGCCTGGCTGGGTTTATGGCATGGCACCAGCCGAGATACCAGAGCAGGGGAGGAGGGGTGGCAGTTGTCATCCAGGAGTCTCTGGTGGCCTTCAGGGGCCCTGCTCCACAAGTGGCTGGTTGTGAGATCCTGTTTTTCAAGTTGGGTGCCTGAGAGCAGTTGGGAGTGTTGCTGCTGTACCAGCCCCCTTGCTGTGTGGCAATCTCCCTGCCTGAGCTGCTGGAGGCCATCTCTGGGTTGTCAGTGGAGTTCCACAGACTTATGGTTCTGGGGGACTTCAACCTGCTGTCCCTGGGGCATGCCTTGGAGGCAGCTCGGGAGTTCATGGCTACCATGGCAACCATGGGCCTGACTCAGATTATTCAGGACCCGAGTCAAGACAGTGGCCTCACCCTGGACTTAGTTTTCTTGTCAGAGCAGTGGCAATGTGACCTGAGGGGAGAGATACAGCTATCCCCATTGTCATGGTCAGATTGTCATGTCCCCCATTGTGATGTATACATACATCACAATGGGGAACATGCCTTCCCGGGGAAGGGGAGGAAGGAGGAAGGAATCAGTGATAATCTCACAAACACTTAAAGACAAATACAAATAAAGGACAAAGGAGCCATACCTTTGTCCTGACCTGAAAAGCCATCACCCTATCTCCCTGACATCTCTGCATTACCACGGGGGACACACCTGCTCCGGACACAGGAAGAGGACAGAGGCAATCAGAGCTAATCCCCCCCGATCGCCCATCGAGATTCCGGAATCGCACCCTGATCGCCCATCAAGACTCCGGATCAGGACTTTGGGACAATAGGGGGTGGGGAAGGATCAGGTCCGCACTGCGGGTATTTACCGGATACCTCACATGCCATGTGCTCATTCCTGTCTTTTTTCGTGTATGCATTCTATTCCCAATAAACCAGAAATCCTTAGCCCTAACTAGTGAGTCTGTGTTTCTTTGGGAATAAGGCAACCATCACACATATCATGCCCTGGTGGCCCTGAGATTCTCTTATGCCACCTCCCTCTGCAGGGAGGCAGGACCCATTTGATTAGTCCACCCCCGGCGACTGATGGACCTAGTAGGGTTTCAGAGGGAGCTGGGGTTTATACCCAACAATCTGCTGCATGGTCCAGCGGAGGCCCTGGCTGCCACCTGGATTAGGGAGGTGGCTGGGGCCTTGGACAGAATCACGCCTGTGCAACCTCTCTTGCCTCATTGTACCCGATGCTCCCCATGGTTTACAGAGGAGCTGAGGGTTTTGAAGAAGACTAAGAGACATCTAGAGTGCCGCTGGAGGAAGACAAAGACTGAATCCAACTGAACACTGGTTAGAGCCGCTATTAAGGCCTACCTGGTGGCAATAAGAGCAGCGAAGTGCCAATACTTCTCCACCCTTATTGAGTCTTCAGAATGCCGCCCAACAGCCCTGTTTAAAATTACTCAATCCCTTTTGGGAAAGGTGGGTGCAGTGACCCACCTACAGGGCCATGCAGAAGAGTTTTCAGAGCATCTGCAAGACAAAATCGCTCAGATCCACTCTACATTAGACTCCAAGCATGACACATGGTCTGTGGTGATACCAAGGAAGCATACTTACCATGTTATCTGGGAACAGTTTGACCCTGTTGGACCCGAGGAAGTGGACAGGATCCTCAGGACAGTAAATGCCACCACTTGTCATCTAGACCCTTGTCCCTCCTGGATGAAGGCAGCTCAGGAGGTGACATGTGGCTGGGTCCAGGCAATGGTCAATACATCCTTGAGGGAGGGAGTGTTTCCAATGGCCTTTAAGGTGGTGCTGGTACAATCCCTCCTCAAGAAACCATTGCTGGACCCTACTGTACTGGATAATTTTCATCCAGTCTTCCACCTCCCTTTTTTGGGGGAAGGTGGTTGAGAAAGTGGTGGCATTACAGCTCCAGAGGGTTCTGGAGGAAGTGGATTATCTAGACCCCTTTCAGTCAGGTTTCAGGTCCAGATATAGGAGGGAAACGGCATTGGTCACACTTATGGATGATCTTTGGCGGGAGCAGGATGGGGGTAGTGCATCCATCCTTGCTCTTCTTGACCTCTCAGCAGCTTTCAATACCATCGACCATGGTATCCTTTTGGGTAAGCTCAGAGAGTTGGGGGTGGGTGGCGTGATTCTGCGCTGGTTCACCTCCTTCCTCCAGGGCTGGTCCCAATTGGTGGTGATAGGGAGTGAGAGATCCAACCCTCAACCCCTCCTTTGTGGGGTGCCGCAGGGTTCGGTTCTCTCTCCTCTATTTAACATCTACATGAAACCACTGGGTGAGATCATCTGTCACCATGGGATGAAGTATCATCAGTGTGCTGACGATACTCAATTGTATATCTCTATCCCGGGTGAAGTAAGTGATACTGTGATCACCCTGAGTGTCTGGGGGCTGTGGGGGTCTGGATGGGGAACAACAGGCTTCGGCTGAACCCTGGTAAGATGGAGTGGCTGTGGGTTAAGGGCTTTGCCATATCTGGGATTTTGTCATCTTTGGTTCTGGATGGGGTTTCACTGTCCCAGACAGACCCGATGCATAACTTGGGGGTCCTCTTGGACTCACAGCTCCTGCTCGAAGAGCAGGTGGCAGCCATGGCCAGAAGGGCCTTTGCACAGCTGTGTGTTGTGCACCAGTTACACCCTTTCCTGGATTGGGAAGCCCTTCGGACAGTCACTCATGCCCTTGTTATCTCCCATATAGACTACTGCAATGTGCTCTACATGGGGCTACCCTTGAAGAGTATCCGGAAGCTTCAGCTGGTCCAGAATGTGGCTGTGCAGGCTATTTTTGATGCCCCTAGAAGGGCGCATATAACACCTTTGCTTCGTGAGCTGCACTGGATACCAGTTTGCTTCCAGGTCCAATTCAAAGTGTTGGTTATCACTTTTAAAGCCCTACATGGCATGGGACTGGGTTACCTAAGGGGACACCTTTTCCCCACTTCATCAGCCCGTCCCACCAATCATGCAGAGAGGGCCTGCTACAGACCCCATCTGCAAGAGAATTCCATCTGCAGTGGTGCCTGCCCTCTGGAACATCTTGCCCCCGGAGGTAAGATTAGCCCCATTGCTCCTAGCCTTCCAGAGGGAATTGAAGACCTGGCTCTGCCATCAGGTTTGGGAAGGGAGGAGAATAATCATACTTGGGGTTGGCTAGTGCCTTGAAGTGCCCCTCCTACACAAGGATTGAATGAGACCATAGCCATCTGGATTTTATTATATTTGGTAGTTTTTAAAACTGTTTTAGTCTATATTTTATACTGGAATTTCATTGTATAGTTATTGTTTTATGCTGTAAACCGCCCAGAGTCCCTCCGTTCGGAGGAGATGGGCAGTGACAAATTTGATAGATAAATAAATAAATAAATAAATAAATAAATAAATAAATATTAGACAGTGCTTCGACTAGTATTTTGTGTACTGGATAGTACTACTGTTCAGGTAGTATAGTGCCTCCCTGCTTCTATGTATTCATTTTCATCTTCCAACCTCAGTTTTTTTTTAGTGAAGGTCATAATGAAATCTAAAAACATGGAAGATAGAAATAGGTGTTTAGTTAAAAGCTACACATGGAAGTAATTCCTGGCAAGTCCTTAATCATGTTTATTAATAAACTCCTAATTGTTTTAGTTATTGCATGTATATCTTCCTTTCCACTAAAAATTCAGGTGGTCTTAATAAATATGGACAAAGTCACAAAAGTATAATTAAAACATCAAATAAAACCATACCAGTCCCATATTAAAACCTGCTTCAGCAACAATTAGCTTAAATGCCAAATTCCTTGGCAGAAAATTCCAGTCTAGAAATTTTGAAACGGCCATAGAGAAAAGCAGCTTCTCTATGGCCGGCTGAGGATTTTAAATTTCAACAGGTCCACATGGAAAAGTGATGTTGAAATAACCTAGTCTCAAGTTAGGTAGGGTTTTATAAGTCATTTTACTTTAATTACCAGTGTGCATATGTATCTGATACATGGAGTGCAACATCATCCTAAATTCTATAGCTTTTCAAAATCTATGTTCCTGAAGCTGAAAACATCACAAAATTGCCTGTCTCCATTCACCATTTTGTTATTTTCAATACATGAAAGATGGTGCTGTGTCAGAGCCAGGAAACATTCATTGTTATCAAGGAATATCTCAAGACTTGTGATTAAGTCAGGTTATATTTTCTTTTGACTTTTTTTTCCATTTTCACAGACATTTGGATACCTAGTCACTGGCTGTACACTCAGCTTAGCAAAGTATGTTGCTAGGGCAGGGAGAGGGAAAAAGACTGAGCTGAATTTTTTTTAAGTATGGAATATGTAATAAAAAGGAAGCAGTTTCATTAGAATTAAGTTATTAATCCTCATAAAATTTATAGAATCAATGAATGCAACATCTGTAGTAAAATGCATGTTAAAAATGCTGTGCTTGAATTTTAGAAGGCAGCAGGAGGAGGAGAAAGAGGAGGGGGGGAAGATAAATCAGATTTTTGAAGCATGATGATGATGAGGGCAACATGAAACTTTTCCAAACCTAAAAGCTAAGGAAGTATTTAATGATTTAATTTTCCCATATGCTAGTGCTCATTACTGTAGTAAAATCAACAAGGCTTATTTTTCTTAAAAATAAGGGGAAAACTATTTAGTTTTCCATTTAATATTAAGAGCATTTCTTTAAAATATTTTTAAAGTATTTCAGTATGTCCCATCAATTTCAGTATGAAAGGAAAACATGTTTGGTTATCTTTCACTGAAGACATTTTAAACTTAAAAATGCTTCCCTGAGTATTAGTTGAATACTGAATGCAATTCTTTTTCCTGTTGTTGACAACCAAGATAAATCAAGATTGCAGTGTGAAAGTATGTCATTTGGCTTGGGATGATTGCCCTTCAGTGGATGTCCCCAAGAAATATCCCACCAAAAGAATGTGCCAGGACATAGCAGGATCTCAGAACATAAATATTGGGCACAGTAAACACAAATACTATGCAGCAAGAAGGGGTGTTGCTAGCCCATTCTGATCATCCCAAAGATGAATGGCTATTTTTAGTATGTATATTGAAAGAACTGGTCCAAGATACTTCACTGCCTGAGGTAGAACAGCAGATGACATGCCTCCCTCAAGTCAAGGTGCCTGAACCCAAGGTCAGCCAAGTTATTTTGGTACCTGATAAGAAAACCTTACAAATATCTGACCTTCTGTGGTTACTACAAATATAACTAAATTCACTTTTATTGTTTAAATGGTGGTTTTTCATAATCCCGCAAAATCTGCTGTTTGAGGCTCTTGTTCCATTCTGCCCAAAATAGGGCCCATACTAAATATTTAGTATTCAATGGAATTTTCTACACTGAAGAATATTCAGAAAGATTTACTTAGCTCCTATTCCCTATTTTTTCCCACTCCCACCTAACCCCACCAAAAACAACAACAACCTTATTTTGAAGAAGAGGACAGCTCCATATCAGTTCCTACTCAGGATCTTAAGACTTGCCTTGAATTCCCTTTTGAACGCATACCTGTTCCTTGGCAGTAGTGAAAGTCCTGCCATAAATTATAGCAATGGAATTCTAACATCACTGTATTCACACATTCTTCCTGAGAACTGTCATGTTGCTTCAGACATACACTATGGGCTGTTAAAAGCCCATTTATCCTGAATAGTACAATACAGTCATTACTTCTGTATGTTCAGCTGCAGTGACTGGGTTCCTGAATATAGCAAAAAGAAAATGACTTCCTCAAATCTAAGATTTTATCTGCATTTTATTTATTTGTATCCTACTCTTCTTCCTGAAAGGTCAGGGCAGAGTTCATGAGATTATCCAATATGATTCTTATAACAGCCTTGAAAATAACATGGGCTGAAAGATAAGTTTAAGATGACTGACTGAAGACATGCATCCATATCTTCCATCCTGGTTTTAATTCCAAACATTACTCCCTTCACCAGAGATGTGGGCTTTTTATAGGTTGATGAATTATGACTGCCAGCATCCCTCATCATTGGCTATGGTGGCTGGGACTGCTGGAAGTTGTGATTCAGCAATAGCTGAAGAGCTCCTCTTCTGCAATACAACATATTGGGTAAATCTGATCCTATGCAAGTCACTACTCAGAATTAAATCCCTCTAAATCATTGAGACTTACTTGAACTGTTGTAAGTCTCAACTCAGTTCTTAATACATGCACACACAAACACACACACACAGTGTCTTTGAGTCAGTATTGACTTGTGGAGTCAGTACTGACTTCTGGTGACTGCCTGGACAAATCCCTGAAGTTTTTTTGACAAGATTTTTGGAAGTGGTTTGCCCTTTCCTGCTTCCTAGGGCTGAGACAGTGACTGGCCCAAAGTCACCCAGCTGGCTTTGTGCCTAAGGTGGGACTAGAACTCATGGTCTCCCAGTTTCTAGCCTGGTGCCTTAACCACTACACCAAACTGGGTTTCTTAATTATTACCTAATTTCTATTAATTTTACTATTCTAGCTAAGCGTAAAGCAGGTTGTTTAAACTGAAATCTAGGGCTGACTCTAGCTACCAACATTTGCAAAACTTCCAAATGCAGAACAATGATGGCCAGTTCTCTCCCCACAACCTGCTCCAGCAGTTTGGTGAATTCTCTGAAATAGATTTAGATACTGCACATGGCTGCAGTGGCCAGGAGAACTATCCCCCTGCCTATTCCACTTATCCTTCAGTGAAAGAATGAAAGAACACTACTTGACTCTGCCCAGTGAGATTTGAGGAACTTGCCACCTAAAACTCCTTCTGGTAGGTGGATGGCCTTACGTATTTAGAATTGGGTGACTTGAACTAGATTATGCTCATTGTTTTCGTACTGATGCTATATCAAAGCCCGGGGGTGATATGATTCTTCTTAGTTCTCTATTTAGCATTTCCTTAGATGTCTATTTAGCAATGGCTTACACTCACACTTTTCTGGAAGTGCAAACCTAAATACTGTAACAGCAGAGCAATGTGCGGTTGCTTAATGAAATGGCACTGTTTGTGTAGAAGAACAAAGTTGCCATGACAAAGAGTATGTAAAACATTCAGAAAAGCTTAGTAAGAAGCATTTCCCTTACCTGGGAAAGCAAATTGGGAAAGAAAACGCATGCAGAAACAGGCAGGAATAGCTTTCAAAGTGACCATGCAAATCTTGCAAAAGATATGGCTACTTTAATTATTCAAAGATATGTGCTTTGTTTCCACTCCTGAATGTTACGAGCTGCTTTTTAGAATGCTTTGTACAGTCCTAGAAAGTATCCTAATCAGTTGTTTTTCAAATTTAGATATGCCTGCATCAAAACTGGGTTTTCCATAGCCCATTTTAGGCAGTTGCATGAAAATCACCTATTTCTTTTCCATATGGAAATAATAAATTTGTCAAACGTTGGTAATCTGAATATAAATGATGTAAGGATGGATCCAGAAATTTAGTGTTTTAATGCAGTCCAGCCAAAATCCATTTTAAAATGCAATCATTTCAAAGCAAGAACATCCGTGCAATATTCCCATTGAAAATCATGAGATTCAGGATACATTTTTATTGCCATTTTCTATTCCCCAATCTCTCAAAAGCAGTTTGAAGATGAGCCACACTCATCTTTTCCTCTGCCAGTCTTGCAACAATGAGAACAAGAATCATGGTGCCCTGAGCTTCCACAGGACCTGGAGAAACAAAAATACCCCCCAACTTAATGCAAAAAATGCAAAATAAATAAACTATATTGTACACATACTCACATTCCATATTATGTCCTTCATTTTGTGTGCATTTGTCTGGATTTATGCAAAAATAAACATTAAAATCTTAACAGATCCTATGGGGGTAACTGCAAAGCTGTCAAACCCCCTGTTCCTGTGAAAGATCTACTAAGGCTGCTGTAGGCCAGGAGCCAGAAAGCAGGGTCGAGACAAACATTTCTACAAATGGGGAAACCAAATACCCATAAGCTTGAGAGAGGTACATTGCTTTAAAGAAAACAATAGGTTTTCTGCCTTTTCAAATATACTGTGGCTGAGTCAGAGATAATATTACTTACCTTTATAACATTGTTGGAACACAGAGGTTCAGAGATGGATTTGAACTGTCACGAAGCCCTTGTGTGGAAGTGCTTGTCCAGATTACATCTTCAATGTATCAGTTCTTTTAAACAGCCCAACAGAGAAATACTTACTCTGTATAACAGCAAACTCAGGCCATTTCTACATTAGTGATTTATAGAGTCTTCTAGCATCATCCAACTATTGTGCTGTAGTAATGGTCAGGAGAGCCAACTTTATATTTCCATAGGGATGGCTGGGTTGTGCCAGAAGACATCACAAATCACTTATGAGGAAAATGGCTTCCAGTGGAGAGGCTTACAGGATTGGGGCTAAAATTGAGCCAATGAAAATCAATATAGAACAAATGTGCATCCTCAGGAAAACCTGGAGATTAATATAGCTTTAAATGAAAAAAGCACCTATGGATGATCCTTTTCCACCTCTCAGAAGAACAGTTCAGAACTGAACAGCCAGAATGCTGAAGGTGTCAGCCTTGTGAGGTAGTCCAAACAGGAAGCACACCCTGATGAACTAATTCTACTTTATTGTAAGGTTACATTAACAGAATCTTGCAAGTCTGAAAGTACATTTCTCTCCCATCACCTTTACAGCCCAAGAAAACAGGGAGGGTCCCTTCTGAGACATTTCCCATGCCCCCATTTCTGCTGTGGGCTAAGATGCCTCTTATCTGACTGTTCCCCTGGCTGTGGCTCTTCCCCCTGTCTCCCAAGGTCATTCCCACAAACCATTACAGAAGGTCAGTGAAAGAAGAAAACTGAAAATTCATTGGAGAGAGAAGGAGTACCCTGCATGAGCTCCTTATAGCTTATAATATGCTAGAGATGTTATGACATTTTGTTGCAGACTCCCCTCATCATCATTATCATCATCATCAGTTTCTACCATTTAGTCGTTAACCATTAATTGATTTCCACTGAAGAATCCCTTAGAAATGCAGAGAAGCTTTCAGAGCTGACCTCTTTAATGAAAGTTACAAGGTTGTATTATAGTTTAGATAGATAGATAGATAGATAGATAGATAGATAGATAGATAGATAGATAGATAGATAGATAGATAGATAGATAGATAGATTGCCAGGAGCTGCAATTGCAAAGGATGACTCTAGGCTGTTATTGGTTAATAGGCTGAATTAAACAGGTCATTACAGATACAACGTATCATATTTTACTGATACAAAATTTACCTTGAATGAAAAATGGACCTCATAATTAATTTACAAATGTGACAAATTAACCTATCACAAACCAGTAGCAGATACTAAGAAACCCGATAGTTGATTCAAACTATATACAGTGCAGCTTAGCTTTTATTCTAAAAAGGTGGAACCATTTGACATGAAGCCCATGCATCTTTTTAACATAATAGCCTTTAAAGAGGTCTAAAAGGAAGCATACAAGATATTGTTTAAATGTTTTTCTCTTTCATAGTTTACTAATAAAGTATCTGCTTGTATATATACTTTGGAATGTCTATTATATCATCTCAATTATTTATCCCAAGACCATTATTTCTTGCTCAGCACTGAAATATCCATTAATCTGTGTGCTATTTTATCTAAGATTTCCCTATATATGCAATGCATCCATTTTTCCAGCAGTACTTAAAGAATTGCAGTGAAAAGATAGGTGGGAAAGTTGTCCATCTATGTAAAATGAAAGCAATGCTGCGAGTTACCCCCACTCAGAGTTGTCTGTCTGATGGCATCATTTAATCAAAACTAATGTGATACCATCAAATGTACCATGGAGTGTGAGTAAGATGATGGCTGAGGAAGATATTATTAAATACTTGGTTTATACATCCATTTTCTCAACATCCATGTATTAGATTTATATCCTGCCTTTTGTAAAGGAGGTCAAAGTTTCATACATATTACTTTCTCCTCCTATTTTTCCCCACATCACCATCCCTGTGAGGTAGGCTGGGCTGAAAGAGAGAGTGTTTGACACAAAGTCCCCCAAGGAGCTTCCATGGTTAAGGTGGACTTTCCATTCCTATTCCTATACCTTCACCATTACACCACACCAGCTCTCATATGACCTATTAACACCTACGATGGTGTACACCCAGTTTTAGTCCCCTTCAGTTATGGATTTGGAAACAGTAATTACTTCTGAGGCCAACCTCTGTTGTGAAGATCAAATGAGAGACCCCAATTCACTTTTTCTTCAGTTCTAGTGGAAAAGTGCAATATAAATGTGGTGGTGGTGGTGGTGGTGATAACAAATTAAGAAATGCATCCTATATTTATTCTGTTATGCAAGCAGCCAATGCAAATATCCTCAGATGTTTGCATTTAATAAGTTAAATATTATCAGTAATGATGTACTCTTTTAAGAATTTGGGGGGGAACAAAGAATTCCAATGACAAGGAACTTTGTGGCTGCTGATCACAGATATAGTGAATGTGACTCTGCCAAGTATCCATACAATAAATTATATGTTGCATATAACTAACATCTTGTACTGAATTTGTTTACCAGTGAAAGTCAGTGGAATTCCTAGCGAGCAGATCTTACTGCCAGCTGTTCACTTGTATCAGCAGATGCAATCCACAACTTTTATATCTCCAAAATTATATCTACTGAGGAAGAGTGGAAATATTATCCTCTTTGGTACCCTAGGCCAAAGGTGGTTATGATCAATAACATTATCAATCAGAAATCATGCAGAGTGTAATAAAGGTGCAACAATACCTTTAAAAAAAGCCATTATGATTTCAAAAATAATTGGCTTGTACATTCTCCAGAATGTTAATGCATCTTTTCCTGACATGCAAAAAAAATGCACCCTGCAGCTAACCAATTAAATTTAAAGTGAGTGGCATTGCCAGATTTAGCAAAGTCCCCTCTAAATACTGTGTTCTCTGCGTAAAATTGAGCAAAGTAAACAAGCAACAAAATAATTCCTATTCTAGGTAGCCTTTGTTAAAAAGCTTTTTCTCCAAAAAAGAAGAGTCACTGATGAACATTTCAACACATGGCAGTTGATAGAGAAATAAGAGGAAAGGGAAACTTCACCTAAGAGCAGCTGATTTTCAAGAAATCAAATGTTCACAGTTTCTACTTCCTTTCCCTCACTCCTGCCCACATTGCTTTGTTCCATTGCTTAACTTCAGCCAACCTGAACTAAATAGGAGGGCTGTAAAAAGGGAGATTCTAAACAAATTATAGATGGCCAAATGCCCACTTATAGTAATTGATACATCTGCATAATCACTGAAAACAAGTAAGGAACAAAAAACAAGAGAAGCATGAGTGGCTGTTAAATGCATGCACTAAACCCATATTGGTTAAATTTAAAAGAGCTCAGTGGTCTGTTCAATGGGAAGGCTGGAAGAATAATGCTCTGCAAGATACAAAGTTAAACATGGAAAATATTAGAATGATGCAGACACTTGGTCCATAGTTAAGACTAAGCATTGGTTCATTCAGTCAAATCCTGGATTAGCATTATGTATGAATGCAGGCAAAATTGCATGAAGTGATGTCTTCAATAAGAGTAGTCTCTGTGAAGAATAGTGGCTCCTTTGGCTCCCAAAGGAGAAATGCCATATGTAAAAAATAATAATGGAAGAATAAAATGCCATTTATTTTATGGTGTCATAAAAATAACCAGGGGTCTATAAGATCCTCTCACTTCTTTTTAAAGAGCATTTGTTCACACAGCAACAGATTCCTGAGTAAAACAATGGGTACGTATTTAGGGTGGAGCTCATGAGCCAATCACTATCTCTTGACCAAAATATCTCACTGGACTACTACAATGATAAAATGTTAGGGAGAATATGGTGATATTTCCTGAGATTCTGGAAGAAGGGAAAGATTGAAATATATCCATTACCATGAATAAATCAGTACCTTTAACAAAGACTTCATGTTTTTGCAAAGCAGATTTCTGTTTTCTATTTTCATGGTCTTCTGATATTCTCCAGTTGACATTATGTTTAGAAGCTTGGTTAGTACAATAACAGAACATTTTTCTGTCAGATGAGCAGGAGCAAACATTGCAGCATTTACGCAAGGTACTACTAAAGCTGACTTGCGCATTAACTTTTGTTCACGGAACTGTGGTTACTGTGTTCTGAGTGCATTTCTTTTATATGACTTTCCAACCTACTGCCCATCAGAGGTGTTGAAAGAACCGCAGTTGGAGCAGATGCAGGAAATTTTTAGAGTTGCTCCAACATATCTGGAAAGCACCAAGGAAGAACCTGTATTTTGTGTTCCATGAAATCTACATCGATTATGAGGAAAGCAGTGGTAAGGCTTATTTATTTATGCCTTTTGTAGCTTCCAGTGATGTATACAGTTACCTCATACATTGCTTTTTAAAAAATACCCATCAGTTCTATCTCCTCTTGCACAAAAATCTTTCTCACACACATACAGTATGCACACTTTCCATGAGCCTCACTTTACCTCTTCCAGTGAGATCTGTCTTTTCTGTCAAATGTATTTTCTTAACAGTCTACCAGTTTATGCCCAAGACATTTTTATTATTCTGTCATGTCTCTAAGAAGCCATCAAATAGTTCTGCCAATTTCTTATAGCTCGTTTTCTCATTCTACCCTGTGTCCTTGACATCAACGCTTTCCAACATTATGTAATTCTTGCATTTTCTGTTACCTGTTAAAATGGTGATTAGCTTTTCATAGCCACCCCACAGTATTTCATTCATTCCCAGCAACATTCCTACAAACATTTATTTGGGAGAAGTCCCCTTTAACTCTATGATGCATGTATAAGAGTGTCCCATTGATATGTTCCTCGGGCATTCTGATTTATTTATTTATTAAACAATTTTTTACGGCCACACAACTCACACATGGTGACTCTGGGCAGCTTACAGAATTAAAATCCGCAATACAAAACCCCATCCATTCACCCCCACGGCAGCTGAAAACACAATCAAATCAGCCACTTGATCAGCTCTGTATCAACCTGGGCTCCCCATGCCCACTGACAGAACCACATCTTCAATCAACTCCTAATTAACTCAGATTCCTAGAGTTTCTTCCTCAAAGGCCTGGTGCCAACCTGGGTGCCATTTGTTCTGTGATCTCCTCCATCCTACCCTTCATCCCAATTCCTACCTCCCATTGTCATTATTTTCTCAGTATCAGCCCACCTCTTCCCCAGAAACTCTGCTTTTAATTCCAAGGGATCCCTTGCCATTTGGTCCATTCTCCATTTTCTTCCTTCTGTCATTCAACCTGGTTACTGTGCTGTCAGTAACCTCCACTTTCTCTTTCAACTCACCTTAGTATACTGCTTGCAGTCATTCACCCATTTCCTAGAGCTGCTTCTGAGTAATTGTGTTCATTCCATAGCAGCCATTTATCATCCAGCCTTATTCTTCCACCATTTTGCTCAGCAGCCATATCACTGTACTCTGTTCTGGGTCCAAAACCTCATTAAGCCTTGACAGTGCCACTGTCATTCCACTTTCAATGCTCTTCCCAGTCCCAGGTGTCTTGTTGCCACATGATATGCCTATTGTCATTTCCCATTTGGAATCCATGTTGTTATGTCACATTGGGCAATGACATATCCTTGTGCTCTAGTTACTGTTATTTCACTGTCAAATTGCTACCCAAACTTTTCTAGTATAATTCTACTTTGTCATCACATTGACACTCCATTCTGGACAAGATCGGTTCATACCATCAAGTGTCAACATCATTTCACTGCCATTGCCCTCCAAGCCCCTACTCACTGTGATTCTATCATTTTACTTTTCAATGGGTTTCCATTTCAGATAATACAATTTTGGTAGGGACGCTAACCCTGCATTCTGGATATCCCCAACGCGTTCTTCCGACTTCATCATCCCCACCCTTAGACCAGTCCTTGGTATTTATTCTTCGAAGTTTTACATTTTTCCGGTTGCACATTCTGGTTATGCGCGTACACACACACATAAAGAGACGCTATGTGCCACTCCTTTGGGTTCCCTGAATTCAGTCGACAAACCTCACGGTTCAATAACACGTCTGACCTGCCTTCCCTTTCTTCTGCAGTGCAGTTCTGATGATTTTTTTTTAAGTCCGTTCGTGCCTATTGTCATTCAGCCGCGTCCCTCTTGCTTTCAAGAATTATTCCGGACAGGCTAATCTTACTTTCAAATGGCTATTCAGTTTTCTGTCATTGGTGTTAAAATATCCCAGTGGGGCGGGGGATAGTAGATGTTTAAAAAAAAAAAAAAAGCCAGTCAAATGGAACATCTGGCTACATATTTACGCCATCAGGCATTCCCCTATCGCGACAGAGAAACGAAAGCAGGCACGCTCTATCGCCACGAATAAACCGATTAAAACAGCGCAACAAACAAATAAATAAATAATAGTCCCTTCACGTCCCTCTCTGCCCTCCCACAGACGTTAATGTAGGGGAAAGAGAGAGAATAAAGAGGAGAGGGAGCAGGAATCGCAGGAGTCCAGAAGCACTTGCTGTTTCAGGCTGATTGCATCTTCCTTCAGCCATAAGAACGCAGCCACAATTCTAAACCCAGAGAGCCCCTAGATTTTGGGCAAAGAACAAAGTGTTAATTACAGCCTGGCGGAGAAAATGGCCATTGTTCCCGACTGTGGAAGGCGGCACTTTGAAAGCTGAGACCTGTGATGTTTTTCCCTCGGAGCGCCAGATCATTTAAATCTGCTTCGCGGTGGCGAACTGATAGCTCTCGGGGCTGCGACAGAGGGCTGTACACAAACAGCAAAGACCAAAGGCGGGAGGATTTTTCTTTTTCTTTTTGGAAGAGAAGGTGGGGGAGAGAAAGAGATCAATCCCTACGCTGCCCTACTCCTCATGTTTTTTCCCGCGCGCGTCAGCGCGCGCGCTCCCCTTCTCTTGCCCAGCCTTTGAGGTTCGCTCGCACCCGGTCACACAGCGGTATGGGAACTGACTCTGGAAAAACCTCCCAGACGCAGAAAAAAGACCGGGCTGCTGTGGGGAGGGGGACGGAGGGAAGACGTGCTTAGGGTTGAGTAGCTGTGACGTGTAAAATTGCACCGCGGCGGCCTCCACTTGCCGGAGCTGAGAGGGAAGGTTACTTCACGCGCTCAAACACAGGCACACGCAAAGCCCGCGCGCACATTGGGGAAAGGCGCGGAGAGCAGCCCCGAAGAGAGCGTACCGCGATTGCGCTTAAAGCCCGCGCTGTCTGGTGTAACGGAAGAGGGGGAGGAAGAGATTCCTGGTGAGCGCGCAGAGGCGCGCCCGCGCTCCGAAGAGCGCAGGGCGCACTCACCACTGGGAAGAAAGCGAGAAAGCAGCGCGCGCGCGCGCGCACACACACACACACACACGAAGACCCACTGGAGAGGAAGCCGAGCGCACGGGCGCACACTAAAGCGCACTCACACATTCACGGCAGTTCTATTTTCTCTCACGCGCGCGAGCGCACACACACGCACTCACACACAAACTCGGGCACACATGCACACATACATACAGATACAGTAACTCGCTCTTCCCGCGCTCACCCAGACCTTCATCACTCTCTGTTCTTTCGACGGAGTCCTGCTTCTTACCTTTGAAACAGCTATTCGCCATCCTTGGCCAAGGAGAAAGAGAAAGCGAGAGATTAATTTCCCCATCCTCAGTCACCGTTCTTCCCTCAGGTATTTGAGAGCCGGAGGAGGAAGAAGAAGAGAGAAGGAAGGCGAAGAGAGGAACGAGAACAAGCAATCTGACAACAGCCAAGAGCCAAAGCCCGCCAACAAATCTGCAATAGGGCAAGTGGATCTCTTTGAGTTTGCCTTCTGACTCACCTCTTTCGCCTGGTCTCTCTGCTGTAGGGTTAGACTGTTTTCAAGTAAAACAAAACAAGATAGCTGCTGTTAAACCAAGTCCATTTTATCCCTCTTCCCTTTTCTCCTGCAGTCTCCCTTCCCCCTCAGCTCAATCCGGTTTGGGTTTTTCCTCCCCCCCCCCACTTTATCTTTGGTTGAATTTTGTAGATCTGGAAGAAACCCTTTGACCGGGTTGAGTGCCTCCCTCCCCCCCAGCATTTTAATTTTTATCCTGCCCCCGCCTCTCTTCTGCTTTGATTTTGAATGCCAGCTGAGGAAAATGGGCAACAATGCTTCGGCCAGAAGGGGAATGTCTCCGTGCCTGCTTTTGGGACGTGTGCTTGTGGTGCTAGGATCTTCTTAGAGACATAGCTGCCTGCTTTCGGAGTGGAAGGTAAGGGTCATGCGTGAAATGGGAAGGTGGTAGGATATTAAACTAGGATGGTGGGGTGGGAAGCTTAGCCTGTTTTTTGCTTGGGAAAAAAGGCGAGGTGAGGCAATAGGACTGGACACACAAACCCTAATCTGCAGGATCTCTTACCCTGCTATCAAAAGTTAGAGAACTCTCCTTGGCAAGGAGACAAGTAATTTCAATTGGGAGCCAAGCTGCAGGAGAAATCTTGCCTCCGTAGGAAGGTTTGTGAATGAACAAGGTGATTTCTCTGGAAGAAGAGGAAGAAGGGGATGCTTAGGTTAATGGGAAGTTTCAGGGAAGTCTGTGGCTCTTCCATGGTGGAGCCAATCTGTGGAGTGATGGCGCCGTCTAGGTTTGATTAAACTAGTGTCACCTGGGGTGGGGGCGAGAGAGAGAGAAGCAGATTGCTTTTCAGTGGAAGAGACTGAGTTCCCATGGATGTAAGGTCCTCTGGAATCAGGCTTTTTAAAACAGCTTTCTCTTCCCCCATTCCCTGATTGGATTAATCTGAGAGTCTTGCTTCTGAAATGACCAAGAACTTCTTATTACTGGCATTTGCTGCATCAGCACCCCAAATATTATGTTCTGCTGTTTGGGGTGTCTAAAAGATTGCCCCTATGTAACTGATGGAGAATTTCTTTTTCCTGATAAAGCAGCAAAGCCAAAATGCTGCCGGGTGGACTAAGGTTCTTAACAGAACACAGCTAGCCAGTGCAAGCTCTTGCAATTTTTAAGACATAATTTTCCTGAGGTCCCTTCCTCCAATTCCTCAGGTTTCTATTAAATGTCTAAATAAGGCCAACACACTTGATTCACATTCTGAAATAGGTATGCCTTACTAATGGAATTCCCAAAGTTACGTTTTTATCCCACATTGTCTTTCAATGCCTAGACCCTCCCAAATAATAAGGCTACAGTGCTCACAAAGTGCTCCAGCAACATTGTAGAGCAGAGGATCATTTGCAGGGTTTGCTCATAAGCAAGTTCCTTACTTCTCATTCTCTGAGCCTCATTTTGCAAAGAAGCCATTTGTTGCTTATAATGCTCAGTAAAGAGAAATGGGTTTGGCAATTCTTGGGGAAGCTTATTTTCCCCAATGTACACTGCCCCCTCCCAGCCTAAATTTCCTTTCTTCGTTAACTTACAGATTTAAAGAAAGCTAAGAGTCATTTGCTTTCCTCCTGTTCATGTTTAGAGTCTGTGGTTTATAATCTCGACAGCACGAAATCTCTTGATTTGTTCAGCATTATGCAATTGGGGAGGGAGATGCTTGCCTGGTCATTCAGAGTAGAGATAAGAAATCTAGAAAGAACAAGAGGAATTCATATTAAATACTCCGTAACTCTATGTATGTTGTCTCCAGACAAATAATAGAAGAGCTTACTAATTTGTTTAAAAATATTAACATCACAGAGAACTGGTCACCATTAACTAAAGAAGTAAGCAACTTCACAAATATGACTGCTGAAAATATGTTCTCTCACACACTCTCTCTTAAGAAATGTTTTCTCTTAAATATTCAATATGTAAATATATTTGCAATTCACTTCCTTTAGAAAGATATACATAGATATTGCAGCTACTATGAGGATTAAATACATCTGCTGTTTCCAGGATAGAACTGATAATAGAGAAGAGATGACAGTATTATCCAACACACATATTAAAAAAAAAAAGAAGAAGAAAGAAAGAAAATCAGTATAGGTCTGTTTAAGAGCGAAGTTGTATCCCGAGAAAGAAAGTAGCCTCTTGTTTAATTTCTATTAGAAATTCACTCCATGTATCCCAAAAGCTATTTCATGATACATTTCAGTATTCAGAATTCTGTAACTTGCTCCTACTGATAGCTGGAAGAAAGTTTTTTTTCTAGAATTTCTTTTTAAATGATTTACCCAGATGTTCTTTTTCAAATATTAATTTAATATGCTTAATCTACTATTCTAGTGACAGCCATAGAGGAGATAACACGCCAAGTATAGGAAACAATAAATTGTGCATTTTGAAAATCATGAAAGTAATTCATCATAATTGTTCAAACTGACAATTACACATAGAAAAGATAATGAATATCAATAGCTGCTCCATTTTTCCTCCTTAGTGCATGAAAATTTTATATATAAAAGCTATATAAAAATAATTGCTTGATTGTAATTTATCTGATAAAGTAAGTTTGTAATTGAAATAATCAGAACCTGCCAACCTGAACAATGTGCTAATCAAAAGGACACATTTGTATTAATAATATAGCATATGTTATTTTTAAAAATCTAGAAAGGCAAATTAGTCAGCCAAATTGGCCACATGGTGGCACTATTCACACAGCATCCAATATTTTCTTGAGTTAAAATAATATATTTAAAATTATTTTAAAGGGGGAAATTACATATATACATACATACACACACACACACACACACATTTTAACTTGAATCTTGAAAATATCTGACTGCAATTTTGGAAGGCATTTGAGTTTCACAAAGCATTTGACCTGCATTCTTGATTTCCTCTCCTCTTCTGCAGGCCAAATGACATAGGATGAAGGCTGTTCGTAATTTGCTGATTTATATATTTTCCACCTATCTACTGGTTATGTTTGGATTTAATGCTGCCCAAGACTTCTGGTGTTCAACGCTGGTGAAGGGGGTCATTTATGGATCGTATTCTGTAAGCGAAATGTTTCCCAAAAACTTTACAAACTGCACATGGACGCTGGAAAACCCAGATCCAACCAAATATAGTATTTACCTGAAATTTTCCAAAAAGGACTTTACTTGCTCTAACTTTTCCTTGCTGGCTTATCAGTTTGATCATTTTTCTCATGAAAAAATTAAGGATCTCTTAAAGAATAATCATTCTATAATGCAGCTGTGTGATTCCAAGAATGCTTTTGTATTTCTGCAATATGATAAGAATTTCATTCAGATACGTCGGGTCTACCCCTTTGATTTCATAGGATTATACAAAAAGGAAGATGATAAAAAGTCTTTCTTTGAATTTTTGGTTTTGAACAAGGTGAGCCCAAGCCAATTTGGTTGCCATGTATTATGCACTTGGCTGGAGAGCTGCTTGAAATCTGAGAATGGGAGAACCGAGTCCTGTGGGATCATGTATACAAAATGCACCTGCCCTCAGCATTTAGGAGAAACAGGGGGAGATGACCATTCCCTGGTGTTGCTAAATAATGTTGTACTGCCGCTGAATGAGCAGACAGAAGGCTGTCTCACCCAGGAACTGCAGACCACCCAGGTCTGCAATCTTACACGGGAAGCCAAGCGGCCACCAAAAGAAGGTAGGTGTTCTTCAGAAGGGTTCCATTATCCCACTGCCCTTTTTTATAATAAATGTCATTGATATATAAGTCAAACTGAGTTGCACTCCACACCAGTTGCTGCATAAAAGGATTTCTGAAGGTCTGCAGTTGGTCATTCTCTGGATTCCTTCCAAGAGGGAGGATCTAATTTTGTACATTTAATGTAATATCAAAATATTCTTTTTTCCTCCTAAATCTAGCTAAGGGTTTCTTCTTATATTAAATGTGGAATTCTGATTTTATTCTCCAGTAAACATAGAACTATGGTGACAGGTTGGTTATCAAGATACTTCTCTTTCTTTCTCACTGCAAGAGACCTTCTACACATGGTTACTCACCTGTGACCTTTTGCTTTGGCTTTGCAAGGAAGGTATTTCCAAAGGCATGTGGGTAATCTTAATAAATAATAATGAAAGTTAAAAAATCCAAATAGGCCAGGATCTCAGGTTGAGGGAATGGGTAGTCTTGACTTCCAAGTCATTACAGTAGTGTTTATACTCACAGGATAAATATTCAGATTATATTCATTAGCCATCATTGACATAAGATTAGTGTTACCATGGGGGAAAAAAAGTGTTAAAAGAGGATGACTTATGAGACCTAACCTGTGGTTCACTGAGATTAGGAAGCATCTATTAAAGATCTTTAATGATCGTGAATAAATATCAGATAACCCTAGGCCCTATTTAGGAAGCACCCACATAAAACCTGTTTAACATCTTCTAATCTTAAAACCAGAGGCTCATTTGCTATTACCACAGACAGGAAAAGTTCCAGAAGAAACTATATCCTCAAAATATATATGGAAAAATGGAGACTGTCTTCTAGTAACATGGATCACAGCCTATCTGTTTAATAAAGTGGATGGTTGAAGGTCTTGGGATAATAATAAAGTTTTCTAGATGCTATTCATTTAAAGATTCATTCAATCAATCACCTTTCTCCTTTAACATGCCTGTCCTGGCTACTCATGAACAGGTGCAAAGAAGAGGATGCAGATAATTTTTCAGATAAATGAATAACAGGATCTGAAATCTCAACAGAGTGAAATGTTAGCGATGTAGAATGGAAGCATTTAAATGTGGAAATGTGCCAAGATAAGAGATGTCAATAACATTACCATTTTAAATGACTTGAGTACATAGGTTTATGTATATAGATTTACAGAACATAATTCCAAAAATGAGAAAACTAGTTTTTCTCTCCAAAATACTCAGGTGCTTGGAACCAAAAAAGGAGAGGAAAAATAAGAGATATTGGAGGGTGGGGAACAGAGAAAGAATTTTCTCCCCTATCCAGGCATAGCTCCCTGTGCTAAAGAAGGTTGCATTTTCATGCAGGAAATGTTTTCCTTTTCCCTGGTTTCTACATGGTCACAAAGCTCTCTGTCTGTGGGGAAGCAGAGCCAAGCTACTGGTCTCTGTAATAGAAGTTGTCTTTGTAAAGAAATGCAAAATTGACACGTTGTTCTGTGAGGATTTTCTTTAAGGGCAGCCAAGGCTGAGTGGTGTGGGAGAAAAAAAACTGAAGCTGCTCAAACTGCAGAGGTGCCAAAGATACCCTTCGGGTTGGGCACAGGGGGAGAGTAGCTCAGTTACATTCAAGCTAAAGGACAATGCAGGTTGATGGTTTCAGATGATGGGGTGGAGAGGAGGTAGATGGGGGCACAGTAAATTTGTAAATGAGCCTAACTTAATTTCTAGCAGGTCAGTATTTTATATTGTCTGCAATGGTGAAAGAGACTAGAATATGATTTTAAATTACTCAAATGTTTTTTTTTTCTCCTGCAAAAACTCATAGAAGCCCTTATAATGGCAGGGATGGTATTAACATCATTTAACACTAATTAATGTCCCTTAGAATAAGAAAAAGATCCCTCATATTGTGAAGCTTGAAGCTGACTATTAAGACAGTTAAACCACAGAAAGTGTCTGAGAGATGTGAGAATACATTAGCATCTGAAGGCTTTAATTGTTTGTGGGAACAGTTTGTGGGCTTTAACCCATTCCTGATGGCAACAGGAAAAGCAGTCTTCTTTCCACTCGCCTCACTCACCAAAGGCCGGGTTTTTAATAGAAAAGCAGCAGCTGGCAGGCCAGTTGGCTGTTTACCACAATTGGAGGTAGGTGGATAGATGGATTTACGGTGTGTGCTGATTATGTCTGTGATAGATGTATAAAGTTAGTCTTACATTTGATGGAGATTGTGACTAATAGGCTGGTTTGGTCTGTTTTAGTTCATAATTGGTCTTACATGGAAAAAACCACAACTGCAGCTTTTAAGAATGTTACCCTTGTTGTGAGAAAGACACAAACACTGAAAAAGGGTGTGCTGGCACCTGGAATCTCATCCAGTAGAGGAAGGACTGCATCTTCCATGCTGTTGTTTGAAGTGCTCTAAAGTCACATTAACACTGTTTTACACATTGTGAATATATCCATGGTAAACTATTGAGCTCTCATGTTCGAGAATGAGGCAATAGAGTTTCCTTCAAGAGCTGTCATGTTTGAGAATGAGGCAATAGAGCTTCCTTCAAAGTAAAGTAGGTCTTAAAATAATGTGTGTGGCAATCTAAGTATTTATACAACAGAAGATAGTTGACTTGGTGTTTCCTTAGAAAGTGCTTTAGATTAGTTTGATGGTTATCACACTTTGGCAAACTGGGTATGATTTCCCCCAGAGACCTTTAGGTGAAGCAGTCATTCATTAACCATGAAGGCCACACAGCAAGACCATGCATGTGGCTATTTTGATCTCTATCCCTATAAGGGGTAGTTGTCCTTTTAAATAGTAGTATAACTGAAATAAAAATGAGATTTTCTTAATTCTGTGCTTCATGTTCTTGAATAGTTATCAATACAACTGTTATATATATATATATATGTTAAATATATTTTGATAATAAATGTTTTAATGGCATGAACATTCAGTTATATACAGTTTATTGCCTAAAGTTTTCAATGAAATAAGAATTTTATACAGTGAGAATTCTTGTTTAGAAATAATAACACTGACATATGATTAGATTTGTGAAGTATATGTAGGTAACCTATGTATGTTGCCTTTACTCTGGAAATGAAAAATTCCCTTTGCAATCATCCCATATATTTCAAAAAATTGTTCCAGAAGATCCCACAAAGCTCCAGATTTTGAAGGTTTGCAGGAGTGATTAGATCATTCATTCCTCATTCTTCTGATCAGACATTCCATTTATAAAAGGAATCAAATGGATACTACCTCTGATTATTGATTCACTGATATATGCTCAAGACATGATGAAACTTTCATGTAAGAGCTGGTAATTGTATTCCACAATGATCATCATACCTTAGAAGGGATCTTGTGCATTTAAAAAGTATAAAAGAAAAAGAAAAACCCAAAATGATGAAGATCTGAAGGAACACTCTCATGATAACAACGTGCAAATGTACAAAACAATGTGCAATGATGCAAAAGCAGATTAGTAACTCATATATCTAACTAGGGATGCTGAAGAAAGTGGATAAGGAGAATTTGTTCTCATGAAGTTAAGTGGAAAAGATGAAAATAAATGTTTATTCAGTATATAGTTAATCTATGAATTAGTTTTCAAAACATGTAGTGATGACTAGACAAACTGGGCACCAACCTGAATTGTTTTAAAAAGGGATTAGCACCTTCATAGAGGAGAAGGCTGTCAGTGGATATTAAACTCTCAAGGCCAACTGTGATTTGAGTTACTCTTGCAATGTCCACCTTATGGGTTTCCCATAAGCAGCTAGTCACAGTGGAAATATAATGCTGAGTAGATAGGGCTTTGGCTCTTAAAAATATTCAATTTATTAACACTGTATTGACTGAGAAGCTGTGTGAAATGTAGTTTATGAATATTTTGATCATTCATTTTTATCAGTGAGTTGAGCTTATAAAAATTAATAATTTGTATATGCATTAGATTATGTACTAAAGAGCTAACATTATAAGAATTCTGGTATGTAGCTTTTGAATGGTAAAACTTAGGAAATGATTGGTTACCTATTCAATGACATGCTCTTCTTTTTTCATTGCCTATGTTTGTTTATATAACGATATCTTTAAGATTAAATCTGCAGGGTTGCTTACAGAATTCATAAAAATTCATAGCTGCTTTGAGTATTCACATGAATAGAAAGAAGGGGTATAAATCAAATAAATAACAGATAAATAATAGACCATTAATGTCCAATAAACTACTTAATAACTAATAAAATTCAAAAAGTAGGACTATAACCAACTAAATACAATTAGATCAATCATGCATTTAATCAGTCCATCAAGAAGCCCCATTAAAATCTATGTGTGTCTTGGGGCTCAGAAGCATCAGCATAATGTATCTCAGGTGGGTAATGAGTTCCATAAGGCTGGTACCATCATTGAAACATTCATATTCCTTGTGGTGTTTTCATATGAGCTTGGTTGAAGACTTTAGTAACTGTTTAGTGTTTGCTTCTGTTGCCTTTATATCTTGAATATACTAAAAAATAACCCATGATGCATAATTTTTTTTGGCTTACTAGAGGCATTAACTGTAGAGTATTCTAGAACACATTATTTTACATGGTGCACAAATCTAAAGTCAATTCCTTTGAGAGAATGCAAAAACGTTGCAAAGACTAAACAAGAAAATAGTGGCTTCATTCAGTTCCCAGTTTACAGATACAGTTTTACAATATGCACATAGAACTAGCATTGAATTCCTAGGGGAACTGCATATACTGAATAACAGTACGGTAATCTTTTTTAAAAAAAAAATATTGAGTTTTTGAATTACTTTTACATTCTCTTGAGTTATTTTTAATATTGTCAACTGAAAATATCAGCATTGCAGTGCTCAATTTTCAGTATTAATTTGTACCAGAATGATCTGTTTAACTTTTCAATATACAGAAGTAATTTATTTAGAGAAGAGTTCTTTCTTCCAGGGGAATTAATTTTTATTAAGCTTATTCAGTCATACTACATGGGCTCAATCAAAGCATCCAAAGTCTAAGTTGTTGTGGCTCTTTAAATCTCAAGTTGAAGTTTAACTGTTCCTCTATAAGTCTACATTAATTGCAATAAAATAAAGGTCACAGTATTCTACTGGGCATTATTTATATTTATTGTTAACAAGAAATTTAAAACAAGATGGAGAGAGTGATTGTACAATAGGGATACTCCAAATTTATAAAACATGCATCACTGGTTTAGAAATATATTTGCAATTAATTTTTTAATGTTTGTTTATTTATTTATTTAATCACATTTGTATAACTCCCCATCTCACCTAGTGACTCTGGGTGGTATAATAATAGTAATAATCAAAAGTTATTTATTTATTTATTTATTTATTTATTTATTCCTCACATTTCTTCACCACCCATCTCACCAAAGTGACTCTGGGTAGTTTACAATCAGATTAAAATAATAAAAGATTAAAATACCATAAAAACAGATTCATCATAAAATATAATTATAAAATATAAAATCCAAGATGGAGAAACAACAGTCGCAATAAAATTCCTCAGGGCCTCATCAAGGCACCAGCCAGCTCGATGATTTACTATCCCCCCTCCCACCCCAAGCGAGGTGGCAAAACCAAGTCTTCACTCCCTTTTGGAAGGCTGGGAGAGTGGGGGCCTGCCTCACCTCTGGGGGTAACTTATTTCACAGGGCAGGGGCCATGGCAGAGAAGGCTTTCTTTCTGGACCCCACCAATCAACAGTCTTTCATGCCCTCTTTGCCTGACTGGGTGGGACAGGTTGATGTAATGGGGGTTGATGTAATGGGCGTGTAAAACAATCAATTTTAATTAAAAATAAAACAAGTAAAAACAAGTAAAAAACCCAAAATGGTGGGAAAACATACCGAGAGGGTATTCCATCACTCTTTTTGTTTCTAATTTATACTTTTTATGATAAATACAATGATATTTGTGGTATATAAGTATAATTTTGTTATAATATCATGATAGTCACAAAACTCAACTGCTTATAAGCTAAGGATTACATCTCCTTTATGATTTATAGTTTCTGTTCAGTGTACAGTAGAAAACTTTTATGTAGAGGGACTATTTCATATAAAACAGGTATACATGTGATTATCCAACTTTCATTCATGTACTTTGTTAAAGGATCTGAATGTCTTTGGAAGGTGACCAACATATTGTGATTGGATCAGTGAGACTAAAGTTGCCATCTTGTACACAGGAGTAAGTCTCATGGAATTCATTAGGTCTTAATTCTGAACTGGAATGTGTAGTATTGATACAACCCATATGCCTCTTATACATCTGCTGTTCCATTCTTCTTGATGCATAATATAGGATAAACAGAAATGGCTCTTCTCCATGTGGAATCCCTTCTTGTACTTCAGTA
This sequence comes from Candoia aspera, assembly GCF_035149785.1. Lineage (NCBI taxonomy): Eukaryota > Metazoa > Chordata > Lepidosauria > Squamata > Candoiidae > Candoia > Candoia aspera. The sequence continues at coordinate 124,272,988 of NC_086153.1, read as the reverse complement.
TGATAGAGTTGGAGCCCATATCACAAGATAATCACATTTCAGCTATAATTATCTCAAATAACTGTAGGAATAATATTTGTAGCTGTTGATTAGATATTTTATTTATTTATTCATTCATTCATTCATGAGATTTATCTATAGTCTTGATCTGCATGGACTCTGGGCAATGTACAGATATAAACAATTGATTTATAGTGTATAGACAACCAGTTGATTGTACAAGAGTACAAGAGTTGATGCAGGTGGGAGATGCAAGCAGAGATTTAAAGTGTAATGGAATAAATATGGAATCGTGATTCATTTTTATAGAGTAGATGGTGCATTGGGCTGCAGATTGTAAAATAATGGATGATTGCTCTTCAGAATTGTTTCTTGATTATATCGCATCCTCTAGAGAAGAGCAACAGGAGAATAGCTAAAATAAAGAAAAAACTTTGAACTTTCAGTGTTCCAATCCTTAAAGTTCTTTCTGAAAAAAAAAAGTGAATCAGGGAAAGATTGCTGAAAGCTTAATTGTTACTGCTTCCCTTGATTTTTTTATTGTTAAAACTGTACTGTTCAATCATTGAGATGAATTATTTTTTTCTGAATTTGACTAACTTTTGATGAATGAGTTATGGATCAATTGGGTAACCTGCAGCTATGCTGAAACTGCAGCTTTTAGTATTCCTCAGCATATGCATGTAGTAGGTGGATAATGGACAAGGTGCTATATGATCTGTGGTCTGTATGGGTTTTGCTCTACATATTCTCAGGGTTTTAAATTTTTTTTACTCTTACAATATGCCAATGACATATTGATTCATTAACAATAAAAAGGGAAATAAAAAGAAAACAGCTTAATCAAATAATACCATAAATTACTGAATGGCTAGATCTAATCAAATATCAATTGCCATTTGAGATTATTCAATAATCTGTGGTTCTTCAAAATTTCACAAATATTCTATATAAATTTATTTTATATAAATATAAGAATAAAAAATCCTCATGAAAATCCCATACATACAAAACAGAGTTCCTCCCATTCTGTAAAGCCCTTTGCTCTAACCTGTTTTAAGGGAGGAGCAAGACTGCAGCACTTCTCTTTCATCAAATAATAGAGGCACACACCAAGATAAGTATACCTCTGTTTCCCTCTCTGAACCAGTTCCACAAATTCCTGAGTCAAAGAGAGAAACCTCATGTTAAAGGAGTTCACTGCAATTGTTGGAGCCAAACCTACTTTTGCAAAGTGAGACACCTGAGTAAATATGGAAGTAAGAGTTGGAAGTATAGTATACTTCAGAATACATGGGAACTGTTTCTGGGCAAAGAATCTGACTTCTACAATAGTTTCAATCTGAACTTCTTTTATTTGAGGCCCTAAACTTACATAGGTATACACCACACATGAGCTTTGTATGTATATGTTACATTCATTGTACAGGGTGGAGGCTCTTTGTAGCACAGACTCCTATTATTGTGTCAGCGCAGCATTTGGAGAACACCCACACTATTGCAGGTAATGACCCTGGCTTTAATTCCATACCAAAGTAGGCATACTTGAATCCATTGATTTTCCAAGATTGAATTGGACTATGTCCACTTTGCTTGCAGAGCAATCATTGTACATTATTCCAACCCTTGTTTTCTTGTACAGCTGCTCATGACATTGTGCTGTTAGGTTTTTATCAGTCAAAACTGTGTGGCCATCACTAGGAAAAAGATTGCCAGAGGTTTTACTACAATATAACAATGTGCTCATCTGCCCTAAATAAAACAAACATTATCTTCCTTTCTTGGGAAGGCAATTGTCTGCAAGATATAAAGGAACAGTTCCTCATTTTTTATGATCCCAAACTACTTCTTTTGTGTCCTTGATACCTCAACAAATGTTAGTTATATTAAACATCAGAGATATCTTGAATAATCACTGATGACTCTTGCTATTTCTGTGAGAGCCAAGTGTGCATGCCAGAAAGCAAGGTTTGGCTCAGAAATATAATTACAGATCACACATTTAGAGCTGTTCCTTTTAGCGCAGACGACAGTGCTATACCACCTCCCAAAACAGTTTGACCTTCTTTTTCTTTTTAAATATAAGCCATGAAACATTAAGAATGGGTAAGGGTACAAAATAATACACCAATAATATTTGTAAGTTATAAAGTATTCTGAATGAAAATTCATGGCAGGAGATCTTCAGTGCAATTTAATTTTCTCTAAAAACAGGGTCAACAGTAAAATAACAAATTCAATAATTTTTGTACAAAAAGTCTTTTCAGGAGATAAAAGGATTATAGAGGATTCAGGTGAAAATAATAGAAGACTAGTATGTATAAATTTCAGCCATTGCACATATTTGCCTACATTCAGACTACAAAAAACATAAAGCATAACATTGATTTCTATTGCCCTCTATTTACATTTTTGTGACAGAGATGGTAATCTGGCCACATTATGTCAGATCATGGGCACCAAATCCTCTATAGAAATGGCAGAAGAAAGGGGGTGGGTGGGTGAGACCCATATTGGTAACCAGAGACATGCTGCTCTTCCAGCAGAAGGAAGGATAGAAATGGATTTTATTGATTATATATCCATTTATTTTGCAGCTTCCAGGGCTGTCTCCCACAATGAACAATCTGGATTCAATTTTTGCTATAAAAAACACAATATTAAAACCAAAATTATGCTATTACTGTTTGTTGCCTGATGTCTGCACAGAGGATTCCCTCACCTATTTGGTATATTTCATCATATGAATCTGTGCCATATAGCATTAAGTGCTCAGCCATAAGCTTATCACCAAAAAGTATACCTAAAATTACTTGGTTTTCCAGGTAAATGATTTGGACTTATACATACCAATTAATATTTGCCTGAACCAATTAACATTGCCTTCATAGAATTTTAATGCCCTGACTCCATTGTGCAATGTGTTAAATATGTGTCATTTTTTTTCAATATTGGCATGACTCCTTACACATTTTTGCTGTATTTCCAATCACAATATCTTTAAAAGCTGTCACAAAGTGAAAAGATAAAAAAAATATGTATTTTGAAAGAATAATGTAAGTAAAATGACAAAAATTAAAAGTTTTGACAATAACAGCTTTCTACTAAACTTAAACTTGTTCGTCCCTTTGTCAAACGCCTTAATTAACCATAACCATAGCTCATTAAAAAAAATATGATAGAGGCTGTTCATTTATGAAAAAAAAACACTTGCTCCCCAACCATTATTCTGTTAAATGCAAATACATGATGCTTAATATAAATCACAAGTAAACATGTTGGAAGGCAATTAAATTTTGGAAAAATAAAACAAAAAAGGGCAAACACCAAAGCAGCCTGCATACTTAGGCAATCTAAACAAGGCTTTTGAAGCCTTATTTTAGAGCCAGTTGAGTTACAATCTGTACCTTTTAATAGATAGCAGAAAGAAAGAAATACCAAATTCTATCCTCCAAGTTTCCCAAAGTTTTCCTGAAAAAGTAACTTCTGTAACTACCTTTTTTTCTGTTTCATTTTTAAGAGGATGTGTTCTTCTTTCAGTGGCATATAACCTTGTTGCAAGGGGATGCAAGGTGCTGATTATTTTTTTGTTACCTGACTGTTAATTTATTTGTAGCATCCCACCTCCACTTTGCTGCCTGTGCTTATTAATCTAAAAAAGCCTCATGCAAGTAGTTCCTTCCTGATTTCTTTCCTTCAGATTCAGTTGATGCATTGGAAATTAGGGAGGATGCAGATTGCTAGAGAGATGACTGTCTGATGAAAGACAGGATGCTTACATTCACTAAGGTAAATGCAAAAACCCTGCATTCCATCCATGAAAATTTCCCAGAAGTTGTCTTCTCCTTTAAATAATTGAAAACATTTTTGCTCCTATCAGAAGAGTAAGGTTGAAAAAAAATGCAGATAAAACTTTCTGCAAAGCACCCTCCAGAGTTTTTGTCTTTGGCTCAAAGGATCCTTGCTGTTTTCTCTCTCAGTGATGTCTGTACTCTTAAATTTATGGGAGGAGACTAAATGGGTAGATTAATCCATTGGTGACAAAACAGCTTTCTCTTCCTGTTATCTTTACCTTGCTGACATCCTCTAAGGCTTTTCCAGGAGAATCCCTAGAGCTTCAGATGATAATTTTCTGCCTCCTCTCTGTTAGATTATCAGTATTGCTAAAACTATAATCTTAATTGGGAAGCTCTGTTTAATTGTGACACCTTTTGTCCTGTTAATAGGAACTGTAGATTAACAAAAGATAATGTCATTACTAGTAATGTTGTGCAAAGAATGGTAGTTTATTCATGTTTCTTGATTTGGGAGAAGTCACTACAATCTTAGGTTGCTTGCTTCAAACATTTTAAGCATGTCTGCAATTTAGGAAAAAAAAACATGAAAAAGATGTGACTGTTGCATGCATTAATTTTTGCATGTATCTGTGCTTACATATAGTATGCATATTTTGGAAAGCCATGGACTCATTGGAACATAATTAGTAATATGGACAGAAGATAATATGAACACTGGTGAATTAGTGGGATATATTTAGAAGGTAAATATTGGGTTGTGAAGGAAGAACTAATGGGGGCACTCTGTCTTCTCTTCTACCATGTGCATTTAGTAAATACAAATGAAGGCTACCTTTCACATGTCTGTTTCTAATCTGACTTGGAAAATAGGTGTAAGGTGTATGAAAATGTAACTTGCCAACAAACTAGCAAACATCTATTTAGTTCTCCTGACATATTTTATTGATTGCTTTTTGTGAAGTGCAAAATGTATGTTAAATATCTATACATTTCCTGAATGAAAATGGAATTTCAGCATGGAGTTTCATATATGGAAATTAGCCATTCACCTCAGAGCTCTACTCTGCTGATGTAGATGGCAAATAGAACAGGCAAGATAGTTGCCACAAAACCTTGGTCATCTGAAAATGCAAGAGAGATTAGTTGTATATGCAATATATTTTTCAAAGATATAAGGCAATAGCTATGGATGACAAAAGAAATGAAAAAGTATTTATACGACAAGAAGAAATAAAGAATAATGATAAATTGGAGATCTTTGTCACTTGCTCTCTTTGAAGACTGTGGGATCAAGGCTGATAGGAAGGATATTTGAAGGGCAATTATTTCTAAGCAAAGAATACAACCAAGGATTGTGGCATTAGTGTACACATTTATTTGAAAATAAATCCAAGATTAATTTTTAAAAGTTAGCTTTATCTGCTTTTAGGGACATAGGTAAACTTAAACTCAAACATGTGTCATGAAATAAAAATATTCTACTATTTGGTTTTTAGAAGCATGATTTCCAAGAATGTACTAATTAAACATCACACATTTTTCAGCTACTTGTTATGTCTTCTTTTAACTGCATTTGTTTCATTGTATTTTTTTCCTTTTTTAATATTTAAATTTGTATGAAGCAGTTTTTAATATATATATGTATGTATGTATGTTAATGCATAGGTTTTTTACATTTTCCTTTTACTGCTTATATCTTCTCTTGAGTGCATAGCTCATTATATGTCAAAACATGAAAATCCAGTTCAGATGGAAACTAGTTCTCCTCAATAATATAGAGTCTGTAAAGTGAAATACACTAATATGAAGTTCTTCTGATGCATTCATGCGATTTTTGGGATTTGATTAAAGAAATCACGCCCACTTCAGTGAGGAAATGATAGGTAGGTAGGTAGGTAAATAGATATCAAAGTGCATGTACCAACTGGTGCTGCAATATCCACAAGCTGCTATGTGGTCCTGAAAAAAATATGTTATTTCAAATATTAAGTTCATTTAAAAATAAACACATGTTATCTTTCTCCTATTATTTATGTACATAATTTTAAAAATTGGATGTTTTAAATTACAGTGTCTTTATTTACTTTCAAGACAGGAGATTCAGGACACTGACTAATTCATACCCTAGCATTAAGCCATACAGGGCTCTCTACAGAATTGGCTAGCCAAGGTTTTCCATATTATACCCTTCCTTTCTTGCAGTGTGAATTAATTCCTGTTTGATTCTTTGAGAAAAAGTTCTATTATTCAGCTTCTAAAAAGATTTGCTACATTTGCTTCATATTTCTTAAACAATTATTGAAAAAAAGGCTGGTCACTTAGTTGCTATTTAGTTAATAAAAACTGCAATAATATTTCAGCAATACACATTATTACCATCTCACTGGATTGTTTGTTCCCATTAGATTTCGGTGTTTTGTTTAAAAGTAAAATAATGTTAAAGCCTCACTTTAAGTTTATTTTTAATTAATTATACTATCTGAAATATAATACAAGCTACTGCTTAAATTGTCATATTTTTTGTTATCCTGTTTTAAAATTCTCTGAATACTTAGAACAAGACTTTTAAAATTGTTTACTTATTACATAATTTGTCTACATTAAATTATCTGTAATTCCTCTATAATTACATACATTATTTGTCTAATTTCTTTTTTGTTTTGTTTCTTTTTGTTTTTAGAGTCTGTTTAGTTTTTTAATCAGGAGGCTACCATCCTAGTTAAGTTTATTTTAGTAGGGTTTTTTTTTTATTCCTGTTTGTAAAAGATAAATAGAAATGAAGACAATAATTATTAATGCATTGATACTTATGAAGAAATCTAAGGTGTAGTGCTTAAAGTGTTGGTTTGGGAATTAGTAAACTTAGGGTCAAGTTCAGTTTCAGCAATGGAGCTCATAGGTGAATTTCAACCAGTCTATCTCTCAGCCTAACCTATCCTATATAGCTGTTGCTATGGGAAAGACAGAGGATAAAGTAATATGTGTGCTATTTTGAGCTCTGGACAAATGGCATGATTAATTGCAACAAAAACTAAACTAAACAACTAATCTAAACTAAATGCATTTACTGAGAATATCAACTAAAACTTACTATATTATGTTACACTTAAATAACACATGCAAAATCTTAACACTATGATTCCCCTCTGGAAGTCAATTAATGAAACTGCTTCAAATTTATGGCAACAACAATATAAAAATAAATGTCACATCTGAAAAGATTTACAGATTGATTTGTTATGAGTTATTGGTGAAGCAACTCATTTGACCCAAATGTCTGGGTTTCCAGAGACAGAGATATATAGATATACTGCAGATAGATAGATAGATAGATAGATAGATAGATAGATAGATAGATACATACATACATACATACATACATACATACATACATACATACCCACACATTTTTCTCTCTCTCATCAACCTCTTGTGACCAAACAAGAAATGCTCTGACAAATAGGTAAATTTTCACACACTTTCCATAACTATTAACTGGAGATGACAAAGGCTACACTGGAAATTTGAAAATTTCCTGGAAAAACATCCTGGAAGAAGGCAATGGCAAACCATTTCTATACCCCTGCCTAGCAAACTCCATAGACATCTCCATGAACTTATCAGGAGTCAAGTTTGAATCAAAAGGGACCTTGTTTTGTTTCCACAGGTGCAGCACCTGCATGACTTTGTGTTGGGAAGTTAAACAGGGTCAAGCCTGGTTAGTATTTGGATGGAAGACCTACTAGGGCTGTAAACTAACCTGTAACATTGAAAAACCATTCTGGAAAAAGGCTACGGCAAACTTCATGTATGGGCTCATGAAGTCACCAGAAACCAAGGACAATTTGAAGAAGATTTTACTAATGTACAGTATAGTAGCTGTCTTATGTCTGCCTAAGCAACTATTATCTCCTATAATCAGAAATGACTCCCTTTAGTTTCAGACTATAGTTCCTCTAGGACTGCTATTTAAGATCTATTAATGGGAATTGCCAAGAATTCAATGAATTACCTAGTGCATTTAAAACCTATGCTTTTCTGTATTATTTGAGAAAGTCCATTACATTTGTAATGACAGATTTATTTTTTTGTTTTTACTGAGCTCATAAGGACCTGATCTTTATGTACTGTTTTGTCTTTGACCTGACAGTTAAGTTGACTTTAGTTTTATGATCTGTAAATAAGCAAAGGTGGCTTTGGTCCATAAATGAAATTTAAGCTGGAATTAATATTTTAAAATGAATTGGTTTTGAGTTCAGCAAAGCTATTTGTGGAAGACAAAGGGCTGGCTTGCTTCCATCTTAAAATAAGCACTTTGTGATTGAATGGAGAGGCCTCATAAGGAGTGTAACAAAAATGGCTTATTTTAAACTGTGTTTTTACTATAACATTTTGCCATTTATCTACTGCTTTTTCAAGGCACTGAATGTGCTGTGTATCAATAAATTCTTTTTATATAATAATTTTATTAAATATTACAATTAAAAAGATAAAAACTAATACAAAATCCATTCAGGCATGTATATACCTGCATGTATATAGATAGGTATAGGTATAGGTATAGATATACAGAGAGAGCACGTTTTAAATATACTGAAAGCACAAATATATTTTACCTATAGGTCACTGATAAAATTCACTTGTTGGATATACCTGGAATGCTAATTAACTGTGTGGTATTTTGGATTCCACATTCTGACTGTGCCACTCAGAATAAGGGATTCTAAATGAGATCCCATGTTAATTGTTTTGGATTTGACCAGGATCAGGTGGCTCAGTTAGGGTTGCTATTTTGAACTATTTGAAACTCTGTGTAGACTTTTTATTAGAATCAACTGCCTTGCATCTTGAAACTAAGATGCCTTCTTAATTAATTGTACTTAAGTACAGGATCTCAAGTTGTGCAGTTGCACTAACAATAATCATCTTGCCATTTGAACTAAAGGAGATTAAATGAGAAGATGTTTTGAAGCAAATTAAGTCATACAAGGTAGGTGCCTCTTCAATGGAATTTTGAGCACAACACTTACTGGTACAGATGGTATAAATCAAATGTAGACCAATGCAGATGGTGCAGATTAAATACAAGTTAACAGTTTCTGATATAACAAAGAACATAGAAGTCAAATTCATATTGCAGATGTGACAAATCTGTACATATAAACATGCTGATTATGTTGTGCAGCTATAAAATATGATTGATTAAATTTGGTTTTAATGATAGTCGAGTAATTTTATATTATACTGAAGTATCTTTGGTCACTTTCACAGGATTTCTGCAATTGGTTTAATGTCCTACCATATAGACACAATTCACAGCTCAGGCAAAGCATTCATTAGATAATATGTACATATTTTCCTTTCAGTCCCAAGGACTTTTCACTTCTGTCCTTTGGACAAACCATGGAAGCATAGGCCTGTATGGGGCAATGTTTCAATGTTCTCTTGTGTACTTATAAAAGAAGCACTATAGCACTCATGCTTCAACCCCATTAGTAAAGGGACAGTAAAGGTCACATGCTGATATAATGATGTCAGTCATTAGAGAATAACATCCTTCAAGATATGAACAGAAGCCTCCATTGTATATTTCAGAGAAGTATGTTGTGTAAGAAGTAAGAAAAAACTTAAAATTTTGCAAAATTAGAAGAAAACAGTAAGCTTATGATGCCTTCACAGTCTCTCTTTTATAGAAATGTATCTGCTCCAGTATGCTAACACAAATCAGGCCAAACAACTATCTTGTTCAGCATCCACGGTCACAAAATATCCAGGTGTCACAAAACATTTTCATTATTGCACTTGTTTTATGTATTATTTGTTTGTTTAGATATATAGATGATGTTTGCTTTAATTACATTTTACATTCTGTCTTCTTTTAGGTAATGCTTTTATTGGCATATGCTGTGACCACTGTTTGTTAGTGGAAACATATATCTGTGTACATGATCTGCACAATTCTATACAAACTCCTCCCTCCCTCCCTCCCTTCCTTCCTTCCTTTTCTGCATATGCCAATAATTTATGTAGCTTTGGCAGTTTGCCTTTGTCCTCTGCTGCAGTTTTCTCTCTTCTTTCTCGTGAAGAGATCAAGAGTGAACCAAGAAATGTATTTTGTTTCTCCTGTTACTCTGATATGGGTCTGTGATGGTACCATTAGATGGGTGAAGGGTGCAAGGAATATGTGAGAAAACGTTACACTGCATCCTCCCAATATCTGAAACAATTTCTAAGTTGCAACATACAAGTCAAGTGGTAAAGTTGGGTGAAGGATTTTGTGTCTATATTTTCACTAAGTAGGAGATATAGTCTCTCACAAAGGGGCAAAGCAAAGAAGGCCAGAATACATTTTTAGAATTGTATGAAAGAGACACAACTGCGGTGCAGGCAGGGAAATTTATTAAAAGAATATAGAAGTGAATATAGAGAAAATGAAATAGGAACATAGAGAGGATCAAAATAAGCAGTTTTAGATACATGGTTAAACGTAGCACTGAGGAATAACCATATTTCCATTGAAGAATTGTCACTTTGTGTGCAGGTTCTAAACTGGCATTGCAGATAATACAAGTTGCTGCCGGTCAGAATAGAAAATATTGGGCTAGATGGACCAGTGCTTTGAGTTGAATGAGAATACAGAATACTTGGAGACACAGGAATGAATGAGAATGGTGACATGTTTGGTGAATATCTCCAGTGAAAAATCGCTTAGTTTCAGATGTATAGTTTAAGCATAAGTCCATACATATATATTCATGAATAGAGGAATGGATATACATCTAAATGCAAGATTTAATGTATTGTTTATGAGGAAATTTTGACAGTATTAGTGTAGAGTGCAAGGGTTCTGAATGTAGAACAAACCCATTATTTGGTAGCATCAAGAATGGAGCTCGGGAAAAAAAATGGTCATGAAATATAAGGAAATAAGTAAAAGAAACTACAGTGAAAGTAACTGCAGGAAGAGAAAGTATGAGTCAAATGAAAAAGTACTAGAAGATAGATTAATCTCCCAACAAAAGAAATAGAAAATGAACATAAGAAAAGAGGATGGGAAGTCTTGTTTGGAAACTAATAAAAAGACTATGTTTCATAGGGCTACTGAAGTATGAAAAGTTACGCGAATGGCATGTATGAAAATGATTCTTGGTGGAATGATGAAATAAAGACCCTGTAGATAATTGTGGTAAAAAATGAGGGTAAGAGAAATATATTAGATGTTGAGTATGCAGAGAAGCTTGTTGCAAAGAATGTGATCAAAGAGAACAAGGAGGCAGAAGAAATACAGAGTGATTTTAATGGCAATAAAAATTATTTTGAAAGTGTGTGAAAAGGGTTAAACAAGGGACTTCCAGCAGATTGAATGGAATTAAAAGTAATTAAAATATAAAATTATTTGGGGTGGAAATAAAATGAAGAAATGTTGGAAGAAGTATTTTAGGGATTTGTATGAGAATTATTTATTTATTTATAAATTTTTAAATTTATTCACCGTCCATCTCTCCCCAACAGGGGGACTCTGGGCAGCTTACAATAAAACAAGATTAAAATATAAAACCATTACAATTAAAATACAATAAAAATATAAATATTATAACCCCACAATTATAGTGGTATGTTGAACTGAACTGAAATAAACGTTAAACACCTGTTAGAGCCAAAGAAAAAAATGATGAAAATGAAGCTGTAAATGCTGTAAGAATGGTGAAAAATAGTCAGGCTGTGGGTGTAGATGGAAAAACATTAAAATATGGATGTTTGTTCCTTTTCGGGTGGCTATACAATTTTTTTGCATGTGCACAGGACTGCATTTGTATCTGATGACTGGAAGAATATCATTATTGTACTTGTAAACAAAGGAAAAGGTGTAAAAGTGATTGCAAAAACTACAAAGGGATTAGTTTGTTAAGTGTGGCTAGCAAAGTGTTTGGCAGAATTCAGAATACTTGCAGTGATGTTAAAATTATATTGGTGGGTACATGAGTATCTTTTGCATGCAGATGATGCCATGTTGTTGGCTGAGAATGATTTGGTGCAAATGTTAGATTGTATGATACAGTGAGGATTATGAATGCTGAAGGAATGAGGATTGAATACAAAAGTGAGTGAAAGAAGTGTGTAGTCATGTATAGCAAATGAATGACGATCAAATTGCAAAACAGATACTGTAGATGAAAAAAGAGGAAGAAAAGACCAAAGAAGCTGTGATTGATGGAATTGAAATCTTCAAAAAGAGGATTTTTTTTTTAAGTCAGTTTAATATGTGTCATCCATAGAAACAAGAAAATGGAAAAGTGGCCCATGCCTGAAAAAATATTTTCCTTCAATTCGTCCTTTCTGGACTGAAACTTGACTGTGCCTGGCATCAGCCCCTCCTATAGGTGACATTTTCAGATCACTGCCCAAGTGTTATATTAGAATGGTGTTTCCCAACCTTGGCAACTTTCAGATTTTTGGATCTCAAGTTCCAGAATCCCCTAGCCAGTATACCTGCTGAAATCTGGAAGCTGTCATTGTTGGAAAATATTGCATTAAAGAAGGGAAATTAACCTTGAGATCCTGTGAACTGTTTTTATTAATTCAAGTAAAGCTAAATTGTGTGACCCTTTTTTCTTTTTACCAGTAGAAACCAGTTAACAGTTACACCAGATTATCTGTTGTTGTTGTTGTTGTTGTTGTTGTTGTTGTTGTTATTATTATTGCTATTATCTGCCTTTTTTATTTATAACTCAAGGGAGTGAACATCCCTAATACTCCTGCCTCCTATTTTTTCCCCATAACAACCCTGTGAGATGCGTTGGGCTGAGAGTCACGCCCAAAGTAACTCAGCCAGGTTTCATGTCTAACGGAGGCCTAGAACTCACAGTCTCCTGGTTTCTAGGCCAGCATCTTAACCACTACACCATTACTAGATTGAAAGCAAGCAATATGCAGCCTTGTTTTATCTACTGTCAAGAGTTTGAAGATATGGCTCTACAAGGTAGGAAGAGAAAGTTCCTTCACACAAGTCAATGTCTGCTCATATGATGGTAGAATTCAACTCTAAAATATTTTCTATAATAGTGAACTCTGTATTTTTGTGTTAACTGCATTATTCAGTAATAGGAAAAGATACTTAGATTCAGCCCAATCTGCAATAGATATGCTTTTTAAATAACTAACCATATATTGGCTCTTCATAAATTCTTAATTAATTAACCTTCAGAAAATGTTCTCCTATCATGCTTTAAGATGACCTATATTTAAGACTTAATTTTTTTTTAATTATTTTTTTCAGCGTGCTAATATCTATGAGAAATAAAACAGAAATTATAATCACCCATACTTTCTTGGGTTGGAGGAAAAATACAATGCAAATGTAAAAAGAGTATAAAAATTAATTCATGTTTAGCCCTGAAGTAATTGCTGCATGGCTTGTGATTTGCCAGATATTTGAAGATTTTATTGGTTTATTGCTTTTTTAATGAATATATTTGTTTATAAAATAAAAAACTATCTGGATTCCGAATTAAGAAAGAGGAAATCTGTAGTACTCCTTTCTTCGCCTCATCCAAGAACAAAAATACAGCTCTGAGAAAGTGATACCAAATATGAGCAGAGACTCTAATTACTTATACTTATATTAGACATGCTAATCTAGACTAAGTCAGACTGAAGAAATATCTCTGACAGCAGAACTGGAAGGGTAAACAATTTGAGGATTAATTTGGGATTAATTCAGAAACATGTAATGCCTGTGTGACACTAGGCTGTTGAGAACTGAAGCAAATAAGACCTAATCTATGGGTCAAGCTAAGCAAAATGATTGTTCTAAGTGAAAAAGGCTATTGAATTGCCTCAAGTGCTTTGGAATACAGATTCATAGTGATATCAAGTATGAAAACAAGGGGGAAGAAAGATTGAGTAAGATGTTAAGAAAAATATGAAAAAAAATCAGATACGCTGCTTTCTATTCAAGTTTAATGGGTGGACAAAGGAGTGGAAATGGAACAGGTTTTTGGTGGTGATGGTAAAGGAGGAGGTGGAGAGATACCTTGTGGCTGTTCCTCAGTGGCATAACTGGTCTAGTTGATTATAATTGACTTTTAAAAAGCTGCTAATTTCAGTAAGTGCCAGAAAAGAATGTTGCAATCCAGGATTGATTGTGGTTAAACAAAATAATCTGGTATATATTATCAATTTATAATAATGATCAGTTTATAATCTGGTATCAGTTACCAATTCGGGCAGAGACAGAGATCCAGCTCTGCTTAACATATTTTTTTAGTTCAACAGTAAAGAACAACTCATTGGTTGGGTGACTTGAATACAGTAATTTAGCATGAATGCATAATCCATACATCCATGTACTGATGTGCCTTGTCAGTCAGTCAGGTTAATTCATTAATCTATTTAATTTATATGCTGCCCAACTCCCAGTGACTCTGGGCAGTTCAGAGGTCTATGCACATCGTGCTAGAACAGAAAGATAGGAAAAGGAATATTCTGAGGTACCATTTTAGTGCTATATAACTGTCTGGGATGTTATAAATTACCTTAAATGGTATACTGATTTTGCAAAATTTCAACAGTCATATTTATTTTTATTTTATTTATTTAATTTTATCCCACCTTTATTATTTTTTATAAATAACTCAAGGCAGCAAACATACCTAATACTCCTCCCTCCTCCTGTTTTCCCCACAACAATCCTGTGAGGTGAGTTGGGCTGAGAGAGAATGACTGGCCCAAGGTCAACCCAGCTGGCTTTCGTGCCTAAGGCAGGACTAGACCTCACAGACTCCTGGTTTCTAGCTCAGCACCTTAACCACTAGAACAAACCACTAGACGAAACTGTTACAAAATTATTATATAATGTTTTATCCTGGTTGTAAACTGCCCAGAGTCCCCCCTTTGTGGGGAGATGAGCAGTGGCAAAACTTAATAAATAAAATATTTGTTTCATGTGTAGGCCTCTATATATGCATTAACAGTGTTCTTAAACTAAAAATAAAGAATGAGACTTATCTTTTTAATGTGAAGTTGCCCAAATTTGAAATAACTTTTTAAATAAATCATGATCTCCCAAGGAACCCTTAGTGACCTCTCGTGGAACCCTAGGGTTCCATGGAACCCTGGTTGAGAAACCCTGATCTAGACAGTAGCAGACATATTGGTATCTCCCACTCTCTGCTGCCACCTAATGGTCATCTCTGTTTGTAGCCCAGAGATGGTTCTCCTAATCTATTAGATATCTTTTGACTATTTAATACATATTAATAAAAGCCATTATTTATTTAAACAATTTACACTGCCTTCCATCTCACTGAAGTCACTATAATATAATATACAATATAGAATAATAATTATAATAATATGTAACATATTCCCAGTCCTAAAAACAATCTACTATTTATCTGTACAAACCAAACAAATCCACCAACACGGTAGATTTAATCTCCTGGTCCAGGGACCTGGGGGAAGATTTAGATCTGTGATGTCTTACGAAAGGTGAGAAGTTTTAGAACCAACACCCAGATACCTGGGGGGATAGTATTCCATAGGGCAGATGCTTCAACAAGAGAAGGCATTTAAAAAGTGTTTTCCCTTTGAGGTGATGAAATACAGTATATGACAAAGCTTATGTATCTTTAACAATTGTACAGAAAAGCAGCTTTTGCCCAATGCTGATCTTCATACCCTGCCAGCACTGAGACATGATAAATTTCACCTACTTTTTCCTCTCTCTCTTTCCTTCTTTCTCTCTCTCTTTGGTTTTGTTTTTGGTTGGAAATAAGTTGTGATCTAGCTAGAAGCTTCATCCCATTTGCAAAACAGCTGTTTCTCTCTGTACCCTTTCCTGCAAGCGTCTGATATATACTCTTGTCTGCTAGGCATAAGACCATCAGCAATTACTGACATAATTGCTTTCCTGCCAGAAATTAGGGTTTTGGAGGGTAGAAAGTAGTGTGGATGTTTTGGTTTTTTGCTTGCTCATCTTGAAGAACAGCATGGATGATAGGAAATACTCAGCTTAAATGGTCTTCAGCCAAAACACAACAGATTTAATCAGCGGGCAGTGAACAGAAACTGTTCGTTGTCATCACTTGCTTCCTGGAGTCTATTACCATAGGCTTCCTGCTGTGGGTATCCCTCAGGTATGAGAGAAGGGAGGATGCAGTGGATGATCAAAAGCCAAGATGAGGATAATTAACTTTAAACCTCTTTTAAAATAACGTTCATTTTAGAGAATGGCAGGATGTGTAATGCTGATACATTAGATAAAATGTTCAAATCTAGCCGATTCCTTTTTAGGGAAGGCACTCTTTGAAAACCGTTCGGAAGAACTGTTTCAGACCTTGTGTGAGCACAGCACCTCTTTGCTATTCATTAAAGTAGGCTGGCTCAATTGCCCTGCAAGCCTGAAAAAAATAGGCTGCTGCTTTAAGAGTTACCACTCTTTAAAGCCACTTCTCTCTCATTCTCTCTCTCCTCTTTTTTTCAGTCTTGCCAGAAGCCTGCAACAAGACAAGCTTTCTTTAATAAATAAGAAAGAGATGTTGTCCTCTTGCAAGGTTCGAGGCACTTATTCCAAATCACTCCAAATCATTTTAAAAAGGTTCACGGCTGCATAATTTTTTGCCTAAACATGCTGAAAAAAAATGGCTGGATGAATCTTAAAAATGCCAGATATTTTCTTAATGCACCTAAAACTTGCTTGGTGAATGGAACCCTTGACAAGAAAAGTATGCGCCTACGGCATACCTACATCTTTGAGCTTTAGTCAAATACATTTCTGAAATTGCTCAAGAACAGTTCAAAACTGTACTAATATGATCTCCGTAAAACTGCCAAGGTCAACATGACCCAGAATGTTATTCAGGGTAAGAATCAACCATGCAAGTTAAAACTGCTTGCAGGCCTGTCATGTTTTATATTATGCATATCCTTCTCTCAGTTTTTAAATACATTGAAATACATACTAAACTATGTTGAAAAATATTCATATTATGATTTAGGGAATTTTCTGTTTCTTCTCAGTGTAGAATAATTAATAACATATTAAATCTTCTCATTCACATACAAGCATTTCATAAGCATTTTGGGATTAATTCTGAACTCTAGACACAGGCTAATGTTCAACTTTAAAACACAGTGCTCAAAGAATCACTGAAAATACTGATATGAACTTTGTCTAGACTTTATTATAGATAATATAATGCTTTTGCAATCTCATGATTAAGTTATTTCAGCACAAATGCAGTGCAGTATTAGCACAAACAACTTTCCACTCTCTTCATTCATTAGTGTCCAATCCATTCTGAGGGACCATCTCATCCCCACAACATCGACCCACCCCACCCGGTCATGCAGAGGGGACATGTTACAGACCCCGTCTGTAAGAGAATTTCATCTGGCGGGGTCCAGGAAGTGGGCCTTTTCTGCAGTAGCCCCTGCCCTTTGGAACATCTTGCCCCCAGAGGTGAGGCAGGCCCCTTCACTTCCGACCTTCAGGAGGGCCCTGAAAACTTGGTTCTGCCATCTTGCATGGGGCAGGAAGGTGGGTAGCCATTCATGGGGGTGGCTTGCGTCTTAGAGCCCCTCCCACCAGATTAGAATTTTCTAGCCTCTTGAATTTTACATTTATTTATATTGTATTTTGTATTTTGTATTTGTAAATTGTTTTATTTTTATAGGATTTTAATTGTTTATTATTATAGTTTTAATTTTATTGTAAACTGCCCAGAGTCCCTCTTTTGGGGGAGATGGGCAGTAGCAAAATTTGAATAATAAAATTCTTACCTTCATACCAGTTCTAGCTCACTCTGTAAAATATGACATGAATTAAGATGCAGGATAAAAAAATCCATCACAGATCAAGCATCACAAGTTTTAGATCATTACTTCAGTAAATTAGTGGTATTTTCAAATGTAATTCAAATTATTTATTTATGTATTAGATTTGTACATAGTGGTCTTTCCTTCTACTTTTCTCTACAAGGGTGCATTCGATCTGCATTCAGTTGGTTATATCTTTCCCTTTCTCCCTTGTTTTTCACTTTCCTTCTTTCTCAACTATTTGTAAAGCCTCATCAGACAGCCAGTTTGCTTTCTTGCGTTTCTTTTTCTTTGGGATGGTTTTAGTTTCTGCCTCCTGTACAATGTTACGAACCTCCATCCATAGTTCTTCAGGCACTCTGTCTTCCAGACCTAGTCCCTTAAATCTATTCATCACCTCCACTGTATATTCATAAGGGATATGATTTAGGTCATACCTCAATGGCCTAGTGGTTTTCCCTACGTTCTTCAATTTAAGCCTAAATTTTGCAGTAAGAAGCTCATGATCTGAGCCACAGTCAGCTCCAGGTCTTGTTTTTACTGACTGTATAGAGTTCTCCATCTTTGGCTGCAAAGTACATAATTGATCTGATTTCGGTATTGACCATCTGGTGATGTCCATGTGTAGAGTTGTCTCTTGTGTTGTTGAAAAATAGTGTTTGCTATGACCAGCATGTTCTTCTGACAAAACTCTATCAGCCTTTGCCCTGCTTCATTTTGTACTCCAAGGCCAAACTTTCCTGTTATTCCAGTTATTTCTTGACTTCCTACTTAGCATTCCAATCCCCTATGATGAAAAGGACACCTTTTTTATGGTGTTAGTTCTAGAAGGTGTTGTACATCAACTTCAGCTTCTTTGGCATCAATGGCTGTGGCATAGACTTGGATTACTGTGATGTTGAATAGTTTGCCTTGGATTTGAACTGAGATCATTCTGTTGTTTCTGAGGTTGTATCCCAATACTGCTTTTCCCACTCTTTTATTGACTATGAGGGCTATTCCATTTCTTCTAAGGGAGTCTTGCCCACAGTAGTAGATATAATGGTCACCTGAATTAAATTCGCCCAGTCTCGTCCATTGTAGTTCGCTGATTCCCAAGCTGTCAATGTTCAATCTTGCCATCTCATGTTTGACCACATCCAGCATTCCACAATTGGAGCTACTTGTAATTGCCCTCCACTCTTCCCCAGTAGCATATTGGACACCTTCCAACCTGAGGGGCTTATCTTCTGGCATCATATCTTTTAGCCTTTTCATACTGTCCATGGGGTTTTCTTGGCAAGGATACTGGAGTGGGCTGCCATTTCCTTTTCCAGTGGATCACGTTTTGTCAGAACTCTCCACCATGACCTGTCTTGGGTGGCCCTGCACTGCATAGCTCATGGCTTCATTGAGTTATGCAAGCCCCTTTGCCATGACAAGGCACTGATCCAGGAAGAGGACATATACATGTACATATACAGCCTTCAAGTCAGTGTTGACTCCTGGTGAGTGCCTGGACTAATCCCAGCAGTTTTCTTGGCAAGATTTCAGAATGGTCTGCCATTGCCTCCTTCCTCGGGCTGAGAGAGAGTGACTGGTCCAAAGTAATCCAGCTGGCTTTGTGCCTAAGGTGGGACTAGAACTCAGTTTCCCAGTTTCTAGCCTCGTGCCTTAGCCACTACACCAAATTGGCTTTCTGGCCATGATATTTAGTCAACATCAAGGAAAAATTATTGCTTATGATCATTGATATTTAAGATGTATCAAAATATGTTTAATTTGAATTAGCACTTCAGTTACAGTATGTCCTGACTAAGCAAAGACCACGCTGAGATGAGGAGAAAGTCTCTAGTGTTTTATTTACTGCTATTATAGACAGAAAATCCTACCAAACTGAAGAAGTGTGGGAAAACCCAGACAGATAAACCCCAAAACTCAAGGCCGGTCTGTTCTGGGTTTCTTTGAATGACAGCTCAAAGTCTCTAAACTACGCATGTGTTTACGCCCCTGGATAGGGGCCCCCTCCTGCTCACCATCCATACTCATGACCCAGTATGCTTGTAAAAGCCAGTGGAAATAGTAAAATTTAATTTTATGGTGATCCTAACTGTTGATCCTACCAGTTGCAGCATTGATTAGCTTCTTCTCTGCCATTGATTGATGAATTATGTACTATTTGAATGTTTAATTATTTTTCCAAGTGCAAATTCAAAGGTATAAGTTATTCAAGCTGATCCCAATGTACAGTAAAAAGTGCAATCTTGATACCAAGTATCAGGTAAAACAATATTGTTTACTACTATAACATTTAATATTTATGAATTTCAAAGCAATATACCAACAGAAGAGAATATATATAGGGTTGACAGGGCTGACCTGTGGAGTCCTGGGTGCTTTCTGAGCTTGGTTGTTTGCTTTCAGACATTTCATTACCTGACTAGGTAACATCATCAGTCCTAGTAGTGTGGGGTTTGCTCCCTGTTTATATGCAGTAGCGTGCTCTGCCAGTGTTGGTGGAGATGTGTTTTCTCCTTGGTAGTTCCTTGATGAGGGTATTGTTTTCTGCTTGACTGTCTGGTATTAATTCCTGCTTATCTGGGTGTGGGCTGCTGGAGATGACGTGTTCTGGTCTTTTTGTTTCCTTCTTAGCTTTTTTATTGTCTCTTTTGAATGGTGAGGGACGCGGTGGCGCTGCGGGTTAAACCGCTGAGCTGCCGATCGGAAGGTCGGCGGTTCGAAACCGCGCGGCGGGGTGAGCTCCTGTTGCTCGTCCCAGCTCCTGCTCACCTAGCAGTTCGAAAACATGCAAATGTGAGTAGATCAATAGGTACCGCTTCGGTGGGAAGGTAACGGCGTTCCGAGTCGTCATGCTGGCCACATGACCCGGAAGTGTCTATGACAACGCCGGCTCCATGGCTTAGAAACGGAGATGAGCACCGCCCCCTAGAGTCGGATTCGACTGGACTTTACGTCAAGGGAAACCTTTACCTTTACTTTTGAATGGTATGTAAATGTGTAAATATACTAACAAATCAGAGAATCACCCATGGGATCACCATTCTCAGGACTCATAGCAGAGACCATAATGCAGCATCTAGAAACTATAGAATTCCCAGACATACAGAGAAAAGTATGGATCCAGTATGGAGATGACACCTTCATAGGAGGAGGAGGAGGAGGAGGAGGAGGAACAACCAGAGAAGAAACATGAAACAATCAACAACTTCTTCAGAGGAATAACATGCACAAGGGAAGAAGAAAACAAGAACACACTACTCTTCCTGGATATCATCATCAGTAGAGGAAACAGTGGCAAACTACCATACAACAAAAACATCTCAAAAACAACTAACAGACTATTACAACCACACGGCATCACCGTAGCACACAAACCAACTAAAGCCCTCCAAAACATCCTAAGTAACCCAAAAGACCCAGTAGCCCAAGAAGAAAAACGCAGGCATCATCCACAGGATACAGTGTAAGGACTGTAGCAACCACTGTGTAGGACATACAGACAGAAGACTAGCAGACCACATCCAGGAACACCAACTAGCAGTCAGAAGACACAATGAAAACTCCTTAATCTCACAGCACATGGACAGACTCACCACAGTTTCAACTGGGAAACTGTGAACATCCTAGACCAAGCTAGATCCAAAAACACTGGGGAATTCCTGGAAGCTGGGCACTCAGACAAATCAGCCATCAATAGACGTATAGGGATTAACCACATTTACAAACCATTCAAAAGAGACAATAAGAAAACTAAGAAGGGAACAAAAAGACCTGAACAGATCCTGTCCAGAAGCCCACACCCAGATAAGCAGGGATTAACACCAGACCGACAATACACAGATACACATATGAATATCAAGAATGAGTGACTTCCAGTAGTGCTGGGAGTGTCAATCTCAGTTTCAGTACTTATATTATGAAGTGCACTCAGTACTTTTGTCACATCTAAATTCAGTTCATAGACCCATTCTTCAACCATATCCAGTCACCAACGAAGTACCTATACATATGTAAACAGTATATGGAATAAGTGTTGTGCTTATTATTTTGAGATCTGATTTAAGCACTTTTTTTTTTTTGCTTAGCTGTTCTTATTCTCCTATTACCTCTCGAATAAATGTGATGAATCAGGACCCAATATATACTTAACCAAAAAAGAAAAGGAATGTTCTAGGAGATTTTCCTTTAAGCAAAGTGAAGTCACAGTAGGAAAGAGAATAGGAGAGGGAGAAAATTTGAGAGAGGAAAAAAAAAAGCAAGGGCTGAAAAAGAAGTTTTATAAAGAGTCATGGAGAAGGGAAGAAAATTAGGATCTTTGCTGCCTGCTGCCTAAGAGTTTGCATTCTTAATTGGGCTGTTTTTGTAAAAATGTGAATTTTACTATTCTGTTCCCAGTGACAGAGAATATTTATCTCGCCTTGTTCAGTGTATACTGGTAAGCACTTAATACATAGAAATATATCACTCTAGTTTTTAAGGAAAAAAAGAGTCTTCCATAACAGCCTGTGTATGGGGCTTGTATGAAGACATTTCTAGAGCAGAGGTACTGATGTATGGGCCACTGTCAGGATAATATCAACAGTAGCTAATCATTTCACCCTGTTGAGTAGGGAAAAGGCAATGACAAGAAATAGCCAATCCATGATAAATGTATGTGGAAGAAAAATTCAAGAACCCTATCATCACCCTAACCCCTACCCCTTTTCAATTCTGGTGATATATTTCTTTGTTAAATTTATACCCTGCATTTTCACCAAAAATAGCATTCAGAATCCCTAACCATAAATAAAATTATTATTTATTTTATTTATTTTTAATTATTCAGTTTATAAGGTCACCTTTTTGAAACTACTCAAGGGTGTAGAATGGGTTTAAAAGATCATCTTTTTAAAAAAAGCAATACAGGGCCAAATACAGTAACAAAATGTTAGAGGATACATAAAAATTCCAATAGCAATGATTCTAGTGGTTCACAAATCACCCTTGCCTGGGGCCTGCTTCAAAAGCCATATTTTTAATGCTTTCTTGAAGTTCTGCAGTGTTGGTGCGAAACAGATCTTGAGGGAAATGCTATTCCAGAGAAAGCACACCTCCAAGGTCCCAGAAGATGGCATGCCCACCCTGCCAGATCTTATAAGATGGGCAAACATAATTGGAGAAAGATGGCCCTATAAATTTCTAGGCCCTGATCCATTAAGGGCTTTATAGATTATTACCAGTACCAACTGAGAACCAGTACAGCTCATAGAGTAGAGCGATCTTCAAGGGCAGCACCATCCAGTCTGCAGTGCAGTAGTTAACAGCTCACCAGTTAAGAATCAGATAACCCCATCAGTAAAAGAGAAGTAATAGCACCACCAGGTGAAATACAAGTTAGCTTGCATGCCTAGAGCTGGAAGGACAACAGGAGGAGGTACCCTGACTTAAGTAGGCTTAAGAAACTGCCTACTATATTACTGTTCTAGAATAAATACCGAGGAAAAAAACACTTAGGAGAAGCAGGAGAGATGCTGCAGTAGCCAAAGTACGCTGGAAGAGCCAGGTTTTGTAACCATAGAAGGTCAGGGAGAACATTTAAGTTCTTATGACTACCATGAGTCTTGGTTTCACAGCATGCTATTTATTTATTTATTTTTATGCAGGTTATCTCCAGTTGCTTTTCAGCACAGAATGTTAAACTGAATGTTTAAATCTTTGGAGCTGAATGTGAGGAATGTTCTCAGTTTCTTAATTTCCTACATTAATATGTCATTGTACATTTTAGATTAGGTTGCTGTGATACAAAAACTGTGTACATTATTTTGCCAAGTGAATTGGACCATATAAATTATGGATAGAGTGTTCTAAATGTAGCTGAATCAAAATAGACTCAGCCAGCACAGACAATAATAAGGGATCCTGAGGGTTGTAGTTTGCCAGTATCTGGAGAGACACCAGCTCCCCCATTCCAGATATAAATCCTTAGGAAGCAGAACTTCCAGGTAAGAGTAATAAAGTAAAATAAGAATGTGAGTAAGTGAAGCCAAGTCAAGTTCTATAAAACATTGTGGAATATAATCATCCTTTCCTGTTTTTGTGTTTTTTATAGTTTTTAATAATGAACATTTTAATATATTTATTGGTTTTTTTAATTAAGTGCTATATGCTGCCCAGAGTCACTTTTCTGTGAGATGGACAGCTATACAAATTTGATAAATGAATAAATATTGAGAATCATCCAACCACTAATGTGCCAAAATAGCAGTAATGAGGGCAGGCTTTTTGTTACTTTAGTGGTAGTTGGTTGATGCTGTGAAGTTGCTAAAAAGTCACTAGTGGGGCAATGAAACCAAACTTATTTTGGGGCAATATCAGAAAAAAATCATAGACTCTTTTAGGAGCGAGGTTGATTTTTTTTTCTATTCTTTTTTTTAAAAAAATCAGTACAAGCAAAAATTTAAAAAATAAAAAATGTTGCTCTGAAGACCTGTAATAGAGATGTAATGTGGTGTAGAACAATGACAAAATACTATTCTTGCTTTTATTGATTTTCCTTAAGTGGCTTTTATGTTCACTAGAAAAATAATAGTTTGGTAATAGTTCCAATGACTGGACAGAGACATTCTTTACCTTATGAGAAAAAAGTTAATATAGTGATATCTAATGTGATCAGTTTGTTTAGGAAAAGAAGGTAGTTTTTTCTGTTGATTTCAGAAGTATTTAAAAAGAGACAGTATTATTCATTGCAAATATTTTCATGTGCAAATTTCATGGGCTTTGATGGAGTCACAGAAGGCATTGCAATGATGCTGTGATGTCATGGGCTTTTCTAATTTTGGGGAGGACAAGGAAAATTGTACATTAAGTACACAGTGTCTAAATATACATATGCATGCATTTATAATGAGGTATGAGAGAAAAGAAAATGTACTGAAGCTGTTGTTCCTTCTACCCACCATTTAAAATTTACTTTCCTGAGGAGGAAACTGAGTGCTGAAGAAATATACTTGATCAAACTATTCTAACCACACTATATGATAACAATAGGGGTCAGGTGATGGCCACGATTTTTACAAGAATTGAAGAATTATGTTTTGTCCCTTGTCGTCTTCTAGGTCCAAATTCAGAGTGCAGGGGTTTACTATTCTTAGGAGCTCTACTTCCATAGGCTGATCTTAACTCTCTTAGCTATTTGAAGACTGCAAGACTAACCCAGGTCACTTTGCTGCTTAAGACAAAATGGCATCCTCTATCCATTCTAGTGACAAGAATGGAGGAAGATATTACTCTGGCAACAGAATAGTATCTTCCACTATACTATTTATGAGATAGTAGACTGACAAAACAATATAGGATATGACTCAGCTCACAAAGTTTTGTTCTCAAATTCCTTGCCATCACCTTCCTACTTCTGTTATATGCTAACTATGCTGTCTGGCGCAGCCAACTAACTGCTTAAGAGGAGAACTAGCCATGCGGGTTCCCGGTTAGTTCCATCATTATCATCCTACTGGTAGCCCGCCTCCCCTCCCACAAAAAAATTAGGCAGACTTTTGCCTTTTAATTTAATAGGTCTGGATGCTTTTTTTTAAAATCATTTTGGGCACTTCCATAATGTTATGTGCTCATTTCTCAAACCTTCAGAACTAGTTTAAAGGTGATCTATGATTGTCTACCTGTCTGCCCACTTAAAGGGCTGAGAACAAGGAGTAAAAATGATTGCCTTGCCCTTAACGGCATCATCCTCACAAAAATCTGTAGCCTAGAGCTTTCCATGCCAACTCCAGTGTTAAAGAGAAGGGGCAAAATGACAATATTCCTGCCCAATTCACCCCTGCTCATTTACTTTGGACTACCATTTCCCCTTCAGTACCAGACCCAGAGGAGGGATGAGATAAGAGTTCCCTCTTAAAGGCTACATATACACCGTAGCTTTACAGCAATTACAGCTAAACCGCAGTAGAACCAGAAATAAATAATCCTACTTTTCCAACCATAGTGACATTCTGGGAATATCAGGGCTGAGCTGCTTTTAAGTTAGTACAGAATCCTGATATGGAAGTGGCCTTTCTTTGTGGGGTGATGGTGGTGTATTTTTAGTTGATTTTCAATTCCTTTTAACAATAATTCCTACTTCCATTTTCATTTTTATTGTTAACTACTTCAACCATTTAGTGGAAAAGCAGAGATTAATTCACTAAATCAATCTTCAACAGAAAACTTTTTAAAGAATTGCTGGATTTCTTTCTCTTGACTGATTTTTTTAGGATTGGTTAGTGTCATCATTATTTTATTTTATTTTATTTATTTCTGTGCCTTGGAGTCAGTGTTGACTCCTGGCAACTGCCTGGACTAGTCCCTCCAGTTTTCTTGGAAGATTTTGGAAGTGGTTTGTCCTTGCCTCCTTCCTAGGGCTGAGAGTGACTGGCCCAGGATCACACAGCTGGCTTTGTGCCTACGATGGGACTAGAACTTATGGTCTCCTAGTTTCTAGCCCAGTGCCCTAACTGCTATACCAGACTGACTCTCTAGTGTCATAATATTTGTATTAAATCTGGATTTAAAGCATAAATATGGAACAAAATATGATTATGAAGGCTATAAACTTGATAAATTGAATTAAAATTAATTAGATATAGATATTGGGGTTTTTTTCCCCTAAAAAATAAAATCAAACATGGCCAACATAAACCCATCATCAGACAGGAGATTTTTGGCTAATTATGAGAAGTGAAAAACAAAAGCAAAGACATGCTGTGAGGGGGAGTCTTGGAACCATCTAGCATAGCTCAGGCAAATAAATTGCTTCCCACGCTCAGTCTGTAGTATTTGATCTTCTTACTCCAGTAGAAAGAAGCAGCCCATGAGAATTAATGAACCAAAAAAAAAAAAAAAAGCCATAAGTAGGAAAGAAGTGACAGTGTGTGAATGAGGTCTAACTCATTAAAGAACTGAGTGATAAAGACTTTTGTGAAGCTTGACAATGAGGAATTATGTAAAGCCTTATTTTAAAACAATAAAGAGGGTCTGAACCAGAAGAACTTTTAACTTATCTATATTTTCTAAAAGCTTTTGTATGTTCTCACTTTATGTTGTTTCTGGGGTAACTCTGATTATATTGGGTTTTTATACATTATGGTGGAAGCAGATTTAATCAGAGTATATTTATTGAAATCAGTGGGATTTATGCATTTGTTATGGATAGTTTAATCATGATTGGGTGGGATCCAATATTACAGAAGAATACTTCCATTTAGGCAGTATTTTCTTTTACTCTTCTTGTGGCTGAAGGAATCTGTGCATCCCAAATTTGATGCAGAATTCAGTTTCCTAAATTTTCTTGAGCAGATTGGGGAGATGAGGTACATGCAATTCCAACAATTATTATTCTGTTGACAGGCAGAATCTTTGGCAACCCTAAATAAAACTAATTCTACTGAAATCAGTAGGACTAAACATACTTATGAGAAACTGAAGCCTGTTTTGGCTTAATGTTGTGAATTTCTAGGTCACAAAAGCAGATTTCCATTTGGATAATGAGGTTTCCTTTGTGCTTACCCATATAAACTTTGTGCCTCATGGACTTCCCTTCCTTCTAAAGCACATCTGAGAGATGGGTGGGGAAGCTGCAAAGAAAGGGTTAATCTCTATAACCATCAGTTTCTGTTGTGTTTTCCAATGGATACACTGATTTCCTCAG
Source organism: Candoia aspera (assembly GCF_035149785.1). Lineage (NCBI taxonomy): Eukaryota > Metazoa > Chordata > Lepidosauria > Squamata > Candoiidae > Candoia > Candoia aspera. The sequence goes on along the minus strand of NC_086153.1, from coordinate 124,245,694 downwards.
GTCTATTATAAATATGTTTTCCAGACAAGTGGTCCTCATTTGACAACCACTCATTCAGCGACCATTCAAACTTATGATGGTGCTGAACGAGTAGTAGTTATGACTGTTCCTCATACTTACATTGGTCACAGCATTCCCGTGGTCATGTGCGATGTTCTTTGCTAGCTTCCTACAAGCAAGATCAATGGGGAAGCCAGCAGGAGGTTGCAAATGGTAACCATGTGATGTCCTTGCTTAATGACCCACAGTGATTCGCTTAATGATGGCAACCAGGAGTGCCAGAATTTCCATCACTAAGCCACATGGTCATATGATGTTGTGCTTTATGACTGCATCACTTAACAATGGAAATTTTGGTCCCAATTGCTATTGTTAACTGAAGACTACCTGTACATTACATATTACACAGCAAGGTAAATACAAACACTTAAAGTATAGTTTCTAAAGTTTATACCAATACATACTGTAAAAGTTGGAGAACAAAGAAGGGGAAAGTCAGAAATTAAATATCTATTTATATTGTTTTTACTGTTTTTTTCTCTTTTTTCTCTTCTCTTTTTAACAATTATAAATGCAGTAATAATACAGTCAAGATTTTGCTATTAAGGTCAAAAATTCATATTTTTCTTTTTCTTTAATGAGAACAGCTCAATGTACTCTGCTTGGTATCTGTTCTTAATATTATATTAAGCATTAATTATATAACCTCAGTAATGATCAGTCCATCTATTGATATTATCCTTTTTTTGAAATATATCTCTGTTTTAAATTTTAAAAAATTACATTTAAAAAATAGCTAAGGAAAAATCCTGTCGATTGTTATATAGATTTCATTTCATTTTTTTCTAACTTAGTGTGTTGATTGTATACTTCTTTTGAGTTCTTTTAGTAAAAAAAAAAAATGCTTTATCATTTATCACCAGAACTCTTTATGTTGCAAAACACCCTTTTGGTAGCTGGGGGCTGTACTTGGTATTTGCAGGGAGAAAGCTCACAAAGAGGTGAAAAAAATGTCACATACATTGATGAACAGTATTAGTTTCTCTCTCTCTCTCTTTCTCTTTTGAGGGGGAGTTTTCTTTGTTTTATAAAAAAATAAGACTATTTGAGCATGAACTTGACAGTTTTCACATGTTTCCTATGTCAACTTTCAGGCATTAATGATTAATGCTCCAAAATTCAATCCCTTTTTAATCTCAAGAGATTCAGAGATTGCACGTAGCTCTGGGGACAGATGTTCCAACATTTGGTACAGAAGTGTTGATGAAAGCCCCTCAACTTTCTATAGAATAGCAAGTTCTATTGATCCATTGCTGTTTCAGATTGCTGTGAAATTAGGTGACTAGCTTTGGTTATGTACTTGGGTTGAACAAAGTATAAACTGGCCTCCAAATCATTTCAGTACTGTAATATATATTTTTTGCAGAATGGAAGTCAGTGGGGTTCCTATTGCAAAGTTAATGAAATTTGTTTAATCCAGCCCTGAAGTATTTTGGGGGCCCCTAAGGAATGATAAGAATAAAAACATTGTAACATCTGAGATTAAATGGGATGCTATTGCAATAATTACATCCAAAGTGAGGTCCATATAGATTAGAAATTTTATGTCCTGAAGTATTAAGATCTGAAGTGGTTTCAGATATTTAAAGTGTTTTGCATTTTTTAATGAGGCCATTGAATGTCTGTCATCTTGCCCATCTCTCCAGTGATATTAAACAATCCCTGCAAAGGATAATTGAATCAGATTCTGAACCTGATTTGTAGGAGGTATGTCAGCCACAGTTTCAGCCTGGTTTTCCCTGAACAGCACTGTTAAACAGACAAAACGTCTTCACCTTTTTCATGTGACAGATGGTGGAACATTCTAACTCATCAAAGTTATTCAAATAAGACTTGTTTATCAGGCTATCATCAGTAATTTCAAATTATAATAACCATAATCTAAAGAATCATTAATGTTGTAATTTAATTTTTAAGTGGAAAATTGAAAAAAAAATGATTTTTTATAGTCCTGAGTAAAGTAATAAACATCAATAAACATAGTGCACAGAAGTTTCCTTATTTCTCAAAATATTATTTTAATAATTTTCAATAATTTTAAATCTTGTTTTTTCTTCTTTACTTTTATTTTTAATGCCATGAAAACTATATATGATATTTTATACATTTAGATGTTGAAATACATATTTGATCAAACCTTTTTTTTCTGTTATTTTATTGGTATTATACAATAGGTAAAATATTACCTGTTATTTAATTAAAGTATTTTGTGGAGGGGGGCTTTCCCCCATGTTTTATAAAGCTCTTCAGATATGATTAAGAACACTGAATCCAAGCTTGGGGGGAAGTTATATAGGGTACATAAAATTTTCAAGAAACACCAAGAGATTTCAGATAATTCTGTATATTCTTTCATTGTTCCCTTGAAACAGAATTGGTCAGTTCCTTATAATGAATATGTAGAGGGAGAGAGAAATAGTGAAGGAATGTGAAACAGACTAGCCTAGAGCCCCAGGATATTAGCCAGGTCTGTCCCTGCACTGTAAGTGATATCCTACTAATGTACTTCATGCTGTGCCCCATTTTTTCAGTAACAGCCCTAAAATATGAAAATAGAATTATTGGATGATTTATCAATATTAAAATAATATATTTGAAATTAATGAACAATTATTAATGATAATCCATTATTGCAGTCCATAACTAATTCCAATCCAATTATCTCCCTATCTATCTTGTGATCTTTCATATATGGATTATCAGATTATAATATGAATTCTATGGAATAGGTCCTAGATAAAAGTTGGTAACAAAGGAAGGAGCCTCTCTTAAACTATAGGAGTATCAGTAAACTAGGTAAACTACTGAAGTATTGTTTGCTTTGAAAAGTTCTGTTTAAGCTCAGAATATCAAAACACATCACGAAATTATTCTGCAACCATTATAATTATGGAAGCCTGAATGATATGAGATGAATTTCTTATAAAAGTGGGCCTCCAAGGCTCTGACTTTCAAAAGACATCCACATAGATATTCTCTGCACTTCCCTCCATCTTGAAGCCCCTGCTTTCCATGCAAACTCTCCTGGGCATCAGCAATCACAGAAATACTTAACATGTGAGCCAGAAATTAGAGAGTTAACAGAGAGCCAGGAGAAACAGGTGGAGAAAAGTAGCATGCATAAATGGAACTTCTGCAATAGAAAGGAAATCACAAGGAAATACAGGAGACCTTTGCTGGTCTACCAACTCTGGCTTCAGCTGGAACACTCTTACAGTCCACATGGACTGTGGTGTTAAGTAAATCTTATAACTAAACAAGCACATGTTTCCTTCTGCTTACATGGTTCCTTCTGCCTTTTACATGTCTGATGCAAGCCTATGTTTTCTAACAATCTGTCTGGCTCCCCTGAACAGGACTTAGTGGTAAATCACAGATCTCCTGACGCCTCTGAGCTCTTAGTTCAGCTCCTCAACTGGACTTGGTAGAAGTCTAAAATTCATGGCTCAGCTAGATGAGAATCTTTACTGCAGACAAGAATGAAAACTATACAAAAAGTTCATTGCAAATTAGATGGTTCAAATAACTTGTGTACCTGCAGTGATTCAAATACATTGTTTCTTTCTCCCACCCTTAACCCAAATTAATAGACTCTTGATGTGGCATTTGGTGACTGAAAACTACTAGCTCCTGAGTCAATTCACACAACCCTTTGCAGATGCAATGTTGCCACAATTAAAGTGAAACAAGGGCACATTTGATTCATATCCAAGGGTGTGCTGGGCCAGATTGTAGCAGTTAATCAGAGGCAATGGTTATCTTTTCTGGAATTTTGCCAGCTGGTTGAGAGCAGAGCTGAGCCACTACACCTCACATCCTGATCACATGTTTGGCACCAAGCAGTGCTGCATGGCGCTGGCAATGGAGCCAGCAGAGCTGGTTGTTATACATTTATCAGCAAACCATTGTTCATATCCCACCTTTTGTTCAGGAGCTCAAAGTGACATATACTATGTGATGCTCCTTCTTATATTTTTTCCATAACAATATTCCATATCTAGTTCTTGTATAGGATAACAAAAGTACCTGCATTAAATGGGCTACAGCATTCTCCAGCACTGCCCCAAGCAATGAAATGTAAGAGTGAGAATTCTCCTCATTTTATCACACCCAGCAGACTGCTGTTTTGCCTAGTAAACCACAAGGGAAATATTACCAGGGCCACTAGAGGTAAGTGTTCTCTTAACACACCAATGGATCTTGCCATAAATAATGTGTGAAAAATCCTATTTTATTTTTAGATAAAACCAAAAATATTATGTGCCCTGGCTATGTGGATTGGCATTATATATTATATATTATATAATTCTAAAATGATTGATTATCCAGTACTACTCTTCAGTAGTATATTCTAGTCACCATTCACTCTTACTTGCTACTTTTCAGTGAGTTACTATATATATATATATATATATATATATGTATGTATGTATGTATGTATGTATGTATGTGTGTGTGTATGTATGTATATATAAATAAAGATGGGGAGTGATTATTAAAGAGTCATCTGGAAATTTAGTCAGAGTATACATTTAGGTTTATAGAAATGAATAGCTACATAAAATGTAAGTTATGTCAGATTCCAAAAATATGAAGAGACTGTGGACTAGCTGGTGAAAAGTAAGTGTTGGTAACACACTGTGTTCCAGCATTATTCTTCCACTTGGCAAACTCCGCTGTTCTCAGTATTTAAATTTTATTGGCCGCTGTTATAGCCACATTAGTGAAATACTTTAGTGCTGAATGAAAGTGGTTTAAAATGACTGCATCATAATATGGTTTTGTAATAATGTGAATTTTGCTAATATAGCTGCAACGGTCAGGGGAAAATACTGTAACAAAATGAATGATAAATCATTGTACTTTAATCACTACAGTAAGTTACAGAGTCTTTTGTGGAAATGGCAATTTCACTGACACTGCAAGCTTGAAAAAATAAGATAGTTAAGATTCTGCAGTAGCATCTATTGAGGATTGTGCAAGTATATTAAAAATGTATTAAAACTTATATAGAGAGCTGCAAGCTGTGGGTAATAAAAATAATCATGTTGGATATAATATCAAACTAAACAGTAATTCAACATATTTTGCTGCAATAAAAGAGCATCCTGACTGCAGAACTGCTGACATGTTTCAGATATCATTTAATGGCTGGTATCAAAACTATACACATCTCCTAATGAGTAGTGACATGTGAAGATGTCCTCATGGCACTACCAGCTTGAGAAATGCTAGTAGTGGGGAATCTAAGTTGTCCTTCTGGCATCTTAACTGAATTTCTATAGTAATTATACATCTTGTTAAAGCACAACTCAATTTTTGCAGCTACTTTTTGTATTAGCAATTCAGTGCACAATTTTATTTTTTAAAATTAAATTATGATAGGATTGTTAACAAAAGTCTTCTTCATGCTTTCTAATCAGTAGACTTCCAAAATGAGATCCAATCAATCATGTTAGAATACTGTAGGGCACCTGCTTTATGGAAAGTTACCATGAGAAACTAATGAAGTAAACTGATGTCAACTAAAGTATTGTTCTGGGGCAGAAGATATATTTTCTTTTTCTGCCCAGCTGGAAAGAGAATAGAGCATATGTTTTTCAGCTCAGATCAATTCTTTACCCACCCACCACATTACCTATAATTTTTTCTGCAATTCTGTGAATAGGTGGCAAATGTTTGACTTTTAGCATCCCCGTTTAACATCTGAACATTTTACAATACCTGTCACAAAGGGGCACTTTGTCAAATGACAATGGCATCTCTTGAAAGCTTGGCACAGCTGCTCTGAGACCTTGCTAGTCTTCTGAATATGAGTGTGAATGCAGAAAAGTCACTGCCACTGGGATTGCCACCAACCAAAGCAAATTTTGCAGTTAAAAAGGGATGCTTTCTTAAAGAACATGTGCTGGGATGGTGTAGCTGAAAGGGAATGTGAAAAAGACTTTATAAATTGGATCCAGTGGTGTCCTCACTCATATCTGACTATCTCTTAGCACTGTAAACTATTCCTCTTCGTAACTTTTTCCTCTCTGCATTCTCCAAGTTTGTTCTCTAGCAGTGGATTTTGAAAGTATTTGAGTAGAAGGAGGAAAACATGAAGTAGTCCACAAGGTTTGCTCAGTATTCCACATGTCTGTTCATTTGTCAGATTTATATACTAAAGTTCCTTCAGAAGTTCATGGAGATCTTTCCTCATTTTATTCTCACAACAACCATCCTGTTAAATAGGTGGGCTGAGAGCTAATGACTGGCCAAGGCATACCTGAGAGGAGCTTTGTGTTTGACTGATTCAAGAAAGGACTTGAATCAGAGTTCTCCCATTTACAATGTTAATTTGGTATATTTTGAAGGGTTTTATGGTTTGGTAAAATTTAGTAAAAATATCTCAGGTTGCAATAGGATTGCAACTTTCAAAATAGGATTGCAACTTCCATTCTGCAGTGAATCATTTTCCAGTGTTGTTGGGTTTTACATCATTACCACCTCTTATGAAAGAAAGTTCTAACCTGCTTGTAGATTTCCAGTGTTTTTAAAGAAAATAATTATTCATTTTATTAAGCAATACTGGAGTGATATACCAATGGGTAAAACATCAGCTAAACTTCTCAATACTTTTTGTAATTCTTCTGTTGTTGTACTGCTTGTTTGAGAGCACTGAAACCAATTAATTGTAGAAGAGCACTGCAGAGAAAGAGACATTATCTTTCTCTTGTTATCAATGAAATATTGTCACACATACAAATTTAAAGAAGCCTTCTGTAGCCTGTTGCTGTCTAGACTGGCCACAGTTCCTATCAATCTCAGCCAAATGTGGAGGATATGAGATTAAAGGATTTTGTTTTCATTTTTATATGTAACTTTTATTGTTATGTGCGGATGTAATAATGTACAAGGTATGCATATTTAATGGAACAGGATAAAGGATCTCAAACTGCATAAAGCTTCTAGCTTATAGTAAGATCCTTATTTAAGCCTCATTGGATATTGTGAACAAATGAAGAAGCCCAGGAGAACGCTGGCCTAAAATAAAGTTGAAACTCTATCTATTAAAGTATACATAGTATGGTATTAAACATGCAAGTAAGTTAATTGTGCACATTTTAATTACGATAATAATCAGAGGCATCTCAAAAGATGACAGAATATTATTTACATATTTTAACCCAAGTTCTGTTCTTGGGATAGGAGCAGGTACATTGATGTTGAAATTACTCCAATAAGGCTACATAATCACTCCAATTTATATGTCATTCCTGTTACCACTTATCTGACATGCTCCTTCACATAGTTCATGCATAAAATCACAACCTAGAGAAATTTGGTTACATTTATATCTCTCCTCAACATTAATGAAGTAAAAGATTACAGTGAATGGAACACTCTCCACAAGATTTTCAGTTAGCAAAAGCACAAGGCAAGGGTGTCCACTCTCCCCTTTACTATTTGTAATCATTCTGAAAGTTTTGCCCAACAAGATCTGAAAAAATAAATAAATATATGATTGGAATCAAAATTCAAGAAGAGGAATACAAGATGAAATGTACTGATAATGGTAGTATTAAGAATTATGAAACCACAAAGCTCCATACAGCAGGTGATGGAAGTAATCAAAGATATTGGTTGCTTTTCTGGATGTAAAATCAATGAAAAGAAATCAAAGATAATAGCAAGGAACTTAACTTCTGAGGAAGAATGTTTTGTGAACAAAGAGATTAGCTGTGGGATAACAAAATATCAAGTGAAATATTTAGGATTTTACTTGACAGGATGCAGTAAAGACAAATTTAAAAGCAATTATAATAAATTATGGACAGAAATAAGACTTTGAAAGATCTTAAACCTTTCCTGGCCAGGACTTAAGGCAGCAATAAAAATGAATGTATTATCAAAGATAAACTTCTTATTTCAAAGGGCACCAGTTCCAATTCCATATAAAAAATAGCAGGATTGGCAAACAGCAATTAATACATTTATATGGAATGTGAAAAAGCCTAGGGTTTTCAAAATTTTGCAAGACATAAAAGAGGTGGATTATATTATATTATACAGCAAGCTGTCTATAACAGAATGGATAAAATTTCCTAATAACAGAATATCAACTAAAGAAAGAGCAGACTTAGCCAATGGATTTCACAGATATTTATGGTATAAGGAAACAAAAGGAGAAAAGAATATGAAGATGCATACTACAAGAGAAAGTCTTTTCAAAATTTTGAATTCTTTAAAAGCGTGAATAGGTCCAACAATTTTACCAGGAGCATCACAGTCAAATGCTTTTTGATTTCAAGGCAATTAAAGTAAGAAAGATCTGATTACATATGCCAACATGATACATCTGGACTTAAGAAACAGACTAAAGACACACCAAGAATTGCTTAATGAAGGAAGGAATCTACCATGGTTAATGTATTTGCAAATGACTGGAAAAATAAAAAGTAATCTTAAAGAAGGAGGGACACTAAGAAGCATGACAGAATTTGAAATACTTACACACAATCAAGATAATTTCTTGGGACATATTTACAAATTGCTACTTAAATATGATATGTGGACAGAATAAATAAAAATTGTATGATAAAATTGATGCAAAATTTCAAAGAAGTAATAACAGTGACTCCGCAAAGGATCGTTACCTTGTCGTGGTGCTGGAGCTTGAGCACCTCAATGATGCCATGAGCTAAACCGTGAAGGGCCACCCAAGACGGGAAGGTCATGACAGAGAGGTCAGACTAAATGCGATCCCTGGGGAAGGTAATGGCAACCCACCCCAGTATTCTTGCCGTGAAAACTAAATGGATCAGTACAACCAGAGATATGTCGGTATACCATCGGAAGATGAGACCCCCAGGTCGGAAGATGGTCAAAATGCTACTGGGGAGGAACAGAGGATGAGCTCAACTAGCCCCAGTCGTGATGACGCAGCTAGCTCAAAGCCGAAAGGACGGTTAGCAGCCGATGGTGCTGGTGGTGAACGGCGAATCCGATGTTCTAAGGATCAACACACCATTGGAACCTGGAATGTAAGATCTATGAGCCAGGGCAAATTGGATGTAGTTATTGGTGAGATGTCAAGATTAAAGATAGACATTCTGGGCGTCAGTGAACTGAAATGGACTGGAATGGGCCACTTCACATCAAATGACCACCAGATCTACTACTGTGGACAAGAGGACCACAGACGAAATGGAGTAGCCTTCATAATTAATAGTAAAGTGGCTAAAGCAGTGCTTGGATACAACCCCAAAAACGACAGAATGATCTCAATTCGAATTCAGGGCAAGCCATCTAACATCACAGTGATCCAAATATACGCCCCAACCACAAATGCTGAAGAAGCTGAAGTAGAGCAGTTCTATGAGGATCTGCAGCACCTACTGGACAACACGCCTAAAAGAGATGTTATTTTCATCACAGGAGACTGGAATGCTAAGGTGGGCAGTCAAATGACACCTCGAATTACAGGTAAGTATGGCCTGGGAGAACAAAACGAAGCAGGACATAGGCTGATAGAATTTTGCCAAGACAATTCACTCTGCATAACAAACACTCTCTTCCAACAACCTAAGAGACGGCTTTACACATGGACTTCACCAGATGGACAACACCGAAATCAGATTGATTACATCCTTTGCAGCCAAAGGTGGCGGACATCTGTACAGTCGGTAAAAACTAGGCCTGGAGCTGACTGTAGTTCAGACCATGAACTTCTTCTTGCACAATTTAGGATCAGACTAAAGAGATTAGGGAAGACCCACAGATCAGCTAGATATGAGCTCACTAATATTCCTCAGGAATATGCAGTGGAGGTGAAGAATAGATTTAAGGGACTGGACTTAGTAGATAGGTCCCGGAAGAACTCTGGACAGAAGTTGGCAGCATTGTTCAGGAGGCGGCAACAAAATACATCCCAAAGAAAGAGAAAACCAAGAAGGCAAAATGGCTGTCTGCTGAGACACTAGAAGTAGCCCAAGAAAGAAGGAAAGCAAAAGGCAACAGCGATAGGGGGAGATATGCCCAATTAAATGCAAAATTCCAGAGGTTAGCCAGAAGAGATAAGGAATTATTTTTAAACAAGCAATGCGCGGAAGTGGAAAAAGACAATAGAATAGGAAGGACAAGAGACCTCTTCCAGAAAATTAGAAACATTGGAGGTAAATTCCAGGCCAAAATGGGTATGATCAAAAACAAAGATGGCAAGGACCTAACAGAAGAAGAAGAGATCAAGAAAAGGTGGCAAGAATATACAGAAGACCTGTATAGGAAGGATAACAATATCGGGGATAGCTTTGACGGTGTGGTCAGTGAGCTAGAGCCAGACATCCTGAAGAGTGAGGTTGAGTGGGCCTTAAGAAGCATTGCTAATAACAAGGCAGCAGGAGAAGACGGCATCCCAGCTGAACTGTTCAAAATCTTGCAAGATGATGCTGTCAAGGTAATGCATGCTATATGCCAGCAAATTTGGAAAACACAAGAATGGCCATCAGATTGGAAAAAATCAACTTATATCCCCATACCAAAAAAGGGAAACACTAAAGAATGTTCAAACTATCGAACAGTGGCACTCATTTCACATGCCAGTAAGGTAATGCTCAAGATCCTGCAAGGTAGACTTCAGCAGTTCATGGAGCGAGAATTGCCAGATGTACAGGCTGGGTTTAGAAAAGGCAGAGGAACTAGAGACCAAATTGCCAATATCCGCTGGATAATGGAAAAAGCCAGGGAGTTTCAGAAAAACATCTATTTCTGTTTTATTGACTATTCTAAAGCCTTTGACTGGGTGGACCATAACAAATTGTGGCAAGTTCTTAGTGGTATGGGGATACCAAGTCATCTTGTATGCCTCCTGAAGAATCTGTATAACGACCAAGTAGCAACAGTAAGAACAGACCACGGAACAACGGACTGGTTTAAGATTGGGAAAGGAGTACGGCAGGGCTGTATACTCTCACCCTACCTATTCAACTTGTATGCAGAACACATCATGCGACAAGCTGGTCTTGAGGAATCCAAGGCTGGAGTTAAAATCTCTGGAAGAAACATTAACAATCTCAGATATGCAGATGATACCACTTTGATGGCTGAAAGTGAAGAGGAACTGAGGAGCCTTATGATGAAGGTGAAAGAAGAAAGTGCAAAAGCTGGCTTGCAGCTAAACCTCAAAAAAACCAAGATTATGGCAACCAGCTTGATTGATAACTGGCAAATAGAGGGAGAAAATGTAGAAGCAGTGAAAGACTTTGTATTCCTAGGTGCAAAGATTACTGCAGATGCTGACTGCAGTCAGGAAATCAGAAGACGCTTAATCCTTGGGAGAAGAGCAATGACAAATCTCGATAAAATAGTTAAGAGCAGAGACATCACACTGACAACAAAGGCCCGCATAGTTAAAGCAATGGTGTTCCCTGTAGTAACATATGGCTGCGAGAGCTGGACCATAAGGAAGGCTGAGCGAAGGAAGATCGATGCTTTTGAACTGTGGTGTTGGAGGAAAATTCTGAGAGTGCCTTGGACTGCAAGAAGATCAAACCAGTCCATCCTCCAGGAAATAAAGCCAGACTGCTCACTTGAGGGAATGATATTAAAGGCAAAACTGAAATACTTTGGCCACATAATGAGAAGACAGGACACCCTGGAGAAGATGCTGATGCTAGGGAGAGTGGAAGGCAAAAGGAAGAGGGGCCGACCAAGGGCAAGATGGATGGATGATATTCTAGAGGTGACGGACTCGTCCCTGGGGGAGCTCGGGATGTTGACGACCGACAGGAAGCTCTGGCGTGGGCTGGTCCATGAAGTCACGAAGAGTCGGAAGCGACTAAACGAATAAACAACAACAATAACAGTGAAACAATGGGAAAAAATAAAATTTACTCCAAGCTACAATCTAAGGGAAAGTGTTCCATATATGGTACATATATAACTCTGTCAACAATTGCTAACATGGATAAATCATACAATAATAAATGTTGGATATGTTACAACAAAGAAGGAATGTTTAATCATATGTGGTAGTTTTGCAAAAAAAACATACCTGTCAGAATGCAGTCTGACTCCGGTGCGGAGGAGGGGAGTTGACCCTTGGGAATATCCAGGGCGGGAAAATTGAAGCAGAGAATGACTCAGCAAGGTGGGAAGATCTAGAGCCACTGATTGGTGGGAATCAAGGGGCAGACTCACCACTGCCTATGAGTGCAAGAGAAAGGAGAGCTGAAAAATGTGCCAAGCAGAAGGAAACCTGATTGGCTCCTGATAAAAAATGGCAGGAAGGAGACAAAATAAAAAGGTGCCAGCACAAGGAACAGGTTGCTGGAGGCAACTATTCGTTGGGACTTTCGCTGGAGCCTGAACCGGTCGACGAATTGCCGACACCTGAAGCAGTGCCTTCCACCGCCAAGAACCTGGACTCAGCCTTGCCTTGCCTTCCCACGCTCAACTGCAGAGACTTGCCTTGCCTTGCCACATCCAGCCGCAGAGCCTTGCCTCACCTTGTCGCATCCAGTAGAGGAACCTTGCAGTACAGCCAGAATCTTGCCTTGTTACTTCCCTGCAATCCACAGCGAAGCCTTGCCATGTCACCTGGTTGTGCTCTATTCCTGAATCTTGCTCTGCCATCTTACCACATGCTACAGTGGGACCCCAGAGCCCTTCTGTCGCACCTTGCCCAGCCTGGTTGCCAAGTTGGAGCTGAGAGACTGAAGCCTGAGTGAAACTTGAACTCAGTTGCCTTCTTGTAAATAATTCATAATGTGTAAATAAAGTATATTTCTTTTTACCCTGGTTGGTCCTTACTCTGAACAGAACAATACCAAAACATTCTTAAAATTCTGAAAATAAAATTTGATTTAAAACCACAAATGTTTTATTAGGTATGATCCCAGAGAATAATACTTTTTAAAGATACATGCTGACAGAGGCAAGAATAAATCTGGCATATCATTGGAAAAGAGAAATCATGCTGTCAATATAGGGTTGGGAGACTAATACTGAAGAAAATGTGGCAATGGAAAAACTGACAGTGTGTATTCACAGCAGACATCAAATCAAATTCAAGCAAGAATGGTTAGGGAATAGCAGGATTCTACATGTGATACAACATATACAGTACATGTAGTATCACATGTATAACATGTACAACATATCACACAGCAGGGCAAGCTAAGACACTTAGAATAGGGTTTTTGAAGAAAAAGAGAAACTATTTAAATAATTATAACAGAAATGAGTAATAATATCCAAAATAAAGTATTAAAATATTTGAGTAACAATTAGTTGTTGGAAAAAGATGGGGGGGGGGCAAAGAGAAGGGGGCTACCAGAATGCCCTTTTTATAAGTTTTAAAAATCTTTTGTTTGTTATTCCTTTTACTTTTTTTCAAAATATTTTATCTATCTATAAATCTTTTTCCTTTTCCTTTTCTGTTTTTGCTATTTATTTGCTCTGTTTTACTTAACCAATAAAAAAGAAGAGAAGTTAAAAAAATAAAAAAAAATCAATAGATTTTTAGAGTGCATCTTTTTCAACAAGACATTATATTTTAGAAATGACTTCAAGGCATTTATGTTGTTGGAGATTCAGTGAAATTAATGCTTTATTTAAATATATTCTAGTTGGGAAAGAAATTATTACATGCATTAACTCAACTTGGAAATTTAATATTTTCAGATACTTAAATGCTTTTAAAGCTTATCTCTATCACATGGGAGTTCACATCTGGACTACTCTTAGTTGCATTTGGCATAACACCTCTTCGAGTTTTTTATTAATGCTAAGGTAGTATGTTTCCATTATAAGATAGATAGATAGATAGATAGATAGATAGATAGATACATACATACATACATACATATATATATATATATATATATATATATATAATTCAGAACTCATTACATGATCAAAGCTAATGGGATAAGCATAGGTGCATTTTCCTTTGAGTCATTTCATAAGACTGCCAGTTTAATATGAAAATTTCAAGGGCATGAATTCCCAAGGGTGATTGTCTTGTGCTTCAGTAATAGAGATTAAATTTGTGGTAGTTAGTTAGCTAGCTTTTTTTCTTGCAAGCGAACTAAAATTCATTAAAAACTAATTAGAAATGTATAGGAGGTTAATACTCCATGTTAATACTCCATGTTAAGCATTATTAATGGAAGATAAGTAATTTGTAAAGTATCAGAGGACTGTGAATGAACAGACATAAAGAGAATTAATACTTCCAAAAATATTTTTAAGTGACATTGACCAGCTAGCTTAAACTTGTACACACAAAGAAAATAAAGTATAAGTCTTTAACTCCTTTGAAATGAAATGTTGGTTGTTTGGTGATGTCAAGGAAGTAGCCGTTCATGAACAAACTTAAAAGATAAATTACAACTGTATTCACCATAAATCAGTTACAATGTTTGCTAACAGAAAAACCAGCCTATGCGAAATTGTAGGTGATTGACCCAGAGTTCTACAGAATTTATTTCCACATTGTTTTCCTTGGAGGCTTGTGGCACTGTACTTTTTTCATTTTATAGTTTTGAAAATATTCCCAAATAGTTATTTAACAATATTTTAAAACATTTGAAGAGTGAGATATATAACAGTCCCAGCATCTATGTGGCCATCCCATTCTAAGCTACTAAAATTCATTTTTTTCCAAAAATCTGAAGATATCATTGATTTGTAAATATAAAATAATTATATAAATAAGAGATTGCAATTAAATATTAGAAAACATAACTTAATGGTAAAAAAACTAAAATAATGAATAAACCAGAGTTATTTGGGAACTCTGAGTGAAACCTGTGTGCCTGAGGTAACTAAAAATAAGGTGAAATGGTGAACCACTGGATTTTTTTAAAACACATGAAAAAATAATAAGCTCAAGAAAAGAAACATTAAGAAAAAAATAAAGTTCCTGGTGGGTTTAGAATGGGCAACCTTTTATTTACAACAACTGCAACTCTATAAAAGGACATACCTTGCATACCTAATATCTAAAGGATGTTAGAAAGAACAGGAGTAGGATTTTTTTTTTCTTCAGCTGCTTGTTTTACCTGCATGTATCTGCATATGGATTTAACACCCTCCGTCCCTCCCTGTCACCTACACACACATACACAAAAGTGTATATGTCCAGGAAGACCAGACTGCAAGAACAAAAGCAGCTGCTTTCCAGGAGCAAAAAGGTGGGATTACAGAGCAGCAGGGGGGCTGTCCAGTGGGAGGATGTGATAGCCTGTTGTCCAGACTGAATACCCTGCAAGCTGTGCTAAAGTGACTCAAAGAGTTCTCTTAGAGTCAAGCTAGCACGAGCCCAGGATAGGAACAGCATCCCACCAGTGATCCAGGTGGCCCCAACCCTGCTAGCCTTTCCTAACGTCTGAAGACCTGGCTGTTCCCCCAAGCATTTAGGTCAGGCCCTTATGTGAGCTCTGTTCATGATGTGGCTTTCTGTTTGGGTGGTTCCTGTTTAACCAGAACAATATAACAGTTTATATTATTAGGGTGGTTTTCATCTTTGTATGCCACCCAGAGTCATTCAGTAAGGTGGATAGCACTATAAATTAAATAAACAAACAAACAAACAAACAAACAGTAAGTGCAAATATGCCCTCAGGCAACTGCATGGGCATTAATGCTACTGCTGTTCATTTAGTATAAGCTAGATACTACTTACTGGATCAAAGGGAGATGATCTCTGTATATCAGTTGCTGGGAAGCAAGAGGAGAAGTCTATTTCTATGAAGTCCCCCTTATTGGCTTCCAACAGGCATCTAGTTGGTCCCTGTGAGAAACAAGGTATCAGTACATACTTAGTAGTTGGATTCTCTGGGCTTTGGGAGAATTGATCAGGATTGTTTGTTTGTTTATTTGTTTGTTCACAGATGTTTCACCTCACACCCCAGTGAGGCTTCTTCAGGGCAACAGTTTAGAAGTGGAGGTTGCCTTGCAGTATCTGTAGTCTGTGTAACATCTGAACTCAGAGGAATGGACTGGTGATTGGGGGTTTCCTGAGATGTGTTGATTAATTGGTTGCTGGGAATGGTGTTGCCGGTCTTTTGCATAATCCACCTGATGTACTTGTTGTGTAACCTGGATCATGTACCAGACTGAGGGGTAGATTGTATTCAGCTCCATTGATCTCTTGATGGCTCATTCATTTATTGAAGGTGCCAGGCTTCTAGAAATGTTTGGGTACTCCTGCTGTTGTGTGATCTTTTATTTCCATGTTCTCCCAGTCAAATCTGTGATATGTATTAAGGGCATGAGAAGCTGTTATGTTTTTGCAATCCTGGCTTTTTATTGCAGTTACATGTTCTTTAATTTTTTATTCAGCTGGCACCCTGTTTGTCTTATGTACTGCTGATTGCAATCTGGCAATGTTT
Source organism: Candoia aspera (assembly GCF_035149785.1). Lineage (NCBI taxonomy): Eukaryota > Metazoa > Chordata > Lepidosauria > Squamata > Candoiidae > Candoia > Candoia aspera. The sequence continues at coordinate 124,229,258 of NC_086153.1, read as the reverse complement.
TGGTTTTCACAGAAGTCTTTATAGTGTTTTTGTAGGTTTGTGGGCTACTTTGTTACCTAGTGAGGTACCTAGTAGTCTGCTGGTGCATTCTGATGTGTTTTTTTATCTATAGGTGTGTTATTTTAGTGGTTTATGGGGTGTCTTTCCATTTTTTGTTTTGTTTCTTAGGGCATTTTTAATTAATGTGGGAGAGAAGGAATAGTTGTTCTTTTTGAATATATTTTGGAAGTAGTTTTTCTGCTTTTCTGAATGTTGGTGAGTGACAGTGTGTTCTCACTCTGTTGATGAGAGTTGTTATGCAGCTGATGTTGTGTGCTGTGGGTTGGCTGCTGTAAAAAATTAAGATTTTGTATGTTTTAAAAACCTGGGCTATATCTATTCCAAGAAATTCACAAGATATCCAATTATATGGAGATTTCATTTGATTCAGAAAGTTTCTTGTTTTCTTTAAAAAATAGAATAAATGATGGATTCAGCTCCTATTTTATATTCTTGCTACATGCTTTTCTTGGTAAAATACAGGAGTGGTTTGGTGTTGCCTTCTCCTGCACAATATTAAATGATGCCTTTGCTGATATCATTAAGGTGATCTTCTGTCTCCAGCATTTTCCCATATCATTGCTGGATCCCATATATTTACATAGATAGATAGATAGATAGATAGATAGATAGATAGATAGATAGATAGATAGATAGATACAGTTTGTATCTAAATCTTTTATTTGTAGTCTCTATATCTCTATCTCTAGCTGGTCACTAAAAGTTGTCAGTGACTTGATGGCACATAATCAATCAATCAATCAGTTTCCATGCCTAACATGTCATATAGTATAATTATCAGTTACAGCCAACTCAGATATTACATAATATGGATGGCTTTGCATCGAATCTGCACCAATGTTTAATTATATCAAGAATGTAAATCAAAAAATTCACGTAACTAGTACAGAGGTTGTGAAAAATGGTGGGAAAAAAAGATGTAGCAATATTTTATTTTATTTTATTTTATTTATATCCTGCCTTTAAGCCACCTCCCAGTTCTGGAATGCACCCACTCTCATTCTGAATGTACATATATTCAGACAAATAAAATGAGATATTCAGCTTATTCAAAGTCAGAGTGTCACTAGTTTGCATAGATTAGCACTACACACACACACACACACACACGGACACACAGGGGGAAAGAGATAGAGAGAGATGTTCCATGCACTTCTTAGCAAAGTAGCAAATAGAGACTACAGAATGAGTTGTACATAAAGCAATGGAACATATTTCCATTCAGAAGCATTAACAGTAAAAGTGATTCAGAGAATAAATTATTTTAAAGTAGTTATTTGAATCAAGCAAAAGTAAGACTACTTGACAAGTTAAAGACATTAAAAAAATGTAGCCTTATATTGTACAGTGCTTTTTATCCCAAAGGAGCCCTAAGCATTTTACAAGCTGCAGAGATGGATTATTTCATGCATCACTCAGATTGGATTACCATTCTAGTTAGAACACATTGTCTGTTTAACAGAGCACAGAAACATGGCACAATAGCACAGAAGGAAAATGCCTGAATATCTTTCATTTTAGATATCTGAAGTTCAACTCTGAGCATGGATGGAGTCAAGCCAAATATGTTCATGTCTATGGTTGGAAGCTGCTCCCTCATTCCTGTGGCTTAATCAGCTGGGAATAGAAATATCTGGAATTATACAACTTTATTTCTGTCACATTTATTTGTCAGCATCTTAGGCTATATCATATGTCATTTGTGCAAGGAAGATTCGGTCAATCAAGAGGTTAATAATACATTTATATTTCAAGTTTAAGCAAATAAAGTTTCTATAGACATGAATGATTTAGTATATGTTTCTTTAACTGTATTTAGAAACAAGAAGACTGGTATACGGTTAGCCATAAAAGTGTTCAGGAGCTCCAGCTTTCTGGGCATCATTAGAAACTATATATGGTTGCTTTTGTGGTTTCTGTGTAGACTGAATGCAGTGCAGCAGTGCTTCTGGTTAAAGGAAGCCAAAGAGAACTCAAAAAAAAAAAAAAAACTTAATTTAACCATAGGTTACTACCTTACAGAAAGATTGAGCACAGCAGTGGGGTTGTTAATGGGGTGGCATTAAACTGGGGATGATGGCAGTTGGAAGTGTTGTCAATGAATGTCTTTGCAGCTGGTGGATTCTGGGTTTCTATATTCAGCAAAATTGAAGTCTGTATAACCCACTCTTGAAGTTCTATTAGAAGTTCAAGCACGGTAACTCTCTTGCTTAGTCATGCTACATCAACTTTCTGTAAGGATTTTCATGATAGCAATTTATTGCAACATCTAGCTATTGCTGGGGTAATAAATAAATAATAGGGACAGACTTTATACCACTACAGTGATGGTTGGATGACACTATAAATCACTAGTGGGGAGATTGCTGTATAAGATTTCTCTTTAATGATATAAGTTCTAGTAATCACTGAGCAAGTAGCCTTTCTGGGCTGTAATGTGTGTGTGTTTAATTTATTGATATTTTTAAAGCAGTTATCTATGAAAAAAAGAAAAAAATCATGTAGAAACCATTATTTTATTGGGGGATTATCCCATTTTGCATAGGACTATGGTATCTGAAAAAAATGAAAATAACAGGTGTAAATGCTGAAGTGTGAAATGGACATGATAAAAGACAGAAAAAATAAATAGGGAGAACTGGCAAACCATATTAATGGTCATTTTGTGAGGTGCACAGTTCAAGTAAAAAGAAGATATGCCATCTTTTCTAGGCTTGTGTGGAGGCCTGAAAAATATTGAACTGCTTTAATGATTAGAGAAAGACCATGCATAGCCCTATTATTTAAATATTTTTTACGTTTCTATATTGCCTGCTCATAACTCAAAGTGGTTATGTGAATAAAATGCACAGATGGGATACATGGTGTGAGAGCTAGAGCCACAGAATTGGAAATAGCACTTTGGACAAGAGAAGACCATTGAACAAATAAACACAGTGTAGGGGCCACTAACAACCCAGGCTGAGAAATGGCCTGGGAAGAGTTTGTTATGATTAAAGCACTAGAGGAAAAGAAACTTAGAATTTAAGGTTTGGGAAACACACAAACACATATATTAAAACCAAAAAAGAACAATTAGATTCTCAGACTCTGTAGAAGCTGATCTTCACCATTATAAAGTCTTTATAGTATCTCCAATAAAATCAATCTGCTTACTCAAGGTGTATCACTGACTTTCCTGTCTGAGATTTTGAGTACAGTTTGAGTTCCTGAAGACAGAATTATTACAGTGGATTGGTTGTAACCCTGCCACATTAATGCTTTTATCTGAGAGGGGAAAAAAATCACAGGGATTGGTTTCAGTAGAATTGGCAATCTTAGCTGATGAGGTAGGAAATCCAGGAAGCACTGAGAATTTTGATATGTGTATAAAGCCATTTTTCTATCTAATACTCCTTTTTCTGAGAGAGAAAACTTAAGCTGCAGATCATCTTCTTTTGAGTTAATATCATAATATCTGCACAATTTATATTTTATTACACCTTACAGGTACTTTCTTGTTGTTTTGGGGACTGCATTTTGCTGTGGCTATTTCTTCCTATTTGTGTGTTGCAGAGAACATATGAAGACTTAGAAGCTAGAAAGAGAGATCCACACAATTTGATTGTGTTCCCCATGTGGATCCATCCTGCCCATTAAGTTCCTTTTTTTCCAGTACTTAATAGCAAAGTGAGGAACTAAGTGTTCATGGAAAGCTGTTCTTCATATGTGGCCATGTTCTTCTGTCCTCTTTGAGCTACCCAATCTTCTATGTAGTACATGAATTGACTATAACAATCCACTGAAACAAAATGCTCTTAATTGATACCTGAATGTCAAATTTGCCCCTTAATGGCAGTGTAATATAAAGCTTGCTTGTTGAACAACAGCAAAACAAAATTCAAAAGAATAAGAGAAGAATCTAACTATAAAAAAATTAACCACAGTCAGAATGAAAACAGCCCCCACTTCTGTCTGCTCAGCTTGGTACGGGATCTCTTAAGGTGTATTGATGAAATTGTTTCTATGTGTGCACAAGTACGAGTTAAAAATTCTAATCAGAGAAACTATTCTGGTCTCCTCTGTGACTACAGATGTATAGCAGATGAAAGAACGATGTGCAGAGATCAAATTAAGGCAAACTTTAATAGGCCCATGGGCTGGTAAGCTAATAGGGTTTGTAACCATTTAAATTTCTTTTATTAAAGGAAATGTTCCAGAAAGTCAATACAACCTAATTTCTTTGTGGAAAATGTGGCTCTTATGCTTAGTTTATTTTGTCTGCCACACATACTTAACTGCTACATTTAGATAAATTAGGTTTGGCAATATTTACATGCACACATCTATTTTCTGGATGCATATGATGAAAGATTCTTATCTAACATTAGAAATTAATTTAGCCAATTATACTTTGTTTTAAGCTCTATTTTGTAGCCTAAGGCAAGATGGAATGCCAAATTACTCACTGTACATGATGCAGGAGATACAAGGTTATGGACATAATAATGAAAATACTTACTCAAAACATGTTGTTGGTCACATCTATCTACTAGGACTGTGAGAAGCATTTGAAAAAAGCCTCTTGCAAAACACGTAAGGCAGCCGCATCCTTTGCATGACTTGCCTTGCTGTTTTGAGAGTGGTCTCTGGCTGTGGCTGTTTTCTCTGCTGGAGGTCTCAGCAGGGAGCTGTTTGGGTATACACAAGCACAGGCAGAGAGCTAGGCGATTGGTGCACAGCCATACACCTACCTGCCTTGCCACACTCCTCAGTTTCTAAAAAAAGTCTGAACATTGCAATAGAATAATATATTTGAGCCACTACAATAACCGTCAAGAATACATGGCATCTTTCTATCAGCTGGCTATCATCTGGCTATCAATACATTTACAATAGGAACAATGCAATTTCTGATTATGTCCCAGCTTTACCAAAATTATTACGGATCTAATAACTTCATCTCCTTATTTTAAATACAGACGGAATAGTTACTGTTCAACATTTGGGTTAAAAGTAACCTTTCAAAAGAATTTCTAAATAAGTTTCAAGTTAATAATCTATGGATATCAAGCTACCTGAAAAAACAGAAGCAAAGATTAAAAATAAAAAAAGACATAGAGTTTAGGCAAATCAGAGGTAACATAAAGAAATAGGGAACTCTATATGGAGAGGTTTCTTCAGATATTGATAGTTGGGAGTCATTAAACCTTACCCTTTGAGGAAAGGTAAACACTCTCAAAATGAACATTATTCCCAGATTAATTTATATGCTGAGAGGAATCCCAGTTTATATATCTGGAAAATATTTTCAGAAAATGAATTGTTTAGAACATTTCTATGGGGTACTTCGATTCTGAGAATATCTTTACAGAAAATGCAATTACCAATTAATGAGGGAGGATTCGGTTTTCCGAATCTGGAACTATATCATCATGCTACCTATTGTCAAGTATTAAATATTGGAAACCAACAATTGGTGTTAATTTTCCAGCTTGGGCAATTTTGGAATATGCATATATAGCACCTTTGGTTGTATGGACATTATTGGGATCAAAATATACTAGAAGTCTAGTACCTCTAGAAACAACGGTGTCAGAAAGTGATGTCCAATAAAAGAAGATTTGACCTTTTTTCCCATGCTAAATTGACTTTATGGAGAAACCCAACTCTAAAAGTTGACAAAAAGATAGTGGTATTGAAAAATTGGATGGAGGAGGGGATATTGACTTTGGACCAACTGGTAGGTGATGAAGATGAATTTTTAACATATGCTGTGTGAAGAGATAAATATCAACTATCAGATGTAGCCCAATGGCAATATTTACAGTTACAACATTTGTTAACAACTTTGTTTGGACCAGCAGCTTTTGCAGCTTTGGAGAGACCTGAGATACTAGAACAACTTGATAAATCCTTTAAAACTAAAAAAAAAAAGGTACTATTTGTTTTTATAGATATTTGTTATCAATAAATCAATTTGATATGCAGAGGCTAAGAAATGAGTGGAATAAAGATCTAGAGGTTCCTATACTGCCTAGACAATGGGAAAGTGTTTTAACTTCTATACCAAGAGTGTCAATGGACCTTAAATTAAATTAAGATTTATACAACAAAAAATAATATTTAGAATTTATTGAACACCATTATGTTTGTATAGAAATGATCTAAGGCAGCATTTTGCTGGAGTTGTAACTAGGATATTGCTTCTTCAAAAGACATGTTTTTACAATGTCCTATACTTACTAAATTCTGGGAGAAAGTACTGGATTACATAAATATGACTGTGCGACAAAAATTAAAATTTTCAGAAGATAATATTCTTTTGAATTATATACCTATTACATGGAAATTGACAACTGGACAATGTTAGTGGATTCTCCATGCCCTTATTATTGCCAAAAGACTGATTTTCAGCATTGGAAAGATAAACTTATTTATTTATTTATTTATTTATTTATCACTTTTCTTCACCACCCATCTCGTCAAATGAATCTGGGCAGTTCACAAGTGAATTAAGGCAAAGAAGAATTAAAATATCATTAAAACAGATTCATTAGAAAAATATAAATGTACAGTACATTACAATAAATGGTTTTATTCTGGTTTTATTGTAAACCGCCCAGAGTCACTCTTTGAATGAGATGGGTGGTAATTAAATTTGAAATATAAATGAATGAATGAATGGCCCCTTTCATTCAATGGATTGAAGACCTGATTGCACTTGCCACTTATGAGTGGATTGCTTATAGACATAGACTTTGTATGCATGAATATAATGAAATATGTTACTCATTTATACAAAATACAGTAGGTTAAAGATGAATGATAGTTACATACGTCTATTAGAAATAAATATATATGTATTTAATTATATTTACACTAGATAAGTAGGTACAGTATTGTAACAGTTGTAATGATATATTATACTTTCATTTTTTCTGTTTCTTTTCCTGTCACCCCTTTTTTAAAACAGTCTTTATGTGTTGTTTTTTTGAGAATGTATGTATTTGCATTATAATTAGTTTTGGGTTTTTTTCTGTTTCCTTGTTTGTCACCATAATAATAATAATAATAATAATAATAATAATAGAAGAAGAAATAGGGAATTCGGCGTTTCCAAAGCTTTAAATATAGAGAGTAAATTATTATTATTATTATTATTATTATTATTATTATTATTATTATTAATTATTTGCCTTTGGGTCAGGTTTCGGCTCTTGGCAATTGGCTAGACTAGTTCCTGCAGTTTTCTTGGCAAGATTTCAGAAGTAGTTTGCCATTGCCTGCTTCCTAGGGCTGAGAGAGAGTGACTGGCCCAATCTCCCAGCTGGCTTTGTGCCTAAGGCAGGACTAGAACTCATGGTCTCCTGGTTTCTAGCCTAATGCCTTCACCACTACATCAAACTGGCTCTCCCAGTTACCACTGGATAACAAAAACAGTTTGTATGAAGTATGCATATTATGCATTTGGAAATTGTCATCAAAATTCTCAGTATCAGCTGCTGCTGCTGTTGCACTAGTTGCCATCTACACATGGGCAGGATTACATCAGCCCATAGTGCAATGTCATTTTGTCTTGTACTAGCTGGAAACAGGGAGTGGGCTAATATGGGGCCTGTAGCCCAGCTGTAAGAGTTGGATCCCTGAAAAACAGAGGTATATGAAACCATTAAATAAACAACCAGCTGCAAATTTCCCCAATAATGATGAAGAGACACACTTCTTCTTTGGTTCATTTTAGATCTAATAGAAAGAGAATCAAAATGTTTCGATCCTAATAAATATGGGGAGTTATTGATACGAAATAGAAAATAGTTCAGTTGCTGGAATTCTTGTAATCCCATCCCATCCATTTCAGTAAATCTTGCTGCAGAGAACTTTGTAAGACTTGTGCTTGAAGAAGAATAACTTTTGATTTAGGCAGCTGCCAAAGAGACAAGACTTTAATGTGCCAAAGCATGCCTGGTGCCAGAACCACTAGCTGGAAAAAATAAAAATGACAGCTGTAACCCAGCATGTGTTGGTGAGAGAAAACAGGCCAGTGTACTTCCTACACTTCAGGAGATATATATTCTATACTTACAAAATTAATTAAGGAATATAAAAATTATCTTAAAACATTACAGAGAATGAAATAAGTAGCTTTATAACAAATGTTTTAAAATGATGGTGCTTCTTGATAACCAAATAAAGTCTTTCAACAGATGTCACTATGCATGACTATTACATTCTTAAATCAATATATAGATATAAATATTCCACATTATTGATTTAAAAATGTTTTAAGCAGTTATATCTTTCCACGTCAATCTTGGTTTGTTCCTAAAATAAATATATCAGACTCTGTTTAGAGGGTATCAGATATAATACATTTTAGTAATACATTAAAATTCTATTAACATTGTTATCAATACATGTTTTAAAGCATTTGGCAGAAAAGTAAATTTCTCAAAAAATATTTTCTTTGAAATGGAATTTAGAGGAATTTCATTTCCATAGTAAATTCTACTTCAACTAAAACTAAATTAATTAGCTTTAGCTGAATGAATACAGAGTGTTTTCTAATAAATATGGGTACCTACAAGTCGCTGCCCAGCCTCATGTGTTTTGTTCAATCTCATTATTAAAGCAATAGTGAAAAATATTATGAAAAGCAGGTTTATTCATTATCTTCATTTTAAAAAGGATCTCATGTAATTAATCTGCTTGAAAACAACTTGCTTATTTTTTAGGCATCAAAGCAGAGATATACCTCAACTGCAATTTGAATTATATATCTTTCTGAAAATGGCAATATAAAGAGTTAATTTTGATAAATCATTTGCTAAGCTAATTAACACTGATGAGGTATCACAAAAACAGCTTCAGGAATTTATTTGATTTAATATTAGTTAATGTTGATTTAGATAACATGAGTAAGTATTACAAAAAGCTTGACAACAGTTTAGAAAGAAAGAGAAAACAAACAAAATTACAACCCTATTCTTCAGAAGACTAAAACTGAATTTAGATTTAGGCAAGATGTTTCATTATTAATGTTTGGCAGGATAGCAGCAGTTAAAAAGATTACTCTCACCAAGATTTTTTCCCCAAAATATTTCCAATTCCATTACATACTATTTGATTTCCTATTTATTTATTCAATTTCAGGCTGCCCAACTTCTCAACAACTTTTCTGTTAAAAAGAAATAGAGAAAACAATAAATATCAAAGAAAATACCTGAGGGAAAGGATATGATAAAGAATTATTGCTTCATTTATACAAAATTATTAACTAGGATAAGACCAGCTATATTAAAAAACAACAAAAGCATGATTGTGTACATATACCAGATTTTGTTTTATTTTTTTATAAATTTTATTAGAAATTTTACAAAGAACATGAAAACTAACACAAAGTAATAAAGAGTAGAAGGAAGGAAGGAAGGAAGGAAGGAAGGAAGGAGGGAGGGAGGGAGGGAAGGAAGGAAGGAAGGAAGGAAGGAAGGAAGGAAGGAAGGAAGGAAGGAAGGAAGGAAGGAAGGAGAAAAAGAATAGAGAAAGAAAGAAAAATAGAAGAAGCTTCTGATTTCTTCTGCAGCAAATGTAAGTACAATTACAAAATTAACTCTTACTCTATGATTACACAAAAAAGCTCACTTTTTCTATTATCCAATGTTTTTTTTCTAATCATCAAAACCACAAATCATAAGTGCATTTTTTTCCATTTCATGCAAAAAGTCTATAAGGGGTTTCCAGTCAGCCATAAATGTAGATATTGTTTTTTCTCTAATCAAAGAAGTTAATTTAGCCATCTTTGCAAGTTCCATCATCTTCACCAGCCATTCCTCCATTGTGGATAGTGTCAAAGCTTTCCACTTTTGAGCATATAATGGTCTTGCAGCAGTTCTCATATATAAAAACAAAGTTCCATGACTTTTTATTAATTGCCTGTCCATTAGTCCAAAAAAGAAAAGTCTTTGGTTTCAGTTGTACTTTAAACTTTAAAAACTTCTAGATTAATGTATGTATTTGTTTCCAAAGATTTTTAGCTTTTCTACATGTCCACCAAACATGATAAAATGTCCCTTCATGTTGTTCATATTTCCAGCAAAGATTTGAAGTACCTTTATACATTCTAGACAATTTCTCTGGTGACAAATACCAATGATACATAATTTTATAAAAATTCTCTTTAAGGCTAGAACATAATGTAAATTTCAATCCTTTCACTCATATTTTCCCATTGATCCATTTGTATATTGTAGCCAAAATGTTTAGCCCATTTAATCATGCATTCTTTCACTTGCTCTTCTGTCTCATATTTCAGCAAAAGTTTATACATTTTAGCAATTACATGGTCATCATTAGGAGATAATTCTATTTCAAACTCTGTCTTACTTTGTTCAAAACTATAAAATATTTTATCCACTTTAAAGTTTAATCCACTTTCACATACCAAATTTTAAATATGATTTTGCTTTTTTAAAAAAAAAAGATAATTCATACTATTCAAAAATCAATATTCACACTGAATTAGAGTTAAACTCTGATTCAGTTAGAGCAAATCAATTTCTTTCTCGCTCTTATTTCAAGTTTGTATTTAAAATTTTCATTAGAAGTTTAGAAAAGGAAGAAACAACTTCTGGCTTGTGATCTGTTTTCATCAGAAAACATAGTTACATCAGAAAACAAAGATAGTATAATGGATGTGTACTATATAAAATATGCTTTATTATATAAAAGTTGATGTGTCTGGAGAAATACCAAAGTCATTTGAATGGAGTGGGAATAGGTCCTTTAAGAAATGTGTGCTGTAAAACAAGAAATAGTTCCAAAAATGAATGAGTAGATTGGATAAAACGGCGTGTAACCAAAACAAAATAAGTGTATTGAGCCGGTTTGGTTATGTAGAGAGAAGGAATTAGAATCAAATAATAAAACAAGTATATGAAGGATGAACAGATGGGTTAAGAAGAGGGGGAGCAGTGAGAAAGTCATGGCTGAACTTCATGAGGTTCTGAAAAAGTTAGAAGTGACAAGTTTAAAGAATGAAAGCCAGTATATGATTGTATAGATATGATGGAAACAAGGTTGGTTTGCAAGGATAGAGAGGTATGGAGAATTATGGAAAGGTGTTGCTATAAACCATATTTAGCTATATTTCCTTTTCTTTTTCTAATTTTATACCTCAATGTATTTTAATTAATATTACCTATTCTTTGCATGAATTGCCTACTAATTGAGTGTGACTAGCATGATGGGTGTGCATTATTTATATATTTTATTTACATAAATTAGGTCCTGCCCAAATCCCCAAACTCCAGAGCATTCAGATAAAAGCAGTATGATAAATCTAACTATTGAAAACAATAGGAATAACTAAAACAATCCAACATGACAGACACCTCAGGCCTCCCAAATCTGATAAATAATTGTATCTTCATTGAATACCTGAATTCTAAAAGTCAGACATATGGAAGATACAGTGCTCCACAGCAGCATTCCCCTGGAAGCTAGACACACTCTGATACTGTTGGCCTTCTAGAAACAGGTTAAGATGCAGCTGTTTTGGAAAGACAGAATGTGTCCTTTGAGAAGAATGGGAGTGGGGGGAAAAAAAGCAACTTTTTGTGGCATGGTATGTGCAACACGGGGTTGCGGGACGCGGTGGCGCTGCGGGTTAAACCGCTGAGCTGTCGATCGGAAGGTCGGCGGTTCGAAACCGCGCGGCGGGGTGAGCTCCCGTTGCTCGTCCCAGCTCCTGCTCACCTAGCAGTTCGAAAACATGCAAATGTGAGTAGATCAATAGGTACCGCTTCAGGGGGAAGGTAACGGCGTTCCGTGAGTCATGCTGGCCACATGACCCGGAAGTGTCCTATGGACAACGCCGGCTCTAAAGGCTTAGAAACGGAAATGAGCACCGCCCCCTAGAGTCAGACACGACTGGACTTTACGTCAAGGGAAACCTTTACCTTACTACCTATGTGCAACACATTGGCTAAAACAACTTCTTTTTAATATCTTCATATACATTACATTACATTAAAAACTACAGGAAAAAATCTTCTATTGAAGGAAAAATCCCCAATTTGTTTATATTGACAAGTGAGAACATACCTACACTTGCTTTTTAAACTTCCATTGCCTGTGGTTATGCCAGTGTGTAACCAAGCTGGCTTAAGAAAGTTGTCTTTGGGCTGAGACCCTTTAGCAACAGGTATTGAGGTTGCTAGCTATTTAGTTTGGAATGCAGGCTACCATGTCCTCCCACTGGACAATTATCCTGTTCTGTGTTTTCCACCTTTCCATTGGCAGGAAAACAAATGTTAATCACTTTACACACAAACATGCATACAAAGTTAAGTTCTTTCTTTCCACTCTGTTCAACTCTAATATGGTCTATACCTCTTTTTACCAGCAATGCTGAAATAGTACATTGATTATAATCTTTGACTAGCAAATAAAAGATTGCTGGTTGGAAACCCTGCGGAAAGATTTTTAATAAAACCATTACTATTTTTCTGTCCCTGAGTAGTGATTTTCCCTTGAGCTTAAAAAAAAAAAGGACTGCACCACTATTGTCCTAACAACCAGGAAACACACTGAGACAAGGAACTGGTCTCTAATATTTATTGCTAGTACTTAACAGGAATCCTAACAAACTGAAGAAGCATGGGGAAAACCCAGACATATAACCCCCAAGGGTTAAGGCGGTCCCGATCTGTGTCTCTTTGAATGGCTGAACAATTCATCAGTGCTACGCATGCGCTTGACAGTCTGGATGGGAGCCCCCTGCTCGCCATCCTTACTCATGGCAACTATATTGTCTTTCAAGTCACTGCTGATGCACTCTTTGTCTTTTTTTTTAAAAAGTCAGGGAAATTAGCTAGCTAAGGAAAAGAGTAATACTATTTAAAAAAAAAAAAAGTCTGCAGAGTTTTGAATCAGTTACCTTCTGTATGGTAAGCAAAGTCCATGGCCACAGTGCTGTATCAGAACTGCCAGTAAAAGGAGACACGGAAAATTCTGGAGTGTATGCTAAGCACTGACTCAATTAAATAGCATCCTTTCCATGTAACCAATGAACTGCTGGGATTAGCCTGTAAGAAACTGAAGCAGTTTTTCCCACACATGGACAGAAGCACTCAAGGTGTCATAACCTGGAAAACTACTTTGGAACTAGAACAGAAAACCACTCCTTAGGTTGCTTTGATGATGAGTAGGTGATTAATAGAGGATGACATTGTGTGTTTCTGCCCTCCAGAAACAGTTGCCTGCCCATTCTGGTGACAGGGCAACTAGACAGTTCAGATGAACCCTAAGACTGAAAGCCCTATCACTTTTAGACATGATAGTATGAATGAGAGAAAAATACTGCTTAATTTTTCATTTGGACTTCCAAATTACATAGAGGTATTCAAATGTACCAGATAAATACATCTTTTTCTCTTAGTTTCTGGTTATCACTTTTCCTTCCTTTTTTTTTTTTTTTCTTAGTTTAGTTTTGTTATTTACATGTTGTTTCTCTATTCTGAGAACTTCAGAAATAATAAACAAGTTTCAGAGTTTTCAAAATGACAGTGTTATTCTCTGACAACCAAGTTAGGTGTTGCTTTCAATCCATCATCTACTGCTATATCTATTCTTCTCTTTTCTTTTTTAAATTCAAAGTAAGTAAAGGAGAACTGATGCAGTTAAGGCCATATCCTTTCTGTCTCTTCTTTCCAAGATGCCTTCTGCATTATTAATCTCTTAGATGGTGTCTGATGGAACAAGGTTTGGAAATATATCTGCAATTTTTCTGCATTACATCTAGTAAGTCATCATAATCTTTCTGCTTCTTGAATCAGTCACCTCTTTGAGCAATGGCAAAATGACAATGCCAATGTCTTCGTTGCAATACATAATTTTGTTTCTGATATGCCATAAGTATTAATTCTTTGTAATGATAAATGGTACAAACAACTACATATTTCAGAGGATCTCTACAGTTCCTCTTTATTTCAGAAACTGATCTGGAATAAGAAATACTAGTGGAAATTGAGTTTTCAAACTTTCTCAGATTCTAAAAGTGCATAAAACTCACTTGGCTCTGTGAGTCAAGTAGAACTATTTAAAAACCTCTAGCTTAGCTCAGTATTTAAAGATAGAAGAAAGTACCTAAGTTTAGAACCTCACCTTTTAAAATGTCACCTGAATCACAAAGGTTTTTCCATGTAATGAGGGAGATTGCAAGAATTGTGAATGCATAATTTATACAACAGATGAGTAATTTTGTCTTGTATAACGATGAAAGGAGAAGTGAGGTAAATTATACTGAGGAGTCATTCAGATATTAAAGGCTGACGAAGTGTATTTTGGGGCTGTGGGAACATACCCCAATATTTTATTTGCTAGAATCTTATAGCAAGAATAAACCAAATTATTTTTTTTAAAAAAAATCAATCAACAATTGTTTATACAGCTAATCACAGCAGGGCACAGATTTCAAATATGATATGGATATGAGTCAAATGTCAGAATACAATATTATCCTGCATACTTGATAAAATTGTTGAGTATGTGGCTCAGTGCTTCCAATGTCTACTCCAGAGGAAGTTGCAGGAAAAACTGATACAGATAAATAAAAATATTCACCAGACCAATAACCAGTAATTTACTTTTGTCTGTAGAAAGCAAAGAGAACAAAGTTTTTCTTCATTATTATTTCTGCTTGTTTGCGCACAGCTTTTTGTTTTTCTCTGTGTATTTTAGAGATGCTTCGAACTTTTTGTTATTAGCTACTTCTTGACAACAAACATTAGTGAAGTTGCAGCCACAATGTAAAGTGTGCCTGAGGATCCTAAAGATTTGGCATTCATGATTTGAAGTAAGATACTCTTCTTTCACTTGAATTAATAGACAGTAAAAAGCTGTTTCATTTTATACTAATTTTAGTACTATAAAATGGCATTAATATTAATAATAACAACCCAACTACATTAAATTGTTTTTAGCAGAAAATATAAATAGGTCTATATTCAAATAATGCAACTATAAATTTTCAAATGATGCTCATCTGAATAATTTAACACTCTGTAAAACTCTAAAACCACCACCTTCATTACAGCTGGAAATACTTCGGGGATAGTTGAATTTTAATAAAGTCCAACTAATTCTCTCTTACTAACACTGTATTATACTTAAATCAAGATTCTTATGGGTGTTTAAAACAAAGGACTGGCACTGTCTGATCCACAGTGTATTAAAGTCTCTCAACAACACTACTGTTAAGTATCATTAGGAAATGCAGATGTGAATACCTAATTAAACTCATATGGTTGGTAATGAACGCTTTAGGATTGCAGGAATAGTGCTTACAGAATTAATGACAAAATTAAAAAGGGTCCTTCTACCCCTTCCCCACCATATACACCTTCTATTTTCTTTTTAGTTGTGTAAAAACAATCAAACCCAATTATACTTGTTGATATTTATTTGTTTACTTTTCTTAAGATATTCTTCTCTAGGTAAAAAATCCTCTGTAGATTTCCCAAAATTGTACCAGAGCAAATCTTACATAAGTATAACAGATACATTTCACTGCTTTCAGCAGTTTCTGTTGCTTCTGCTTTAAGAACATTTCAGCTTTCAGATATTCATACTGGAAGTCCCTTTAATCATGTCTCTTCCTGAACCCTTTTTATGCTAAGCTGTAGCACCTATACAGCTCTGTGATATCTTAGCTGTCAGCATTAGCCTCTAGATCATTCTCAGTTGGGTTATTTCAGACTAAAAGGTTTGCTTGCCATGTTCTGAGATTTGCAGTCTCCATCTAACCCCAGCAATCTAAATTTTTGACAACTTGACCAGTACAAATTGTACTTTACTATATCATAGTCATTTTAAAGTATAACCTTGAACTCTGCCTTAATAGTTATAATTGTCTGAAGAAGTCCTAAATTTCTAGTGACAATAGTGTGTATCCAACCATTGAAAATAG
Source organism: Candoia aspera (assembly GCF_035149785.1). Classification (NCBI taxonomy): domain Eukaryota; kingdom Metazoa; phylum Chordata; class Lepidosauria; order Squamata; family Candoiidae; genus Candoia; species Candoia aspera. Next base: position 124,213,252 of record NC_086153.1, on the reverse strand, counting down.
ATCCTTGTTTACAGAAAGTTAAGCAACACCAGCAGTTATTGTTCCCTTACATCAAACAGTAGCACATCTCCAAAGTACAGTGTTGACAACTGTCACAGGGAAATTCCTATTGTTGTTCATCAGGCATAGGACAAAAGTAATTTTGAATTAACTGTCCTGTCTCAGATCTCACACTCACAAACACAGAGAGAGGTTTGCAAACTTTAGTAGGAACTTTTCAATCAAATAAGTGGCAAAGGAAAGATGTCTGCAAACCTACATACATACACACAAGAGAAATCAAGTCCCCAAAAGTCCAGCAAGCTTGCCTTGAGAAAGAGAGAGAGCCCAAATCTAAAACAGCAGGCACAAGGGTGGTCAGGCAAAGTCGAAGGGTCTAAATGTCTGTCCTTTTCAGACTATGAGGCAGCCAGACAGAAGTATTATCAAACAACTATTTACAACAGTAAAAGTCTATGAATAAATAGGCAAGCAATCTCAATCAAGACCACCCAGGCAAGGGCGGACAAACAGACAAGGCTGCAGGGTCAGGTTTAGGCGGAACGGCGAGGCAGGATTCAGCTAACTCTCTGATCAAAGCTGTCAGACTTGGTGATGCTAGATTGTGTGGCAAGGCAGAAGCTGAAGGTGAGGTCCCGTAGAGTGGCACGCAGACAGGATCACTCCGGAACGTGGAGGCTAGGCAAGACGGGACTGGAACCCTTAGACAAGGCTTGGCTCTGGTGCTAGGCTGGACTGGACTAGATAGTCAAGGCAACACTGATCTCTGGAAACAAGGTGGGACTTGACTGGAGAGTCTAGGCAAGGCTGAGAGCTGGAAACAAGACTGGACTGGACTGGAGAGTTCAAGCAAGACCAAGAGCTGGAAACAAGGCTGGACTGGACTGGAGAATCCAAGCAAGGCTGAGGACTGGAAACAAGGCTAGAAGCACACCTGGATCATGCTGAAGTGCAGCAACAAGGTCCAGAGCTAAATGCAAGACTGTGCTCAGCAGGGACAGCAAGGAGAGACTCAACTGGAGCAGCTTGTACAGAAGGTGGTTCCACAGAGGTAGAAGACACTGGCTCTGGTTCCACGCTGGCTACCGGCAAGCCTTCTGATGCAGGTAAGGACTCTTCCACAAGTGCTGTGAGCTTGAATGATTTGTTGTCTCCGGCAGCTTGCTCTTTGTGCATCTGCCTTTTAAGGTGATCCTTTCTGTGCCTTTTCTCTCCTGCAGCCAATCAGGCTGCTTTCTGATTTGCGCACTTCTCTGCTGTCCTGTGTCAAGCACTGATTGGAGAATTCAAATCCCCCTCCCGAGTTTAACCAATCCGCGTCTGCAAATTCTCCCACTCTGCTGAGTCACTTCATGGTTCTGCTTCTCCAAGTCCCTCCTGATGAGTTTTGCTTTCCCCTTCTGACTCCGGATAATTTTCGTTTTTGGAGTCAGAAGCAGGCTGAAACCTCACAATGTCTTAGCAAGGTCATTAGCCAGTCCAGGTCCAGAATTATGGTCACAAGAGGCAAGGCACACAGAGCCTAAGTTAACAAAAGGTTGTTACCAACAGAGGGGCTTGGGCTCACTGCTCTTTTTAAATAGAAGCAACCATGGTGTTGCTTATCGGAAAGGATGAGGTTCCTTTCTTGAGAGGAGCCCCACAGAGTGCCTTTGCTCTGCTCTCTGCATGGCGAGTCCTTGCACTGGGAAGGGGTAGCAGCTCAGACTCCTCATTTTTTGAGACTGGCAGCAGCTGTGTCTCCTGGTTACCGGGGAGTGCAGCCTCCTCTGCCTGCAGCTGCTCAGGCAGTGGTTCATCCAGCAACTCTGGGATTGGCTGCTTGCTGTTGGTTTCCTCATCAGAGTCTGAGCTGGCTATGACACCATCTCCCTCCTCAGGACCCTCCTCTCCTGCAGACTGAGGCCTGGGCTTCTTTGGGTACTACCGATGGTAAAGGCGGGTGAGGCGGGGAACATGAACATCATCAACATCTTCCCAGGAGCGTTCCTCTGGTCCCTAACCTTTTCAGTCCTCCAGATACTGGAGGTGTCCCAGTAAAGCTGAGTGTCGAGAATGTGAGCTACCTGATATCCAGTTTTCCTTCTACAATAATGGGCGGTGGGGAGCCGTGTGGAGAAGCATTAAGATTTGAGAGGTGTATCAGGGACCAATAAGGAATTATGCAGTACAAGATGAACATGGAGGGTAACGTGAGCTGGAAAGCAACTGGGCTGATGATAGCTTCTGCTGGAAATGGTCCCAGGAAATGTTGCTCATTTGGAAGGGCAAGGTTCCTTTCTTGCAAGGAGCCTTGCAGAGTGCCTTTGCTCTGCTCTCCTCTCTGCACAGCAAGACCTTGCACTGTGAGGGGATGGCAGCTCAGACTCCTCATCTTCCAAGACTGGCAGCAGCCATGTCTCCTGGTTACTGGGTGCCACAGCCTTCTCTGCCTGCAACTGCTCAGGCAGTGGTATATCTGGCAACTCTGGAATTGGCCGCTCACTGTTGGCTTCCTTGTCAGAGTCTGAGCTGGCCATGACATTAAAAGACTATACCAGTTAGTACATGATTGTTGACTGATTATTAATTCCACATGTACATAAAATATGATATCAGGGCATTGTAATTTCTGTCAGATGAGGTGAAATAAATCAGGGAGAAGGTTCAGGAATCAATAAGAAACTAGGACAATTGATTACAGTATTGTTGTGTTTTTATAGTGTATAGTGAAGAAATCTATACTGCACAAGTTCTGTCAGTTTCAGGGAACAACTAATTATGTAAAATTTTACTTTGTCCCAAAAGCAAGTCAACACAGTAAACTGGATGAAGTTGTTGATTTAAAGTAGAGAGGGCATTTATGTTTCTGTTCAGCTGTGAAAGCCCCTCTTCTTGGCCTCTTCCATGGAGTTTTGAGGATTAAATGTGAAACCACATAATCACATTTTTGAGATGCTGTGATGCTGTGGAGAAATTCTACTTCAAAAAGTCCAATTCCTGAAAGGACTGAAGGAAATTTAGCTGACCTGTCTATCCAAGTAATGGGTGTAGACAACCTAGTGCAGAAAAATTGAACTCTGAGGAATCAATCAGGAGAGTTGGTTTCTTCTCTCAGATGGTTAAAAAAAAAGTATAGCCGTCATTTTGCGTTTGTTGTTGAGGGTTTGTTTGTTTTTGTCCTCAGAAAATGTAGGCAGCAAGCTCAGATAAATGAGGATCAATGAAGGAAAGTGTGGTATCGATTTTGATTTATTACAGAGTGAGATTTGGACTAGTATGTATGCATGTTTGTAGATGAGGGAGCAGCAAGCCCTTGAGCTGACATACCTGAGATCAACTTCTTCAGAAATCCTCCCTCCTTCCCTCCAACTTTCTTTTGGAATTTGACCTAGTTCTATTCAAGAAAGATTTAAATGCTTAATGAACCAGTGGTGCTTATTCTGGAAAAGGGCTCTAGCTTTTGGCATAAGCCTTCTCACCAAGTCATGCTCCTGAAGGCAGGGGGTTGCCACTTGTCTTCTCTTTGGTACACCAGTGGCAGAGAAGGTTTTCTCTGGAGTAAGGCAACTGTTGACAGCATGTCTAGTTGTCTCTTCCCTGGAGTTTCGAGGAGAGTGCAGCAGGTTTCTGAAAGGAAAATTTGGAGACTACTTGTGCAAATCAGCATGGACCCAAACCATCCTATCCTCCATTATGTGAGCTCCCTCCCTCATTAAAGATGCAGATATAACAAAAATCAGTCTTTTTTGAAAAAATAATGGGCATATTCTGGGAAATTGTATTTGCATAATTGCACAGATTTATGTGCTTGCTGATCAGCGGTTCGAATCCGTGTGATGGGGTGAGCTCCCGTTGCTCGTCCCAGCTCCTGCCAACCTAGCAGTTCTAAAACATGCAAATGTGAGTAGATTAATAGGTACCACTTCGGCGGGCAGGTAACGGCGTTCCGTTTAGTCATGCTGGTCACATGACCACAGGAGTGTCTACGGACAAACGCCGGCTCTTCGGCTTTGAAATGGAGATGAGCACCACCTCCTAGAGTCAGACACGACTGGTCTTAATGTCAAGGAAAACCTTTACCTTTTTATGAAAGAAAGACCATTTAATTCAAAAATGGTTCACTAAGCAACTGTCATTACTTTATTATTATTGAGAAATCATTTGTAGATGACAGTCCATTTCTTTTCTTCCAGGAAAGTTTTGTTAGAAGGGGTCCATTACAATATATTTCTAGGTAATTCTATTCATTCTTACAATTCACTACTATATTCTGCAACAGAGTACAGACTTCCTTGTTTAACAGTCTGAATGAGAAATAGGGGAGACAGAATTTTCAGATGGCTGCCAGGAGAGGTTTCCTGGAAGATTGATTTTTCAGTCAGAAGACCATTTGAGTTAAATGGTGCAAGGCACTTGGTTGGTATTTATATAGTTTTCACCTTCTTAGAACTGTTGCATGTGCAGCAAAAAACTCTTAAGCAGATCTGAATTTATCTCATCAATCATTTTATCTGTAGGTGTAAGGTGTTATGTAATAATCATTTGTTAAGATATTTATATAGGAGATGATGTCAAATTATTCCCTCGGATCAAAATAGTAAGATGTTCTGTCACAAATGAATTTGGTTTCTCTTTCTTCCATAGAACTGCTCTTTAGAATACATTGTTAATACCTAATATATTGCATTTGTTCTTAAGAAAGCAGTATCATGGTGATGAACCTACCTCCTTTTTTCTTTTCTTTTAAAACCGAGAAATGACACCTTATGCCTTTGTTTATGCTTGTAATGCATATGTTTCTTTTAAAAAAAGTAGAAATAATCTACTGGTACATAAATGTAGGGCAGGTGAGGGGAAGATATTATGATTTATCTATTTATTATAGTACCTTTCCTCCAGAAGCTTCCCCTTCCAATCAATATCCTTATGAGGTTGGTTAGGCTGAGAGAACAAGTCACCCAGGGAGCTTCCATGTGTAATGGAAGGTGAACTGTCAACACCTTCACTATTATATCACTCTGGCTCGTATTGGGATCACTGTTTATATAGAGGGAGTTTATTCATTCATTCATTCATTTATCAAATTTGTCACTGCCCGTCTCCTCCCACCAAGGGGACTCTGGGCAGTTTACAACAAATTTAACTTTCATTGCTGTACTCCTAAGGAAACCTCCTCATAAATTATTATTTGAACTGTTTATATCCACTACCAAAATGTAAGGAATATATCCCTTAAGCTTTCTGGGACTCTTCTACTACCACGAAAGAAGGAGGAGAATCACTGTCACTTGGGGAAAATGGACATTTCTCTCTCCCTTTTTCCTTTTTGTCAAAAGAAAAAAAAGCAGCCTTAATTTGGTTTCATTCCTGCTCCTGAACTGCACTCTGATCTTGAACACTTGGCAACTAGGATTCTTGGCTCACTTTCAGAATATTATACAACAGTGAGGTGGAACACCTTTGAGAAGGATGCATAGTCATGATGAATATTGATCCTAGAAGCGTTCTGTGCCAGGAAAATTGCTAGGTCTCTAACAGATGGCAAAAGGCTGCGTGAGGCATGGCGATACAGATTTCTTTTTAAGAGGAAATAAATAGCAGCCTAACCTTTAACGGTAAAATTCACCTCCAAAATTATTTTTTAATTCATAATATTAATCCAGTTACCTTATCTCATAAAGATTTCCTGTTAATTACAAACTTAGGGCAAACTTTTGGCCCAGCACTAGAATACATGTATGATACTTTTGCAGATATAATTTAAATGTGTAGATGAAGTTTTGGACCAATAAGTGGAATGGTTTTAGTACAAATTTTCTTTACACTTCATTGAAAGGGGGTGAAGTTTTATTAATCTCTTCTGTTACATGTTTGATAATATGTATAACAATGTGCAAATAAGGTAGAGGTGACCATTGTTAATTACAGGAGAATAGATGCAGAGATTTTGGAGACAGGTTTCTTCAAACTAAATTATTTTTAAAATGCTTTTGTTTCTACACAGAATTAAATGCTATTTACATGTGCAAGTCTCAGCATCCCTCTGCAAGGTTCTGTGACTAGAAGACTCTGCTAAATTGTTCCCTGTGATTTGTTGGCATATCTGTCAGTAATGCAATTCTACTATCTTCCCTATCTTTCCTCTCATATAAAGGATAAGAAAAATGATAATAATTTTTAAAAATGGTCACAGTGTCTGCTTTTCTACAATGCTCAGCCAATCCCATTTCAGTTTGATTTTGCATAGGGAACCCCCTGCACCTTGCAATGTCACCCAAATCAATTCTGCTATGCCTCAGAATTCACCAGAATGATTGAACCAGAATGATCCATTCTTTGGGAAACTATAGGTAAATAATTTGAAACAGCCAGGGAATAATCAGAATTTCCTTGAAATTTTTACAGCTATGATGTAACCTATGTGTGTGTGTGTGTGAACAAGTAGGGACACAGGTACATGTGTGGACCAAAGTATTTGGCAAGCTGTTTTTAAGTAACAAATAGTGTAGTGAAAATGCTCCAAAGAGGAGGAATATGACCTAAAAATCTGTATGTGTCTCAAAAGTCTCTACCGTTTGGCAGATGGCCATATTCCTAACACAGAATACTTAGGAATGGAACAGAGGGTATTGTGAGAGCATGGAGTAGTGGAGAACATATAGCAGCATTAAGTGATACATCAGATCATTCCTCCTTTTTCTCAACTACATTATCTACATAAAATAATTCTTCCAATTACATAATAATACATATATAATATAGTAATGTTTAGGGATTATGAAACATGGTCCAAATATTTCATGGCTCAAGATTTTTTTATATATACAATACCTCTCTGAGCAACCAATTATTATTGTACAAATTATTATTTTACTTGGTATTATTATTCCCATATTGCAGATGAGAACCTGCTAATGGCTCATATAGCAGGCTATGGTACACCACTGTAAATGTATTTTATCTTTGCCTTTAGTAGTACAGAGCATACAGGCTCTGCTTCTAATGAAAATATAATCTTGTATTACTATATTAAAAATAAATAAAATATGACAAGCTGTTATAATGAAATATAGGATACCAACCTGGAAACTACTGGGTCAATGGAGTAAAGATGGCACTCCAAGGTGAAGGTAGGTCTTACTAAGTTAGTCATTTTGTGTTGCAGAAACATTCTGTTTTTGCTATTTTTGTACTTATTGACATGGAATCAACAGAATTTAAAAGCTGATCTTGAAAAAAAAATGTTGAATGGCAGGGTCCACAGAAAAAAGTTTATTAGAAAAAGTCACAGTGGGCCCAGCTGCTCCCTTTGATACAAGATTTCTAAAGAATGTCAAAATAGTTTTTCTTATCAACTTTCTTTACATCTCTTTCTTCCCTGAAACAAAGTATATGCATGGCTCCGTTTGGTTCTTCCAGGATTTAGGATGATGGTCAAAACCAATCCTTTCCCCAAACTTTAGATAGTTAATATTTAAATTATTAGTTTTAATTTTAATTGTATTAATTTTGTTGAAAAACAATTTTGAAAAACTTCATGTTTTTAATTTTTGCTAGCCACCTTGAGTATTGGAAAAAATAGCAAGATATGAGATGTGATGCTGATTACCGGTTTGTTTAGCTTCAAAAAAGAGTTGAACCCGATCATGGAAGTCATGGAGGTCAATGCCCAGATGTCAATGTGATTGCCTCTGAAGGACATCCAGGAAACCAGTGGGCTTCCTTATGCAGTTGGTTGGTCACTGTGAGAACAGACTGTTGGAGGACTCCGATCCAGCAGGGTGCTGCTTATGACAGAGTTTAAATTCAGTAACAATTAAATACAATAATTAGTTCCATGTACCTGCATTGTATGTCAAAATCATGTTTGCACATGTTGCCTGAGACAAAATAGGAATGGCTATAGACTTAAGAGGTTTCTAAAGCATCTAGTTATCCAGTGGTGGAAACAAATATTGGGCAAAACAGACCTTTGATCTGATCCTATGTTTTCATGAAGATATAAAGAACTTGTGGCCTATCATTCCAGCTAATCATTGATGATAGGGTTTCTAGTCCAGCAGTGTCTAGAGAGTCATGGTTTCCTCTCCTCACCCAGTCTTCCATAGTCTGACATTTTAGATTAGCACTGGAGTAAAATTCTCATCATTCATAGTTCAAGTGGTGTAACATCTTGAAAGTTCTTGGTGAGATGGGCGGGCAGCTAGAATGGACTAGATGTGCACAATGCTGAGCTCAATGCTTTCTGTTCAGGAACAGTATAAGCAGTTCTTTCTCATTATCAGTCAATGGCAGTACTTAGTTCCTTACCCTTTTCATTTTCTTGCAAAATATTAAAGCTTTTTAACATAAAACACTGTGCATTTTAAAAACCTAATCATGAAGGTCCTTTTACTGTTCAGAGCAGAAACAGCAGCTATTTTATATTATCAAGCCAGGAACATTTTCTAATATGCCTTTCTCAGTATTAATCCCCCACCCCAAATATGTGAAAACATCCAAGAGAGCTTATCGTTTTAAAAAGGGAATTTGACATGGCAGTTTATAAGGACAAAAGCTAACATCCTTGCAGGAATATTTGCAAGTCAAGTTACTAAATCTTATTAGCAAAAGACCTCTACAAGTTATTTAAAAATTAGCGATTAGTAATGGCAGTTGGTAAAAGGCACTAGAACCAGCATAGAGGTGTTATATGTATTATGACTAAACTAATTATAAAAGAAGTTTGATTTATCATTTTCTGTATGCTAAAGTTGCATTCTCTAGGTTGGAAGTGCCAGGATTTTTAGTGCTCCAAAGTGTGCTTGCATATCTTACACTACTCATTATTTCTAAAATTTGCCTCTCAAAATAAACATCAATAATATGCTAATTTTATGCAAATGTATACTATATTGCCTTTTTTTTCTGATGCACTTCCTCTGCTTGAAGAAACTATATGAAGAAATAATCTTCAGAAATGTTGCTTGGGCAGAAAGAGAAGTATCTCACAATGTAAATTTAAAGGGGAACCCCATTTTGTCCCCACTCTCCCCAGATCCCAAATATGTTTACCATAGAATTAAGTTTATGGGAAACATCTTCAGCCAGTAATTGTTCAACCCAGCTGGCCAATCAGCAGTTACTGCTTCAAACTTAAATTTACACCCTATCCTATGCCATAGTTCTGTAAATCACACAGTGAACAAAACATCCAAAGAGAAGCAGCAGGGGTATGTCAGGCAGTCAGTCCACTAACCATCACATGACCATTGATTTTATCTACAGCAGAATCACAGGAGAGAGAAAAAAATCGCTGGTTTTCAAGGGGTGGTGGGGAAGCAAAGTTTTTACGATTGTGCAGCACATAATCACTGGTTATCCATCATACAATAGGGAGGTGTAGCAGGAGATGTAAAATTGTTGCATATGGGACTTTGCCACTCTTTATCACCCCCAACTGGTAACTTTGGGTTCATCCCTAACATTGGGCACACCCATGTCCTGAAACCATTTTTATAAGCCATGTCCTCAGAACATTGCTTCCCTCTCATCCCCAGCCCACAACTGAAGCAGCTTAAAGTTGTCCTTAGCTGTTCCAGTTTTAAAGCAGTATCTTCAATGTATTTTATCAATACAGTTTTTGCCATGGACATAATCTAGCGTGTTTCCTTGACAATGGGATTGATGATCACAGGCCCCACTGGCCACTTTAGACTGTTGTTGGCATGCCCCATTCCCTCTGATCACTGGGCACTGCTCTTCATGGCCATTTTGGCATGGACTGATTCTTGAAACTTGGCTTCCACAGAGACACTGGCCTGCATAATAGCTTACTGGGGCTTTCTGAAGTGTTTGTCAGGTCTTACACAGGCCCCTTATATACATACATTGGCTTATTCTTTTGAAAAAGTCCTAGACCTCTGTTTGAAAACAGAACTAGCACTCTCTACTACAGCTGTTCTTTTTATTGTTTTTATTTTAGTTTTGGGCAGGTGTGCTGTTTTTCTACTGCATTGGCTACTTCTAGATATTGCTGGCTATGGCCACTTGCTGTCAGTACTGCTGTTCCTTTGTAGCATCAGCTGAAGACAGAGCTTGCACATTATTGATAATTTTGTGGCACTTCACCCCACACTCCTCCTCTGTTCCTGTAAGCTGGACTGATAAATCACAGGCATGGAGAAGAATACTGTGGTAGGATAAAGCAGGAAGGAGTGTCCCTGATGTTCTTCACAAACCTTTTTCCGTGCCTGTGGTCTACAGTATTGGGCTATGTTTGAAAATGGGTCTACAACTAAGATTGCTAAAGACTTGTCCAGAATTGGCTCAGTTGACAGATTGCAGGCATACAAGAGGGTCATGGGATAAAGTGGGAGAGAGTTTTCCTTTCTACCTAAAACCCTTCCAACAGAGCAGTAAACCCATGTTCAGAAATAACCCAAATGAAAAGTCACATATATTTAGCACTCTGCACCTACAACTGCAACTTAACAGTGGTTAGGTCTGCTGTTCAAAGCACCCTACACTTGCCCAGTGCTGTCCCACCACATCTTAATGAGAACTGGTAGCAGTTTTACTTGATGGCAAGGACTGCTCATTTGAAAGGGAAATTAAACCAACTGAATCAGAAAGGTGGGCAGCACACTCAGCCATCAGGACAGTAAATTTTATCCTGGAATAATTTTCTGCCAGCTTAATTACTGCTAGATTGCACTTAGCACAAATGTCTGACTATGCCCTTTGCTTGTATACTACATCAGTTGAGCATTACATTAGGAAGAGATACTTGCAAAGTTACTTTCTACACATATATGTCCATTTTTTTTTCTTTTAGAGAGGACTAGTTATTTACTATTCTGTGATATAATATTTTTGCAGTAATATTGACTAATACATTAGATAATGGGTATTCTGAAAAATGTGAAAGCTGTTTGAGTTACAAATTTTTATATGAATCCCCTAATTATATCTCTGTTAACCTAGCACGCTCGCTCTCTCTCTCTCTCTCTCTCTCTAAATATATATATATATATATATATATATAATATATTATTGTCCTGGCATTAGTAAGTCTTAAAATGTGTTATATTATAAATCTCTTATGGGTAAAACAAAATGGTAATTTAAACATTTTAATGGTTTAAACATGATGAGTTGTGATTTTCCAGGATTGGATTGGAACATATGGGAAAACAGCTGGTGCAAATATATCTTTAATGGAGGGGTGAATATTGGAGAGGGGAAATGATGTGGAAGAAAGCAAGGCAGAAAGAAGTTCTTTCCCCAGTGGGAGAGGGGAAGATCACCAACATAAAATATGTTTATTTTGATATGGGATTAAGCTGCTATTTCAATGAAGTGTAAAAATCTGTAATGGATATTTTTAGAAAGATGTTCTTCTGCTAGGCGTTGGCGTTATGACTCATCACATCAGTGTTCATTCAAAGGAATCAAGGATCTATAAAGCATGGCTTAATATGTGAAATCATGTTCACTGCATATACATATATTCTTTAAATTAGTTTGAATAGAGAATCAAAATATTTTTATACAATCCTGTGTGACAGAAGATAAAAAGGAGGAAATCAGTGTTTTGCTGAAAAATCATACACAATTCAAGAATGCATTTTTTTTTTATTTCTGAGATAAAACTTACCTTAATAGCTTAATAGGTGTGCCATTTTCTTAATCAGTATTTTACGTAGTTGGACAGAAATGAAGGAGACAACATTGTAGTTGCTTACACATCATCTATAGTAGCTATGTTTAAAGTATTTAAACATTGACCTACAAAACATGGCAGATAAAAGTTTAGTTAAAGTGAAAGTTTTTATTTTTGTATGAATCAGGGTCAGCATTTATTTATTTTTAAGAAACAATTAGGAAACCTGTTCTTTAGAAGACGACTGGGTCAAATTTGTAACTTACTGATGTTGAGTTATTACTTTTGACATTTTCATGACAAGACTTTACATTTCAGAGCTTTGCAGAGACCTTGTTCTTCACCATCATCATTTCAACATAACAAAGCTAAGAGAACAGTTACAAAAAACCAAAACAAAGCATTCACAGACAGAGGCAACCACTTTAGGGAGCAGTTTCTGGTGGGCAATAGTGGGTATGTGCTGCTGTTTCCCCTGAAACTTCCACTGGTTCAAGAGAAGAGCTGTGTAAGTCACAAGGGCTCTCAGTGAATCAGTGAGGGTGCTCATGTGTCAAATGCAGGTAGAAGATACTATCTTATTACCACTATGGGGCTATGTGAAACCCCCCTGGTTAAAAGGTGCCAAGAAGGTTAATTTATTGAAGACATAAGACAAAACTGGACCCTAGAGATGGACAGGGTAACTGGGAGGCAATAGATCAGAGGAAGAAACAATGTGTTTATTTATTTTATGTATTTATGTCTCAAATTTGTACTACCGCCCATCTCCCCCCAAAGGAGGGACTCTGAGCGGTGTTGCTATAATAAGGAGACAGATGGAGAAGTAAAAGGAAAAAAAAGGAGGGGGTGATCCAGCACGGGAAAGGAGATAAACAGAGTAAAGATGAATAACAAAGAAATGATGGGGTATGAGGCAAGCACACAGCAGAGGTAGAGCCAGGCAAGCAAATGGAAGCCAAACAAAGAAGAAGTGGAAAAATGAGACTCAGGGGGAAAAGTGTGAAGGGGAAAAGGGAACTTAAGGAAAAATCAAGAATAAGAAGAGAAGCAGAGATTCTTCTCTGTACAGCAATCCCAAGCAGAAAATATATGCTCAGCAGGGACTCTTCTTCCTACAGCAAGAGAGAAGAGAACTTAAGAGCACAAAGAAGCAGGGATTTTATTTGGTAGAGGGCAGCGAAAGGAGGAAAACAGATAACAGAGAGACCGGCAAGAGAAGTTTCTAGCACAGTGGCTAGGGACTGTGCCCAGAGGAGATGAGATGAGCAATTAGAATGGAGACAGGAAGAAACAGTTCAAGTGACAGTGAGGCACAAGGTTGGTGGCTGGAGAAATCAAGGAGACACAGACAAATCAATTGTAGAGTGGAGAGGAGTTTATTTGGGGGATCTGCACAGAAGGAGAGATCAGTCTATTTTAATGCATTTCTTTTTATTTTTGATCAGCATAAAGCAAAAACAGAGATGGTGAGATTAATAATTCTAACATAAGAAAACCCTATAGGCTTATCTACACTGTCTAGTTGTCCTGTCCTTGGAATGGGACAGTAACCATTTCTGAGGAAGAATCAGATGATCTCAGCCTTTACTTACCTCCTTCTTATTGCAAATTTAATCTCCAGGACTATTGCAGTTTAAAAGTATTTCTCTTATTTCAGAGCTCTTGTCCTTTTCACCTGGAGTGCCTTACTTCCTTACAGATTAACCCTAGCAGTTCCCTGGATACCTCATAGATGAAGGAACCTGCTTAACTGAGGCAATAGCTTTCCTAATATATGAACTTCTAAAACTTCCTTTTTTTCTTAGTAAGCAAATAGTAAGTCCAGAGTTCGTATTTCATCATTTTCCCAGTCATTTGAGGTAAAAGCCTCAAACTGAGAGCCAGTTTGGTCTAGTGGTGAAGGTGGTGAGCTAGAAACCAGGAGTCTGCGAGGTCTAGTCCCGCCTTAGGCACGAAAGCCAGCTGGGTGACCTTGGGCCAGTCACTCTCTCTCAGCCCAACTCACCTCACAGGGTTGCTGTTGTGGGGAAAACAGGAGGAGGGAGGAGTGTTAGGTATGTTTGCTGCCTTGAGTTATTTATAAAAATAATAAAGGCGGGATAGAAAATAAATTAAATAAATAAAAGGGAAACGTTTTAAAAATATTGTGAAATAATGCTAACATTAAAGGGAATGTCACAAACATATTAGAATGCAAAAGAGCTAGCAAAAAAGGAATGTTTTGTGGTTGTTGGGTATGCTTGCATCTATGTACATTTTGATACTTTAACTTTGCATATATTCATTATATATATTTTGTATATATAAATGTACTTGCTCTGTGCATGTGTGTATTGCATATATTGTATATCACAGAAGTATATACCATATATACTAGCATATAAGCCCATCTGTGTATAAGTTGACCCTCAAATTTTTAACTAAAATATAATGAAAAATGTGCAGATAAGCCAACCCTCAAAAATTTTGTATGTTTTAATTTGCACAGTTGCCTTATCCATGGGTAATCCTTCAATTATCCATTTTTCATGGTATTCTGGTTAAAAAAATGAGGGTCAGCTTATCTGTGGATGGACTTATACATGAGTATATACAGGATATACAAATACTTTTAAAAAGTATTCCATAAATACTAGTGGATAAACCAAACCCAATATGCTTGGTGTATTTTGGTAGCCAAAATTCTTGGCTTATTTGCGAGTATATACGGTATGTCCAGGAAGACACATCCACAGGAAAGCAATTGGTCATTGCTTTCCTGGAATAGGAAGGGAGAAGGACACAGCAGCAGGAGAATTATCTAATGGGAGGACAAAGCAGCCTATTGTCTGAATACTTTGAAAGCTGTTGCAGGTGTTTTAGTCCGGACATGTTTTTCTTAAGCCAGTTTAGAATTAAGCTACCTTGAACACAACACAGGATATTCCGTATGTCTAAAAACTGTAAGGGTGCTGAATAGATTTAAAGATGGGAAACTAAAAGCTGTAAAACCAAAAGATATTAAAAAGTTAAAATAATAAGCCATGTTAACAAAAGCTGTAAAACTGAGTAAATGGAAAATAATAGTAGCAATATAGACAGAAGTTGTCTCAAACCTAATTGATTCTACCTGGAAGTCCCATCCTGGTGGAATGTGTTGCACAGAACCTGGAAACATTATGTTTTATAAGCAGGTTGGAGTCAGAGAGTAGCATGGAGCTGTAAAATTGTCTGTGTAGAATGATAATCTGCTAAGTAATAGGAAAATAAGGGTACTGCATATGTCTCTGTAAAATTAGCAGGAGTTGAGGGTATGCTTGGTAGTTTCAACTTGCCCATTGTTTCAGCAGCACAGGTGTTCTGAGAGGAGAATTTTTAAATTATTATTTTCCTTCAGAGATATCAGAGAGGAAGACCCTTCAGTGGTTAGGAGTTTCTAGTTGCACAAGGAATGTAACTGGTATTATTGTGTACCTTCAATTTTTAGAGATGGAGAGGTGTAGACCCTTGCCTATATCAGTTTCTCATTCTGCATCATTATATCTTGTTTAAGTGCATATGTCCAGGAAGCCCTGTCCTTAGGAAAGCTTGTAACCCAGAGGATGGGTTATATGTAGGGATTGGGGTGGGGAGGACAGCCCAAGTGATGATAGTTTGTCAGCAAGGTTTCCTTCCAGGTAGATTGATAATCCATCCTTCAATGTTTGGGGAGCCAGTTTCATTGTAAAAAAGGATAGTCTTACTCAAAAACTGAATATGGACAGTGATGATATGGCCTCTACTTTTAGCAAGCCTTTAGTAAGGGGCCAGTTCCAGAAGCAGCTCTGGAAAAGGAGGGTGATTTGAAACATGTGGGCATGGGGCAGAGAGTGTATGTTCAAGGAAAGGTGTTACCTGCAAGCTTTTTTTGACACTAACTCTGCCTTTGAGACAAAAAGGAATTCTTAATCAGGTGCAAAAGGGAACTGTAACAGGTTTTTCTGTTTCTTGTAAACCTGTTTTAATATTAATTATTCCTATTAATAATATTAACAGTAAATCCATCCTGTTCAAGAGATGGTCATTCTGTTATTTATTTTTAATTAGATTTTTCAGGAAGGTTTTGGAAGTTAATTTCCTTAAAGCGGTAAAACGGGGTGATGGTGCACTGCAGCAAAGGTTGTTTAAAGAAAAAGCGTAATGGAACCGAGGACAGCTGGATTTTTGGGAAATCCAGTTCTTGGACTGAGGAATTTAATAGGGACTATATAAGTTTTAACTGCAGCTGGCTTCTGTATATGGAATGAAAAGGGGATATCAACTGGACCTTGTTTTTAGGCTTCAAATATTGTGGGCTGTTCCTGGCTGTGAGCTAACACACCTGCATAGGAAAACATGAGAGAAGCAGAAGGTAAAGAAAGACACCATTGTGTTGAGCCTGTTTGGTATAGTGGTAAATGTACTAGACTAGGACCAGGAAGATCCAGATTCATGTCCACCTCAGCTATGGAAGCTCAATGGGTAACTTTTAGTAGTCACTACCTCTTGCACAATCTACCTCAAAGGGTAGTTATTCAGGGGGGAAAATTCATGAGAGCGCGCCACGGGCTCTGGGAGAAAAGAAGGATTTAAATCTAATAAATCAATAAACTGTCAACTACATGGATACACCATAAAGTTATCTTGGCAAAAATACAGAAGTTACTTTTTAAAAACTTTCCTTTCTAGCTTACAGCTTTAAGATTCTCTGGTAGTCCCCTCCAACTATTCATCAGTGCCAACCCTATTTAGTTTTAAAGCCCAGACAAGGTCAGCCAGATTCTGCCAACTGCTAAGACAAGTTAAGGAGAAAATAGATATAAATATACAAGACTCAAAGGAGTCTTTATCTTTTCTACTCTCCCTAAAGTAGAGTTGGTCTAGAATTTTTTTTAAAAAAAACAGTATATTGACACTCTCACACATATCCCAAAGAACTGGCTTTCTTTTCTGACACTGGAAGCTAAAAAATGAGCCTTTTTTATTTTTAAAAACATGCAGCATTTTATAGTTAAGGGTCTTTAAGGCTGAAATGTTTATGACAGTCATTCTGTATACACTTACCTGAGAACCTCAATTCACCAAGGATTCCTTCTGAATAGGTTTGTATTTAAATATTTCAAAGTAATGTCTGAGGAATGAAGCTTATAGATTTTTTTTCCCTTTCAGTATCATGAGTGACACTCCTTCCCTCCTTGTGCTATAACCATCAGGATCTATGCTTGAATTCTGATTTTATCCTTCACTTTTATCCCAGTGTTTTAGGTGAGCTTTCTACCTTCTCTATGAATATAGATTTATTTGTGCATATATACATTTAAAAGGTAATTCAACATTTTCTTACGATTGTTTGAACAAACATAAGCTAAACATTTATTAAAGCTTAGAAACAGCTCTAGGGTAGGTTAGTGATATCACAAGTCATGATCCATTCAATACAAAGCACAGCCAGCTTCTGCTGCCCACAATCGAAATAACTAGTTTGCTCTGGAGAGAAGATTATCTATCTGTTGACAACCTGAAGAATGTGCTTCCTTTAACTCTGTTCTTACTTTGTATATTTCCCTAAGATGGATAGAGAGAAGACAAAGTCATGATAAATAAGTTGTTCCTAGTTAACTCATTTAACAAAATGATCATCTCCTATGAAATAAGGGAAGGCAAGACAAGGAAAGGAAAGGCAGGGAAAGCTAAGGACTTGCCCCTGAGTATGTGCATCACAAGAAACTGCCAATCTCTATATGCTTGTATTCTGTACAGTATAGTGTTTCTAAAAGGTGGAAAAAGTACAATATTTAGGAGCATACTTTTAAAGGATATAATAGGTGTGCATATTTTAAGCATACAGTGCATAAAACTATATCATTATGATAAATATGTTAAGTTCAAAACAATATATCTAATTATTGATTTTTCTTCTTGAAGCCAGAGGACAAGGTTGTAGATATCTATATAATTTTACTTTATTCAGTGAGGTCCTGAGAGACAGGCAGAAGGAAAGAGAAAGAGGAGACTGCAATTAATAATCACAAGAACATGATACTGCCTGAGGACAAATGCATCACAAAAAACCCTCCAAATTTTTTTTAAAAATGTGACATGGTAGTATCATGCTTTCATTTAAAACTTGCTCTATATATTAAATAAATGGTGATGCAAGCAGTACACTAAGTAATGTAGCAGGTTAAAAAAATTTACATGTACAGGTAGTCCTCACTTAACAACCACAATTGAGACTGGAATTTTGGTTGCTAAGCAAAGCGGTCATTAAGCGAATGTCCCAATTTTATGACCTTTTTTGCAGCAGGCATTAAGCAAATCACCTGCTCATTAAGCAAATCATGGGGGTCCCCATTAATTTTGCTTGCCAGAAACCAGCCGGGAAGGTTGAAGATGGTGATCACGTGACCACAGGATGCTACAACAGTCATAAATGCAAACAGTTGTCATGTGCCCAAATCGTGATCACGTGACTGCGGGGACACCACAGTGGTCATAAGTGTGAGGACTGGCCGTAATTCATTTTTTTCAACACTGTTGTAAGTCCAAACCATCACTAAATGAATGGTTGTTAAGCAAGAATTACCTGTAGTTGCCAAGCAATGTGCTGAGTCATGTGGCAAGTAAGTATATATACAGTGTATGAGGTCATGTGGCCTCAGTGCTTTATTCCCACATCAAAGTACACAATATGTAAAAGAAGTATCATGTTCTATTTTTACTTTCCGTTAGTACATGAGAGCCTGACCCAAATCAGGACCACCACATGAGGGAGGGAGAAGCCTAATAATTCTCCAAGTACCTGGTTTCTTAAAAAAATTAATCCCTTCTTACAGGGTTGCAGAGGTCAAACATAATTTCCATTGGTGTCAAATTGAATTTGCTTTTCTGTTTTTGTTTTTTGAATCAAGTTCATGCAGGTATAGTAGTGGCTGGTAGTAGCATCTAGTCAAACGTGGCTGATCTTGGAAGAACTAAGCGTGATTAATACTTCCACAGAAGACCACTGGAAATCCCAAAGTTACATGAGAAGTTAATCATCCTAAAAGATGACAGTGGCAAACTTTTCCTATACTGTTGCTGAGAAAATACCACATAGTCACTAGGACTTGAGTGTGACTCAAGAGATGCTTTACTTACAAGGGAATTAAGGGCAAACTGGCTTTAAGCAAGCATTTCAGAGGCTACATGCTAGCAGCTGAGTGGGCCACAGCATTCACCCACTATATACACATGCCCTCCACACGCATACACATACTCGCCCAGAGACACACCATATGCACAGAACATTTTCACTACAAAATGCTGTTTTCCTGGAGCATCACTTTCATTTGTCCCTCTTTTTTCCTACTGAGAAAGTGAACAGATGAACAAAGCCATGGAGAAGCACTGCCTGTAAGCATAGACATCCACAGCAAGCCACAATGAGTCATATACCACAATACAAAACGCAACCTTATACCCTTGTGTCCCAGCATATAAATAGCAGTATGATATCATGATGCATATTTCATCACTTGCCCCCAAACCTGGCTCTCCTTATAAACACATATGCCTCTAGGCCCCTCTACTGGTATGAAGTGAAGACTCCTCATTGAAAGTGGGGGTGGAATGAGGTGGGTTTGGGGGGGGCAGATTCTGGGGAGAGGTAGGAACCTCAGTGGAAGCCCTTTCTGGCTTGAAGAGAAGACTTTTGGGCCTGTAGACCTGAAGGCCCTTATCTCTGCAATAGGCAGCAAGTACATACAGTAGACCCTGCAGATTAGTCCAACGGTCTATGAATAACAACAGTGTCCTCTTCTCTGAAAAATAATTTAGTGCCCCATGTTGTTCTCCCTAAATAAAATTCTGAGAGATATATTTAAGTCATCCTTACAGTTTTCCATAAAAAGTTTCCATAAATACCCATTTTTATATGAGCATCCCTTTATTAATCTGTATCTATCCAGTTATTGTTGTTTTTGTCGTGTCTCCTGCTCTCCACTTATGCTAGTCTAGGAGAACAGAAGACTAAAAATAAAACAGAGAAGGTAATTTCACACTCAGGCACATAAGCAAACAAACAATAGGGCAGTCTTACTTTCAATATGAACACACTTTTGTTGTTGGCTTTGAATATAAAGGGTCTGAGCTCATAACACATACACAGCCTTTAGCAATGGTTCAGAATAGCTAGGCTGTGGGAATTATCCTGATGTATTATGCACATAAATGTTTTGGCTCGCTTTTGACGACAAAGAGGACCCGGTTGCTGCTAGGTTAACAAGCAATGCAAACCTGCACCCTCTGAGGTATGTTTTGATTGCAAGTCAGATTAAAGGATTAAGAAGATAAATCTCTCTTGGTCAGATTGGTTTTTATTCATTCACTGATTGATTGATTGATTGATTGATTGATATATATATATATATATATATATATATATATATATATATATATAAATATAAATTAATTCTTGGCAAAAATAAACCAAGCTGAGGTTTAAGTTCATGTTTTATTTTTAGCTTTTTTATAATTAACTCTGGCTTCAAATCAAAATTAGATTTGCTAAACATTCTATTGAAGTATACAGGACTTGAGCAAGTTGAAATTTAATTATGTATTGATTTAAATAAGATGTGTGAAATTAACCTTCTCTGAGCTGAGCTCATGTTTAATTTCAGATGAAAATCATGATTTGCTAAAAACTATTCTTCTCTGAGAGAAGAATTTATTCCTTCAGTAACTTTTTATGGTCATAACTGATTAAACAAAATAGCAGAGAATCCTGCTATTTGTGCACTGTAAAGGGAAAAACAAAATAAATAAGGAAATATATATATATATATAATTATCTAGGATATTTAGTTCTTAGGTTTGTTTTATTGTAGCATTTCCATTTGATTTTTGTTTGAGTCTAGTAAAACAAAAGTAAAGGTAAAGGTTTCCTCGGCACAGTCGTGTCCGACTCTAGGGGGCGGTGCTCATCTCCGTTTCTTAGCCGAAGAGCCAGCGCTGTCCAGAAACACTTCCGAGGTCATGTGGCCAGCATGACAGGCATGGAAAAATATCCCCCCCCAAAATATTAAAATATATATCTCCAAGAATTGGATGCAAAATAATCTGGCATGAGGCCAAATTTATTTAACAAAATTGCCATTTAGGATGGGCCAATTGAAATGGAAATACAGACTGTAGTTCAAAGAAAACAGGGAGAACTCTAAGACAAAATAGTGGGATGCTTATGTATCTCCTGAATTCAATATCCCATTAGTTTTCTACAAATACCTTCTGCTGTCCACTGAATAACCCTTTAGCTATTACTAATAATAAATCTGTAATTGAAAAATACTTGATCTGTGTAATTAATATGTGAGATAGGTGGCTATACAAATAAATAAATAGTATATAGAGTAGTCTCAGCAGATTTTCTCAGCTTGGAAACTAAGCAGGGTCAGGTCTGGTTAGTACTTGGATAGGACACTACCAGGAAATTCCAGGCTGTAACTTAGACTGGGAATTTTAAAAATCATGGAAGAAGGCAATGGCAAACCAGTTCCACATTGTTGCCATGAAAGTTGCATGAACTTGTCTGTGAGCCATGAGGAGTTCAACTTGACCTGAAGATTATTTAGTTTTACTTAGAATAGCTGCTGTCCTTGTATAGACTTGATTGCAGTGTGTTGTCTGCATAATAACCTAGCTTAGTAAACTAGACTGCCAATGAGATTTTTTCCCTGTTCCACTGTTGTCCCCTGACTGCAGATGATATTCTACTGGAACAATTTTTGCAAACCGATCTTTCCAACTTAGAGGGAAAGAGGAAATTGCTTAACTATCTCCCTGTCATACATTTGAGTACTCAGAATGTTTGTCTTTCCTGTCATAGCCTGATTTGCTTTTCTCCTCTATCCAGAATATCAGAGCCTTTCAACCAAAGGATGAAATTTATCCAAAGAAAATCACTATGATTAGTAAAAGTATAGATTTGCAGCAGGAGAAACTTATAGTTTAATGCAAGCATCTTTCACTGGAGTTTGAAATTATATATTTTAAATCTTAGGGCAATCCTTACCATGGTTCTAAATACCAAATCAACAATATTTCCAGTGCAAGCTTTTACTGGTTGCCACCAAACATGGATAGACTGAGAGCACCCCTAAGCTCTCTAAGCCTTTGACATGAAGTCCTAGAGCTCTATAAAGTTTTATTTACAGAAATCAGGGAACAATTAGCTTAGAGAAGTGATAATGTTTGAACAGATAAATGCACAAATCAATGGATTGTGATCATGGTCCATAAGTCAAAGGATACATTACTGTTTCCTGGTTCAAATATGGCATGCTTAAGAACTCCAGGAATACTGAATGAAAGCTGATGGAAGAGTAAACAAAGGCATTCACAGGAATGAAGTTTCAGGCTGACCTGGTTTGTTACATCCAGACAAGCAACTGACTTAAAAGTCTTATTTATCAAAAGTAGAAGCAGTTATCAAGGCTGGGCTTCTCTGTATGACTAAGTTTCCTGGTAAACAGTATCTGAGTAGAACACAGTTATTTGAGCATTGCGGATGCTACAATCAGAAACAGATGACCTCTGGGGAGAGGAACCATTTCACATTTAGCCCTCGCTATATACCAAAGATCCAAAACCATTTTGGATCTTTTGTATGTAATATTTAATAATATAAAACTATAGCTTTATTTTAATAGTATACAGATGTAAATTTCAGCATTAGGTATATCACCATACATATAATATAACAAATATTTTATAAAATCAAGTTTCTGTGAGTCAAAGTTAAATTGCTCTACAGACTGAAGGCTGCTATGATTTATTTTTACCTAAGTTAAGTCACTCCACATTATTGACATAAGCTAAATCTTTTTTATTTTATTTTTTTCTGGTTATATTGTCTGCTGTGCAGATGAAGTGCAAACACATTCTTCAACATTTATAGCTCACTTAATAAGAGGCTATTGTAGGCATCAGTGGTGAGATCTTTGATTTTTCTCCACAGTAAAGAAAAAGGTTGTCATTGAGACCTGTTGGAGATCAAATGAGAAAATTCAGCAGATTATAATCTACTATGATTGATGGAAGCTAAATGTCTGTTCAGCACCATAATCAAACACAGGAGGCAAGAATGAGATTTGTGAGAGGATTGTCTAAGTGGAAGCCATGTGAAATAGGAGTTTGTAATTCTTAGTTTGACTACAGTCAACTGCACACTCTGGATGACAAACAAAATGGAAAACAGTAGCAGAACTTTCTGAATTCATAGGTAGGTAATATTCTTCTTGTCCTTGGAATCTTTTACTGAAAATACACAGAAAGTGGTTCCTTAAAAAAAGGTTAGATTATTTGTCCTTCTGGCCCAGGGTTCCATGCTTTTTAGGCATAGGCCTTTCTAATCACATTCTGAAAACATGTGCTGTTTGTTCTAATGTGGAATTCTGATTCACATTCAGATTCACAATGTATTCCATTTGACCTGGACTTCCATGTATTTGATTGGAAAAGCTCTGAGTGACCTAAAATGGGTTGACCACAATACATGCTGCACAGGGCTGGCCCAAGACATTAGCACCAAAAGTGAAGAACAAGATGGTATAGGCTGATCCAGACTGGAGTTGAATGTTTAGCATGATAAAAGATTGGTCTTCATTGCCTCTGGTTAGCGTAAGGTGTAGGCTGTGCTTCACACACAGGTCTGCCCAACATTTAGCCAATGCTTTCCATCTTCCAGCACTTTTCTGCCTGAGACATCAGCCTCCATGACAAGACCAGCTCTGCATGTCACAAATGCTCTTTCAACAGAATACATTTAAACCGAAGAGGAAATAATTCCCCCTTCACCCCCAGGGATTCATTCCAACTTGATAAAGGTCCAGACTTCTCATGCCTTATGACAGGGCAGAAAAATGAGGGTAATGTATTTACAGACTGACAGTATGAAAGCAAAGAGTATACTGATGCTTGCTCCATCACTTAGTTCCTTAGAGAGCACCTCATGCTTGCCTTGGGTTGGCAGAGATTTTTGGTGGGCTGGTCTACCAATAGGCTAACACAGCTCCATGTTAATCAAGGTGGAGTCATTCTCTAAGCTGGATTTTACTGTGTGGTGGCTTTGTATCCCATACGTTTCTTCCATGTAACATTTTTGATTTTTAGTTCAGGTTCTGATGCTTTTAGTACATGTATAGTTTTAATACCCATTTTGCTGGAATCCAACTACAGTGTTACTATAAGGCTGGGTGAGGCAGAAACTCTTTAAACTCCCACTGTTCCCCAGTATAATCTTATTTTAATGCTTCTGTTTATCCAGGTACCACAAGAAAATAATAATTATTTAAAATAGACTATGGTGAAAACAACTTTTGTAAGAATAACTTTTCAAGCAGGGTCCTAATATGAATCTTCATTTATACAACATTATGCCTACAAAGCATAACAGCAGTAAATATGAAAATAAAGGGATAATTTTTTCACACACCATACACAGAAATATATTTTAAGGTGTAAACTAATTGTGTTCTTATATTACTGGATGCTGATGATGGTTGTTTATCTTATTTAGTGACAACTGTTGACATATTTGGAATTCTTTTGGCTTTGAACATGTGTTTGCTTGCATCTGTAAAATGTTCAAAAACATGTCTCTTTCTTCCTTTTCTAAACAGCTTTGAGCTTTACCCTGCTGTTTGTTTTGTAACTGTGGCAGATCTAGACTGGTATCAAAAATCTTTTTTTTAGAAGCAAATGCAGAGCTGATATTGATTCAGCCCCATGTGTTGCCCTATTAATAATGTATACTCTCCCAGTCTCAAGCGTACTTACCCAAGGAGATCACAGCAGATCCATCTTTCCCCTTGAATTAGTTTATTGTTGTTTATTACATAGACTCAGCAATACGTTAGGCACTTTAGAGCAGAGCCAAGCCAAAAGTTCAACTATGATCAGTAAAAATATCATCTCAACCACCATCAGATTTGTTTATTATTTATTTATTTATTCATTTTTTATAGCTGCCCATCTCATGTTCATGACTCTGAGCAGCTAATGGTATTAAAAATACAAAAGCATAAAAAACCAGAAAACCAAAAATAACACACATAAAGCAGCAGCCAGAGTGAAAAACAGATCCATCAGTCACAAATTAAAATAACCAAAGTTCAGGCTGTCTTATGACTGACATGCCTTTTTTCAATTATTACCTGAAACAGAGACTGCTTAAACAAGTTAGCTCTTCCTATATACTCTTGCAAGCCATGAGATATCAAACTTCCAGCTCCAACCCCAATCAGATATACTCATTAATATCTAAGTTTCCTTTTCTGATGCCTAAACTGAGCAAGCCTGGGGGTTGAGGGGGAAAGAGAGGCTGCAAGGGCTATAAAACTTGCCCAACAAAAGCAAGTGTCCTTCCCATTTGGGCTCACCATGGCAGAAGGAGGGGCTCTGGAGGGATGATGTTCCAAAAAGCAGGCCCCAATTCAGAAAAGTTTCTCTTCCTAGGCCCTGCCAGATGGTACTCTTTAGCAGACAGAACCCAGAACATGCCTCTTCTGCCAGATCTAATAGGACGGGTAGGTATAACTGGGAAGAGGCGGTCCCCAAATAACCTGGCCCCATGCCTTGAAGGACTATATAGATTACAAACAGCACCTTGAATTGAAGCCAGAAGCAAACTGCCAACCAGTACAGCTCATGGAGGAGAGGTTTAATGTGTGCTACATTGCAGTAGTCCATTCAGGAGGTGATTGAAACATGAGTGACCATGAGCAGGGCCTTGTGGTCCAGGAAAGGGTGCAGCTAAAGCACAGCACAAAGCTGACCCTCCTAGCCATGGCTGCCACCTGTTCCTTGAACAAGAGTTGTAAGTCCAGAAAGACCCCCAGATTGAGTGCTGGTTCTGTTTGGGAAGTGCAGCTCCATCCAGACTTAACATGGAAAATCCTTGGAACCAAGGGGCCCTAATACCCAAAGCTACTCATCTTGCTAAACTTGAGCTGAAGCCTATTGTTCCTCATCCAAATCCCAACAGCCTCCAGATACCGAGATAGAACCTCCATGGAATCACTTGGGTGGTTGGGGTGGAGATGAAAATCTGGGTATTGTTAGTGTATTGATCATACCTCACCCCAAACCATCAGATAACCTCACCCAACGGTTTCATGTAGAAGTTATAAACAAGAGAGGAGAGAGAACCTAGCCCTATGGGACCCTAAAGAGCAGTGGCCATGAGCTGGACCTCTGCTTTCCTATCAACACTGACTGGAACTGACTCCAGAGAAAAGAAATCAACCAGTGCAATACAGTACTGCCCACTCCCAATCCCTGGAGCCAATCCAGAAAGCTACCATGATCAATGGTATTGAAAGCCACCAAGTAGTCAGGAAGATCAAAGATGGATGCACCATCCCCATCTCACTCCCATCAGAAGTCATCCACAAGTACAATCAATGCTGTTTCAGTCCCATCCCCAGGTCTAAATCCTGAAGTTTCCAGATAATCCATTTCCTCCAGGGTTCTCTGGAGCTGCTGCATGGCCACCTTCTCCACAATCTTACCCAGAAAGGGAAGGTTAGAGACTGGATGAAAATTGTCCTGTACTGTTAATATAAAACATATGGGATTGCTCTTCTTACAGAAAAAATAAAGACAAAAATAATATTATGGTGTTCTAGAACTAGAGTTATAGAAAATGTTCTCAAGCATTTCTTCCTATCCAATGGAATATGTAAATTTCCCAATCTGTGTTAGAGAGAAATTGCCCTTAGGATATATCCCATAAACTCAATTTACTTTAGTACTGAAATGGATCTGTGAAGGATGACAGTGAATAAATATAAGTTTGCTTAGCTAAATAATTGTAAAGATACTGTTTAATTATGATTCCCTCAGTAAGTCCATGAAGTATCCATATCTTTCACAATTTTTTCAAATGTATCACCAGCTTAAAATGATATGTTATGCTACTAGATTTCTACACTTATTTCTGCAATTACAAAATCTAGACATTTTGTTGTTACAAATGAAAAATGGGTTTCATTTATACCACAGTTTGCATCATTAGCAAGTTCTACAGGTCTGCTTCTTGGGCAAATACATTCTGCATGTTTGGCATAACACTGCAAAGCTTGAGATATCTGTATCACATCTACCTTCATTTCCCTGGAGAAATGAAACTTGTCAACAATGACCCTATGATTATACATTAGTAACTATATAGCTCCAATATGATTTTGTGATTTAATCTTAGCATGTGCTGACTTTGTCCTCTGTCCCTAACTCCATCCATTCTTCCCTTGTTCTCTTCTCTTTGCCTATGCTTTTAAAACATTCAAAATAATGTTTAGATACACAACTTATCTAGCTACTTACATTTTAAATATGTAACACTGAGAGGAGCCAAGCTCCCATTTTATATAATATAAATGATTCATTTCCCATTCTTCATGGTACATCCAGTCTGATGCTAGACTATTTGTTGTCAGAACATAAACATATACCACTCTGGATTGATAAGGTTTATTAAAGTCCTTTATGTCACTTTTTGTGTTTCCTTGTGTTCGGATTTCCTTGGAAGCTGTTTTTGTAATTCTTCATCTTTAACCTTACTTCATCTATAAAGTTAAGTAGTCAAGAGAGATGTATCTACTTGTAATGTTAAGGAAACATAACCTTTCCTCAGCATTTTGTTAACTGTATCACAGCATTTCTTTTGAAGAAGTAAGAGATACATCCAATTGAAATGACAAAATTAAATATATTAAAGTTTATTTTAAAACACACTTTAGAGATTCCATATTTAGACTTTTTTAAAAGCCATGGTGTTATTTGATGAATGTTTATATTCTAGTGGAAAAGTCATCTTGAGTGTCCCATTTGAATTTTGCAGCCACACTACAAATTATACTTGCAAAATTCTAAAGCGAGTGCCCCCAACCCTCATTTCAAGATCAGCCAAGGTCAAGTAGGTACTATTAATCTAGTAGGGTACATAGGATATATAGGAGAAAAATACAGACAATTAAATATGTATTAGCCTGACCATTTCTATATTTACTTATTAGTAATTCTCATTGATTCTAGTAAATGTGCATAGAACTGCTGCTGAAGTACTTTGAGATAATATAGAATTCCGTAAGTCACATACCTTATTCCAAAGCTGCATTGAGTTCCAAATGCCCTGAGTTTTACAAGCATCATACAACATGATACCTGAATAAAGACTATGTTCCTTAATGCTTTCTTGGTTTTAAAATTTTTCAGAATTGTTAGCGTGCTGTAGTAGTTTACTCTTAGTAAATTATTTTTATTGACTACATTAATATATATCGATTTTTAGTTAAAACATGTCAATAATGTTTTCTTTAGAAATTATTTAGTATTGCCTGAACCATACCTTATTTTATTAACATCCAGAGTTGATAATTCAATTCTCACCATTGTGGATTTTTTTTTAGTACTAATGAATGTCATGAGAACAATATATGTATTGATGACTAAAATCATTTAATAATAAGGTCTACAAATCCTTGACAGGTGAAAAATAGGTACAGTTAACCACATTTCAAGTGACAGATCCAAAATGTTAACCATGGTGTAATTGGGAAAATAGCATTAAAATCACTTGTACACATTTTAGTAAGCAAAATTGATTTATTTTAGAGGAAGCTAAACCATCAACCCCATGTCAGAAGATTCCCACAACCTTTATCAATAATTCTATTTAATTGATATCAAATGCAATGAAATCAAACAGTATCATTAAAAAAAAAACCTCATTAAAACTCTTTTGTTCTAGAGTTGTTATAAAAAAGTCAGTACTGTCATTCTCTTAAAATTACCTGTTATCTCACGCTCCTGTTTATGCTTATTATAATTATGAAAATAATTCCCTTCCCCTATTCTAAAACTGTTATTGTAAGGAGTATACCATAGAACAATGTGAACTGTCAAGAATAAGATAATCAATATACAGAGAAAATGAATTAATACTTTCCTCATCTGACATTAATTCTATTAGAATTTTATCTGAAGTAAATCATTAGTTTTCAGTGTATAGAATAGGAATGAGAAATCTGTAGCCTTCCAAATGTCGCAGAATTTCTAGCAGCTAATGTTGAAGAAAGCTGAGAATTGCATTTCATAAACAAATTCTACGTTTCTCTTATACAGTAATTATTCTTTGGGCTCAATAGGCCAAAATATTTTAGATATTATCCAATGGTGGCTTTGACCTAGTGGAAGTCATTCTTTTTTTCTTCCAACCTGCCTCTCATTATGTACCTTGGGCTTCTATAACATGGCCCATTATTTTTTGGAAGATTCCTGATTTCTCTGGAGTGGCTGTTAAAATGAGGTCTTATGAATGGATGACTGAAGAAAATTGGAAGGTCTCACTTTCCACTGAGACAAAGCTATCACTAGATAAATTCAAGGCCAGCAATGCAACTGGGATTTCACGTGACATATATGATGGACTATTAGAGATGCGCAATGCATTTGAAAGGGGCAGTTTGCAAACCATTCTGGTGCAACCTCTTCACAATATCTTAAAGTAGCTGTGTCTTCTAGAAGAATCAGTGCAGCTGCTCTACAGGCCTTTCTGGCTGGTTGCATCAGTATGTGCACGCACAAACAGCATTTCTCCTTGGGGTGCCATAAAATTAAGCAGTTGTACAGACACACAGATGCACACACACATGGGAAAATCTTTGATGCATCTAAACAACTTTCCCAGAAGATGTGGTTGCTTTAACACTTAATGAGAGCACTTGACTTGCACCAGGAATGCTCTGATATCCATACTGATTATATCCCCTACACTGCTTTGTTGAAGAATGGTATTTTATTTTTTTAAGAATGTAGTAGGAAGCCTATGACAGTTCCTCTGTTCAGTATGATATCTAACATGCTGTCAGTTTGACAGTGTCTTCTGAATTTGAATGAATGAGTATGGTTTAGTAGAACTTTCCTTTCTCATGGATGCTGCTGTTTGTATAAAAATAAAACAGAAGTTGTTTGCTCCTGCTGCTTAAGCCATTGTTGCCAGGCCACCAGCTAAAATCTTATCCACACTGCCTAGTTGCCAGCAGACATTTTTGGAGGATAGGAATGGATGACATGGGTCTATATTTACCTTCCTCCCATCACAAATGTAACCTCCAGGCACATTTTCCTACTGCAGTTTTAAAGTACTTTCCCCTCTCCTTACATTGCATCAAGTACTCCTGTCCGTTTTGGCTGGTTTACTTCATTATAGGCTGACTATAGAATTTCACTACTTAATTTGCAGAGACAGAAATACCCCTTCAATTGAGTCAAGGTGTTCCCTGGTCTTTAATTTGCACCACTGGACTTAGTACCAAAAAAAAAAAAAAAAGCCAAAAAAAGTAGCTCAGAGAAAGAAAAATAATTATTAAAAAGAAAAAAAAAATCTGCCAGGTTTTAAACCAACAACCTTCTATTTACAAGACAAGTATTAACAATGATTATGCTATAGGAGCATTGCTGGTGGCTCTAGAAGACATTGCAGACCAATGAGGCAGTAAGAAAGGAATTTGTTTTTGTTTTATTTTATTTTAAAGCTAGTTGTTGCTTGCATGTATGCACATTTTGATGTTTTAACTTGGAATATATACATTGAGTTTATATGTGCATATACAGTATGTGCATGTACAGTATATCCATGTGTGTATGTATATATACATGCACACCCAAAAAATCAATAAATGTTCAGTAAGACTTGCCCACAGGAAGGAAAATAATTGGTCATTGCTTCCCTGGAAGAAAAAGGTGGGAAGGAAAATGATTGGTTGTTGCTTTCCTGGAAGAGAAAGGTAGGAGGGCACAGCAGCAAGGGAAGTGTCCAGTGGGAGGGTGTAGCAGCCTGCTATGCAAGATTGAATACCTTGCAAATTGCAGCTGAAACATCTCAGTCCAAACAGGATTTTCTTAAAATGGCTTAGAATTAAGTTGGCATGAGCATAGGATAGGAACAATGTATAGATGTAGTGTGGATATGCCCTAATTAGGTTATATTTATTTATTTATTTATCGCTCACATTTATATGACCACCCATCTCACATAAGGCGACTCTGAGCAGCGTACAACAATTAAATAAAAACAGTGAATAAGTTTAAAAGACAATCATTATGAAAGATAAAAGTAATTATTAAAATAAAAATACTATCAAAAAAATTTAAAATATACCAACCCCGTGGAGAAAGCAAGAATGTTGATCTTAATAGAGCCATCTAAGAATGTCCCCCACTCCCAAAGACCCCAGGCCTGACAACATAACCATGACTTGACTGACTTCCTAAATGACAGTAGGGTATATAGTTAAAAGCATGTCATTCAGAAATTTCCTCTTGTGTTTTGTAAACAGAGTTACCAAATTCCAAAGTGGGAAACACATCAGGTATTACTTTTTCACAGCTAAAAATAAATGCTACTATTTGTTAAGAATATGAGCTATGCTGGATGCGTGTACATTATTAGAATTCAAATCCAAAATCCCATTGCTTTTCTTATTTAAGAAAATACATAAGGATTTTCATTGAGCCTTCACTTGTAGAGAGGGAGAGTTTAGTTTGTCCTTCCTGAGCAGTGATCCTTAAAGTACACATGTATAAAGTGTATGTACATTCATACAAAACTATTATTAGCTTTAGGAAAAAAATACAACAGAGTAAGTTTTACCATTAGATATAATGGTATTGTAATTTTGTTTTCTTAAGGACGTTGAAGGTGTTGAAATAGAGTATTAGTACATGCAGAATATTTGGCTATTGTTTCTGCCTGAAAAAAAAAATGATGAATGGTTTGTTAGAATATTTATGGAAAACCTTTTTAGGTCAAATTGGAACGGCAAATCTTGGATAAGAATCCTTAACTTTTTAGGTATTATGTTTTTTTCCCCAAGATTTTATGTTTTCTGTATATTGTATATATTGTAAAAATATTTTATAATGGAAATGGGACAAAAGAATATAGGACTAAAACAGTGCAAATATTTGTTGGATTCTTAACTCATTGAGAAAGATTTAAACTATACTTGCATATCTACTATTTATTTGTTGGAAACACAGTACCACATGTTTTACATGCATAAAATACTGCATTTTACTAAGACAATAGCATTTTCCTTGAGAATCAAGAGTAGATAGAGCTTAGAGTCGTGTCATACTTCATCTACCCTAAGTAAGGCCAAAATGTTACTAACCTTTCTAGAAATCAAATTAGTAAAATTGGGCTGCAGGAGTTACTTCAGTCCTTTATAATGTGAAAAGGTTTTTTTTAAAAAAAAATATTAAACATTTAGAGGAATATGAACAGAAAGAGATAAAATAGATGTAAAAAATGAATAAAAGAATAGCATACAAATAGTAAAACAGAAATAACTAAACAAGAGATCTAGGATGTAATGAATATAATTTTCCAATATATTATAATTATTTATGAATCATAAAATGTATTCTATCACATTAAAAATAGAAATCACCATTAAGCTTTAAGATTACATATTAGAATCAGTGATTGAAATTATAAGCTATAATAAATTAAACCAATACTGAGAATCTATCCAAATTTCAATAGCTCATAAAAGAGAGAGAGAAAAAATATATATAGGAGACAAAAAAAATAAGACTAATTTGAAAAAAAAATAGCTCATGAAGTTAAAATATTGTCTTTATATATAGAAAAAACTAATTTTATAGTAATTTATTAAAAATTGCAATTAAAAAGATAAAAATTAATACAAACTAAAAAGAAAAAAGACAAAAAGAGAAAGTGCAGAAAAGGAAAAAAAAATGGAAAAGAAAGAAAAAATAAGGATATTGTAAAGAAAAAGAAAAGAAATATATAAAGAAATGACTTACCCCTTCATCTCAAGTATAAACAACTTTATAAAATCACCTTCTCTTAAAATACAACAAATGATCTCTTCTTCCCATATCCTATCTCTTATCTATAAACAAATCCTTAAAGCCTCATTGTTTCAGTCCTGATCAGCAAAAGTCCATTAAGGGTTACCAGAGATAACAACATACCTATTTTAACCTTCATCAAATAAACCAACTTTGAACAGTCTTGATCTTTAGTCCTTTCAAATAATGTCCTAGAACCTGATTTCTTTTAATTTTTTCTTTGTCCCTTCTCACAAAATTCTTCAAAGCTTTAACAAGTCTCTTTTGTAAATCCAGTATAGGAAAATTATCCAAGTCACTCTCTTGGTTTGTTATTTGTATATCCCTTTTAATTATTAAGACGTCAGCCAGTTTCTTTTGTATGTCCAGTGTAGCATCATTTTCCATATCATTCTTGTAGCCTGTCATTTTTAAATCCACTTTCAGATCAGTCTTAATCTTGTCAGGTAAAACATGTTCCTCTTTCATACATGTTCCTCTTTCAACTTCTTTTAAACACAGTCTATCTATAGAGGCAGACACTCTTAAAATTAACTTCTGGGCTCATTGTTGAAAAATATCCTTCAATATGTCCAATGTTGAAATATTTTGCTTCATTCTGTATTAGTCAAATTTAAGTGTTCTTCTCCATTAATTGTAATCTTTAGTTCCTTCTGGTTCCCTCTAGTGTCCAACCTTCAAAGTTCCATCCTATCATGTTTTGTTTTGTTTTAATTAAAAACAAAAGCATTTTCCCACAGGAAGAATTCTTATAATTAATTCCAAAATCTTATTTCAAATCCATCTGGACCCTTAGTCCATTTGTAACTTTCCAAAATCAAAGTTCTAATCACCCTTTTGCTGTTTATTCCAAATTGGGGGGAGGGGGTCCTTAAACTTGTACTTAAAAACTTTTTTTTGCTAAGGATTGAAAGAAACTCTCCCAGTGCTGTAAAACTTGTTGATCCACAGGTTCCTAATAGCTGAAAAGCATTTAACTATTAGTATCTGAAAGTGCTTAGGAAAGGAAGTATGCAAACCCAGTGTCCTTGTTGAAGGTGCCGACCACAGTTTCAGCAAGGTAGTTATTTCCTCACCCCCCAGAGCTCTAAACCTTCCAGAGACTGCTGTCTTGCAGTCTCCTCACAAGGAGCGACTGTATGGAGAACTTGTGGGTGTTCTCGAGCCCTTTCCTTGTCCAGAGAGGAATTGCAAAAGGCCAGTCTACTCGATGGCTCTTCATTCCGCTGCTGTCGTTGTCTCCATTTTTAGTGGAGCTGCCTTCAGTTTGCCATTTCTTCCCTGGAAGACCAGAAAAAACTAAATTTTGAATGAGATACAAATCTACATATTAATTTAAAATCTAGGAATAGCTTTCAGTTAGAACTGAATTCTATATCAGGTTTATTTTTAAAATAAAAAGTTATTCTGGACATCAAAGTATACTCCCACAATTTGGTTAACCATTTTTCCAAGGAAGGAATCAACTCACCTTTTCAGCAAGAGGCATGTAATATGTTTAAGACATTTAAGATGGTCTTCCAGGATTGCTGAGATAGAAAGAAGCCCCAACCCACCCGAAGAAAGGATATGACCTCCATTTAGTGTATCCCATCTGTTCCAGCATGGCCTTGTTAACAAATGGCTCCTAAGCAGAAAAATATGCTAAGAATGCAAGCTGATAATGTGGCTGTTGCCATCTTGTATTTTTTACTTAGTTCTCCATTCATGTGCTGCCTCAGTTACAAAGTGACGCTAGCTAGTTTAAGCAACAGTAAAGCATCAAGTAAAAATAATTAAAATTAGCAAAACAGAAACCAGCAAAGCACACTGGGGAGGACATACTGTACTTTTTCTCTTCTTTTTTGAATATCCATTAAGGCTTTGAAGACAATGTATGTTTCCAAAAGCTCAATGCAGATGTTTTGAGGGCCCAGAGCTATAAGGGTGTGTGTGTGTGCGTGTATGAGGATCCAGAGCACTCACAACAGCAGGGCTGTGGCTTCGGTCAGTCTAATACAGAATTCTGATAACTAGTGTTGTAAGAACCTTCTAAGAACAGGAAACAGATGGTTGCATAAGCAAAATAATAAGGCTTAAGAGAATTTCATCCTCAGCAAAGTTTCTGTGTATGCTTTCTTCTCTCTTCATCTTCCTCTCTCCCTTTTGTAGTTAGAAAACTTCTGAACTGAAGCAATAATAAAGTCTGCTTTCACTTTATAAAGTTGTTCATATTCTGATTCTTTAAAAATACCTGGAACATGTAACATTATAATATTGATGTTATTAACATTACGAAGGAGTTGCTGCTACATTCAGTTGTTCATATTTTTTTATCCTTGAGATGAAAATAGGGTTTTCTGATTATTATTAGGGCTGGGCAGCTTCAGTTTGATTATGGCAACCAGCTTGATTGATAACTGGCAAATAGAGGGAGAAAATGTAGAAGCAGTGAAAGACTTTGTATTCCTAGGTGCAAAGATTACTGCAGATGCTGACTGCAGTCAGGAAATCAGAAGACGCTTAATCCTTGGAAGAAGAGCAATGACAAATCTCGATAAAATAGTTAAGAGCAGAGACATCACATTGACAACAAAGGCCCGCATAGTTAAAGCAATGGTGTTCCCTGTAGTAACATATGGCTGCGAGAGCTGGACCATAAGGAAGGCTGAGAGAAGGAAGATCGATGCTTTTGAACTGTGGTGTTGGAGGAAAATTCTGAGAGTGCCTTGGACTGCAAGAAGATCAAACCAGTCCATCCTCCAGGAAATAAAGCCAGACTGCTCACTTGAGGGAATGATATTAAAGGCAAAACTGAAATACTTTGGCCACATAATGAGAAGACAGGACACCCTGGAGAAGATGCTGATGCTAGGGAGAGTGGAAGGCAAAAGGAAGAGGGGCCGACCAAGGGCAAGATGGATGGATGATATTCTAGAGGTGACGGACTCGTCCCTGGGGGAGCTGGGGGTGTTGACGATCGACAGGAAGCTCTGGCGTGGGCTGGTCCATGAAGTCACGAAGAGTCGGAAGCGACTAAACGAATAAACAACAACAAAAAGCTTCAGTTTCACCCCCAATATGTACTTTGGTGCACATGGAAGCACAAGTGCACATATGTCTGCAGTGTCTTAAAACAATCATGTTTGCCCATGATTGCACAGCAGCTGCAGAAGGTTGTCATGCAAATAAAATAAAAAGGGCATTTGCTTTAAGGTGTTGCAGACAGATACAGTGTTTGCTTCACCATGCACTCTGATGCATTCTTTGGAGATCAGATCTGAAGCACTGCATGCCTATTAATGTTGTTGTTCTTGTTGTTGCTTCTATTTTATTTAGTCATTTGCAAGTACACTTCCCCTTTCATACAGTTCAGTAATTTAATGTTTGATACTAATTCCATTTTGAATAATTGCATTGAAGACCATCACAGTCCTGTCTTTCTTTTATGTGTCTATTGTCTTATTTGAAACTTAGGGTTTTGCTTATTATCCACAGTGGTGGTTCCCTTAATTTCTTTGAAAATAATGCAGTATTGTTTGTAGATAGATCCTGTTTGAATATGCTTGCATGTGCAATGCTCCAAACACACAGTGATGCAAAATGTTTGGGATTAATAAAAGATGATTGGTGAAGGGATGTGAGTTCAGTCACAACAGTAAAGAGACATAGACAATGATTCCCTCTCAAGTCTTCTAAAGACTACATTCAAATGGTAATACACAGGCATGATTCTCAAAGAGGTAATAAGGTTTCATTGTGAATCCTGGCTGATGTAGTTCTAAGCCAATTACGTCTATTGTGGAATTTTATTTACCTCAATGGAATTTGTACTGTGGGAATCCTTATGGGAAATTTTATTTAGTTTTAAGCCAATAAGTATATATAAATGTACTTCAGCATTCTACCAGTTTTTTGTTTCTGTATGTATTTCAAAACATACACTGAACACAGCCAGTCCAATACAGCAGAACTATCCCAGACCTATCTCCTTACTGATAGGCAGCAGGAAGGAAGTTAGCACAGAGCATCTTGGGAATTCTTGTTTTCAGATGTTGGTATTTGGCTTGTTTGAGCAGAGGTGGGATGAATAGATAAGTCTGTTGCCTGGATGTTATGTCTGGTATTTTGGGGATGGAGGATTACTGCCTGGAATAATGTTATTGGAGGCACTGTTACATAAAGAAATGTTGACATGAGGGATTTGGGGATGTGCTGCTTGTGTATGTGAAGAGGAGAATTTTTAACTGATTATCACCAGATTTTACTTTAGGAAATGATATTTCAAATATGCATATTGGCATCTCGCCCTCAGATTGACCCTCTACTTTGTTCTCTGATAGATCCAACTTGTATCTTACATTCAGCTTCATCAGTTTGAATCCTCAGTTATTCTTATAGGATGTGGCTATTTTTGTATTGTTTTATGCTCTCAGTCATCTTGGATAGGCTGTAGTCTTGAAAGATGGCTAAAAATAACAAATAAATGCCTTTTTGGCTGTGGCACCTGCCCTTTGGAACATCATCTCCTCTGAGATTGGACTAGTCCAACCCTTCTGGCCTTTTGTAAGACCTTAAAAACCTGGTTTTGTGCCCAAGTGCGGGACCCTGAGTGTATGATAGAGCCCATCTCCTAACTATGTGGATGGTTGTTTTCTGATGCTTGGCTACTGTGTGTTTTTATTTTTTATATTGTATGTATTTTATCTATTTTTATTGTAAGCTGCCTAGAGTCATGTATGTGAGATAGGCAGCGATATAAATTGATCACATAAATAAATAAATGTATGTATGTATGTATGTGGGAGGTAGGCCCACTCATTGTAATAATGGGGGGGGGGAGAGTTTTTTTGTAACTACTCAAGGTCACAGGACAACCAACTTTTCCAACTGTGAAGGGCCTCTAAATTAGTTTCTCAGCAATTCATCTTTGAATTTCTTTAAAGGGATTTTTCAACAAATGTTGCTGTGCTGCTAAGCTTTAAAATAAATAGATTAAACTAGTAATGCATTTCCTATGAATGTTCATATAGCTGCTGAAAGATTTTCTTGTTCAGACTAAATTTGTACTGAAATCATAAACACTCCCTATATATTTCTTCATTAGAAAGCATAACTTATCAATCAACCTAATGTTTCATTTAATTGGGTCATTTTTTATTTTCCTGACCTCTGTCAGATTTAAATAACATTGAAGAAACCTCATCTCCTGGGTTATTTAATCAGTCTCTCTCCCTCAAAAGGAGGGACCCCATTTTTCCAACTATACTGTTGCAAACTGTGTGTTCTGAAATAAATTACTAAAGATAATTTTACCTGGTGTTTATAGTCAATTTACAAAAGGGTCGCAAGCAAGCTACATATGAATGTTTTAACTTAAAAGCAGTTTTCTCAATTGCTGAACAATCTGTTTCCTCAATAGAGAGCTGCACTAAGGAGAAACAGTTGGTTTCGCATCACTTGGAAAAGTAAATGAGAAAGAGCTGAGACAGATATTTTCATGCAAACATACACTAGTACATCTTAGATGGGTATCATGACTCTGTAGATCTGAGTGTGCTAAAACAGCACAGTCAATATTTATGGTATTTTTTTCACAGAAATAGAGAAGAATCACCAATTAATTATTCTGTATGTGGGAGGGGCTTACACGAATGGCTTTAATGGCAGTGTTTTCTAATAAAGTTATGATGGTAAGTAAAATAAATCTTTTAAAGAAAGCATTGTGAGAAATAAATCCAATTTAAATAATGAACAAAACACTGGGGATTGTAGAAAAGGGATAATAGGCTTAAGAAAAGCAGCATAAGTAGAAAAAATATTTAATTTGAACCATTTTACCCTATTTTCATCCTGCTAAAATATTCTTCTGGATGTCCTGCATTAAGTTAGCTCACTGGATTCTAATTTTAAAAACAAACAACAATCCTATAACAGGGTGGCCATGTTTAGACACACCTTATTAAATGTATTTCCTTTGACATTAAATATGGAAATGATTTCATAGAAGCTTGTGTATCTCAAAAATGTCATTTAATAGTATCTATGCATAAGAGTGGCTCTGCGGGTTAAACTGCTGAGCTGCTGAACTTGCCGATCAGAAGGTCGGCGGTTCGAATCCGCGTGACGGGGCGAGCTCCCGTTGCTAGTCCCAGCTCCTGCCAACCTAGCAGTTCAAAAACATGCAAATGTGAGTAGATTAATAGGTACCACTTCGGTGGGCAGGTAACGGTGTTCCATGTAGTCATGCCAGCCACATGACCATGGAAGTGTCTACCGGCAAACGCCGGCTCTTCGTCTTTGAAACGGAGATGAGCACTGCCCCCTAGAGTTGGACAGGACTGGACTTAATGTCAAGGGAAACCTTTACCTTTACCTATGTATAAGAGAAACAAACTGTCTTCTTCACCTACCTAATTCCATATGTATTCTTTCTTTAGGAAAACGTTGTTACAAACGTGCACTCATTTTTGATGAAGTGTAGCCAAATATCTGTGACAGCATTTGACATTTCCTCAGTCCATCTGAAACACGGCAGTAATTTTAAGGAGTACAAAATATCTCATGCCCTTGCCATCTCTATGTTAGATTATTGTAAATTGCTGTGTGGGGTTGCCCTTGAAGGTCACCTGGAAACTGGGAGTCAGGAGGTGTACAAATGTAATCAATAAATAAATTTCAACTTAGTGTCAAATGCAAAGGCCCACATGCTTAGGTCTGACAGTCTTGTTAGTGCCATGTAACATTGCTGCTACAGGACATGCACAGGTTACCAGTGTGTTTCCAAGTGCAATTCAAGGTTCTTGTCATTACTTATGAGTACTTATCTGGCTCATGGCCTGGGTATCTGTGAGACCACCTTTCTCAGGTAGACTCTGCCCACTCAATCTGAGCAAACAGAATGCCTGCTGAAATCTCATGCATAAATCTTACAAATAAATAAATAAATGCTAATGTTATAAGAGGATGCATTGTAGTTCAATTGACTTCAGAAAGCTTACACTGTTGAATAATCCACTTGGATCCATTGTGGAATACTTACCTGACTTTTTCACTATAAAATAATAGTAATCTAGATTTAATTACCCATGGATATTAATTTTGAGGAAAGAAATAGATTGAAAACAGAAAGGACTCATATTCCACAAGCTATTATTATTATTATTATTATTATTATTATTATTATTATTATTATTATTATTATTATTATTATAGTTGGTTGCACAGTCAGCCAGATGTTTAGACTGGATTTTGCATTTTTGTCTACCTAGCGAGTCCTTCCCAAGGACCTGTTTTTATTATTATTATTATTATTATTATTATTATTATTATTATTATTATTAATGTCTAGAAGCAATTTACAGGTAATATCTTCATGTCTTAATTTGTGTGTGTGTGTGTGTGAGTGTGTGTATTGCAGTTGGCTTGAAGGGGCTATAACTGTAGAGGGAATCACTAAATTTCTGACTTACATGAATAAAGAAAACCAAATGGCTCGTTTGCAGCCCCAATTTGAACTGAATTAGACATCCAAGAGTCAATAACAGCATAGTTTGATTTGAGTTTATGGTGTGAGTTTGAGATTCATGACCTTCCCTCCCTGCCAAAAAAAAAAAGACCAATGTACAGGTTACAATGATATTTTCATCCCATTTGCAAAGTTCCAGCCAAGAATGGTTTCACTATAAGCATTTGTATAACACTCCCCATATATGAAAAAGTAGCAGGGCTGAGAAAAGGCTTGCAGAGTGATCTCCACATTGTTGCATGAATAAACTAGAGAAATGTGCTGAAATCATTGCAGGAAGTAACTTACACCAACTATCAAACATTGTTTTAACTACTTTTCTGGGATGGACGCCTTGTCACTACACTGAAATTACCTCTGATTCCCACTGTGAGATGTCACTTTCCTGCCTCAGAGTAGTGGGAGTTGTGGGTTACCCAAACAGTTAATATAGCTGGTTGGCAAGCTTTGCCTCCTCATCCGTGGCTTCATTGGGATGCCAGTCTGGTGAGGCACACAGCAAAACTTGGCCTTCTTTGGCCAGAACTCAGTTAATTAGTCCTGACAACAGAAGCAAGCTGGCACAGTGTAATACAGAAGCCATCCACAAAAAAAGAGGCTTATCCAGAGAAAATAACATCTGTAACCTTGCCACCTTCTATTCTTAGAAGCCATAAAGATTTGGGTCAGTGCTTCTGTTAATCTAGCATCCATTCACTCATTGTCATTAGATGCAAACTTGCCCCCAGTCTTACAGAAATTAAAAGTATAGTTTGTCCCAAAGGACACATTGCATTGATCATCCTTGAACCCTTATTCAGAATGCTGTGAGCTGAGTTGAACTCCTGGCTGTATCAGCAAGACCAGCAGAGAAGCGTAACACTTCATTAGCTCAAAAGACAGAAAAGTTAAGGCTAACCATGTTCAAGAAGCTGAAAACTAACCAGGTGAATGAAGTGCAATTCGATTTAATTTGGGTACCACAAAATAGCACTGGTAGGAGAGTGTGAGAATTATGTCACATACAAGGGTGGTCATATAAGTCTTTTAAAATTATTGTTATTGTTATTGTTACTATTAAAAAGACTCAAATCGATTAAATTTGTAAGCCAGCTATTCATGACAATGTCAGAAATCCCATCACCATTCAATCCCCAGCATTCTCCATATGTTTTAGGAAAGTTAACAACAGTAATATCAGCAATAACCCCAGAAGCAGCAGAAAAATCATCACATTGGTTTAGCACTTCAGACACCTAATTTACTTTGCTGCATAAAACAAGATCCCCATTAGTTTCACACCTAGATTGATGGTGTGATTTGATCTAATCTAATCTTTGTCAAATCAAAAAATCCCTTTGGAGGCTTTGCACAGGTCTAATGTATGGGACACAGAACAATTTAGTTTAATTCATGCTGCTTGAGTATTTATTTATTTAGCAAAATACTGCTGTCTTTACTTTATAAATATTGAGTTTTGCTGCAAAAATCACTGTATCTTGTTGCGATGTTTTGTCTGCCTTTTAAGCCTCCTAGTTTTTGGAAGTCCTCTGGATGGCTGGTATTTGCACTGAGCGGATTGTTTGAAAAGACTGTAGCCCTGCCACAGTTACTCATTTTTAACTACAATGAATACATGAAAGACAATGACTGAGGAAAGCTCTGAAGATCCAGGTGATGCATTCTAAAAAAACAACTTGTTTCTTCTGGTATATTTGATTGTAAACGTTTCTGGAAGGTATATATGTAAAATAACTTCAAAGTCAGAGGGGTCATAAGTACCACAGTCCACTTCAAGTTATTTGCAATTTGGGTTTGGAATGGCAAGCAACCATTTTTTTCTTCTTTAAGACAAAGAAATGACATGGACAGTTTAATTTTTATTGGAAGGAAGCTACCCAAAACTGGATGGTTTGGGGTTTTGAGTTCCATCTTTTGAGACCAGCTAACATCTCACCCAGATCTTTCAGCCTTTTTGTAAATCACTGGAGTTCTTAGCTTCAAGTGCTGCCAAGATATCAGAATTTTGTTTTGTTTTTTTAAGAATTGGAAAACTTTCAAATGCTTTATTTGCACCATTTTTGTGTTAACACCTGTTACTAAAACATAGCCAATACTAATACTGAATATTTGTAAATTTACTTTCTTTTAGTCTCTGTCGTTTTTGACAGCTCCTTGCAGAAGATAAAATAGTTATTCCTAAAGCTAAGCATTACTGATTGAGATTTTATATAAATTTTGTTGATAAAGGAATAATAAACCAGTAAGTTTGAATAAGTACAAGATCAGAGCCCCTCTTGTTTACTCTAAAGTAAAGTTGCACCCTACATTATTCAAGTGACAGTTTTATTACCTTCAGATAAGACTTATAGCTGGCAAAATTCGGCAGACTTGTATGCCTGAAAGTATACACATTGTCTTTAGAAAGAAATAAGCAAAACTCCAACGAGGTAGCAAATTGAAGTCTTCAACCAAAAGAGGTAAAAACATGAGTTTTTAGGGATTATCTTTAAAATCATATAGCTGCAATTTGGGATATTTTTATCTGAATTTTTAGTTCTTACAATTTCTCCATTAATGGGATTCTTCAGTTCAGTTAAAGAGAACCAGTTTGGTCTAGTGGTTGAGGTGCTGAGTTATAAACCAGGAGTCTGTGAGTTCTAGTCCCACCTTAGGCATGAAAGCCGGTTGGGTGACCTTGGGCCAGTCACTCTCTCTCAGCCCAACTCACCTCACAGGCTTGTTGTGGGGAAAATAGGAGGAGGAAGGAGTATTAGGTATATTTGTTGTCTTGAGTTATTTATAAAAATAATAAAGGCAGGATAAATACATAAGTAAATAGTGATTGACAAAAATGTATTGAACCAAGGCAAACTCAAAGAAATTTGATTGATTGAACAAAACATCTCTTGTGCCAAGAAGCATAAACTCTGCCTTTTTGTTGCTACATTTGGTTTAATCCCCAAATGGAAAACTTTGCCTATAATGTATAATAAGTGTAGCTCCTCTGGATAGGAATGCAAAGAAAATCCCAATTTATTTTCTATAAGTGGAGCTTGCAAAAACTAAAAGCTCCGAATACTGGATGCAACATAACTCAACAAAAGCTGTTTGGTAGAGTATTACTGAAACTTTTATGTTGCATGGGATTCTTTTCAGTGGTCTAATTTGATACTCTGATTGAAGACCTCAGTGCAACCCCGCTTTTTGAAGCAAAAGGAAGGAAAGATACATCTGCATGACCTTAAAGTTTAAGTTGTGCCAAGTGACAAATGTTTCAGCTATCCGCTCATGATAATTACTGCCCCAAACAGCTGTTGACAATATGATCAAGACAGCTCAGATGTTATTTTGCCCATGCATCTACACCCTTGTGATTTCTCTTAAATGAAAGATGATAGAGGCTATGACCTGGTAAATAAATTAAGTTATATGAATAGCAGTTCTAGATATGGACAGAATTATACATACCACTACACCAGTTGGTTGGGGGGGGGGTATAATATAAATAATGCTTATGTTGAATTACATGGATTATAGCATGTAGGATCTGCAACCAAGTCATACTTCTTTGCCTTGTGTCACAGACAAAGCATATATAACCCTACTGGAGATGGATGTGAGACTGAATGGCTCATACTAAAGCCTTTGGGACAAATTAGTGTGTACAGTTGTTCATGTGCAAAGTTTAACAGCAGCCTTATTTTCAGAGCTGCATGGTTGAATACTTTAAATCACAAAATTCTACTCCCCAGGGGTCTTCATAAAAAATGAATCTAGAAAGAATGTTTTATTATTCTGGTTGTTTTATATAGTTATATCCTTACTATTTTTATAAGAGTAAAGTTCTTCACGTAGGATCATCCAGCACAGATTAGAGCTTTACATGAAAATGGAAGTGCCAGTAAAGGCTGAGAAAGACAAGACATTAATGCTGAAGGCCTTGGAAAAGATATTCAGATTCAGTAATGTGTCTATAGCTACAAAGGTCAAAATCATTCAGGCAATGTTTTTTTTTTTCCTTTGACACTTTATGGAAACAAAAGCTGGACTTTGAAGAAGTTGGATAGAAAGAATATTGACACTTTTGAACTTTGGTTTAGAGAAGACTTCCAAGAATATAATGGACAGCTAAGAAAACAAACAAATGGATCATCAAACAAATCA
Organism: Candoia aspera; assembly: GCF_035149785.1. Lineage (NCBI taxonomy): Eukaryota > Metazoa > Chordata > Lepidosauria > Squamata > Candoiidae > Candoia > Candoia aspera. The sequence continues at coordinate 124,169,048 of NC_086153.1, read as the reverse complement.
ATCCAGAGTTCTCACCCAAGGCACAAATGCCCAGGCTCAGATGATCATACTTTGGACATATTATGCAAAGGTCTAGTTCTCTGGAGAAGGCTGTAAAGCTGGGAAAGGTAGAAGGAAAGAGAAGAAGAGAAAGACCAGCAGCAATGTGGATAGACTGAATTACTGCTGTGATGGGTGCACCATTGCAAGATATGAAGGACCAGGACAAGGACAGATCATTGCTAAGAGCTGACATTGATTGATGGCACATAATCAATCAAAGTTGCTTTTCTGCTTACTTTCCTGGAGAGTAAGCACTATTGAATGAGACTATTGCTGAGTAGATGTGCATTAGGATTGTACCTCACAAACAGGAAGCCTCCTTAAAAAGCTTCCCTCTGATTTTCCACTAGGGAATGACCCTAAATGTTGAGAGTAAAGGTTTGCAGTCCTACAAATGACTACTAAATTGAATTTTCTTGATAGATTGTTGTGAGATAGAGAGAGAGGTAGAGAGAGAGAGAGAGAGAGATGATCAAATAAAATCAAACAGCAACACTGTAATGTATATGCAAAGAGATCATATACATTACAGGGTTGCTGTTTGATTTGATTTGATTTGCAGAAAAGACTTTCAACTGTAGTTAAAAAAAAATCCATATAAGCAACTAAAATTAACAATGAAAATTACTGGGGTTTCTAGCATGAAAACATGTTAAGCATTTGTTCAGAAACTTCAAAAGCTCATCTTAAAAGTTTAGAGTACAATGAATAGAGAACTATAGAACATGGAAGACAAAAGGTAATTGACATTTGCATAGCAAAAGCAAATTGAGAATTAGTTCATAAATACTGCAAATGAGGTGAAACCTGTTTTAGATTTGCAGCAAAAGCAAAATAAAGAAATTCAGTTTCTTCTATCTGTATTCATTTATTTTGTTTCAGTTAACACTCTACATCATTTATGCACACCTTATAATCTCTTCTCTTTTTGCTATATACATTTTATTAAGAATTTTGATTATAATAATAAAATCTAATACAAACTAAACTTACAGAAAGAAAAAAGAATAGAAGGAAGGAGTAAAAAGTGCAAGAAAAAAGAAAAAAGAGAGGAAAGAGAAAAGTAAGAATATAATAAAGAAAAAGAAATATATAAAGAAGTGATTTCCAACCTTCATCACAACCAGTATAAACAAATTTAATGACTCTTCACCCCCTCTAAAGTTACAAACATTTATCTGTTCACCCTGTATTCCATCTCTTATCTATAAACAAATCCATAAAGCAACATCTTTTCAGTCCTGGAGTCAGCAGAAAGTCCATAAAGGGTTGCCATAAGTAACAACATATCTCGTTTTAACCTTGATCAAATAAAACAACTTTATTTTCCTTTCTTTTACTTCTAACAGTCTTAATCTTTAATTCATTACAATATTGTCACAGGATTTGATTTCTCTTCGTTTCTTCTTTGTCCCATCGCAGAGACTTATTCGAGGCTTTAACCAGCCTCTTTTGTAAATCCATTAGAAAACAATTATCCAGGTCACTCTCTTGGTTTGTCATTTGTATTTCCATTTTAAATTTTAAAACCTCAGCCAGTTTCTTTTGTAAATTCAGTAAAACATCCTTTTCTAAATCATTCTCTTGGCCTGTCAGTTGCAAATCCACTTTCGATATCATCTCTGTCTTGCAAGATAAAATTTGTTCTACATCTGTCATTTCTTCAGTAACATCTTTTGGACATAGTCTATCCATAGAAGCAGGCATCTTTACTGATAGCTTGTTTGAGAGAGAGAAAAGGAATACTATTTTGTAGCTACTATTTTCTGATTCCATTCTTCAAAAGTCTCCTTCAGTATTTTCATTGTTTTGCAACATTAAGAGGTTTGTAAATCTTTCCTCTACCTAAAAATTTAGTCCCGTCTAGTGTCCAGTTTTTGAAATCATGTAATTGCTTGTTTTGTCTTGTAAAACCCAGAACTGAATCTATTTTCCATGAGAAGCTGTTTGTTCTTTATAATTAATTCCAAAATCTTATTGTAAAAGTTTCAATATTCTGAGGGAAAGTGAACTGAAGGCATATACTGTATGCTTTGTCCTCCTGAGCCTTTCTTTTTTGTAAGAAAGGGCTGTTGTGTTGTGCTGTTCAGTAATTTCTAAAATAATGAATAAACTGTCACAGCAATACATCATGCATATACTGATTGGCAAAGGAAGATGCTGATAAGGACAGGAAAATCATCACCATAATCATCCAGGCTTTTTATGTTTACGTATAGACGCGGTGGCGCTGCAGGTTAAACCGCTGAGCTGTCGATCGGAAGGTCGGCGGTTCGAAACCGCGCGGCGGGGTGAGCTCCCGTTGTTAATCCCAGCTCCTGCACACCAAGCAGTTCGAAAACATGCAAATGTGAGTAGATTAATTGGTACCGCTTCGGCGGGAAGGTAACGGCGTTCCGTGAGTCATCCTGGCCACATGACCCGGAAGTGTCCTATGGACAACGCCGGCTCCAAGGCTTTGAAACGGAGATGAGCACCGCCCCCTAGAGTCGGACACGACTGGACTTTACGTCAAGGGAAACCTTTACCTTTACCTTTATAGTGTATGTATCCCATGGTAGGAATTGCTAATATTTCAAACTCCTCTGACCCCTGACCTTACTTGGTGGAATAGAAAGGTAAGTTCTAAAACAGAGACACAAGTGGATTTCTATTTAACTAGCATTTCAATGAACATGCCTAGAACTTTTCTCACGCTAGCCTCTTCAGACCTTCAGGCTATGAAACTCTTGGAAGCTAGCTGTATCTGAGATGTGCAGTTTTAATACACATAAAATATTTTAAAGTAAATTGTTTACACATAAAATGTTTTGCCGATATTAAATGCACAAATCAAATTTTCGCTGGAGGTGTTTGCGGAGCACAGAAATATTTTCGTACAGAGGACTGCAATCATCTTGATGGTCTTTGCTATGGGTCTGCATAAACCCCACAAACATATTTTGTGGGAAGGGGGTATTAGTCTACAGTGACAAAAAATCAGGGGGAGTCTGATAGCACCTTTTCTGACTAATATGTTTTATTAAAAGTCATTATTAGCTCCTGTGAGCTGGAGCTCACTGCGTCGTATGCAGCTGCAGCTCACAAGAGCTAATAATGACTTTTAATCAAATGTGCGGGTCAGAAAAGATGCACATTTTGCTAGTTGAGGCTTTAGGTGGTTCCTGGAGACATAAAAATGGCTTGGCCAGAGATTATACCTTCTACTCAGATAGATTCAAATCATTCTCCAGGATTGATATGATAAGGCTATCTAAAAATCTGGCAAATAAAATCTCTGATGTAACAACCCTCCCTAGATCCTTCTCAGACCATAACCCGATTCAACTGAGCATAAAACTCCACCCAAAAAATTATAGGTGGAGATTAAATGAAACTTTGCTGAGAAATAAAGAATTTGTAGAAGATTGCAAAAAGAAACTAAAGGAATTCTTTGAATGGAATCTAAATAAAGAAGTATTGGTACTGTGTGGGATACTAGTAAGGCCTATATGAGAGGGTTTCTTTATGTATCAAAATAGGTGTTTGAAAAGGAAAGCACAACAAAAAACTCAAATAATTTTAGATCAAATTAAGTTAAAAGAAAAAGAGCTCCAATTAAAGCCATCTGATGAGGAAATAAATCGCCAAATAAAAATTTTGTGACAACAATTAAAAATACTTACAACAGATGAAATTGAAAGGAAACTGAGATATATCAAACAAAGAAACTTCGAACGTGCTAATAAAGCGGGTAAATGGTTGGCATATAAATTAAGAAAAGATAAGGGAAGAAAAACCATTACCAAAATTCGAGAAAATGGGGAAGAATTAGTTGACAATGAAAAAATTAAGAAGGCATTTTATACTTTTTTTACAAATTTATATAAGAAACAAGAAATATCAATTGACAAAATTGAAAACTATTTGCTAAAACACAATTTAAAGAAACTAACTAAAGATCAAAAAGCAACAATTAGCAACCCCATTACAACACAGGAAATTATAGATGCTATTAGAAAACTGAAAACAGGCAAAGCCCTAGGACCAGATGGTTTTTCTGCAGGATACTATAAATATTTCCAAGATCAATTACTACTACCATTTAAGGATTTATTGAATATGATCGTATCAGGAAATCCAATACCTCAATCTTGGTCTGAGGCGAATATTATATTAATTCCGAAAGAGAAACAGGATCCGACACTATGTAGAAATTATAGGCCTATTTCGCTACTGAATAATGACTACAAAATATTTACATTAATTCTAACTGAAAGATTAAAAATTATATTACAAGAAATAATTGATCATGACCAAAGTGGATTCCTACCCCGAAGACACATAAAAGATAACATAAGGACTATCATAAATATAATAGAGTATGCCCAAATTCATAATGAAAAACAGATTATGCTACTCTTTTTAGACGCAGAAAAAGCCTTTGACAATTTAAACTGAAATTTTATGCTTAAAACCTTGGAAATTATGGATTTTGACGACACATTTATAAAGGCCGTCAAAGCAATCTATACATTCCAAAAAGCCAAAATTGTGATAAATGAAGATACAACACAAGAATGTGTAATAGAAAAAGGTACCAGGCAGGGTTGTCCACTCTCCCCCTTACTATTCATATTGGTTTTGGAAGTCTTAACAGAGAATACTAGAAAGGAAAATCAGATTGAGGGAATAAAGGTAAAACAAGAAATATATAAATTAAGAGCATTTGCAGATGATTTAGTTATTACCCTACAAAATCCACTAACATCTCTTGACTACTTATTAAAAATGCTACAAGAATATGGAGAATTAGCTGGTTTCAAAATAAATAAACAAAAAACGAAAATGATAAACTTAAATACGTCACAAAATATTCAGAATATATTAGAAAATAAATCAGGATTCTCTAGTGTTAAAAAAGTCAGATATTTAGGGATAGAGATTACAGCTAAAACTAATGATCTATACCCAAACAACTATGCAAAAATATGGAAGGAAATTCAACAAGACTTAGGGAAGTGGGAAAAACTAAATTTATCACTTATGGGGCGAATCTCTGTAATCAAAATGAATATCTTGCCAAGAATGTTATTTTTATTTCAAAATATTCCAATATTATTAACTGACAAAACTTTTAAATTATGGCAAAAAGACCTATCAAAGTTCATTTGGCAAAGGAAAAGACCAAGGATTAGACTTAAATTAATGCAGGATGCTAAAGAACGAGGAGGCTGGGGTCTTCCAGATTTTAAATTATATTATGAAGCATGTGGATTATTATGGATAAAAGAGTGGAATACTTTACAAAATTATAGATTATTAAATCTAGAAGGCCACGACCTGAAATTTGGTTGGCATGGATTCCTATGGTATAACAAATTGAAAGTAAATAAAGTATTTAATAATCATTGTATTAGAAAGTCCCTTCTTAGAATTTGGGAAAAATATAAATCTACTCTAACACCCACTCTACCGTTATGTATTTCCCCCAAGAAGCATATAGTAGGAGAGAAAAATCAGGAATTTGCAAATGGCTAAGATATTTGGACCTAATAAAATTTGAAGGGGCTATATATAAAATGAAAAGAAGAGATGAATTGGAAAATGAAGGACATCCATGCCAATGGTTTTTGTATTTTCAGTTAAAGGAACAATTTAAAATTGATGCCCAAAGTTACAAATTCACAAAAGATTTAACCTGGTGGGATAATTTAGTTTATGCCAACAATGACCACATGATTTCCAATATATATAAAATGTTATTACAAATAAGAATTGCAAATGTACAAATTAAACATGTATGATTAAATGGGAGAGAAATCTTGGACATCACATTGACTATGATGTTTGGGAAAGAATGTGGACCAAAGGGCTGAAATTTACTTTAAATTATAATTTAAAAGAATTTTTTTACAAAATTATGTACATGTGGTACATTACTCTGGACAAAATATCCAAAATGTTTCAGAATACTTCAAATGTCTGCTGGAAGTGTAAAAAAGAAACAGGAATATTTTATCATATGTGGTGGACTTGTAAGAAGGCGAAAAAAAATTTGGACATCTATACACAATATAATTTGTAAAATGTTGACTAAAGAAATTAATAGAACACCGGAACTCTATTTATTGGGCATCATGGACAAGGATTTGGAACATGAACATGGAAAACTTTTACGATATTTGATCACCGCAGCTAGAATTACGTATGCATCAAAGTGGAAGGAAGAACTGACCCCCTCAATGGAAGAATGGACATTTAAATCCCTGGATCTGGCGCAGATGGCAAAACTTATGGACCAGCTAAATGATAAAAATGTGGAAGATTTTCAAAATGACTGGACCTCCTTCTTCAACTATGTAGAATCGACCCAAAAATTAACGTAAATGTGTAAAACATATGAATATAATACAAGATGTAAATATTATGTATTTGACTTATATAATCCCAATAGAACTGTAGAATTGTTGCAACCAAATTAGTGAATTGTGAAAAGAAGTTATTTAGTTAAGGTATAAAATTGTATTACTTAGAGAGTTGGAAATCCATTTCCTTTCTTTTAAACCTCTTCTTCTCTTTCTTCTTTCCCCTTTCCTTTTTTCTTTCTCTTGCTTTTGCATTTTATGTTTATTGTTGATTTGTCATTCTATGTTTGTATTATTTGTGTAAATAATTTAATAAAGACTATTTAAAACAATTTTAAAAAATGAGGCTTTAGGTGGTTCAAGTTTTAATAATAAGGACCTGTCTTATGTGTCAACTTGCAATCCCAGTCATCAGTAATAATAGCTTTCTCTGAGGCAGTTCCCTGCTCTTTCTCTTTCTCCATGCTTTATCTGACATGTTTCCCCATCTAACCTCATCATTTGGCAACCTCTAAGCAGTCACCTTTCATTGCTTTATAACTAGTACCCCAGGGCAAAGCTGTAATGAACTAGTGCCAGCCCTTGTGATGAGACGAATATGTATTCAGACAGCAGACACTACTTATGTGCATCAATGTTCATTGTTCTGAACAGGTTTTCCTCTCTTAAATTTGGTTACCACTGCATTACTTGAGGATGTTTTTCTTTTCGTCTTTTTCCCGGGCTGACAGTTTATTCTAATGTTGCAGTAATACGGTTTTTAAAAGTATTATCGGATTAAAACAGGAATAAATAAATTAATGATTGCTAGATTTGGCCATGATAGAAGTTAAGTTTACTGCTAATCGTACTGAAAGATGCCTTTCAGCCTATTAAAATATTTCCATTTCAATTAACCAACTGCAAGTTACAAGTATTAAGCTTTTTTAATCTCCTTAATGGGGAAAGGGCTGAGTAAATATAGGATGCCATGTGAATCAAAACTTTCAGCTACACTTGAAAAGCAAATTACTCTGCTTTTGCACACATTTTCTATGGGTTTTCTATCTTAGATGTGATAAGGAAGCATAAAAGAAACTGTGGAGCTAACTGAATAGTGGCCAAGCAAAATCATGTTTTCGGACATGGATTATTTACATAGAGATTATATCTATGTCAGGACAATATAGCTATAATTTATCAGCAACAAAATGCTGATTATTAAACAAATCAATCACAATTGTAAATATCCAAGAACATGGTATTATGTTTGTTCGTTCATTCATTCATTCATTCTTTCATTCTGAAGTGGACATAGCAATAGTATAGTCGTCAGTTTAACAAGCCTGTATTAACTAACTGATTTGGACAATCCACTGAGAATTCAGAGAAAGCCCCAACTTGTGTATCACAAAGGTGGGTGATACAATGAAATTGTGATGAGCAGGAGTTTCGTATTTTTAAAGGGGACCACAATGCCTATAACAATAATGCAGAAAGAACCTGGTTGTGTCACGCACATAGCAGGGCCAGGATTTTCTATATTTTCCAGCTTTGGGAGGGCTTAGGTGTCTGTTTTTTTCTGCTGTGTTGGCTTATTTTATACCTTGAACCACAGTATCTGTAAGTTTTCCTGCCCTAAATGCCACCCTGTTTCCAAATTCTGCCACTACAGTGGGAAATTCGGGATTTGCTGTAAAAGGGATTCAGGAACTCAACGGACATCTATCCCAAATAGAAAAATAGAGCCTTTTTTTGGTGGGGGGTGTATGGCAAACTTATATCTGGAAAATTTTATCTCAGGAAGCCTGACTGGCTCTCACATTGCTGCTGTTTTGAAGCCTACCTAGCACTAAGCTACAGCCCTGAATTTTGCTTGTTGAATTCCCCCTGCCCCCTTGTATTCTATATCTTTATAGTGTGCTTTGATTGTTTTTGGATTGCTTTGAATTGTCTTGATGTGAGCAATCTTAGAAGCCTAATTTTGAGCAAAAATACAGATTTTCTTTTGTTAAATACACTAACCTATATTGGATTTTTAAAATAATATTATGTGCTATTCATTGTTTTATTTTCCTGAATTTCCTTTTTGTTGTGGTTGAATGTTATGGTTGGTAAGAAAATAGCAATTTGGTATGACATGTTGATATATATTCATGTAATAATACCAGTATTCCAAAGCATACAAATAGCCAGGCACTTACTTTAAGTGCCTGGTTAAGGGGACAGAAAAGTATTATTTGATTTCAAGCATATTTTTTAAAAAATCCTACATATTGTTATTTTGTTCTGTTAGCTTAGGACTTAAATTATTTGGATGAACTTTGTACAATGTTGTAGCTTATACACATAGAATACTTTATGCAAAAGAGTTCTTGAAAGACATAACACACACACATACACATTGTTGCTATATGTACTCTCCTCAGGTGCTGGGTCTGTGAAAGGCAGTTCCCTATCATTACAGTATACTGGTAAAGGTGTTGATCTAGGCCTGAAGAGTTCCAGGTCCAAGTCCTCCTTCAAACCTCCTTGGCTAACTTTGAACCAGTCACTCACTCTAAGTCCAACCTACCTCACCAGGTAGTATTTGTGGGGATAAAAATAAGGGAGCCCTCTATGAAAGCTGCTTGAGTTCCTACAGAAATTGGGTAAAATAAATAAAATAATAAAATAAAATAAAAGAGATCAAACATAAAAACAAAAAATGCCAATAAAGTCTGTTCGCATTTTATTGGTGACCACATATTGCATGCTGTTTATTTGCAGAGAATACAGAATACTCGGCAAAAAATGACTGTTTTTTGCCAAGTTAGTCTGTTAGTTCATGTATAATCTCTCTCCTCTCCTATTCAAGATCTACATGAAATCCCTGGGTGAGATCATCTGTCACCACGGGATGAGGTATCATCAATATGCTGATGATACTCAGCTATATATCTCCATCCCAGGTGAGGTAAGTGATGTGGTAGCTGCCCTCTCTCAGTGCCTGGGGGCTGTGGGGGTCTGGATGGGGAACAACAGGCTTCAACTGAACCCTGGTAAGATGGAGTGGCTGTGGGTTGATGGCTTCTCTGTATCTGGGAAGTTATCATCTTTAGTTCTGGATGGGGTTGCACTGCCCCATTCAGACCCGGTGTGTAACTTGGGGGTCCTCGTGGACTCACGGCTCCTGCTTGATGAGCAGGTGGCAGTCATGGCCAGAAGAGCCTTTGCACAACTTTGTGTTGTGTGCCAGTTACGCCCTTTCCTGGATCGAGAGGCCCTCTGAACAGTCACTCATGCCCTGGTCATCTCCCACATAGACTATTGCAATGCGCTCTACATGGAGCTACCCTTGAAGAGTATCCAGAAGCTTCAACTGGTCCAGAATGTGGCCGTGCGAGCAGTTATTGGTGCCCCAAGATCGGCACATGTGATACCACTGCTGCGCGAGCTGCACTGGGTACCAGTTTGCTTCCAGGTCCAATTCAAGGTGTTGGTTATCACATTTAAAGCCCTACATGGCATGGGGCCAGGTTACCTGAGGGACCGCCTCATCCCCCTAACGACCTGCCCCACCGGGTCATGTAGAGAGGGCATGCTACAAACCCCGCTGATAAAGGAATTCCACCTGGCGGGGTCCAGGAGGCGGGCCTTCTCTGCAGTGGCACCCGCCCTCTGGAATATTCTGCCCCCGGAGGTGAGGCAGGCCCATTCACTCCTGGACTTCTGGAAGAACCTAAAAACCTGGTTCTGCCGCCTCACTTGGGGTGGGAGGGCCACCAGTTCATCTTGGGGGTGGCTAGTATCATAGATCTCTCCCCAACAAACAAGATCTGCACTGCTTGGATTTTATATTTTATATCTATTTTATTTTTATAGATCTATTTATATTGTAATTTATATGTTTTAATTGTGATTTTATTGTAAACTGCCCCGAGTCCCCTTTTCAGGAGAGTTGGGAGGTGATAGAAATTTGAAGTATAAATAAATAAATTATAGTACTGTGTAATCAGCTATTTCCATCATTTATTGGAAAGAGGTCAATCCTTAGATCTTATAGAGTATATATTCTACCCCACAGTAGTATTGCATTTCCAAAGTTCAGAGAATATTGTCAGGATGCATCATTTCATTCCATCTCTATTATGTATGCAAGAAGAAACTAGTATTTGTTGGTTGGGTTTTCTTGTAATATGGATTTTATTTATCTTGAAACATACACTTGGAAAATATATTTGGAATAACAGTTTACAGTAGGTAGTTATTGGATGGTTCAGTACATGCTGAGGCAAACTTGATTTATAGTTGGATGAGAGAGTTCCAAGAACTATCAACACTTTAAGCTAGAAAGTTGACTAGACTAGAAAGTTGAGAAAACATCCCAAAAGAAGGCAATGACAACTCTATGGTTGTCAAGGCAGCTATATAGACATATCCATGAAACCACGAGGAGTCAAGCTTGATTTGAAGGAAATTTTATTTCAACTAAATATTAGATGTAACTGAAGTTATTTATTTATTATTTTTCTATACCACCGGGCTCCACAAAGTCTCATGGCAAAGTTATCATCTCATACTAAGTGAAGGTATAGGCTTTCCACTTTAATTTTCTGCCAGTATTCCTTTTAGCCATAGGAATCAGTGTTTGGGAATAGTTATATATTACAAGAGGGTACTGCTACCATCTGAAAAAAAAAATACTGAGTGAGAATGACAAAAATGTAGGAATCCAACTCAATAAACATTTACACTGTGGATTCATGTTTAGAACTTCAAGAAAACTTTAAACTTTGCAGCATAAAGTTGCTTTTTTAAAATCAAAACAGACATCTTTGCAATGTTTCCATAACTAAATGCAGGGAAATGTATGTGTAATTTTGTCAGCCCCCTCCTCCCCACATTTCACACTTCTTAGAACAATATAAAAAGTATTTCCTTGCTTTCCTGTTATGACAACAGACTTATTATTAAATATCTGTGACTGTCTCACTCATAAAATTTTGAGATCTTCCAGGGTTTTTCATTATTGAAAATAACAGTGATAATACTTGTTTGCTTAAATTATGTATCCTGTGCATATGGAATATAAAAACTAGCTTGGAGCATAAATATAGATTTGGCCTGATTTAGCCCTCAATGCTACATCTATTGAAGTTTGTAGAATTGCATTAAAATTTAGCTTAATTTATTATTTATGATTATACTGTGTTAAGCAATCCAAAGTCTATACTTAAAAATGAAAGATGTAGATAAGCTAGCACACATACAGTAGATATTATCTATTTGTATGTGTTGGGTGGACCTGCCTGAGAAGTATCTTGTTTTTGATTCAAAAGTCTATAGGAAAGAATTGTATATAGGTCATTTTGTTAAGTGTTATCAGTTCCTAGTAATTCCTTATTCCCAGTAATTGTTATTTGCATCGATATATCTTCGGCAACCATTTGAAACTGCATAAAATCAGATTTCAGCAGATCCAGCTCCCTAAGATTCACTGGATCTGCATTTGCTGCTTCATCGTTTTTCTGCATCACGGTGCTGTGGTGCATCATTCAAAATAAGGAAGAAAGTTCTCATGAATTACATCTTTCCAGTATCTGGTCATGGTTCAGTTCATACTGAAATGTCAACAAACTGTATGGGAGTAAGACAGATGTATGTTAAGGATAAATGGTGATCCTGTACATATTGCTGTACTGCAAGTACAACTCCCAGCAACTTTCCCAGCACAACTGATGGTGAGGGATAGTAGGAGCTGTACAGTAGTTTAGTGAGATTTGACTACAAATTTCCTACACTGAACTGTATAGACATGTTTTTGGTAATAGTATCACACAAAGCCAATATTTGTTTTTAATAACACAATTGAATCACTTCAGAACATGTATTTATGGTTTTTACTATATTCTTTTATAGTCTACCCGTGAAAATTTGCTCTTTTATATGGCTTCAATAGTATTGCGACCTTCTCTTTTAGTTGCTATTTTTCTAAACATATATTTTTTTTAAAAAAAATTAATATGTAACCATCAAAGAGGAGGCTTATTAAGGACATTGAATATGAAGCTGAAACTGTGTTGGAGGTTATGGATTCTTATTTGTATAATCTTAAGTAGCATTTGATGAGCTTTTCATTAGATTTTGTTTAAATTTGGGGTATGACTATAAAGAGCATAGGACATATGCTCAATTCAGGATTTTTTATTTATTTGTTTTTCTGGAGTAATGCATCATGTTTTTTGGGATTATAGTATCCATTGTTAGTTCTTGTAACAATAGATATTACAATCCCCCCCAAAACATGATGCATTATTCCAGAAAAATAATCTTGCAATATGATATCTGGAATAAGCATATGTAATAAACTAAATTTTTAAAAAATAATAATTAAATTAAATAATTGACAAAAAGTTCTTCCAAAACTTTTGCCAACTAGAACAGGAAAGCATTGGCTAGATGAAATTTTCCCTCTGGCTGTTGAATAACCTGCAATCTAAAGAAACACAAAGACTGATGTGTAACTCAAATCTTTAACTAGTGCATAAATAAAAGATAAAAGGTAACTCAGTATAAAGAAATGGAAGAAAAGCATTTGAGACTATACAAGGCAAGAGGAACCAAAACTAAATTGAGTCTGCATGAGAGAAAAAGAAGAATGATACAAAAAGGCATAGGTTTAGGACCGACAAGAACTTTCATTCTCACTACCCTTGACAATATCTTTTATGTAGAGTAACCCTGCTTTTAGAAAGGAATATAGTATGGATTAGAATACCATAGAATAATATGATACATTAAACTTGCTGAAAATAAGCCAGTGCAGGTCTGGAGAGTGTCTGGATGACAGACAACTTCAGTATTTCTATGGTGCTATTTCTATTTATTTGAAAGAAAAAAAGAGGACAGTTTAGCCCATCCCCTGCTGATTGCATATGTGTGTGTGTGTGTGTCTGTGTGTGTGTCTGTGTGTGTTTTGTGGGAGTGAGGTGATGGCAGTGAAAACAATATAGAAGTGGTTCCTCACTGTTTTTTTTAAGTTTTTTTTTTTTTTTTAATTTCCCAATCTATGTGCTGCTTTTACCTGGAGGTCTCCAACCCTAGTTTAAAGTACTTCTTAGTTGTTGTTTTTAATGAGCCAAATAAGTTAGTTGCTACCATTTAGCAGAGCATTTTAAATAAAGGCATGTTATTAAACATCCCCAGTATACCAGGCACCCAACAGAGGATAAGGGATTATCACTGTGATTTATGAATTCAGATATGAAGAGAGCTATGATAGTCTGTGGTAGCTAAAAATCAGGAGGAGTCTAGTAGCATCTTTTAAGACTATTTATTTATTCATTCATTCATTCATTCATTTAATTTCTATAGCCTTTTAATTAAATTTATTAAATTAAAAGGCTATAGAAATTAAATGAATGAATGAATGAATGAATGAATGAATGAATGAATAAGCAAGCAAGCAAGCTTTCATGAGCTACAGCTCACTTCATCAGATGTATCAAGTGACTAAACTGATGTAGGCCTTAAATTGGGATAATCTGGGGATGGGGAAAGGAGGGAATTATGCAGATGCAAGTTGTGTGAGACAGATTACAAATTCCTTACCAATTAACAGTTAGAATACTGTATGTTAAAAATCTATTGTGTTTGTTGAGAACTTTTGAGATACCCTGAAACCTTTTGATCTATGTGAGTTGAACAATTTCTCCCTTGATGGTGCTGTTAAAGTCCTGCTTTTCTAAAACCATCACTTTGAGGTCTGCTATGAAGCTTTCTGGCACTTGGTAGAGCAGCCATGAAGGTTTTGGAAAAGATACTCAAATGCCATGCTGTGTCTATACCTACAAAGATCAGAATTGTGAAGGCAATAGTATTCCCTGTGATACTCTACGGAAGCAAAAATTGGACTTTAAAGAATAGGAAGAGTATTGATGCCTTTGGTGATGGATAAGACTCCTGAGAATACCACGGATAGTCAAGAAAACAAACCAGTGGACCATCAAGCAAATCAATCCAGAGTTCTCACCCAAGGCACAAATGACCAGGCTCAAATGATCATACTTCAGACATATTATGCAAAGATCTAGTTCTCTGGAAAAGGTTCTAATGCTGGGAGAGGTAGAAGGAAAGAGAAGAAGAGGATGACCAGCAGCAAGATGGATGGCCTCAGTTACAGTGGCGATAAGTGCATTATTGGGAGACTTGAAAGACCAGGTTAGGAACAGATGGTCTTGGAGAAAACCTATCTATATGGTCACTAGGAGTCGAAAACAACTTGATGGCACATAATCAATCAATCATGAAGCATTCTTGAAGGTTGAAATGCTTTGATATTATTTTGTCCTTGTTTTGAGTCATGATGTCAAACTTGTGTCCATTAATTACTTTGTGCAAACTTTGGCTTGTTTGTCCTATGTAGAATCCAGAAGGATGTTGCTGGCAGATGATGGCATATATCACATTACAGGAAAAAAATGTGAAGGCACCTCTAATATTGTGCATGTAGTTGTTGGGGTCTGTGTTGGAGGCAAAGTAGAATCTGGGTTTTTTCTGGGTCTGATTTCCATGTTAGCATTATCTTCCTATTGTTTCTTGTTACTTAGGAGAATCTGCTTCGGGTTTGATGGTAGTCTGTATATCAATATGAGCCTGCCACCCAGTTGCAGTGTCATTATCTAGTATAGACTGTAGCTTATTAAAAATGTGTTTGGGTGGCTTGAGCTGTATGTGACAACCAGTGGTGTTCTGTTGTTATCTTTGTGGTCTTATCTTTTAATAGGTCCTTCCTGGGAATCAATCTAGCTCTTTTGATTTGTTTATTGACTTTGCTGAGTGGGTAGTTCAGTCTCCTGAATGCCTCCTTAATTCCATCAATCAAGCATCTCTGTCAAGTGAGTCAAAACAAATGAAACTGTAGCATAGAACTTAGCTATATATTTGGTGGTGGTTTTAGATGAAAGTTAAGCATGTATGTATGCATGGCAATCTGTAGATTTCCTGTATAATGTGATGTTTATGTCTGTTGTGCAGTTTACTATGACATCAAGGAAGTGGAGTTGTTCTGTAGATAGTTCTAGGCTGAGGTTGATGTTGGGGCAGATGTTGTTGAGGACATGATGGAATTTGATGAGAGATTAATTTCCATGGGCCCAAATGATGAAAATATTGTCAACAAATCTCAACAAAAGGATGAGCTTCAGGGTAAAGAACTGAGAAAGAGTTGTTTTAGATCAGCGACAAACAGTTGTGGATCCACATCTGGGCCCATGGCTATGCCACTGATTTATTGCCAAAACTGAAGTAATTATGGGTGAGTACAACGTCACACACTCTGGTTGCAAGGCATGCTGTGTTGTTATCAGTGATGATGTTCTTGATGGCTTGAAATCCATGTTTGTTGGGAGTGTTGGTACATTGTGCCTCACATATGTGGTGCCTAAAATGATATTACTAGGGAGATTGCCAATGAATTTCTGTCTTCCTAAAAGTCTGTGATATATCTTATGCAACTGGCAGTGTTGGTGGCATAAAATCTGTATAGAGAGTCCATGAAACTGATATACATAGCAATAGCATCACCATAGGCCCCAACAACTTCACACACAAGATTAGAGGCATCTCCACATATTCTTCCTTTAATGTGATATATGCCATCATCTGCCAGCAATGCCCTTCTGGATTCTGTGTAGGACACACATGCCAAGCTTTGCACAAACGAATTAATAGACATAAGTTTGACATCAGGACTCAAAACAAGGACAAAATAATAACAAACCATTTCAACCTCCAAGGACACTCCATTACAGATCTTATAATAGCCATTTTTTTTAAAAGGTACTTTACCAGCAGAATTGAGCAAGAGATTGCTGAACACATTACAATTGTTAATTGATAAGGTACTTATAATCTATCTCACATGTAACCTGCATCTCCATAACTACCCTGACTTCTTCTCCCTTCCCGACCTCCAGCTCATCCCAATTTAAATCCTAAATTACTTTAGTTTAGTCACTCCATGCATCTGATGAAGTGAGTGAAAGCTTATATCTTTTATTGTAACATTAGTGTGAAAAGATGCTAACTGACTCTTTCTGATTTATGTGGTAGTAGTCTATTAATTGATTAGTCTTATGACCATATAAATAAAATAAAATAAAATAGGTAAAATACAGGATCTAATTCCAGGGAAAATGGATAAAAGAAAAAGCAATAATAAAATACATGCATTACTACAAAGAATATGATTTATGAATATAACTATTTCTTTAGTTCCATAGCCCGTCCACTTTTGAGAGTCTAATTTTCTCCTGTTGTTCTCCAAATAGATACCCTGGGAAATAAGACTTACTTACTTACTTACTTACTTACTTACTTACTTACTTATTTGAATTTCTTAGTTGCCCAACTGCAATTGACTCTGTGTACTAAAGGTTGTAATAAAGTCTTATAAGAATCACTTTTTTTTAATATATGTGTAAACCAACTTTCTAAATCATGGGGAACTACCTGAACAGAACATTCTGTGTAGTACACATGCATACACATACAAACACCATGTGTCATATTCACACAGTCCTACAATCATCCCTAAGTTTATACAATAAGTTGGTGGATTGATGAGGTACTGGTATGTGAGATATAATTAAATGTATGATGCTGTTTTGATACTACACTGAAAAGGAGGAGAAAAAAGTCACCCTCATACTTTAGGACTCAGGTACACTAGCCCTGAAACATGATTCAGGATATTGTAAAATTTATATGCATTTAATTTCATCCTTCAACAAGGAGGCACCTCAAGAATTTAATATTCATTTGAAGGACTGAATGATTTTATTTCTCCATGAATATGTGTAAAGTTATGTATAACTCTGTATTCCTAGTAGGACTGTGCCTGCCTACAATTATGTATAGACACACATTCATACATACATAAGCACATACAGATAGAGATCATACATAATACACATACTAAATACTTTTGTGACAGGATATTGGTTACATACAATATACCTGCAGAGAATTGTTGCTAAATGCTTCCATAAATTTTATCTATATATTTTGAATGAGATTTTTAAGAAGAGTAATGTATTATCTGAAAGTACACAGACATGTAATTACTTATGGGGAATAGTTTTTTTAATGAAGTTTTTAAAAGCTATAGTTACTTTTAATTATTTATGGGAAAGGAGGAATGTATTTAAAAGTCTGCAGAGTTTTCTTCAGTCTTAATAAGACATAAACAAAACTTAACTAAAAATTTAAAAAACAGTTCACAAATTTCATGGCATTGAAAGGAAGTTTTGTGTGTGTGTCCGTGCATGATTTCTTTTTAGCTAGCTGAGACACTATGGTGCTGTCAGCAGTTGGTAATAGCCACTAACCTTCATTTATCTACATTACCTAGTCAATTTGGAAAAGGTCACTCTGGGTCTACTGCAAGCCATTTTTCATTTGATTTTATTGTTTCAGCAGTGATCTGAGTTATTCATTCCAGGAAAGCCCTTGTTACACATGGACTTCTTGGTTTACTCATTCTTCATGTGTGAATAGAGAAGAGATGATGGTGCAAAACAGGAAAGATTGTTTTCTACCTCCAACACAATCTTGGCCACAAACCTTAATAAGGGCTGAAGAACTCATTAAGGAATATAATGTTTACAATGGGATACACTTCATCTTCTTTATCTGCTCCTGATTGCATCAATACTTCAAATAAAGTCTAACACTCCAACTCATATGCAAAAAGCCATATTGTATATTAGTGTGTGTGTGTGTGTGTGTGTGTGCGTGCGCACCTTCGAGTCACTGTTAAAAACCTGGAGACTGCCTGGACTAGTCCCTGCAGTTATTATATTAGTGGGTAGCACAGAAAATACAGCCCTTACCTTGGAATGTTGCCCCTGAAATGGTGACAGCCCTTTTATAATGCCACTACATGATAGGTATACAGTTATGAAGGCTCTGTCAGACTGAGCAGAAGGTGGTGATGCTCATATTCCTTATTGCCCATGTTTTAAAATCTATCAATATCATCCTGTCTCCCTAGAGCTGACAGAGAGTTGTACTGACAAAACTTTCAAAAAGTAAATACTAGCCTTTTTTTCAGAAGGTAGATTAGGCAAAACTACAAAGCATCTCCTCATATTTAACAGCACCATCTCTCCAAAACCACCATCATTGGGATGGTGCAACACCCAGTGTTGCATCCTAAAATACTCTTTTAATTTAACATCTTCATCCTTGCTCTCCTTAAAACAACACTAGGTCCGTACTGCTTGTAAGAACTGAAGACATTTCATAGTTACCAGAATTATTAGAAGACACTGCTTGCAACGTCTTCACTGAGTCTAACATTTTTCTTTAGTCACTCTATTTTTGACTGAAATAAACTTGTTTGTTTTGCACATGCCTATTATGCCAATGGCTTAATTATTAGTCTGCTGTGTGCTAAATATTGAATACAGCTTTCACATCTTCATTAAGAAATTAGGTGAGTATTATCTGCAATTGTCTACAGAAATGGTCAAACCAAGCTTTTGCTTGAGCCTGTTTTTTTCTGCTGTCAGATGATTTTGTAGAATCTGTGAGTTAAGCTATGAATACAATAACATACTTGTTTTTCGTTCAATACCCAGAAATGAATGCCTTATGGAGATTTACGGTATTGGTGAATGTAGGCAGATAGATAGGTAGTGCTTACATTTATCAATATTATGAAAGACAGCAAGTCATTCTTTCTGGGCCAGGCCTAAACATCCTTGTGTAGAACATTGGAGCAAAACTGTACAAACTGAGCCAAGAATAATAAAGTATTTCTGTCAGTGCTTATCAGAGTATTCCCTGTGGAACACAAAAGACAAAGAAAAACTCCTGAGAGTCTCTCATGAGCTGAATCCTAATACTTACTGCTCTAACTGCTACATATGAGGCTTCCCACAGTAATATTTACTAAACATGATTCTAAAGGAAAAGCCATGACACAGCCCAGCATGACACTACTGGTTTTACAAACTGTGATTTTTCTCTGGAGTAGTCCATGCAGTCAGATATTTTAATGACACTAGAATGAGAGAAGCAGTGTGTCAGTACAGTATGCAAATACATTAAAAAAATATGGGATGTATATGGCATAGAGGTAAGATTTGCTTCAGGTCTCTGAGTTTGGGTAGTTGGTTGATCGCTGCTTCCATATAGCTACATGTGCCATTGTGTTTTCTCAAAATTAATATTGTGATGCATGAGCATATTATAGCAAGATTAAAAGTGCAAAGAAAATTATGTGAGGACAAGTCTGTGGAACTCTCAAGAGATGGCAGAAAAAGCTGGAAAAGCAAGTCCTTCTCAGGGGTTCAAAGTGTGTTAAATCTATACACAGAAAAATGGGCACAAGGACAAGCATTTCTTTATTTCTTTATTAAATTTATAGGGTGCCCGATTCCGTCACATGCTAGTCTGCCTCTCTTCCCCTTTCACTGTATTCATCAGCTGCTGAAAGTAGCAAATATCAGGATAGAACAGATAATCTTTTCTATTCATAAAGATTCACTGTACAATTTAGAACCCTGGAAAAATTTACAGTTCTAAATCATGCAGAGTCTCCACAGAGAGAAGCACTTGTCGCTATAGACCAGGGTTTCTCAACCAGGGTTCTGTGGAACCCTAGAGTTCCACAAGAGGTCACTAGGGGTTCCTTGGAAGATCATGATTTATTTAAAAAAAAAATTCAAATTTGGGCAGATTTATTTTTAGTTTAAGAACAAATTTATTTTTAGTTTAAGAACACGGTTAATGCATATATACATGAAACCAATATAATAAATTTGTGACTTCTGGCCTCTATTTGAGCCTAAATGTGTAGGGGTTCCCCGAGGCCTGAAAAATATTTCAAGGGTTCCTCCAGGGTCAAAAGGTTGAGAAAGGCTGGTACAGACAATAATCTACTATATTGGAGGGCAATATGAATGCCAGTGGAAGAGGCAAACTAGCATGCTTATTCTCCCCATATTCCATCACTTATAAAGAGAGGGTATATGATTTTTGAATGCGTGAAGCTGGCAATTATCATACTTTGGAAAAAAATATTTTAAAAATCATGACATGCATTCCAACACTGTGATGGTAATATTATTTGACACAAATAATATGCCTTCAAGATTTCCTTCAAGATTCTAGAGATATGTATCCATCACATTTCCTCATATATTTTGCTGTATGTTTTGTCTATTTAGGTGAAAAAGAGCTGTGCCCCTGGACTTCTATTCTAACTAGGCAAATCAAATAGCAATTTTCTACACTTGCATGGAAAAAGGAGGCATTTTTGCTTTACACATCTAACAAAGAGGAACAGCATATGCTACAGCTAGAAAGTATTTTGATCTTTCATTCCACTTTCTGGTGGAATGATTTACAGTATCTCCAAGGTAATTATTTTGATCATGATATAAAGAATTTTTGCTTTTTTTTTCCAATTAGGAAATCCCAAGGAGATGAGTATTACAGCAGTACTCAACAATCATTTATTCAGTCTAGCAGTTTGAAACAGCAGCAGATAGATCCTTTTGCATTTTGTGAAGGTACCAATATCAGATGCTGGTTCTTTGTTCTGGTGAAAAAAGGTTGCTGAGAAACAGCAGTGCCAAGAGCTAATCAGGATTCTTTAGGCACAAAGCAGAACAACATCACATCTCCATGAAACCAAGCCTTTTGCTCTGCAAGTCAATAGTACATATAGATGTTGTGCTCCCTCAATTTATGAATCTAGTGTAAATGTCAGATATTGACCAAGGCTCCAACAATAAATAAAAGCATGAGGCAAGATGTTTCAGATACTTAACCTTCTTTATTTAAACTATCCATATATTACAATTAGGATCCATCTTAAGAAGTTGGATGCATTTCTTTGCACTGCATGCCAATAAATTATTTCAACGGTACAGTGTCAATATATTTAAAACAAAAAAAAAAGTAAGAAATGGCTGGTTATGAGAGCAGTGCTGGACCATAAGGGTCCAATAATTTTGGGAACCAGTGCAATCAATTCATATGTTTTAACAGGAAACAGTCTTATTAAAAGGGAAATGTAATTAGCCTGTATTACATTATTTCTCACACCTTAAATGCTATTAAGTGCTAACTCTGGACTTGTTACAATTTTTTTTTTCCCAGTAGATTCTCTGTAAGTAGTTCTCTTACCAACTTCAGTTTCCAAAACATACATACTGATTTTAATTTGGTATTGGACAAAGGATACTGCCTGCCAAATGAACAATTGCCAATTTGTGAATCAGTTTCGTCTCCTATCTCCTTTTTCATCTTCATATGAATATTAAATGAACTTCCATTTAAGAAAGGATTTAATGCTAATTAGAAGAGCAGCCATGCAGTCACATCTCACAAATGCTTACTCAGGATATAATGTTCTCTCTTTGCTGTATAAATTCATTAAACTCTTTGGAATTTTTTAATTAATATACACTAGAAACCGAAGCACATCTACTGATCAGTAAGAACAACTGAGTTCAATGGGACTTACTTTCAAGCAAATGCCATTACAATTGCTTCTTTAAACTCACGTGTTCACACGGGAATTTCTTACTGATGGATTCCAGGGAATTCATGCCTATAACACTCACTGCTCCCAGGTCATCTCATACGTCCATACTCAAGTTAACTTTTTATTTCCAAAGGCTCGAATAAGTTCCATCAAAATATCCAATGCTCTGAATATTAACAGGAATGCCTCCACCTCAAGAAATGCACAAAGGACATTAGTTAAATTAGTTACATACAAGTTTTTGAATACAGACTTCCTTCCTTGTTGTTTTTTATCTTATTTTGTTTTAATTGTAACCTTCTTTAAGCGGAATTCTGGTCACTGACTATAATAAAGGGCTGACTAACCAACTTCAGTCAACTTCTGCAGACATGCAACATATTTTAAGACTTGCCAGAAAGAATCCTACTCTGAGGAGAAAACCTTCCGCAGCCCTTATACTCCACCTATTTATTTAGACAGTTGCATTATTTATTTGGCTAGTTGCATTAAATGTTGTTATATCCTACCTTTTCTTCCCAGTCTGATGGTGATCTACATACAGGTCTCCCTTCATTTTATCCTCAAAACAACCTCCCTGAGAGAGAATGAGTGAGTGAGTGAGTGAGTGAGTCACTGGCCTGAAATGAATCATTGAATGTCTAGGCTAAGGATAGACTTGAATTGGGACCTTCCCAGTCCAAATCCAACATTTTAGCCACTACATCACATGGGTATCCCACAGCCACTTTTGCCAGGGTGCCAAGGAAGAGGTACATTTAAATCCAAATTTCCAAATGATACTTTTTCAGATATTTCTCGAACAAAAGTAAACATCTGATCCAGACCAACTAAATAAGAATATGATTTATGCTATTGTTTCTTTCTCACAACCATTTTACAAACTCTTGGGTTTTTAAAAAAGCATATTTTAATTTACATCTTCCTAGATAATGTCTGTGAAATATATTTTAAGGACATTGTCTATAGCCAAGAGCTAGGACTAGATGTATTTAAGTGGAACACCATAAACAATTGGCCACACTGAAAAATAAACAATTTGGTACAAATGCAAAATATATGGGAAATATAATAGAGGGTTAAAATATTTCAATACACTGTTAACCATTTTAATTTTAAAAGGAGTGTGAAGAGAAATAGTGTGCTAAATTCCGATTTCCCCCCAAGATCCTCTCAGGGGTCTGCAAAATCAAAAGTATTTGCCAGATATTGAAGATATTTGCAAATATTTAAAACAATGTCACTCTTTTCATTATTTTTATTGTTAAAAATATCGTTTTTTTCATGAAAAATATTTTATTTATGTTAATATCTAATGGGTTTAATATTGTTATTTTTACATGAATCAATAATTAAATATACTAGAAATGTGTCAATTTTAATTTTTAATATGATAAATATCAGTAAATATAAGCTATACAAACAAAAGCTCTTTTGGGGTCTTCCATAATTTTTAAAAGTGGGAAGGAGTCCTGAGAGCAAAACGTTTAAGAAACACTGATTTAGAATACTCCAAAATTACCTTACAGGTAAAACCAGATGGATTATGTTAGTTCTAGATGGTCATACTTAGAATAAGATCACCAAAATGAATGAAGTTTAAATTAGTCATGACAAATTCTGTTGACTCTTATATGTCTGTTCTAAATAGGATTATGTAAGAATCCAACATCATGAAATACATTTGCAATGTATTTTGAATACATTTAGGTTGACTGTTGTGCCCTGAAATCCTAAGTACATTTAACCTAAGAGTAAATCCCATTTCAACAAAATGAACTGTTTCAGATGTTATTCTTATTTTACAGTTCTACGCACAGTTCTCTTCAGAAGTACAGTAACTCCAGATGAGTTCAGAGAGATGCAGTATACTGTCAGGGAAATGTGTCCTGAATTACAGTTGTAGATAAATTTAATGCACTGTGTTTTAGTCCATCTTATTTTGCCTTTATCTTTTTGGACCAGAGAGCAGGTAGATTCATTTCTTGATAAAGTAGTGGACTGCAGCCATCTACCAAGCTTACTTTCAAGGAATGTCTATAAAGTTCCATATATATTCCAGAGACATTTATATAAATGAAAATGAGGCTGAAAGCTTTGCTTTCTAGCATTCAGCTTCTCATTCAGGTCAGATAGGAGAGAGGTCTGTAGAACCCAAGGTGAGTCTCCCTGGCATGTGGCAGCCCACAAGCACCAGACTGCCTTGCCCTGGCCTATATAGGCAAAATACTGGCCAACTGTTTTCTTTTTTGCTATGGAATTACAGAGCATGTATTTTGCATATATATATATATAGCAATAATGACAGCCTTGGCTAGCAGTCTTACAGCTGATCAGCAAATGAACTGGATTTAATTTATATCACAGTAAATAAATCTGGGAAGTGGGACATAGCTATCTTTCAAATCAGTTCAGTAAGAACTGTAGTCTTTCAGCAGTAAGTTGATACAGGGGTCTCAAAAATAACTACAGCAAAAATCAATATATTGGTGGTGGTTGGGGGGGACAATGTTTTTATTATGGCTAATGAAAGTAATATATGATTTGTAGGTGTCATCTATTAATATATTTGGATGTACTCCATTTAACAAAAAATTGAAGAAGAATAAATTAGGATTACAACATATGGTCTGTAAAGAGATATTTTCCTTAAAGACTCAGGAAGCTCTAAGCACCATTTTATTCCAAGGTGCTTTAGATTTAATTTGCTACTATAATTAGTTTGCTTCATTTTGTTCTACAGTTCCTGGCACAAAATTCACTAAGTTCATTTTATGTACTTTTTAGAATTGATTATTTTCCTAATGTCCATGTTTTCTAAATTATTTCTTAACCAATGACTAAACAGATAAGATTTCACCTCAGTTCTGTGGTCTGCCTGCACAGTGTGGAGTTTGCTGGAGGTAAAATGAAGTAGAAATCCCTTGAAACTATTTTGTCTGGTTCCATTTAAATAACAACACATCAGATACAATCTGGTGGTCAGCACATTATTTATTGTTAATATTAATACTGTATTTTAATGCTGTGAATATCACACATTTCTTTTAATTTCATTATATTTCTGTTTAACTTGATGGTCTGGAGCTCAGAAACTTCTGTAGTAGATTAAATATTGATTGATTGCCATCAAGTCAGTGTTGGCTCCTAGTGACTATGTAGATAGATCTTCTCCTAGATTATCTCTAACCTCCCAGATTATCTCTGACCTCCTAGATTATCTCCTGGGTTATCTCTAACCTCCTAGATTATCTCTAACCTGGTCCTTCAAGTCTTCCATTGGTGTACAAATCACGGCTGTAACTGAGTTTGTCCACCTTGTTGCTGGTTGTCTTCTCTTTTCTTCCGCATTTCCCAGCATTACAGACTAGGAAGATGAATAGTAATTGAACATCTAAAGTTATAGACAGGGTGACATATATAAATCGGGCAGAAGATTATGCATGTAATACATTATATTCAAAAATGGAAAAATATAAAATGCAATTACATGTCATATATTAACAGTTGCTGCAGGATACCAGATTAAAAAAAAAAGATGAAATAATGTAATTTAGAACATAAAACTGTTGTTTTCAGTCAAGAATTAGGGATATTTTAAATGCAGTTCTCTTTATGCTTACTCTGAAGTAAGTCTCACTGAATTAAATAATATGTTTAATAATTCTGTTTAAAGAATGAGGAAACTATAGCCCTCAAATGTTTTTGAATTACAAATCCCAGAACTCCAGGCTTTGACGAGGGATGCTACTCATAATGTAGAACTGCAGCTCCCAATTTGATCCTCTCTAGATGTGTTAAGACTGCAACTGCCAGAATTACACAGCCAACATGCTGTTTATAACATCAGGGAGTTCAAAATTTTAATACTTTGGCAGTACTTTCCTAAATTGGAAAATAAGGCCAATGTGTAAGATTGTGAACAGAATATGCGTGACTGTTGCCAGGTTGTCATCAGATATAAAGGATTTTTCCTTGTCTCTGTTTGTCCTGCTAGCCATTTACAATCCCCAATCCTATACCGCCTCATCAAACAATACCACTAACAAAGCTAGAACAAGATCCTAAATCTACCAAATAAAGAACTTAGTTGTTTTAAAGTTAGAAGCCACTGTGATTAGTTCACAAAATTGTACTATCCATTTACAAGCTGTTGTATTTTCTCATCTAGTAATTGTGATGTTTATTGAAATTAAAGGTCTAATTTATTAAATGGCCCTAGTCCTTGTGCTGGCAATCTTTCATGACAGTGAGCACTACTATGTGATTTCACTTGAGATCCTGTGGGTTGGCTAAGAGAACTATGTTTTTACAAAAAAATTAAAATTAAAAAAAACCTGCTTTTAAGAAAATGGCCAACATCTCATGACCTATCATGTGAAAGGAATTAAGTGAGATTTAGCTATCTCATGAAATTTCTGCCCTTTCTGATGTAATTTCTTTTCAATTATATTAACACAGTTTTAGGAATCTTTTTGAGGTCTTAGCTGCCCATTTCCAAGAGTGCTACATCCTCTTGTGCTTATATATAAAAATTCTCTTCTCACCTCTGGTGGTATGTGTCTTCCTCAACCTCGTGTCCTCTACCAGAGGCCTGGGAGTTTGAGGGTTCTATGCAGTATCTTAGCTGTTCCTAGCACTGCACTCTTCTGGACAGAGAGCTCTGATGTTCCTGGGAACTTTTGGAGCCACTCTCCCAGCTTGGGAGTCACAGCCCTGAGTGCCCCTACCACCACTGGGACAACTTTGGCCTTCACTTTCCACATCCTCTCTAGTTCCTCTTTCAGGCCCTGGTACATCTCCAGTTTCTCATACTCCTTCTTCCTGATTCTGCTGTCACTTGGCACTGCTACATCTATCACCACTGCAGTCTTCTGGTTCTTGTCTACTACCATGATGTCTGGTTGATTGGCCAGTACCTGCCTGTCCTTCTGGATTTGGAAATCCCACAGGAACTTAACCCTGTTATTCTCTACAGCCTTCTGTGGAATGGGACTTCCACAGACATCTGGCTTTGGGAGGGTCCAGCCCATACACTGTGCACATACACTTTGTGCGCATACACATACACTGTGTATTTCCTATATACAAAGCCAGCTACCTGGTTGTGCTGTTCAGCATATGCTGTTCCTTCCTGCATCTTACACCCTGCGACTATGTATTGGACTATCTCTGAGGTCTCTCTGCACAGTCTTTACTTGAGTCCTGTCTAGTGTGGTATAACCCTGCTTCCATGGATCTGGTGCTTAGTGCCTGTTCTTGTTGTGCTATGATCATGGCCTCAGTGCTGTCTTTTAGTTCAGCCCTTTCCAGCACTGGTAGGATTTCCCAAGGTCAGCCACCTCTGCTATCTGTCAATGGTACATCCCACACAGGGTCTTGTTTTGCCATGGCAGTTCCTCTGCTTGATCTTCCTTCCATGTCTGCTCTGCTGCAGGCATTCTCTCAACAGCTCATCTTTAGATGCCATCTTAGTGATGTACTCCTGGATGCTCTGGGTCTCATCCTGGACAGTGGCTTGGACACTCACCAGACCCCACCTGACTCTTTCCAGCTGGTGTACAGTCTCTGGGTGTTGGACAATGTAAACATCCGTACATTGTGAGGAGCTTCCAGGTCTTCACATTAGCAACCTCCATGTCCTCCTTTGGGCAGCTCACTATACTGGGAGGGTATCTGATGACTGGCATGGTGTACGTGTTTATGGAAAGGATCTTGTTCTTCTCATTGAGATGGCTCTTCAGGACCTGTCTTATCCTTTGGTAGTACTTGGATGTTGCTGTCTTCCTTGCCTCCCCATCATGGTTCCCCTATGACTATGGGATACTAAGGTACTTGTAGCTGGCCTGTATGTCTGTATGTCTGTATGCCTGCTGGTAGTTCCACCCCATCAGTCTTAACTACCTTCCCTCTCTTTGCTACCATCCAGCCACACTTCTCCAGTCCTAATGATATCCAGTGTCCTTGCTGTAGATCCATGTCAGGTGGATCAACGAGTCGATGTCTCATTCACTCTTAGCATACAGCTTGATGTCATCCATGTAGAGGAGGTGGCTGACTCTTGAAATTGTATCTGTATCCAATATCCAGTCCTTGTGATTATCTGGCTGGGGGGGTCAAGCCCATGCAGAACAGCAGTGGGGACAGTGCATCACCTTGGTATATGCTGCACTTGATGGCCACTTGTGCAAGCTGCCTTGAGTTGACTTCCAGTGTTGTCTTCCACAGTCCCACCGAGTTCTTGAAGAAGGTCCTGAGTGCCCTGCTGACTTTTGTATAGCGCCAGGCATTCACAGATCCATGTATGTGGCATTGAGTCAAAGGCTTTCCTGTAGTCAGTCCAGGCTGTGCTCAGATTGGTCTGTCTAGGCCTTGAGTCTTGGGTGACTGCTTTATCTATGAGCAACTGGTGTTTGGAGCCTCTGGTGTTGTTGCCAATGCCCTTCTGAGCTGTGCTCATGTACTGGCCTATATGGTCCTGCAGCATGGCGACTATGATGCCTGATAGGACTTTCCATGTTGTGGGGAGGCAGGTTATTGGCCGGTAGTTGGATGGTGTTGTTCCCATGTTGGGGTCTTTCATGATCAGCACTGTCCTACCTTGTGTTAGCCAGTCTGGGTGGGAGCCTGCTGCTAACAGCTGGTTCATTTGTGCTGCTAGGCACTCATGCATTGCTGTCAGTTTCTTTAGCCAGTAGGTGTGGATCATGTTGTCACATTCACTGTTTCAATGTGCACTGTACATCGTAACATTTCACATGC
This sequence comes from Candoia aspera, assembly GCF_035149785.1. Classification (NCBI taxonomy): domain Eukaryota; kingdom Metazoa; phylum Chordata; class Lepidosauria; order Squamata; family Candoiidae; genus Candoia; species Candoia aspera. The sequence continues at coordinate 124,140,374 of NC_086153.1, read as the reverse complement.
CATGGTGCTGACGTGCATTGCTGTTGGGAGGGAGCTGCTGGGAGACCTTGTGCCAAGCTCTGTATCTATGTTCGTTTCAATGGAATGTGTTTGGGTTATGTGCTGTGCTCAAGGACTTTTCCACTGCATCATCAGAAGCCATTGGGAGCACCTGGGATTGTGAGCTTGGGAAGATTCTGTGGGGGGGAGGGATCTCATTTGCACCGAGGGTTTTTAGTTTGCATTTGGTGCGCTTTTATCATTCTCAGCTTTCTTTGTGATCCTGCATACTATTCTTTAATAAATCAGATATCTTTGAATTGCTGCTCATGAGTCTGAGAGTGTTTTAGAATAGGCAACCCTTACACATGTCTGGGCGAGGTGCTGTCCAGCTCTTCATGTTCTTGACCCACTATTAGACGTCTACTACAGTGATGGTGACTGGTTCCTGTTCCAGGAGATTTCTGTGGTCTGCTCTCAGGTTCTGCAGCCACTTTCCACTGGTGTTATGTGTCTTCTCTTTCTCTCATATGTTGTTCCAGTACTGTTCAGGTTCTGCTGTTGGTGGCTCTGCTGTTACTGTGTTGTTGCACTGCAGTTGGGAGTACACCTTGGATGGTTCTTTGGAGAACAAGGCATTTATCTTCTTGGCCTCTCCTTCTCTAGTGTATCTCCTTAGCCTGGTAGCCAGTGCTGTGAGCCTTTGTTTAGCAGTCTCTAGGGCTTCAGATGGAGTCAGGCCCTTTCAATAGCCAAGTCTTATCCTTAATATCCATACCCTTCTGTAGTTCTACCAGCTGACTAACTTCTTTCCGAGTTGCCTTGATCTTAGCTCCAACTTCATTTTCCGGGAGGCGGTACATACTGCTGTTCTTCTTGATCATGTAGCCAAGCATCTCCAGGATTACAGCAGTTGTAGTGTATACCAGTTCATTGATTTGAGTTATGGTGGTAGCAGGGATTGTCACGCAGGCTCTGTTGGTATCTCTTAGCATACTATCTGATGGTACTTCTCCACTGAGCCTTGGTAATCAGTCTCAAGAGTTGACTGTAGCTAGTTTATCCACGATCTTTTGCCTCATATCAGCTACTGTGCTGTGTAATGGAGGGGATGGTAGTGACACTCCAGCTTCAGGTGTTGGCTGCACCTCCAGCTGTTCTTCCAGGTCTTCTTGAGTCTGGGATGCAATGTATAGTTGGTCTATCTCAAGTTGTGAGAGCAGCTTCCTCTTCACTATGTTGAAGCATTGGATAACTAGCTGTTTCTCAGTCAGTGTGGATGCAGGTCTTCTGTCCATTCATAGTTCCTTCATGTTTCATATATACCCTCTCATTCAGTCTACTGTTATAGTAGCATTCCATCAATTCCAGATTCGCTTGCCTCGTCCATGCATGGTTTGTTCCAGTAACCCACTTATCGTCAGAGCGTCCTGGTTCCCCAACATCAGGCGTGGACCTTGTTAGTCCGGGCAATGTCTGAGCTGGCATGGTTCATGTCATTCTCATAACCGAGGTAGGCAGGTGAAGCATTAGGGGTCTTTGCCCAAGGACCCCTACTGGTAAGGTAGGTACCAGCCAGGATTTTAACTCCAGTCTCCTGTATCAAAGGGTGGTGCTCTAACCACTACGCTATTCAGCCCCTTCATATACATTCTCTCTTACACACACACACACCAACAGACAATAGTGGAAAATGGAAAGTGGGAGAGACTTAACCTAACAACCTGTATTAATATTTATCCACATCAGCTTAGTTTTAACATGTTTATTTAATCATGGAAAGATGGGACAGGATGGAATTTAAACTGAGATTGCCCTAACCTGCAGAGGGAGGGAGATTTAAGTCTTCTTCCACCAGCTATCGTGAAAATCCCTCCCATGTTGGAACAGGGGTGGGAAACCCTTTGCATTAATGTCTGTGTTTTGAGGCAGCCAGCCAAAATTAACAAGAAGTTCTGAATAATTCAAAGAAATTGATCCCATCTTCCCATAAAATAAATAGTCAACACTTGCCTTAGATTTGCATGTACAGGAATAAGAACCACAATCTAGCTGTCCTGTAAATTAAGAGGAAAATTTTCATACTTCCAGCTGAATTTATTATGCTGTGAAGCAAAGGAACTATAGCCATAGTTGTAGTCATACTTGGCACAGTTATTTATGTATAGCTTTCTAGTATTTAAATCATAGCTATGTATCAGTTCAACAGTAATGACAACGACTTTGCCAAGTTAGTATTATTTGGATAACCTGGCAGTAGAAGGTAGGATGGGGAATGGAAGAGGCAGGCTTATCTAAGACCATTTACCTGAGATTGTGACTGCAATGAAATTTGAACCAGGGGCCTCCTGGCTCTTCAATCACACTTTTTTTCACTGATGTACACTTATAGCATTATTGTTATGTAATATTTTTTATTATACTAATTCTTATCCTAATTCCCCGACAATTATTCTCCAATGGCCAGGTTGCCACTAAATCATTAATGGCAATGTTAACATGTTATTTTTATTTAGATCTTCACCTTCATGCTATGAATTATTTTACATTTTTCCTTCTGGATAGGATTGTCTTGGAGACAATTACATGTGGGAATATATAAGCCAAGACTTCAGTTTTATGCTTCTGAATGGAGGACATCAGAAGTAGGAAGGAGTAATGATCTGCTCTGACACTTCAATCCTGTCAGTCCAGTTAATTTAGCAAAGCATTTTCTGGATGGCAGAAAGCTCTCAGAATCCCCATAGTTTCCTCATCCTTTGTGAGGTATGTAATCTTAGAATTCTGTTTTCACACAAGCTGTCCCCAGGAGAATATTCTACTGCTAATTTTTGGATTTGATTTTCTGGAACAGGGAAGGAAAGATAGAGGAAAGGTGGTGGGGGGGTGGATAGTAGCTAGATTCTGATTTTACTGCAGCCCATTTGCAGTTCAAGTTAAGGCATATCCTGCCATCTAGTGATGAAAACAAAATTCTACAGCAAAATGCAGATCTGCCTAAAACACATACTGAGATGAAATGTTGGGAAATGGGAAGAAGCTGCAAATGATTCTAGCCATTCTCTGCACTTTCACTTTGTATGACAGAAATAAATTAGATAAATGCAGAAGAAAGGATATGGGTCAAAAAGAATGTCAAATTCCTGTATGCTGAAATGAAGCTTAATAATAAAAGAACAGCAATGGGTGCAGTTTCTACCCTGAGAGCAACATATCAGATTATTTGCAGATAGGATACATTGCAGGTCTGATAACCACAAACATACTATTGTGATACCATATCAGGGACTGTGCTGTTAAAAGGCTTATTCTCATCAGGAATGATTCCACATGATGCTTTCCTCAATGCCTCTGGAAGCCCTTCCTACAGCAACGCCATTTCATTGTTGCACATATTCATTCTGAATATTCTGTTGCCCAGTGGAAACAGGTGAAATTCAAGAAAGAATAACTGCACCCTCAACCAACCATTCTAGTTGCTCAGTTATCAATTGAACAACTGTTTGCTGTTTTTTGCATTAAGACTGCATTTGTTGTTTATTCGTTTAGTCGCTTCCGACTCTTCGTGACTTCATGGACCAGCCCATGCCAGAGCTTCCTGTCAGTCGTCAACATCCCCAGCTCCCCCAGGGACGAGTCCGTCACCTCTAGGATATCATCCATCCATCTTGCCCATGGTCGGCCCCTCTTCCTTTTGCCCTCCACTCTCCCTAGCATCAGCATCTTCTCCAGGGTGTCCTGTCTTCTCATTATGTGGCCAAAGTATTTCACTTTTGCCTTTAATATCATTCCCTCAAGTGAGCAGTCTGGCTTTGTTTCCTGGAGGATGGACTGGTTTGATCTTCTTGCAGTCCAAGGCACTCTCAGAATTTTCCTCCAACACCACAGTTCCAAAGCATCTTTCTTCCTTCTCTCAGCCTTCCTTATGGTCCAGCTCTCACAGCCATAAGTTACTACAGGGAACAGCATTGCTTTAACTATGTGGACCTTTGTTGTCAGTGTGATGTCTCTGCTCTTAACTATTTTATCGAGATTTGTCATTGCTCTTCTCCCAACGATTAAGCGTCTTCTGATTTCCTGACTGCAGTCAGCATCTGCAGTAATCTTTGCACCTAGGAATACAAAGTCTTTCACTGCTTCTACATTTTCTCCCTCTATTTGCCAGTTATCAATCAAGCTGGTTGCCATAATCATGGTTTTTTTGAGGTTTAGCTGCAAGCCAGCTTTTGCACTTTCTTCTTTCACCTGCATCATAAGGCTCCTCAGTTCCTCTTCGCTTTCAGCCATCAAAGTGGTATCATCTGCATATCTGAGATTGTTAATGTTTCTTCCAGCGATTTTAGGAATATTAGTGAGCTCATATCTAGCTGATCTGTAGGTCTTCCCTAATCTCTTTAGTTTGATCCTAAATTGTGCAATAAGAAGTTCATGATCTGAACTACAGTCAGCTCCAGGTCTTGTTTTTACCAACTGTATAGATCTCCGCCACCTTTGGCTGCAAAGAATGTAGTCAATTGGATTTCGGTGTTGTCCATCTGGTGAAGTCCTTGTATAAAGCCATCTCTTAGGTTGTTGGAAGAGAGTGTTTGTTATGCAGAGTGAGTTGTCTTGGCAAAATACTACCAGCCTATGTCCTGCTTTGTTTTGTTCTCCCAGGCCAAGCTTACCTGTAATTCCAGGTGTCATTTGACTGCCCACCTTAGCATTCCAGTCTCCTGTGATGAAAATAACATCTCTTTTAGGCATGTTGTCCAGTAGGTGTTGCAGATCCTCATAGAACTGCTCTACTTCAACTTCTTCAGCATCTGTGGTTGGGGTGTATATTTGGATCACTGTGATATTAGATAGCTTGCCCTGAATTTGAATTGAGATCATTCTATTGTTTTTTGGATTGTATCCAAGCACTGCTTTAGCCACTTTACTATTAATTATGAAGGCTACTCCATTTCTTCTGTGGTCCTCTTGTCCACAGTAGTAGATCTGATGGTCCTTTGATGTGAAGTGGCCCATTCCAGTCCACTTCAGTTCACTGACACCCAAAATGTCTATCTTTAATCTTGACATCTCACCAATAACCACATCCAATTTGCCCTGGCTCATAGGCCTTACATTCCAGGTTCCAATGGTGTGTTGATCCTTAGAACATCAGATTCGCCGTTCACCACCAGCACCATCGGCCGCTAGCCGTCCTTTCGGCTTTGAGCTAGCTGCGTCATCACGTCTGGGGCTAGTTGAACTCATCCTCTGTTCCTCCCCAGTAGCATTTTGACCATCTTCCGACCTGGGGGTCTCATCTTCCGATGGTATACCAACATATCTCTGGTTGTACTGATCCATTTAGTTTTCACGGCAAGAATACTGGGGTGGGTTGCCATTACCTTCCCCAGGGATCGCATTTAGTTTGACCTCTCTGTCATGACCTTCCCGTCTTGGGTGGCCCTTCACGGTTTAGCTCATGGCATCATTGAGGTGCTCAAGCTCCAGCACCACGACAAGGTAACGGTCCTTTGCTGAAGTAAGACTGCATACATTTCTGTAAATTTCCCAGTTCTAGAAAGACTTGTTGATGTGACAGCTAGCTCACTGACACATGGAGCCTCAAAAACTTACTGTTCCCTACTCCAGGCTGCAAGTTTAAATACTAATTGGAAACTCTGTCTTTCCTGGAAGCAACATTGGCTTGCCTGTACCCTCTCCTACTGAAGAGTCTTAGATAAGCTAGCAAGGCATTGACTTGTTATTTTCTCTTCTACAAAGAGAAACAGGAAGGAGAACTCAAGAACTAGCTGAGAGTTCAGGCAATCAATTTGCCCATGTCTCAAAACCTTAAGATTCTTGCTGGTGGGGTTGGGACTTCTGCTTAGGACCAGAGTCAAGAGGGTGAGAAGAGCAGCCTGTTCCTTTTCTGCTTCTTCTTCAACATGTTAGAAAAATAACTAGTAACTTCTCATTCTCTTTGCCCAGAGGAACTGGTCAAAAGAAAAGACAGTGGAAAAAATAGAGATGAGGAACAGGAAGTCACCACACTTCGGAGGTGGAGGTGGGGGTGAGAGACTACCAGAACCTGAAACCAATTGCTGGGTAGTACTAATCTTGGCAGATTATAATTTGTGGGTTTAGAAAAAGATAATTGGAATGAGTCATTTTTTACTCCATTTTCACAATACTTAATTTCAAAGTTCTACCATTGTTTCTAGCAAGTGCTCTATTAAGAGCTACAAAGAAATATAGCATAAACAAATGAAATGAAGGATTTCACACAATATCAAACATATCAAATATGAAACATCTCTTTTAAATAATGCATTCTTACATGATCATTGTTTCTAAAATAAATCATACTGTGAATAAACATATACAGTATGTTATATTTCTTTAAAAATAATCTCTTTGCAATGCAATATAAGAATGATTTATTATCATTATTATTAAAAAACAAAATTTAACCATTAAACAAATTTAAGACTTCTCTAATATTTGCCAAGGATATTGTGTCAATATTAGGAGAAAAAAAAATTCCCAGGAACATGAACTTCATAGCTGTCCTCTACTAATAGGAAGCATTATTCATGAGAACTGATATCTTAAACTGTGAATTCCATATGCAGTAGCTGCAGTGCGATCATGGTAACACAGTTGCTGCTATCATGCAGTTTGTAGTAGCTGTACATCAGTGCAGTATATCCGTATATGTATACATCTAAATGGAACTCTGTATGCATGAATGTATGTATGCATGTATGTAGATATATATTCTCACACTCTGAGACTTCTTCATGAATGCCGTTATAAATGGGTGTGTGGTGGTGGGGGGTTGTGTCTTCAAGTCAGTTTTTGACTCCTGGTGACTACCTGAACAAGTCCCTGCAGTTTTCTTGGTGAGATTTTGGAAGTGGTTTGCCCTTTCCTGCTTCCAAGGGCTGAGACAGAGAGACTGGTCCAAGGTCACCGGGCTGGCTTTGTGCCTAAGGCCAGACTAGAACTTACAGTCTCCTGGTTTCTAGCCTGGTGCCTTAACCACTACACCAAACTGGATCTCTTACTATAAATGTTACCTGGTTCATAAAAGAAGGTTAAGAAAAAGAACAAAGAAGTTTTGTTTAGCTCAGCTACTGCAGTAGGCCTGCCTATTTCTGGGTTATGAAATCTGTGCATGCTACTTGTGGCACTGAACAGTAGAGCCTGTCACGCTGACGCTAATTCTGCTAGAATAGTTGCTTCTATTTCTAAAATAATGCCATATGTTGTGATGCTGCACTCTGAAGGTGTTGGGGCACATAGTTATGAGCAATAACAAATTTTAGGTTTAAACTGCTGGATATTAAGTGATTTGCCAAAGGCACTGAGGAAAATTAGCAGAGCTATCTTGTGTTTTAAATAGCATCTCATGATTTCCATGCAGGAGGTTTTAAGATAGGTTTTCCCCCCCTATTAAAATCAAAGGATGATTCTGTTTTAGAATGAACAGCAGGGAGGAAAATGCCCAGGGACTTCCATGTCCTTTGTAGCAGACTTTTCTGAAACAATGAAAGTAAGACACAGCTGCTATTGCATCCAGATTACATAAGGCATTTTGGTCCCACCGTTATGTAACATCTGTACTGTTCTCATGAAAGTTTCCTTGTCATTCCACTGGTCAGAAGGCTTAAGCAGGAAAACAATTGATCTCAGCATGAAGCGCCAAGTTCTGTCGCAGAATGACAGCACTTAATGCACTGGCGGTAGTTTTCTGGTGTGGTTTGCACTGATTTAAATTATTTCTGAATATAATGTCTCTAGTTTAAATAACTGATTTTGTACCGCAGCTGCTTTTTTTTTATGTATCACAATTCTGGAATATTTCTATATATTTTAAAAATAATTTAAAACAAGTTTAAAACCTCTATCCAAACACATGTTGAGGCATTTAAAATAATATAAAACAAAGCAAAAACAGGCCTTGTAAACTGATGTTCTACTAATGCCCTCTTCAGGTGTTTTTGTCAAACAACTGCATGAGATAGTATGTAACCTTTTGAGAAATGTCTACGCACAAGCTTTCATAAACCTTTATTCTGTCTTTAGAATTTGGAATGATGGGAGATCATACAATTAAAAGTCAGCGACCTCGATCTGTTCATGAAAAAAGGGTCCCTCAGGAACAAGCTGATGCTGCTAAATTTATGGCACAAACTGGTAATACATTAATTACCTTTTATCTCCTTACTGTGTTTAATTTTAGCAATGCCACTGCATGTCTCCATAATCTTTTGCTGCATATTTGTCAGTTTTCTAAGCTGATACTTTAAAAAAGCCATTTATTCTTTTTTTTTAACCACCAGTTAAAATCCATAAATAAAAGAACTTAGACAAGTGTCCAATATATGCTATCAATATGAAGTTCTTAAAACATAAAGTATTTATTTTAATATGAATTTTGTATTAAATTTAAAAGCCATAGTCAATCACACATTCAGAAAAAAAGTATATCTACTGTATATAATATAGTTTGTGTGTGTGTGTTTAAAAAAGAAAATCTGAATATGTAGAGTGAATGGCAGAGGTTTCACAGCTTCAGGTTCAGATTACTGGGTGATAACTTACCTTAAATAGCACAAGTAAGTGTCTAAATTATCTATTTAGACTTTGTATTATGGCACAATGTCAGTGTAATCCTACCCATGTCTACTTAGAAGTAAACCCCATTGTTACCAATGGGACATACATAAAAATGTGTAAAGGAACTTAGCCCTACACCAAAAAGATTAACAATTCAACAAAAATGAATACTGCATTTCTTAAGCACAGTGGCTATACATTTATATTAGAAAATGAGCTATGATTAAAAATGATAAGCTGTGCTCAGTGACAGAACACAATCTTCATAAGCAGATTCATAAGACTGTATCAAATTCAGTCCTCAGCATTTCCAAATAGTGCTGGAAAAATTCCACTCTGAAATCCTGAAAAGCCACTGCCAATCAGTCATTAAATTACATGGACGGTGATGAAGCCTAGTACAAGGCAGTTCTCATTTCATCTAGCCATTTGATTTTCTTAGATGTAGATATGCTTACTGCAAACACATATCATCAATTCACTCAAAGCGTTAATACAAATATCTAGTGCAAAATTAAGACCACAATCTGGCAAATATAAGGCTTCCTCTACACACAGTTACTTCTCCAGTATGGTCCAATTCTGTGCAGCAAGGTCATGCGTACGAACGAAGCAACTGCAAACACAGGACTGGTAAGGTGGACTATCTCCGTGTTGATGTTCTGATTTTTTTTTTGGGGGGGGGGAGAACCATGTGATCAGCCCTCTACACATATTTGTGTAATATTCCCACATGTGTCCTGCAGTAAATTTCAATGTGAAATGTGTCCTGTGCTGTAGAGTCTCTGTGTGTAGACAGTCATGATTCTATAAAACAAACTTCTGATATAAATGACTTTTGATACTCTCACTCTCATAAGGCATACAACAGGGCTCTCTGAACCATACCTTAAGACCCAAAAGACTGGTTATCTGAGTTGGAAGATACCACTATGATCCAATCCAATTAAGTCTTCTTAACTCCCATTGCTTTTATTGCAGTTAAAAACCTTATACAGCTGTCTTAAAGGTGTTTAGGTTTGATCCAACTGAGGCTCCATTCATTGTTGAAAATTTGCTACCTTGATTTTTAAAAGATCTTTAGCCACATCTCTCTTTTGCAATCACAATGGGACTTGGCCTTTCTGAACATTCAAGCAGCCATATAATACCAGCTTCTTATGAGCCATGTGTTCTTAGTCTGATTCATATTTTCACCAAATTAGCATGAAATGGTGCCATAGTCTGCTATAGCAGCCCGTAGATCAAATAGTGCTCAAGCATGTACTTGAACACACTTGCTGTGGTCCTTAGACAACAACAGTATAAATGCACTCGCCCTTCTGAGTAAAATGTTTCTATGATTCAAAGAAAGTGAATATTTAAATCCCCCCGAAAGCATTTTCCAAAATCCTGACTTGATAGTCAAGTATCTTACACCAGCCTTTTCAAACAAAACTGCTTGTCTAATACAGAACAAACCACTTGTAGCTCACATACTGTAGGTTAATCCATTTTGCAAAATATTATGCTCTGTTTTTCAACACAGTTACTAATATCTAGTTCATCTCTTCATTTTTCCATTCTGATTTTCTTTTAGTACTGATCATTGCATATGTGGTTCACTGTGAAGCTTTTCTTTTCTTGTGGTAAAATTAATGTTGTATTGCCTTCAGTAACATTATTAGAATCCTCTAACATGCATCTACTTTTATCTGTACTTGCTCGGAAATTAATAAGATTGATAAGCAGAATTAGAAATGGCGTTCATTTGTTTCTGTAACTTGAAGTTCTTCCTTGCTTATTTTCCTTTATGTATTTTTTTAAAAGAAGCCTAGATGATAAACCCTGGTTCTGTGTCATATCATGCAGTTATTTATGAGCAGCACTTAAAATTGTTCAGAATAATGGATTTGCTCTGATACCTATAAACTCATTTCCCCTTTTTAAAGAAAAAATAATTAAAAATGGGGGAAAAACAAATTTTGGTGTAAGAGAAAGTGCATATATGGATTTGTGCAAATATTTTAAGAAAAAAATATTTTTATGCTGCATTCATGTGCCTACTTATGATAACTACACTACTGACATTGAAATACCTCCATCCAGAATACATTTTGTGCTTTTCTCTAGTGGATGCAGTTTTTCTACTTGCAGACAGCTGCTTTCACTTCAGTGGAGAATGGAAGACCAGTTTTTCACATATGTGTCCTCCCTTTTCCACTAAGGAGAACTGAGAAGCCTTTGTAGATGAAGAAGCTCTAGGGTTTTTATTATGAAACAAATGTGCACATTTAAGAACACGAAAATACCCTTTTCCTGCAGTGATGTGTGGACTGATTTTGCTTCAGTAACCATGTTACTGCATCTCTATCATGTTTCTTACTTTAGTTTCAGTGTAGAGAGGAGTGTGTGGGTGGGGAATGTATTAAATGAAGGTGCTAAATGCATGTTGGAAGAAGCAGATGATCACTATGTTTAAAAAAATGTCTTAAAAAAAAAGTCCACAGCTGTACATTGGCACCAACAGCACATGTCTGCAGCATGACTGTATATATTCTCCAACCATGAGTTATGCTTTCCTCCATATTTTACCCTCTTTAGGTATTAGGAATTTAAAATTATCATCCAGGTAAGTGTTATATAGATTTGTGAGCCATTTTAATCAATAAATTTTACTTTGGCTATCTTAAAATGTACTTTTACATTTATTTATAGCTCGGATTGCTCTTAGTGTTTAGGATGGTAGCAAGGCCTTAGGAATAAGCCCCAGACAAAATAAAGCCATGCTGAATATAAGCAAAAATTTAAAATTCTGCTGTTTTAATGCAAACCATTTTATGGCAACCTGATTCTACAGTGCCCTCCAAAATGTCCAGTATCTATTAGGTCCCTCAGGGAAAAGATATAATTAATTCAGTGGGTTATGTGCTACATGTAGTTCTTTGTACAAAAGTTTTAATACATTCAGTAAATTTGTGGGACTTGGTCAGGCACAATTGACAGCAGCATATGCTTCTAGAATTCTGATGTATATTGTAAAAATAATATGTATTTGTACAACAGATGCCATCTCTGCATGTCTTAGTTATATAGACTTGGTGCAGTCAAGATAGTGCTTCTAATATAACTTTTAATTAGACACAAAGAAGAGGACAATCTCTTAGGTCTTCAATCCCATTAACAAAGCTAAATCCCGGTCCAATCCCATGAATGAAAGCTAAATCCCAGTTGACAGTGAGGCCCAATTAATTCAGTGGAATACAAGAAGCTCAGTACTGGGCTGTATGGAATGTAGGTAGCAGCCTACTGAGATGTGAACAGTGCAGTCAGGTATTTGTTTCACTCTGACTTGCCACAGAGGAAAGCCTATTCCACAATCTAATAAATCCTAGAATTGTTCAATAACAAACCAACTGGTTGGCTCCTGATTTAAGCTAAAAATGTAGCTGGTGCAAATGGACTTCCCATGCTACTCTCTCCTAACAGCTTTTACCCAGTACACAAAACCATACATAGGAACCCCACTGAATAGTTAGGCTATGGGACAAGGGACTGGGAGGGATGGGGAAAAGTCCAAAGTGGGGTGGAACCTTAATTATCCAGGTTCTCCTTTCCAAGAGGCTTCTGTGCCTCAGCTTACATCATTCAATATGATCTCACAACCTTCTTGAAGCATTTGAAGGCAGACTTAGAAGAGCTATCACAGGCAGAGGAGTAGTTCATAAGTCAGTTGTATGCATCTAAATTGGGATCCCTCCTAAAGTCACGTACTGCTTGCAGCCTAACACTCTTTGCATTTAGCACACGTTAAAAGCTTTTTGACCCCAACATGGCACTGGTGTTAGTTGCTGCACTAATGTTGAAGAAGAGAAGTCTTTAACACTTTTGTCACTTAAAAGTTCCTAATTCTTGTGTAGCAGATGAGCAGGCTTCCTGCCTTTCCTTCACTACATAAAACCATCATATTACATAGGCACATTACATAGATGTATTATCCTCCTTCCCCGCTCCCTGTTTTTGGATGCCAAAGAGCATACATATATCTCCCTCCCTTGAAGATTGTTGTCACTTACTTACATGTCTGAAGTAGGCAACGGTGAAAGGAATGAACATTGCAAAAATTTAAAATCCCATGCATATTTGAGATACCTTATCCATCTCCATGCCCTTAAACATAATGACAGTCATATCTTTGATAAGGACTGAGTTCTAGTTAGATAAATTTGGTTGTGTTCCAATCAATCTATTTGTCAACACCTGTCACAACCAATACAGTAAGTGAAAATCCTTGAGTTATCTTATATACCTTCTCCCTACTGAAAACCAAATTGCCAAAGCCTCATTCCCTAAATGTGAAACGTTAAAGAATTATAACATATTAGCACTGGGAGTTCTGTGCAGATACATATGTTGGACATAGAGATGTCTTACTGGAATGTCTGTTAATATATTTCAGAGCACCCAGTGTCATGGATAGTGTAAAGTTTGGTTCCCATCTCAATGCATTGACTACAGAAACCTATTTTACATCTCCCAGTTGGTAAGAATGGCAAACATTCATTCCTATTCGTGAGGAGGAAAGAAAAGGGAAAAGGAAAAGGAACACTATTTGTAAAGGATTAATCTTGATTCCTGCCTGGGCAAACCCTACCAACTCTTCTGTAGTCTCAACATTATTTCCTGGTCACACTAAGGTGTGACAGAATGTTTGGAAAGTTAAGAACTGGCATAAACATAATGGGTAGATGTCATATACCAAAGCAAAGCAAAAAAACCAACCAACAGACATGAGTGATTCACATCACGACTAACACCACTGTATTCATCTTAATGAAAGGAATGGGGCTGCTAGATCTTAGGCTGAAACTGACGTCAGCATAATGTGGATGAAATGAATGTCTTCTTCCACGAAAGCATAAAAGAAAGATATTCTTTACTTTTTTTGCTTCTATGGAAAGACAGCCTTTGGTAAGAGAGGTGACCATCTGTATCATTGTAATTATCCAGGAGTGCAAGACCCCCTCAAATATCACTGCTGAATTTATTTTTAAGGTGACAAAGGAAGACATTGTTCAGTATGTGGAATGTTATCATACTGACTATGTTTAATTTAAATTAGATTTATATTTAATCATATGAAGCTTTGTTCTGGATATATCTATTTCTTTGTCATGGCCCACTCACATTTTGGAATGTGGCTCATTACGCACCATTCAAATACTGAGCTCAGCCCTTGGTCTAAAAATTGTTACATGGTCCTGTCTTAGTGCATAGGAGAAGAGTGGTTTGTACTTATTTAAAAGAGGGTAGGATTCAGAAGCATAGCAGAGGAAAGGACAGCAAGAGAAAAACAGTATAATACAGCATTTCTCAACTATGGCAACTTTAAGATAGGTGGACTTCAGGTCCCAGAATTCCCCAGCCAGCACAACTGGCTGGTATAGTAGATGTGTTCCCTCATTGCCAGGATTACTGGCTCACGCTGGTGAGGGCAGAAGATGTATTCAAGAATTACTTCATGGATGTTTTCAGTATGAGAGATTTTTCTGTCCCAAAAGCCTTCCCACTGACAATTCTGGCACCTCCAGAGTAAGCATAGCTAAAGGTCTAGGACAGACTCTTTCAGACATATAGAGTAGCCTTATACTCAGTGAACTCAAAGCTAGGACCTCCCTACACCTGCAGAATAAACTGTTTCAATTGTCTGCTCACCTGTCCTAACAGCCAGGAAACACGCTGAGACAAGGAACTGGTCTCTAATGTTTATTGCTAGTACTTAACAGGAATCCTAACAAACTGAAGAAGCGTGGGAAAACCCAGACATATAAACCCCAAAGGTTAAGGCGGTCCCGATCTGTGTCTCTTTGAATGGCTGACCAATTCCTCAGTGCTACGCATGCGCTTGACAGTCTGGATGGGAGCCCCCTGCTCGCCATCCTTACTCATGACATCACCTGGGCACATCAGGGGCTTCAAAAGTGATGGAATTCTACTCTGGATGGTGCTCCTTTTGGAGAAACCGCAGTATTATGGATGTGTAGGACTTCAGAATCTGTTCAAAGAAGGTGCTTTGGAGCATGTGGGAGCACAAATATAGCATCTGCCTACTATACTTTAAAGTAGCCACATCTTTCCCTGGGGTCTCACAGCTACCATATGATCCCAAGAAATGATGTAACTGCTGCGGTAGGCACTACATTTCCGTCTTCCAGCCTTATGCACAAAAGGACCTTTTCAGAATTGAATCTGAAGCACTGCACACTCTTAGCCAATACGCCATCTTAGCCTTTTCTTGCTATTATCATTCAAAATAAGCATTATCATTCAGCATTAAAATAATTGGAGTAGGGACTTTTTAATGGAAAAAAGTAACTGTCTGAAAGTAAAACACATATAACGTACTTTAACTTTAAAAAGTCTTTTTCTGCTAACACTCCACCTTCACACTGGTGTATCAGTTATAATTCAGATAGTCATTCTTTTGTATCTAATAAGTGTATGCTTGTACATGGCTAACACACATTTCATAAGCCAACATTTCTCAAGTTTTTAATGAAAAAAAAAAAGATTTTTCTTATTTCTCACTCTCCCATAGGGGAAAAAAAGCTTTGCAGACTTTTCTTGGAATATTCTCCAAGATGTGCCTCACCCTGTCAGAATGCTGCTAAGTCTTTAGCAATTGGATGATACAAAATGGTGGCCAGTCACCATTTTCCTAAAATCATTCATAATGGGGGGGGGGGGATTATGCTTCCTCATCCCAAGAAACTAACACAAATTTTGTTGCTACTGCTCACAATGGGCAATAAAAGTTATGCTTCCCCATCCCAAGAAACTTTTGGAGAAATGACCTCACTTCATTTCTTTGATGACAAAGAGGTGAAGAACTCTAAGATTCTGCTTTCATTTAATTCCGTTATAATTTAGCAAACACTAAAAGAGTTATAAAAATAAATTAAAGTACAAGATTAGGTTTACTTGTTTCTTAATGCCACTTGTTATCTGATTTTTCTTTTACTTTGGAAATATACTTTCTAATTCACTGCATATTTTTTCCAAAAATGCTTAAGTTCAATGAGCTTTTATTTTAAAATATGTTATCCTTTTTTTAAAAAATTGTTTCTTAGCTATTCCTTGCATGCTTTTTTTTTTTAAGTACAGCTCTGGCTCAATACTCATGATTGTATTCATGTTTGTTTATTGTCTTGAATACAGGTGAATCTGGTGCTGAAGAGTGGGCCCACTGGAGTACATGTTCAGTTACTTGTGGTCAAGGGTCGCAGGTGCGAACCAGAACTTGTGTATCACCTTACGGGACGTACTGCAGCGGCCCTTTAAGAGAATCAAGGGTTTGCAATAACACTGCCCTCTGTCCAGGTAGTGTTAGCAGCCAATAAATGAATTTGTGGATATTTTTGTACTGTTGAATGCTAAGCACTTGAAACCCTACTCTTTATATGTGGCTAGTGACAGGAACTTTAATTAGATATTTAAATTATTGGTCATTGGTTCAAATTACTTTCTTTTGGAAATATCAGTGGATTATTTGAGGATATTTTGCATTCCAACATTTTAAAGCATTCTTATAGTACTTACTTTGGACAATGGCTTGACTATTATGAAAATAATTAAACATGTTTTACTCTCTAATTGGTTTACATGATTACAAAGTTCATCTGAAGCTGAAACGATTTAAATTAACAGAGGCCATTTGGTTGTTCTTTATTGTGGTAACTCAAAATAGTCATAATTTCAGAGTAGTTAAAGATGAATGAAGACAGCCTCTTTAGTAATGAGATGATGCTTGTGCAACTGAAGCCCTCTTCTGGCCTTCGATAAATCTAAAAAGGGACTAGCCTTCTGGCTCTGTCCTCTCACACTACCTTCCTTATGCAGAGCATTTCTGGAAGTTCTCCATTCAAGAGAGAATCTCCCCTAACTCCCCTAAATTGTGAGGAGTTAAAAGTTCCCCGTGAGAGACAACTGTGCTTTTCATTTGAAAGGGATTCTGGTGACAGGGCTAGGGTGCTTGTCCCCACTCTCCTTAACCACAAGCAAATTGTTACTGGGCTTCTGAGACCTGTCCCCTCACCCCATGAATAAGTTAGTGTTTAGTTAAGAGAAAGAAAGGTGAATACACAATGTCTAAAGCAACTGTAGGTAATCTAGGTGATATAAGAAAGAGGGATACCGAATTTCCATAGCACTGTTCACTCTAAATTATTTATTTTATATTCATAATTTTATTTAAAAAATTTAAAAAGAAAAATACAAACCAATACAAACTAATATAAAGTAAGAAAAAGTAAGAAACGGAAAAGAATAAGAAAGAAATCAAAGAGAAAGCTAAAAGTGCAAGGAAGAAAAAAAGGTAAAAGAAAAATAGAAAAGAAAGAAAAAAGGTACAGAGAAGTAGCTTCCAATCTTCTTTACAGCAGTTATAAGTACAATAATAAATTTACTTCTTACACTATGGTTACAACATAATTCTCTTCTTTCTATAATCTATCCTGTCTAATCATCAAAATCATAAAGCATAAGTTCATTTTTGTTTCTGTTTCCCGCAAAAAATCCATAAGGAGTTTCCAGTCAGCAATAAATGGACATATGTCTTTTCTCTGATCAAAGAAGTCAATTTACCCATCTCAGCAAGTTCCATCATCTTCACCAACCATTCCTCCATTGTGGATAGTGCCAAACATTTCCATGCATACAATAATCTTGCTGCAGTTATCATGTACAAAAACAAAGTTCCATGAGCTTCCTTCCAACTGTTTGTCTATCAGTCCCAAGAGGAAGACTTCTGCTCTCAATTGTATATTAATTTTTAAAATCTTCTGAATCAGTATTTGAATCCAGAATTTTCTAGCTTTTTTACACATCCACCAAACATAATAAAATGTCCCTTCTTGTTCACATTTCCAACCTAAATTTGAAGTGCCTTTACACATTCTAGACAATTTCTCTGTTGACATAAACCAACAATACATAATTTTGTAAAAACCCTCTTTAAGTTTATAACATAGTATAAATTTCAGTCCCAAACCATTAATTCTTTTATCTACTTCAAGTCTTCCTAATAATTGTAAATAAGACAACCATTGACAACTATATCCCTTTGGCACCAGTTCTTCTCTTGATTTTATTTTATATTCTCCTTGACAAAATTCTAATATCACACAATAAGTTAGCCATACGTGTTTGCCTATTATTTCTCATGTATAAAATGCTTCTTGTGCTGAGAGTCACAGAGGTGTTTTCAGGCACAACTGGATTTGTATCTATTCCTTATTCTCAATATGGCACATCTAACATAATAATTTTTAAAATCCACATTAACCTTGACTTTATTGTGCCAATAAAGTAAAATCCATGCCGTCCAAATCTCAGGTCATGTCCTTCTATCTCCAAATGCCTTCTATTTCTCAGCAACATCCTCTCTTTCATCCAAACAGCAAGCTGAAAAATACAATTTCAAATCAGGTAAACCCAATCCTCCTCTTTCCTTTGCATCTTGTAACACCTTTTATTTAACTCATGTTTTTCCCCTGCTCACAAATTTAGATATATCCTTCTGCCACTGCTTAAATGGTACCTCAGTTGTCAAAACAGGTACCTCAGTTGCCTAGAATGATGTTCTGAAACAAAAACATCATTCTAGGCAAAATGTTCATTTTTATCACAGAAATTCTCCCCAGCAATGACAGTTGTAGTTTCTCCCATCTTAACATATCTCTTTTAGCTTCATTCCATGTCTTAACATGGTTATTTTGAAATAACATGCAATTCATATTTGTCATAGTGATACCCGGATATTTTACTTTCTTCTCAATCTTAAAACCTGTTTCATTCATCAATTCTGTTTGATCTTCTATTTTCTTATTTGTGTTAAGATCTTTGTCTTTTGTTTATTAATCTTGAAACCTGCTAACGCATCAAATTCTTTAATTTACCCATTCATATTTCAATTCCCTTTAAAGGATCTTTCAGAACCAACACAAAGTCATATTGGTTAGGGTTCAAAACAAACTATCCCAACTTATTTGGGATATATGCTCCATCCACACATTTTGAGTTTTCTGCATTTCAATGGAATGAAACATAAACTAGTTTAAGTGTTCTGTGTTTCTTCAAAATAAAACTCAAAATATTTTGAATGTTTTGGCCACTAAAACAATGGAAAAAGCCTCCTAATCCCCTTTTACCTCAGAATCACAAGATCTACCAGCAAGCTAGTTTGCAGAAAAATTGGCAGAAAAAAAAAAATACTTTTAAGAAGTCCCATTAGAGAAGCATCACTTCACCCTTCTCCCATACTGCCTTCCCTGAATTCAAGTAAAAATGGCCTTTCTTCTTTTGCCTAGGGAGTATGCCAACAGGGAAAAAATGGTGAAGAGATATTACTGGTTTTCTCTCTCTTGAACTTTTTTTTTTCAGGAATACAGAGAGCTTCAATTCTCACACAAACCTTTACAGCCAGTTGCCTCCTCTAAGGCAGAAGGACATTCAGGCAGAATTTTTTTTAAAAAGCCAACCAGTGTCGTTTTAAAATGTTTTAAAGTAAGCTCTTTTTTTTTTGGTAATACAAGTATGCCTAAGCCTAACCTTGCAGATAATCAAGAACACAGAGTTTTTCATTTAATTCTAGTATTTAAAGATTTACCTGCAGATTTTCTTTTGGGAAGCCTGGAACTGGCTGTGTACCAAACAAAAGAAAATAGAATTTCAGTTTCTGCCAAGTTTTATTTATTCATGTCAGAAGCATCACAATTAAAATAAGGCATACTATAAAACATAGAATTTAAAATATAAGATATAAAAGTTAAAATATATAAAAGTTACACAGATCTTGCCAAGAAACTGGCAATATTAATTGTGTTCTGTCATGCTGTCATGAGGTCCTCAAATGTGCATTGATCAGGGCACAGAGGACAAGTGTACATATGTGTTGTTGTCTGCATGTCTCCACAGTCACAAAGGGCAGAGGCCACCAGATAGCCCCATTTGCTCAGAGTATCTCTGGATCTTGTTATGCCCGTGCACAGTCTGTTCAGCAATTTCCATACTTCCCAACTTTCACCAAACCCAGGTGCCAGCTCCTCTGCTGGTTCCATCCTGTGTTGGTTCTTTGCAGCTTTCCATAGGTCCACTCTTTTAAATTCATTGAAATCTTCCATCCACCTAAGGAAACTTTTCCTGGATTTTAGTCTCTGAGGAGCTGGTTGTAGGCCATAAAGAGGGTGTTGTTTGGATGTTGATGATTTAAGCCTCTCTCTATATGCTGCTGCTTCTCTACAGACAGCAGGTGGGGCAATGCCGGCTAGGTGGTAGATCTTATCTAGAGAGGTAGGTTTCAGACATCCGGTAATACTTCTGCTAGTTTCATTCAAAGCAATGTCTACTTTCCCAGCATGTGCTGATTTACACCAAAGTGGGCAGGCATATTTGCCTGCCGAGTAGCAAAGGGCGAGTGCTGTTGTTTTAAGGACCCTTGGTTTGGCACCCCAAGTAGAGCTCGTTAGTTTCCTGAGAATGTTGTTTCTTCCGCTGTATAATGGATTGTTTCTTCCGCTGTATATGCTTCTGCCAAGTATAATGGAAGGAAGGAATGGCTGCTGCTCAAGAGAGTAGCCCATCCTGTAAAGCATAAAAAAATCCCTTCTTGCCTGACTGCCAACTTTTACTTCATAATTGCAAATTACATTTACACTCTCAGTAATCAGGAATCAAAGAGAATCAAAGAGTAACCATGAGTCATGCACAAACCTTGGTGGCAAGATGACTCTTCTTTTTACACTTGAAGTGCTAAAGGGACAGAAGGGGTCCTTAAAGGGGTCAAAGCAACAAGCTCAGCCATGCCTTTGGAAAATCATTCACAAGAGCATGAATAGAGTATGCACACATGCCCCACACTAGTTTAGCAGCCCAATCAACATAGACTCCTTTGCATTTTAAAATCCTGAAGTCTCTACAAATAAAAGGGCAGAAGAGACTGCACAATGCAATGATGGATACTAAAAACTCAGCAAGTCAACCATTAGAATTACCCTTTTTGCTTTTTCAAATGCTCAGAATCAGAAACTCCAAAACAGCCAGTGTTCAAGCAACCTACCAAATCAAAGCAAGCCATCAGCATAGCAGACACTGGCAGGAAAAAGATACCACGCACTCTGTACATACTCTTTTGTCCCATTATGGAGTTTTGAGAAGTTGTTCTTCATCTCTTATTTGAAGATGAAGAGTGCCTTTGAAGATGCAGATTCACTGCACTGATAAAGGCATCCGAAAGCTCAAAATCAACAAAGAGCCAAGAACATGCATAGAGTACATGCACACTACCCATACTCTGAACCCCAGCAGGCTAATCAAACCAATGCTGTCTTAGTATTTTTTTCCAATTATGTTCCACCTGTTTTTACTTTTAAGGCCGCACACACACTCATGCATAAGACATCCAACTTCCATATAGGAATCTACTCTCTCCCCCCACCCCAGAAGCAGTCATTTACCTTTTAGTTAGGCAGGCAAGGGATTACAAGAAAAGAAATAGGAAGGTCCAGAAAGCAATGTGCTATGCATTCCTTAGGATGCCTGCTGCTTTCCTGCAAAGCTTCACCCCCAACTCACTCCACCCATCTTAAGCCAATTGCAAGAGTGGGATGATCAGTCCAGGCCCAAGAAGAACAGTTCAAAAGCTAACTCTCCAATAGACCACTGCAGGCAAGACAACTTCCAGTGACTTCACTTGAAACAGCATGGTACAGTTGAAACACTTGTATTTTGTTTTGTGCTCCAAGCAAACCAAGGCATCTTTTGGGCTCAAACTAAAATCTACTTACTCCAAGCTTGAGCTGTTTGGGGTATGAGCTGCTTTGTATATCTCTAGTGCAATCCTATCCATGTCAACACTAAAGTAAGTATGATTGAATTAAGTGAAACTTACTTGCAAGATGCATCCTGATATAGGAGTGAGTAACATAAATTTATTATTTAAAAAAATGCCTATAGCCCTGCATGCTGGCATTGTTTACTGGGGAAGAAATCTAAGGGAAACCAATTTTCATCTGCTCTTTCTGTTCGGTTCCCCTGATGCTTAGGAGAAAGGAAAAAATTGCACGTGAGAAATAGGACTGGTGTATATGTTCAAGTAAGTGAATTGCACCTAATTACCACTAACTCTGGTTGAAAAATGGAGTGTCAACCTTGGAAATATGTTCTTTGATCTAGTGCCTGTTCAAGGGCAAATTTCACCCTCTCAGTTAACCATGGTTTATGACACACCAAACTTAATCATGGATAATGTTAATTAAAGAGTTGGTAGGCATGTAATGGGGGATGCGGTGGCGCTGCGGGTTAAACCGCTGAGCTGTCGATTGGAAGGTCGGCGGTTCGAAACCGCGCGGCGGGGTGAGCTCCCGTTGCTCGTCCCAGCTCCTGCTCACCTAGCAGTTCGAAAACATGCAAATGTGAGTAGATCAATAGGTACCGCTTTGGCAGGAAGGTAACGGCGTTCCGAGTCGTCATGCTGGCCACATGACCCGGAAGTGTCCTATGGACAACGCCGGCTCCAAGGCTTAGAAACGGAGATGAGCACCGCCCCCTAGAGTCGGACTCGACTGGACTTTACGTCAAGGGAAACCTTTACCTTTACCTAGGCATGTAATAAAAATCCAGACTTGCTTTATAATGTTGACCTCCAATCCAGATTAAATTGAAATATTGATTAGAGTTACTTAGATGTAGGAACTTCATACATGCAACAGATGACAAGGGGTTGGAAAGAGAGCTTGCATGCTCTTAAATTTGTCTGCTGATCTCTAAATGGTTTCTCTCCATTTAGGAAAAACTCCATGTAGCTGAACATAAATTTGCAAACTGAAATGAAAATCAGTTAAAATGGACCAAATTATCTAAGCAAGCAATGAGCCTTCATGAGACAATTATTAGAGTGGATAATAATACACTTGGGTTTATTTCAAGTGTCATGTGCCAAATACCATTGGATCAGGCATTTGATGGACAGCAGCAGCCACCATAAATTTAGCAACCATAAAAACAACCACCACCAATTCCTAAGCATTTCCATTTTCAATTTCCCTGCTGATATTATCTGGGGATATATATCAGGATATAGATAGGGATATGGAGAGAGATGGATTATTATTATTATTATTATTATTATTATTATTATTATTATTATTATTATTATTATTTTGCCTGACTCCCTGTGGCTCTGGGATAAACAGGTATTTCACAATATCATTTAAAAGCATCACAATAATTCAGGAATTATGGGAGTGGGGAGTATCCCATATTCTTTCTTTCTCTCCATTTTTTAGTCCCTATCCACTTTTTAATCTTATCAGATACTTTTACCCCAGTCTTAATGTTTCAATTATTGCTAAAATGCTTAAGATAATCCAATCAGAAGAGGGATATGAACTTTGTATTTCCTTCCCCCATTGTGAAGCAGAAACTTTGTGCTTTCTTTGCTTGAAATTAGAGTTCCATTTTGCTAAAGAATTTCTGTGCCTTGTTGCAGTTGGATACCTCCTGTCTGATTTCAGAATTGAGTTAGACTAACTTATATAGCTGCTATAAATTAAAAAAAAACTATATTGCTGCTTTTCATTCAGGAAGATGGAATCCTTGGCAGAGCTGGTGCAATAGTTCTTAGAACTGAATACTTAAAATAAATACCAACATATTTTATAGAGACTGAAGGATTTCACATGGCTGGAGAGATAATTATGGAGTTCATTATTTCATCTACTGAGGATCTAAATCATTCCTTGAAAGCCAAATATTATAATCATGCCTTTGAAAGAAAATATAAGTAGTACATTTCAATGAGCTTCTTGTTAGAAGGACTTTCTGCTAGTCTGATCAACATTTTCAGTTTTTCTCGTCAACAAAAGTATCTTACCTTCATCTGACTAGTACACCTATGGCAAAGCAGCTTCATTGGTGTTCAAACCTCATTGTCTTTATTGAACTTAATAGATCAACAATAAATTCTGTCTCTTCCCCAGAGCCAGTTAAACCAGGTATGGGCAGAATAAATGTACTGGGTTAAAAGAAGAGAGATTTTTTGCCTGAAGACATTATTGAGACATCTGAACCCGGAAGTGAAAAACATGTCCATGGAAGGATACTATAGGGTAGTGCTTTACATTCTGTGCTCATTTTCATATGTTAAGTGACATGAACACCATTTTTTCAAGGTACATTTTAGAGAAAACGGTAATAAAATGCTAAAATCTGCAGCATTTTATGGCTGTAGGGAACTCAACTCCATTTACTGAGGGGGAAAACAAATCCAGTAACTGCTAACATTATGATGGTTTGTGCCCAACACATATACTTTCCGACTGATGCTACTATTGACCAGCTGTGGGTGTCGTGAACTTTATCTGGAAACCTAGCAATTACACTTTGTTTCAAATACACAAAGACTGTCTGGCAGGTCCAAGGCTAGGAAGCAAGATCTTGCTGTTCTACTCCAAACTGCATTAGCAAACACTTCTGTTTAAGTTTGAACAGTTAGCCTCAAGCACATTTGTCCTGCTTCGCTTGATTGGCTCCAAATAGAACTCAAAGTATTCTGTTTCATTTATATTTTATTAAAAATATAAATTAAAAGGATACATAACATAAAACAGATATCTGACAATATTGTATGCATACCTTTGTCTTTTGTTCCTGTTGTGTTCATCTTTTTAGCAGAGTATGATAGTATAGTATTATAGTATAGTATAATTTAAATTATATTTATAGTATAATATAAATATATTTAATATAGTATAGCACTATGTTAAATAGTATAGAGAGCCAGTTTGGTATAGTGGTTAAGGCACCAGGCTAGAAAGTGGGAGACCAGAAGTTCTAGTCCTGCTTTAGGCACAAAGCCAGCTGGATGACCTTGGACCAGTCTCTCTGTCTCAGCCCTAGGAAGCAGACAACAGCAAACCACTTCTGAAATCTTGCCAAGAAAACTGCAGTGACTTGTCCAGGCAGTCAACGAAAGTCAACAACTGACTTGAAGGCACATACACATGATAATAGTATGGTTTAAAGGAAGGAAACTGGGAAGAAACAGGAGGAAGAGAAGACCTTCAGAGATGTTTACCAGTTGTTTCTTGATAATAATTTGTCTAGGCAAGTAGCAAGAAATCTGGTGTATTCCAGATGTTTTAGATTTCAATTCTTACAATCTCTAGCTGGTGGAGCTAATTGCTCCAAAGATCAGAAGGTACATCAGAGCCCACCAACATTTAATGCAGATATTGAGCATAATGTAAAGGATGGAAGCCCTGCATTCTCAGACTTATAAAATGTAGAGGCACAAAGATCTGTCTGGAGAGTATAATGTGCAGATGAAGATTTACAAAATAGGACACTTCTGCCTATTGACCAAAACACCTGCATTTAAAAAACTAGTAAGTTGAAGAGAAAAATAGGATACAGCTCTTAACAGCACTTTTCTTTCCCAGGAGGAATATGTTTTGCATGAATATAAATATAAATAACCATTCACTCATGAGCTTTTCCTTGCAATTTGAAAGAATACAAGCCAGGTATAGATCTATCTCTTGCTAAGACCTGAATCATTTGTCCCATTATAATTGGACTTACCAGTGACTTCTTTTGGCTGTTAATCTCTTTCATAACAAATTCTCAGAGCCATTTGGAGCAGCATAGAAATATCAGCAATCAATTAATAAATATGCCATTTGTATATGAGAGCAAGCAAATACATGCAAATGAAATTTAATGTTGAAGTTGGAAATAAGAAAATAATTTATGTAAACTTGATAAGTAGATGAAACTTTATCATAAAGTGCAATAAAGTGAAACCTGTTTAGGACTCTGTTATAGCATGCCATTGTCATGCTTTGAATTTTTACACACACACACAAATATGAATTTCATTGTCATATGCTTTCTTGAAGCATTTCATTTTGCCCTGGGAAAAGCCAGTTTTGAAAAATGACATACATTAATAAATATTTAATCATTCCCTCCAAGTTTGCATAACCAATCAAAGATAAATTAGTGCATGTGTCTATTAAACTGAAGGAACACCTGATGGGGTGAATTTCAAGCTCATCCATCCACCTGATGATAATCAGTATGCTGTACTGTTCAACATATTGCTACTAAATATACTTTATGTCACTACAGTCACATAATATAGTAGGACTATTAAGGCTACATTTGTGTTACCAGGTGTTTGTTTTAAGAGCACTTTTATATGACTATTACTATGTATTTATTCCTATTTATCAGTAACAGTTATATGTTATTAATCTATTTCAGGCATAAGGTGAAACATTCATCCTTGAAGCTATCTAATGTTAATGTTGATACATTCATTTCTATAGGAATAGCCCATTATGTTTCTACAGTAGCTTTGGGCATGTAGATCTGCTCTCTTCATTGGAATTTAATAAAATTAATGGCAGTCATGAACAAGTTGTTGGTTCTTTAGAATTCTCATAGCTCTCTGAACTTGGTTCAGAGGCTATGATTCTGTCCATATTTACATGCCTATAAGTGCCACAGTGTGTTTAATTTGATTTATTTTAGATAACATTAAATCTGCAGTGATAAGTTGGGTTAATGATCGGTGTTTGAGATAGCTTTCTTCTATCCAGTACCGCAGTGCTCTATAAGACGCATTAACTGGCATTTGTATATGATGGAATTGCTATTCTTTCTTTCTCTCTTTGAAGTTGGCCAAGCCCTTCCATTTCCCTATGTTTGTTTTGAATTCATTTTGTTATTTGTGTTCTTTTCTTTTTAAAGCCTCTTTGCTTTATTACAGTACATGGAGTTTGGGAGGAATGGTCACCTTGGAGTTTGTGCTCATTCACATGTGGTCGAGGCCAAAGAACTAGAACAAGGTCATGTATACCTCCTCAATATGGGGGAAGATCATGTGATGGACCTGAAACACAGCATAAGCCTTGCAATATTGCCCTCTGCCCTGGTGAGCATGCATAGAATAACTGTTTATTGCTTATAAGGTTTGTTTCTTTCTCTTTTCTTAGCCTACTTCTTCTGTGGCTCCTTTTGTCGTTTTGTGCACTTTGAGCCTAAAAACTGCATGAAGGATTCATTACTGGAGTAAACCGGAAAATTAATAAGGATGGTTAGAGGTGGGCAAGCAACCTTATCTTTGTCCTGAAAACCATTTGTGCTTCTTAGACCTTAAAATCACATGCTTGGCAATCCTTGGGAAGGCACAGCGAGCGCTCAAATTGAGTCTCCAAGGACACAAATGTCAGACTTTTATCAGCTCTACCAGATCCCTTGTCCCCAATAAATACAAATCCATATTTGTGAAAGGAAGATAGCTGTGCATTAAATGTACTTCGAAAAGACTAAAGGATGCATGGTATATGAATAAAAAATGAAAACTCAGAACAAGAATGGCTTCCTAATCCAGTAATGATTCCCTGTATAAAAAGACTCTACTGCCAGAAAGGCTGTTCTTTTCAGGACTTCCACTGACTCCTTTGCTTCCCTGAATAGAGAGACTTGCTGATCAGACTAAAATGTGAATAACTAGTTTGTTGTTCAATATCTTAGGCAAACCCAGTCACTTGGGTGCATTCAACTAACCATGGTTCAGCTAACCATATATTGTGAATACAGTCAATGTATGCATGGGGAGAACTGTCAGTTGGTAGAATGGTAGGAACATTCTTAAGCAATTTATAAAATGACATATGACAGAATTCTACTCAAAGACCAAAAAAATCCCATCAAAGTCAGAAATGTCTATAGTTTTGCACGAAGTACCTTTTGGATCTTGACAATTAGATTAAGCAGTAAAATATGCATGGAAACTGACTGTTGTCTGATGATCTGGGATCCAGAGTTATGCTGTTGCAATATAGCTTCCCCTCTTTCTTGCTGCAGCCTCTTATATCCTATAAGCTAATCCTAAAAATCAGGAGAAATTCTAGAATGGCATGGGATGTAACATACAGAACACAGCTCCCTGCATGTCCTGTGTATTAGTTGTGATCTTGTGGGTGCTTGTGGGGCAGAAAATAAGGTTAAGTAGATGAAGTTGATTCTATTAACAATAATGACCACTTTAGAAATGATCAGATAAGGAACATCTTTTTTTTTCATACTACCCAGTGTATTGTCCAGAGATACTTTTAATACTAAGATTATTTTAAAACTCTATTAGTCTATTTATATCAGATATTATCAACAATCTGTATGTTGACCCATTTATATTAAATATTATCTAGTTGCAGTATTCAGTATGTTTGAATCCGAGGCATATTACTGGAATGGAAGCAGCTACACTTCCAAAGTGATTCAAACTAAGTGATTATTTAAGGAAAATCTATGACAACTCTGAGTACTGATGTACTGATGAGTAAGATGGTTAGTTATATCCATATGTGCATCACAGCATGCACTGCTTCTGGTATGGGCTATTAAGGCGAAAATCTCATCTTAAGTTTTACTACCCCAGTGATTTTCCCCGAAGGACAACAGAACAAAACAACGTAAAGGAGATATTGCTAAGAGTGCTCTTGAAATTATGTAGTTTAAGTAGTTAAAACTATTAAATATGGCAGCAACAATCCCTGTAGCTTAAAAACTATTATGTGATAGAATACCACCATAACCATTTAACTGACACAGTATAAGGAGACACAAATCAAGTGTAAAGAGAACAATGTAATCCAAGGCCTACAGTAACAAAAATGTTGAGTGACCCATTCATTTCAGCCAATTTCTCAATGCATAATCATATCTCATAAATAATATTATGTTCTGAGTGCATTATTTAGCCTGTCACCTTTTTTGTAATATCGTTCTGCAGTGGCATTGAACTAGAAATAAATGACATTTGATTTCTATAAGATGTCACATTTGTATAAAGCTGCAAAATAGACTTAATAGATACATCCATCTGGACAGATTTCTTCAGTTTTCTTGTCAATGAAGGTAGTATTTAGGCCTCCATAATTGTCTATGGACTGTTGGTTATTTGGGGGATTTTTTAAAATAGAAGTCTGCATTTACATAGTCACTATTGTTTTCTGTTGTTTTAAAATGAAAATACAATTTCAAGAATGAGAACAGGAGATTGGGATGTATCATACAATTATTTGATCTGTGTTTCTCATAGTTTTCTTTTCAGAATAATTCTGTATAAACTGCCTGAGCCTTTCCACTTATCCAGAGTTCTTATGTCCAACCACTTGTGTCTCCTTTATTATTAAAATAAATGAAGAAGGAGCTTAGTATTTAGATAAAATGCAACTATTTTATATCATTGAGTAAATACATTTTATCTTGTTCCCATGTCATATTTCTTAATGAAAATGGCATAAGTATATCTTGCAAGCATAGTAAGAATACACCTTCATGCCCTCTGATCATGTTTTGCCTTATTGCACCTGAAACAGGATCTTACCTTATTTTTGACCAGCAGGGAACAGTGATCAATGACATGCTTCATATATACCTTGTTTAGAACAAAACTTTTTAAAAGGCTCTAGAACTGCTCAGAGGAACTCCTTAGGTTACATGCATCTGTTGGGCTAATATCAAGTGACATAAAATAAATCCATAAGTAAATTTATTTTGGCAACTTGCCCATGTCTTTGGTGTGAGACAATACCACCCTATGCGTAGATAGATGTATAGTGCCTTGTGATAGAGGCACTTCTGCTTTTCTTATAGGGATCTGGGGAGCATGCAGTCACTTGTTTTTCATATTCAAAATGTTACTCATGATGCCTCTGCTGGCTCGTTCATTGGTGTGGGGTAGCATAGCATGCTACAGAACTGCTTCACCAGAGCATCCCATCTACTTGTGAATCAGAATGCAGTTGTTGAATGGCAAAGTAGAAATGCAAGGCAGTAGTGCTGTGCAGTGCTTCAGACTGGATTCAGAAGAGATGCTTCAGAACAAGAGAGAGCATGAACAAAGCACCTGCCTATGAAGACAGATACAGTTTCTTTAATATGTCTCAGGTGCTGTGTTCACATTCCTGGGCATTCTAAAGCATCTCTTCTGAATTAAATCTAAAACATAGCACATCTCTCTGAAGAGGTACTTGGCCATCATTTCTGACAAGAAATGGATAAGAGGAGTCGCACACCTACCAGGCACCAAAGGTAGCATCTGAAGGGAAGTAGAGGCTAGCAAATGTTCAGTGTTTGCATGCATGTGCAAGTATCCCTTCCAGGCTTAGGAGTTAAATTATCTAGAACAAGGATATCATTTTCACCAATAAATACAAAATAAACATTAAACTTACAGTACAAAAAGTCCTGTTGTTCTCAATTGCAAATGTAAACATAAAATTAGCAAGTTACACAAAGAGGAGAAACTCTCTGGGGCCAATAAGGCAAATGGATTTCCTTTCTATTTTGTGTCTGTTGCAATAGTTGATGGACAGTGGCAAGAGTGGAGCACTTGGAGCCAGTGCTCAGTGACCTGCTCCAATGGCACGCAGCAGAGAAGTCGACAGTGCACAGCAGCAGCTCATGGAGGCTCTGAGTGCAGAGGTCCATGGGCAGAAAGCAGGGAATGTTACAATGCTGAATGTACAGGTAAGTTACATTCTCTCAGTCTCTTCTTATGGGGTTGCATGGAAAAAGACTTCAGTTTGTGGAAAGACTGGGTATTAATCTTAACAGTCTGTGATGTCATATAGTGTGAGAAATATTGTTGGGTCCAAGACTATCCAGTGTGCTTTCCAGCAATTTCTAAGCTGTAATCTAGGCATTTGAACTCAGGTCTTCTGCTCCAATAGTCTAATATGCCATTCTTACCATCCTTGGCTTAAATAGCTGCTTCATGTTTAATACATATGTTTTTTTTCTTCTTCTGCTCATTTGTATTCAGTTTAGAGTACCTTTGGGGGAGAAATAATAAACATAAAGAGCAGTGTTAAAAAAATGGAAGGGGGAGCAGTGAGTTATGGGGACTGAATTTAAGAATGTTTCAACAAGACCCATCAGAATGAAATGCTTCATTTTGATTAGATTCCATCTTCTGATATCAACTATGCATCCGCTGCAAAACCTTGTGGACACAGATATCCTGGTACAGTTATCCATGTTCAGATAATACCTTGTATTGATTACTCTAATGAAAGGGTAAAGATGCAATCCAGGGATGACTAATGTACCACTCCCAAGCACTGATTATGCTGGCTGACCCTGCTAAGAGTTGGAACTCAACCTCCAAAGGACAGCTGAAATACACTGAAAACTATTCAGCAGACTCCACTGGTGCCAAATATACAATAACATTGCTTACTGGGGCCAAGTGCTCAAAACACCTATCATCAAAGTTAAAGTAGTTGTACTGGTTGTTGGTCTTCTTCTGGGCACACTTGCAAAACTCTGGCCTTCTTGACCTCTAAAACCCTAAGTGGCTTATTATGACAAATTTATAGCAGGGAGCAGTAACCAGCTGGCCTTGGCTGACTGTGAAGAAAGCTCAGCAGAGTCTGACTTGATTAGGTTGTGAATGGAAGACCACCAGAAAAAATCTCTAGGACTGTAGCCGAGGGTGAGAATTTGAAAAAAATCCAAGAGGAATACAGTGGCAAACCACCTACATATTGTTCCCAGGGAAACAACATGGATATCTCCTTGTTGTCACCAGAAATCAGGTTGAACTTAAGAGAGATTTCACTCTTTCCCTTTTCCCATAAGCTGCATCCTTTTTGTTGTTGTTTCTTTACAGTTTAATGCTGCTTATAGCAGCATCAAAATCAACATCTTCTGTGTGCGATAAAGAGTCTTCTTTAAGAGAACATTTAGGAAGTAATTCTGTTACTGCTCCCTGGGTAACTGAAGGCTACACTTATATACCTATGGGACAGGCTTCTTTTTTTAATCAGAGTATGAGGAAACAAAAGGTACGTTTAGGCAACCATTGTTTTCCCCATTCAGTCATAACTATCCCAGAAGGAATGTGGCTGAAGTTCCTGCCAGCAACTTTAACTTGTTAAAGGAAACAGGGATCACCTTTTAATTACAGTATATTACTGAAGGAATGGCTCACTATTTCAAACTTCAGAAACTCTAAAGGCCTTTTCTGGAAGGCCTCATGAATATAGGATAGGGTAGGGAATGTCTATTAATCCTGCAGACTGGCACGTTTTAATTGTTCTTTTAAAGAGTTGTTGCATAATAAGCCAAGGATATGTTAAATCTATTTTGAAAATTACTGTGATTTAAGAAGTTCAACACTTGCATTTTACTGAATATTTCCAATATTTTCTAAATAAATTTTCTTCTGCTAATTCTAGCAACTGGGATAGTTAAGATTTCTCTGTTTATTTTGTTTCCTGTATACAATATATTCCCCCCTTAGTTGTTGTTGTTGTTTTAACTCAATTGCCTCAAACACTTCATATCCTCCATACAGTTTACATGCAATCTACCTTTTTTAATTAACTCATTTGCATTCTGAACAACTTCATGTAGCTTCAGTTCTGTATCTTTTGTTTTAAAGCTGCAACAAGTCTTATGCCTGTTAAGGTAATACAATTCCCTTTTGATTGTGTATTTTCTTCTTTGGTTGAGATGAAAAACATTCAATTCCAAAAGGCCCTTGCTGAAACATTGATTATACCAAGTGCAGTAGATAAAGAATTCTTGTCTAAAATAGTTAATTTCAGACATTTTGTAGCAGTACATTTATATTTCACTAGCTACCACCCAGAGCCCCTCTTCTGGGGTGAGATGGGTGGTAGCAAAATTTGAAAAATAAAATAAAATAAATTAAATAAACTTGCCATCTCTCTCTCTCTCTCTCTCTCTGCCTCTTCCCCACCAACAACACTTTCTCTGTTGTTTTTCACTTTTATTTTTTTTTTCACTTTCAGAATTGTACATATACCTCACCCAAGTCTCCTTGCTACAGATTTAACCTCAGCACAAAGCTAGGCTTCCAGAATCTCACCTGCAAGAAGAGGAAGCATATTACTAGTTGCTACTCTGATACTTTTATTTGTAGTAAATCCTCCTGTTTAGATTTTAGGATTGTCTGTTTATTAAAGGAAGTAAAGAAAGACCAGCCTGTTTGGAGCTGAGGGAATTAAACACATTTGGATCATTCCATAATATGTAGAGAGGAGAGAAAAGGATTTGAGGAATGCAATATATGAAATCAGCAAAGGAGAGGAAAGCTTGCTAGCTCTCTCCTTTTCTTCTACTGTCTTCACTTATTTATGTGTTTTTGGCAAGTCTGAGATTATTTTTTCTTACAAGCACTAGGAGGTGGATCAGTACAAAAGACTGGGTAGAGGAGATACCTGAAGGGTACAACTATTGCTTTCACAGGCTTGTTTCTTTCATCTTCTAGTCTAAGTTAGAAATGTATTCAAGTCAGCTCTTATTAGCTTGTCAGGTTGTGATCACACTTAAAACTAAAGATGGGCAGAGCAGCAAAGGCAAGAATAGCAGCTTCCTTTCAAGCCTGCTTTCTAGTTATCTCTACCAGGGACAGAGATGGTCAATTTGGATCTGTATGAGTTAATGCAAGTTCATGAAATGGATGCATCTCATTTCTGCAAGAATCTGCATTTTTTTTAAGAACTAGATAAGAACTTACATTTAAATCATACATACACACAAATCTATTATAGCCCTAAGGTCAGATACATTCAAAATATATAATAGTAACAATCTTGTTGTTTATTCATTCAGTTGCTTCCGACTCTTCGTGACTTCATGGACCAGCCCACGCCAGAGCTTCCTGACGGTCGTCAACATCCCCAGCTCCCCCAGGGACGAGTCCGTCACCTCTAGAATATCATCCATCCACCTTGCCCTTGGTCGGCCCCTCTTCCTTTTGCCCTCCACTCTCCCTAGCATCAGCACCTTCTCCAGGGTGTCCTGTCTTCTCATTGTGTGGCCAAAGTATTTCAGTTTTGCCTTTAATATCATTCCCTCAAGTGAGCAGTCTGGCTTGATTTCCTGGAGGATGGACTGGTTTGATCTTCTTGCAGTCCAAGGCACTCTCAGAATTTTCCTCCAACACCACAGTTCAAAAGCATCTATCTTCCTTCTCTCAGCCTTCCTTATGGTCCAGCTCTCACAGCCATATGTTACTACGGGGAACACCATTGCTTTAACTATGTGGACCTTTGTTGTCAGTGTGATGTCTCTGCTCTTAACTATTTTATCGAGATTTGTCATTGCTCTTCTTCCAAGGATTAAGCGTCTTTGTATTTCCTGACTGCAGTCAGCATCTACAGTAATCTTCGCACCTAGAAATACAAAGTCTTTCCCTGCTTCTACATTTTCTCCCTCTATTTGCCAGTTATCAATCAAGCTGGTTGCCATAATCTTGGTTTTTTTGAGGTTTAGCTGCAAGCCAGCTTTTGCACTTTCTTCTTTCACCTGCATCATAAGGCTCCTCAGTTCCTCTTCACTTTCAACTATCAAAGTGGTATCATCTGCATATCTGAGATTGTTAATGTTTCTTCCAGCGATTTTAACCCCAGCTTTGGATTCCTCAAGCCTAGCATGTCGCATGATGTGTTCTGCGTACAAGTTGAATAGGTAGGGTGAGAATATACAGCCCTGCCATACTCCTTTCCCAATCTTAAACCAGTCTGTTGTTCCGTGGTCTGTTCTTACTGTTGCTACTTGGTCGTAATACAGATTCTTCAGGAGGCATACAAGATGACTGGGTATCCCCATACCGCTAAGAACTTGCCACAATTTGTTATGGTCCACACAGTCAAAGGCTTTAGAATAGTCAATAAAACAGAAATAGATGTTTTTCTGAAACTCCCTGGCTTTTTCCATTATCCAGCGGATATTGGCAATTTGGTCCCTAGTTCCTCTGCCTTTTCTAAACCCAGCTTGTACATCTGGCAATTCTCGCTCCATGAATTGCTGAAGTCTACCTTGCAGGATCTTTAGCATTACCTTACTGGCATGTGAAATGAGTGCCACTGTTTGATAGTTTGAACATTCTTTAGTGTTTCCCTTTTTTGGTATGGGGATATAAGTTGATTTTTTCCATCTGATGGCCATTCCTGTGTTTTCCAAATTTGCTGGCATATAGCATGCATTACCTTGACAGCATCATCTTGCAAGATTTTGAACAGTTCAGCTGGGATGCCATCGTCTCCTGCTGCCTTGTTATTAGCAATGCTTCTTAAGGCCCATTCAACCTCACTCTTCAGGATGTCTGGCTCTAGCTCACTGACCACACCATCAAAGCTATCCCCGATATTGTTATCCTTTCTATACAGGTCTTCTGTATATTCTTGCCACCTTTTCTTGATCTCTTCTTCTTCTGTTAGGTCCTTGCCATCTTTGTTTTTGATCATACCCATTTTGGCCTGGAATTTACCTCCAATGTTTCTAATTTTCTGGAAGAGGTCTCTTGTCCTTCCTATTCTTTTGTCTTCTTCCACTTCTGCGCATTGCTTGTTTAGTAACAATCTTACATTTATATATACAGTATATATATAAAAAAAAAACCCAACCCAATTAGTATGATACTATCTAAAATTATATAAAAATACTAAAATAAATCAATATAAAATACTATGTTAAGAAATTCTAAACCTGTGTAATGGTGTGGTGTATTGTGCAGATGGTAACACAAAACTGGAAACTAGAAATCACACTCCCTGCCTGGAAATGTCTTCAATATTGGATATATAAGAATCTGTCTAGAGTCCTTTTATAGAGAACAGCATAATAACATATGGCTTGAGGTTTCTATTGAGCCGTTACCACATGGACATAACCGAAGGGCAGTGCGTCCAGCCTGGCTAAGGTGAAAGCTTTATGAAATTTCAGAATTGTAATGGATGATAAATAAGCTGGAACGAATCCTTTTGGAAGTAAATGACAAATATTGGGGTGTAGCACCTTACTTAAATTTGTTTGGAGATCTATATCCCAGATTCGTTGTTTAAGGGTGGTTCTAGCATTCTCAAATCCTAATGAGCACAGACTTTCCATAGAGAAGCCCAGCAATTGAATTTTTATCTAAGGCCTATTTTAGCCACGATGATTTAAGCGATGATAATTTATAATTATCCCTAAATCCTAATGGGGCTAAACCTATAGGAAACAGAATTAACTTTAACCAGAAGGTAAGAAGAAGGAACCATGCTCTGGCATCCAATGAAATTATACCTATTTCTGCCTGTAGGATGGCATTTTTGATACTTTTTGGTACCATCAATATGGCTCTAATGAACTTATTCTGAATGGTTTCAGTAATATTAAGCTTTGCAAGGGAGCACATTTGAGACCCATAGAGAAGCTGAGGGACTGAAACCTTCAACTGACAGATCCATTTATTATAATGCCAGCAGTGGATGACAGTGGGGTTTTAGCTGGTTGACATGCCTGAATCAGGCATATCTGAAAAATTGGGTTGCTTCAATCTTCCCATTGTTCATCAACAAGACATCTTGGCAAAAATTGCTGGTAATACCTGTCCTTCCATCTGGGTACCATGGTGGCAATCACTGCAGCAGCACCTCCCCTTCCCCATATAAATAATATTTTTCTCTGCCAGCAATGGCAGGCAGAGGGCAGCATGACACCGTCTTAACTTGTCCCCCATCAACTTCCAAGGATAAAGACTGCACTCCTAAATGCTAAATAGTACCTTTAGTCTTGCTTCAGTTGCTTTTTGGTGAGTTTAATGTGCTACTGATTTACTATTTTTATTTTATTTTATTATTTTTTTATTTTATTTATCAATTAATGGCAACTATGATGGGCACTATTCAGAAACGAAGGGAAGGGTAGAAATGTATGAAAGCTGCCTCCTAGTGATACTGAAAGGGAAATCCAGCATAAATTTCCCAAGAATATGATACATTCCGCAGATAGCTTTTTACCTGAAAGCCATAATTCTTCCAAGGATTAAACAACGTTTATTACTGAAACATTTTTTTCTAATGGACGAATTTCTTGGGTGACATTTGAAAGGTTAAAATGATGAAGATTGTTCTGCGATCTGAAGCAAAAGTGGCAAATGAGAATCCTTTCTCTATTATGATTAGATTCTAAAGATTCTTTCCTAGACTTTTTGATTTGATTTGATGATATTAATGAAATATAGATGAATATAGAGAAAAGAAATTGTTGCATTATACTGCAACAGTAGAATAGCTGTTTAAGTGAAAACTGATAGCTATTTAAAATATTATTATATTTATACTTCCAATCATGCTGTGAAAATGAGGGTGGCATCAATATATGTTTACAGTGCAATCCAATGCATGCCTATTTAGAAGTAAGTTCTACTGAATCCAGTGGGATGTGCTCCCAGTTACTGTGTTTGTGTTTTCAACTGTAGCTCACCTCTCTTTGCTTTTACAGTCATGGTACACAGTATGGACAACACAATATATACTGAATTCAGGTTTATTTAACTACTACATTCAGGCAAACTGCTCTCTCTTGCTCATCCACTGAATTGAAATATATGCTTAACTTTAGCTAGCTTATGCCCATTCTGGAGTATTTTCTCAACTAACTTTGTTCTGTCCTTTTTAAATTGCTGTTTTACCCATTTGGATGGGCCTCTTTGTGGTAGACACTCTTTTGGTATCCTAACTATTATATTTTTCTCCTCAGCTAATGGTCAATGGAATCACTGGGGCCACTGGAGTGGGTGTTCCAAGTCATGTGACGGTGGCTGGGAGAAGAGAATAAGGATATGCCAAGGTGCAGCTACTACTGGGCAACAGTGTGAAGGAAGTGGAGATGAGGTTAGACGGTGTAGTGAACAGCGATGCCCAGGTAAGTAGCAGGTATGTCTAGAATGTGGTTCAGCATGGCTTTCAGGCTTAACGCAATCATGTCTAGGGTTTAAAATTAGGAATGAGAGAACAGTTAATCTCAAAGTCCTAAAACAATTAACAGACTATATTTGTAAATTGCCATCAGGTAAATGCTTGACCATTATTTATTTTGCTTTGAAGAAAAATGGACAGATTTTTCTGAAGAGGCAGATGGTGGTGGTGGTTGTGGGGATCATGGTAGGGGTTGATGATAATGATGCAACTATTTAGTTTGGTAATTGGTTCCAAATAATGCTCAAAGTTACTCCTACTCATTAACCAAATGTATCCTAGTAATCCACAAATTATTTCAGTTTGATTCAGATGACATTTTAATACTTGATGTAAGTATTAAAAGTAGTTGGAATTACAGTGATACGAATAATTGGTTTTCAAAAGGCAAAATCCTTGGGCACCCAGAACTGTGAATTTTTACAACCAAGTTTGAATGCTGACCATCAGATTTGTATTTTCAGGTACAGAACTCAGAGACTGTTGGTAAATTTTGCTCTTGAATTTATATAGTATTAAGTAGAAGCAACAAAAAGTCCAAACATTTCGGAGCTTTCACTTGGGATTAGAAACATTTCAGTGTGAAAGCCAATCACACAACAGGTTTTGGAGAACGTAGGGAACTGCCATATGGGATTCTGCTACTCTGACTGAGAGCACCTCTTCAGGATCTAAATCAGACAGATTTTTCCAATCACCTATCTCATCCTCCTCTTAGTTAATGCTGGAATCCAGATTTGACCTTCTGGCAGACCAAACAAATGCTCTGTAGCACATCCTTTTCATTGCAAATTAAATAATGAAAACTATGGAAGAAAATCCTAATAAAAAGTAAAACTGTTTCATCAAATTACACTGAAATCTCATTGTTTTAATAGAACTTAAATACATGCTGCTTATCAGAATCCTATGCGTAACTACTGAGGACTAAGGCCATTCAATGCAATTTACTTTTAGGGAAGTTTGTGTAGGATTGCAGTCTATATCTTTGATTGAAATAAACTGTGTAAATGTACTTAACCTGAGTACAGTCTGTTCTCTGTACTCCAAGGTAATTATGGAATTTTTCCCTTGGCAAACAGAGGAAGGACAAATGTTGACTCAATCATCTGAAATAATTAATTGGACAAAATTAATTGATGGTATCTTTCTATTCCTCTTGGGGTTTTTGACATATAGCAAATTAGTTCAGTTACATAATTGTTATGTATTTTAGCTTGATATTTTAAATGCTATGCTTTCATTTTTATGTATATATAGTATCTTCATTAAATACATATATTTCATTACCATGACAATAGACAGCCAACCCACCCCCCCTTCAATTATAAGAACACAAATATGACAGCAAATTAACAAAGAAGATGCCAGGGTGGATGACTTAGTATGTAATTTCAAGACATTTGTGATATCTAAGCTAATTTCACTGGGAATGATTTTTTTTTTTCCCAAGGCAAACATGGAACCAGGACTACATAGAGCCTTGTTCTCTATTCCTGCTTCTAGATGCATGTCTATGGCTACATTTTACTCAGCATCACCACCCAAATTGGCTGGATCCATCATGGAAGAGAGGAGTAGACTCATTCTGATGCAGTACTGGCTGCTCCTGGAATGGCAAAAGAATGGTTGTCAATCCCTACAGTAAATTATCAGCAAACTGTGGAGTCCTTGGTGCTCTCTGAGCCTTGTTGTTTTCTTGCAGATATTTCATTGCCAGACTAGACAACATCTTCAGTGCGGAAAGGGAGTGGGCCTTGCTCTCTGTTTATATGCCGTGGTTTGTCCAGCTTGTGTTGGTCGAGGTGTTGTTCTCTCCTTGAGAGTTCCTTGATTGGGCTGTTGTTTGCTGCTTGGTTGATTGGCTGAGTTAATAGTTCCTTGATTAGGGTATATTGTGCTGTTTGATTGTTCATCTGGTGTTAATCCTAGTGTTAGTCTTTGCATATCTGGGTGTTGATTGCTGATGAGGAGGTGTTCTGGTCTTTTGGCTATGTGTCTTTTGGCAGACACATAGAAGTATACAACATTTACATACCATTCAAAAAAAAAAAAGCCAAAAGACCAGAACACCTCCCCCCTTTCCACACTGAAGATGTTGTCTAGTCTGGCAATGAAACGTCTGCAAGAAAACAACAAGGCTCAGAGAGCACCAAGGACTCCACAGTTCAACCCTGAGCTACAAATATTCACTTCGATTGGTATCAGAGAACTATCATCCTCCGCTCCTCATTTCTATGTTGCTCTTCTTTGCTCTACCTCACTGCCAGTAGTTGGTGGCAAGGAGAAAGCATGCTGAAGAATGCTGGGAATCCTTTTCCTTAGCTCAGGTACAAATACTGGGGTAGGCTGCAGCTTCATTGTGTTTCCCAGCCCCCAGGCTAGGAATAGACCACTTCTATTCACAAATCAATCTCTAACTCAGAGATAGGCAATCTATGCCCTTCAGATATTTTAGGCTACAATCTCTAACTAACCTGACTACTGGTTGGGAATTATAAGAATCATACTCCAAAACATGTGGGAGGCCTTGGATTGCCTTTTCTTGCCTAGGTAATAAATAATGGCACACTTGAATGGTAAGTGGATACTACAAAATATCCAGAATAGGATGGATCCTAAAAAGTAAATTTTTTGGATTTGTCAGTCAGGCACTCCAGCAGATCTCTTTTGATTGTGACATAGCTGTGACACAGAGAAGAGTCAGTGCCCCTTATAATAGCTCCAGTTCCGTGTAGTTAATACTTGTTCCTTATCTGCTTGCCATGGTTCTTCCCAGGCATAGGAGATTGCTTAGTATGAGACAGCTGGCCTTGAATGAGAATGTTGGCAAACCCAAATACCCATAAGGCTATCTAAACCAATGTAACAAATAAACATTTGACCATGTTTGGATCACTCCCCATGGGGAAAAGGTAAGTTTCTATCATGGGATAAGACTGTTCCATAGTTTAGTCAATGGTAGTTCTTGGAGGATATTCTGTGAAGAGCAAGTGAAAACTTGCAGAAAGAGCAAAGAGTTAGCAATGCTATATGGGAGATGTATTCCCTAAGCCTGGAGCTTTAGAACAGGGGCACACATACTTTTTCTGGGAGCAATCATCTTCTGGATTGGAGAAGGAACCTGAATCCCACCCCCAATGGCTTGAGCAAGAACATAAGCTAAATTTGAATTAATTTTAATTGTATATAAGTGCATTTATTAAAATGAGTAAATATTTTTTACCCTGTATTATTTTCCTATATTGTTCCATCAAAAAATATTATTTGAAAGCTATTTTGAGGGGTGTGGGTGCTGCATCCAAAGCCTAGGTTGATGTGGATTTTTCATCCTTTTTTTGATGATTGGCTTCCTTGCTGGTTTATGTGTTGGCTGTTAAGATCAGTTTTCTTTCTGGTCCTGGGACTCAGTCCAGTTCAGGAAATACTGCATGCCCAGGAACCCAGTGTTCCTGCAAAGCATCTCTCATGCTTTAGTTCTTGCTCACTTTGTTCTTAGAGGATGAATTCTCAGGATGTCCTGTGCCCTAGGTCTTCAGCCAGCTTTATAACATTGAAAACACACTCGCTCACTTTTGCCCTAATGCTAGCTACAAGAAGCATAATAGAAAAAGGATGACAAGGTCAAAGCATGCAACTCTTGATTAAGAACAAGACAGCATGTAGACAGACTTCCCTGAGCAATGTGCTCCAGGAATATTTCCCACTGGTGATGCATATCCCTTGGAGGCCAAGTAGGTTCTTTGCAATGCTGACAGCTTCTGGTGCTCCATGCATACAGCATGCAAGCTGAAAGTATTTATGAGTTTTTGGAACAGAGGTTAGGTGAATGTAGGTGGGGACTGCAGTGTGTCCCCTATTTGGACGGTATTGCTCTCTAGTGTTTCAAGAGAAAGATCTTACAGCAATAAAAGTTCAGAGAAGCCACAATATAATGCATGAGAAAGCTTAGGTTGAAAGGCACCCTGAAGACAGTTGTGTCAGTTTTGCTTTGTAGCGTCTGTCTACCCCTCCCTCCTCTTGACTCCCTCTTTGCTCTTTCCTGGAACACCTGATTATTGGAGTGGAATTTGGTATGGGGTGTATAGCTTTGGAAGTGACAAGGCAAAGTACTTGTAAGGGTTCTATTGTCCTCAAATTCTTACTTATGTTCTGGGAAGAGTCTATTTTATACCAAGTGCTCCATTTGGGAGAAATGTGCAGTGAAGCTCCCCTCTCCAA
The DNA here is from genome assembly GCF_035149785.1 of Candoia aspera. Lineage (NCBI taxonomy): Eukaryota > Metazoa > Chordata > Lepidosauria > Squamata > Candoiidae > Candoia > Candoia aspera. The sequence continues at coordinate 124,098,750 of NC_086153.1, read as the reverse complement.
GTGTGTGTTCACAGTATGAACCCAAGGAGATCTAGTCCTTTTCTCTGCCCTATAATGCTACCTGCAACTCTATGATTATATAATTAGCTATATACTAGTGGCAATGTGTTGTGAATGCTGAATTGCGTGTATTTTTAATGAACACTGAATTTCAAATATCAGTAATCTGATATATAGCCTACTATATCTACTTATGGTGCATGTCATGACTGGAATAGGGCAATAAGGTATGTAAAATTCACTCCCTGGAGGCCAGAGGGAAGCCCCCAAATTCAGAAAATTAAATCAAACATTGGATTTCCTCTCCTACCTCTCTGCCAGACTTGGAGGTTGGAAGTCTCTGTGGTCAGGACTCCCTGATCAAAAAAAGTTGTGGGCAGACAGTGATAAATAGATCTTTGTAGCTTTGAGGCATTCTCCCCATGCTAAGTAATTTAAGATTACCTCAGTGACTGCTCTAAATTTATTCCTTCCTGGAATAAGTCACTCAATAAAGTATTATTTCTTCCTGCTTTTGCCCTATAATTCAGCAACTGACAAAGGCATTCCAACCAAACAGTAGAATTCCTTTTCCTGTAGTTTATCCATTTTCCTGAAAGCCCAATTTTTGTCAATGTACTCTTTGCTCCAGAAGTAGACACATTATAGAGATGCTGGAATACATCTGCCTTTATCTCTAGCTAGCATGGCCCCCTGCAAAGAAAGTTGGGAAGAATAAAGGTCCAGCACTATTCTAGATTGAATATAGTCATTTTAGCTCATAGTTATTTTGTGTATAATACTTGACAGAGTATTGCATCAGAGTGTAAAGAATGTCTCAGATCAAGTGTGACTCTTGATTACATGGACAAAGCCCTATTATTTTCTTGGCAACCCTAATGAAATGCTTTACCCTGGCTTTCTTTGGGGATTAAACAAAAATAATAATCTAACCTGTATTTCTGGGATTTCCTAGTGATCTCTTATCCAAGCACTAATCAGGACTGATCCTCCATATGTTTTCTTCAACATAACCCAAGTTTGCTCGGTGTCATTGCCTATTGATAGGCAGTCTGTTAATCAATGGCCTTCCTGTTTTATTTTAGTGAAGCACTGTTCTTCACATTTTGTGCAGAAAGTTCCTTTCAGTGTCTCATTACCCCTAGTTTAAAAAAATAGATGACTGTTAAGGTTTATTTAGTGATATATTAACTCCAGCCCCAAATTCAAGTAAAAGCACAATTCTCCTATAGTCAGGTATGATGTTGTTAGTACAGCAGCTCCTGTGATCTTACAGACTAGCAACATTTGAAATGAACATAAATTAAGGATCTAGCTGCCTTAGAGATGTACATTTGTTAGGGATTGTGGCCAGCAATGTATGATTTATAATTATCATATAGTTAAATCAGTTTGATCTTACAAGAAATGTTGTCATACTTAACAGTTTTGTACACAAGACCAATAACATATAATCATTGCTATTTTGGTAGCTGGTGAAGGAGAATAATCTAAGATTACACAATGCCAATTCAGAGGATTCTTCCAGGCATAAAAGCCCAGATGAAAACATGAATGTTTGGCATGCAAAATGGCTGTTCTTTCTATGTATTGCCAGGGACAGCAGTGACTGCGTATCCCCAGGATAGATGCTCTAGCAGAGCTATGCCCTTGCATTGAATTAAGAAATGGGCCCTGGAGTCAGCTAAACAATTGCTCAAATTAATTTGATGGAATTGTTTGTCACAAGGTAGAACAGTTCCTTCTGTGTGCAAAGGGGAAAAACTGAAAATGGATAATCTGTCTGTTGTAAGGTTAAACTGGATAAGACTTGGAAAATCCTTCTTTCTTTGACATCTCCTTTTTTCCTTCCCAAGCAGCAAGCCTAATATGGCTAATATTATTGCACAACTTGGCTAACACTTTTATACAAAAACAAATCCAATGACAAATGTAATATGGCAATATGAAAAATAAAAAATGCTACTCCTACCTAGAAGCAAATTTTGTTTATTTATTATTCCTGGTCAGCTTCTTTCAAATAAGTTCCAAAGCAGTTTATACATTCTAAATAATTTAAAAGATTTAAATGTGTTGTTCATTAATAAATACAAAATATCAGACAGCATGTCAAACAGCAAGTGGATGATAAAATACAAGCCATATTTTAGACCCAAGACTGCTGGCACTGTAATCCATTTGAAGAAATCATTGAAAAAAAGACAAATCCAATTTATCATCAGTAGAAGGTAAGCCTAGCAAAAATACAATAATGATAAAGGCTACCAACAGAGATTACCACATCACCAAAACTCCTCATGTAAAGTCTGCTGTCTCATTGCCAGTTAATATACAGACAGGAAAAGGGTAGGATGCTTAATGTGCCAAAGCATTGGCCTCTGGTAATAAGTATGGCTTTTCTAGCCCAGCACAGCAGACATTCCTAAGGTGTGGCAGACTTCCTTCCACTTGAAAATGGGATGGGAGTACTAGTCTCAGCCATTGTCTAGGTATAAAGGTCTACCTGAGAGTCTGCATATTTTCCCAATGACAGCAAGAAAGTCAGAGACAGATACAGGACACCATCCATCAGCCCACTGGTATATTCAACCAAGAGTAATAGTTTAATAAGGCCCTGTGAAATTTTAGGATGAACTCTTAGCAGGCACTTCATTCTTTTTGCCTTCAGCCTGTGTTCCCTCAGCCACCTTCCAGTTCATTAGATCTGTCATAGCTACTCAAGGCTTTCTCCACTACTACTCCCTGTACTTCAAAGGCATCTCTGTTGGTTTGGTTTACTGAATTTACAGCTAAATATGTGGAAATAATATCTAGCTAAAACAGCCATTTAAAAGATCGCAAACAAGTAATTTTGTGTATCATTCTATTTCCTTTCCTTTTCTTATGGGTAACATGCTTATGCAATAATTAGAAAAACTGATGGCTTTCTATATAAGTATTCTTACAAAATAATGAGTATCATCTGGTGTTATTTGACTGCTAGACATTTCTGTTCAGAGAAAGAGAGAGAGAAACAGAGATTGCAATATACACATATGGTAATACCAATAATTGTGGTATAAAACAGGAGTACTTGATAGTACATATTTTATTTATTGGTTAGATTTATATTTTACCTTTCCTTCAGGAGCTCAAGGCAACATATATCCGTAACATTCTTTCTTGCAGGCTTTCCCTACAGCAACAATCCTGGGAGGCAGGTTGGGTTAAGAAAGTGACTGGCCCTAAGTTACCCAGTGTGGTTCCCTGGTGAAGGATAGACTTGCATCTAGGTCTTTTTTATTCTAGTCCACCACCTTAACCACTACACCACACTGGCCTAATATGTAGAAGGTACGGCTCAGATCAAGCTATAGATCCATGGTGGAATCTTGGTGGATAGCTTGGATTCCATTCTCATTGTGGCTGTACACAGCTGGATAAAATGAACAATGTACTTTTAAAAGAGACTTTTTTGTCCATAGTGCTTCTTACAATATGGAACGAAGTCCGTTTCCTCTTTTTGTTTCTTTCAGTGGCACATTAGTGTGGTTTTGTGATGGTAGATGTTGCAATGTATTTGTTTGGCTCATTTAGTGGACTTATTTGGCCACCCATCTTAACCAACTTCACTTTCAATCTGCTGTTGAAAGCAAAGCCGAGCTCAGCTCACTGTTAGAACTGTGTTTTGCATGTTGAAGCCTCCAGATTCAAGCCCTGGTATTTCCAGTTAAAAAAGAGGAGATAAGAAAGATCTCTGCAGGAACCCTCAGAGTTTCTACTGGTGAGAGAAGCTAATATTAAGCTAAGCAGACAAATGCAGCATGTTGGGATAAAGCAGTTTCCTATTGTTGCACTTACTTCTGTGGCAGTGTACAGCTTTATCCCTTTATTTTAAATAGCTTTTGAAAAGCTGTTTATGAAGCCTGATTATGCATACAGATAACTGCATATATTCATTACTAAGGTTTTTTTGTTTTTTTTTAATAAAAGCAACATAGATCAAAATTGTAAAAGATCAGTCCTAGCACTTTCAACCTGGAAAAATATTTTAACATTTAATGAACTATGTGCAGTCATGCTCACACCCTACATTCAGGATAAGAAGAAGCACCATGTGTGAATCCCAGATGAAAATACAGATATTTCCCCCAGCGCTTCAGAACAATCCTTCTTTTTTAGCAGTTAGGATGAGGTGAAAACAGCTCCCATTCTTAAATGTTTGCCATTAAGATGTATTCTTGCTCTTTTGGCACTGTCAGCTTTCTTGACATTATTTGAAAGAGCTTTGACTGAAGTAAATTTAGCAACCTATTTCATGCACTTCATATTAGCTTCACTGAAACTTCTGCAGGGATATTTTGTCATCTGTTAAGGTGCTCATTTCTTGCTGCCAGAGAACCTCTCATTTCCACCAGATGTGTTGGCAATCTCAGGGCAAAAAAACCAGGGTAGCGTCCTATAAAAATGTTCACGTAGTGAATTAGTGAAGCTGTAACAGTGGTAAGAATGCACAGCTCTGTGTGATGTATTTACAGGCACAAATGTAAATCATGCTTAAATATGCCAAATGAGTTACAATATAAATATATTAAGAGAGTCTTATCGCACCTGAATGACTTTCTGTTGTTGTTGTTTTTTTAGGTAATGGCAGGTATATTCAACCTTTGGGGAATGTGTTCAGTTTGTAATTTTGAAAGCATGTTGTTGTTGCTCTTACAAAATGTTTGCAATTGGGAAGCTGCCCATTTATAAAACGGCTGCAGTGGGGGATGTGGCTAGTCACAAAGCACCAATATACAGAATGTTCTTGGTCATACTGTCTAACCTCTCCCCAAAATGCTTCTTACTATACCTGCTTACTTTTGCCTTACTTTGCAACAGATCAGCATAATACTTCTAAACAAAGCTCCAGGCTACTCATCTATTAAATAATAATAATAATAATTCTAAGGAGTGCCTGGGCCCAGTTGGGGCCCAGAAGCATTCCTGGAAGTAAAAATGATGCTGGAAGCAAATGCATTGTTTGGAAACTTTGCAGTTTCTTATTTTTGTCAAAAAAGAACTATTTTGTCAAAATATTTTTCAGAAAACAATTGCTTAAATATAAAATTCAGGTGGATCAAGGAGTGTGGTAATTAGTCAACCAAGAGTTATGGCATAAGCTTTCATGTTACTTCATCAGATAGATAAATATACTATTTTTTTAAAAAAATGTTTAAATAGATTTAAAGAATGCCCAACTCTAACCAGATCTTGGCCTTGACATAACAATAAAGCCGGAACAATAAATTAAAAAGTGTATGTTTCCAGAAAAAAAAAACATACATAATAAAACAAAATCATACAAGACAAAATCTTACAGGGGCTTACCAACCACCATGTCCCAAGGCCTGGGAGAAGGCTTTTCAGTGCCTTCTGGAGTATCATCAGGGTGGAAGCCATACAGGTTTCTGGGGAAATACTATTCCAGAGGGCAGGCACCACATCAGATTACCTCACCCGCTGGTTTCATGTAGATGTTTCTCAGGAGGAGTGAGGCTGGGTGAATTCAACCTCTTCCCCACCTCATCAATACTGACTGAAACTGAGCACAGAGAAAAGAGAAGAATTACCATAATATTGTGACCCCCTCTCCCAGATCCTGCAGCCAAATGAGAAAGATCCCATTACTGACAGTGTCAAAATTGGCTAAGAGATCAAGGATGAATATACCACCCCTGGCTCTACCAAAGGTCATTGACAAGCATGACCAGTGCTGTCTCAGTACTATATTTGTGCCTGAAACGTGACTGGAAAGGGTCCAGATAATCCATTTCCTCCAGGGTCCTTTGGAGGTATTGCCCATCTACCTCTTCAACAACCTTCCCTCTTAGAGACTGGATAAAAATTGTCCAGGATTGTTGAGTCCAGCAATGGCTTTTTAAGGAGGGCATGTACTGGCACTTCTTTCAGAGCTAAAGGAACCACCCCCTTTCTGAAAGAAGCTGATACCACTGCAGGTCACCTCTTAAAGCAGCTTTAATTACCCAGGAGAGGCCTGGATACAATAAACAGGTAGCTGAGTTCACAGTCTGAAGGAACCTGTCCACTTCATCAGGAGTTACAGACTCAAACCCAACACAGGCAAACCCACGCAAGACCATGCACCAAGCACCCCAAGAGGACTTGCCCAGTTGGAGTCCAACTCTCAGCAAATCTGAATGATTTTATCTGCCAGATCACTAGAATATTCTTCCAGCAGCCCAGTAGATGTTCCTCTGACTCATCCCTACCCAGCAAGGAATGAGTCATCCTGATCAGGGCCACTGGACAGCTATCTGCAGATCCAATAAATGTAGAGAAATACACCATTTTGCCACCATTATCACCACAGTATAACCCCAAATATGGGCTCTTACTCATGTTTGGTGAAACTTTCTCTTCTTCCAGTAATGCTCCAGGCATCTCCTCTTTTGCTTCATCTCCTCATAAAACTGTATCCCAGGATCAGCACACAAGGCTGCATAGAGGCAATAGAATCCAAGGCTTCAGCCATAGCCCATTCCAGGCTGTGACCAAGGCCTTGACTGAACTACCCACCAGATCCTCAGGGAAAATCCCAAGTTTCATCTTGAACCCTACAGGGTCCATACAGTAAGTTGCCTGGGACAGGCCAATTTAATCTTGCCTGTTTTCCAGTGAGCCAAAAGACAATCAGAGAGTGATTTGACCATGGTGATGTAATAATGATGATGTTCTCTGCTGTAAGATCACAAAATGCAATAAATACCCAGAACAGAAAAACAGAACAGAATATCCAAGGCAAACCACTGTATATTCCTTTCAGTTTGGATGCTTATACCATACAGGTACAGTGGTCCTCACTTAACAATCACAATTGGGACCAGAATTTCAGTCACTAAGTGATGTGGTCGTTAAGTGAATCCAACCAATTTTATGACCATTTTGTGACAGTTGTTAAGTGAATCACATAGTCATTAAGCAAACCACGTGGTCATTAAGGAAATCACGTGGTCACATGACCGTGGGACACTGCAACATTTGTAAATGCGAATCAGTTGCCAAGCACCTGAATCGTGATCACGTGACCGCAGGGCTGCTGCAGTGGTCATAAGTGTGAGGACTGGGCGTAAGTCAGGTTTTTTAGTGTTGTTTTAAGTCTGAACTGTCACTAAACAAATGATGATTAAGCGAGGACTACCTGTATTCCCTAGGGGAAGAACCAGGTTTTCAGGCTCTCAGAGAAGGCCAGAAGAATCAAGGCCATCTATGAAAGCCTTTATAAGTGATAACCAGCCCTTTGCATTGTACCTGGACATTTATAGGGAGCTGTGCAACTTGCAAAATGGTGCAATTACATGGTGTTATACTTGTCAAGTCCATAATTCATGTTCCATGTTTTTAAACTGCAGCACCTTATGAAATATGTCCTGAGGATTATTTGATATCAATGGTTTGGAAAAGAACACCCGCAGGGGATCTGGCATTCAATCGATGTCCTCTTAATGCTACAGGTATTGTTTTGTTTTAAATCAAATCTGTATTATTACAAATCAGAAAAGTTCTTTCCCCCTGTATATTTTATATGACTAACCTTTAAACTAAAATTTTCCAATCCTAAATAATGTGTACATTATTTTTAAAAATCTGTATATTTCACACTTAGCCTCCATGTAATAAGGAATTATGATCTGTTCTTTATCTAGTTTGCTGGAAATAATGGCATGCTCGCGTGTTCAGTGTAAAATATTTTATTCTGATCAAGTATTGCAGAGATCCGATTCCTAAGACAATGCTAATGCCTTCTGTTATAAAGTAATACTTGTGTGCATATTCTCAACAAGAATACACAATTATGCTGAACAGACTTCTTTTGTTGATTTTGACTTGTGCTTCCATTGCACTTTTCTCCCCCCTCCCCCGTTCCCCTTTCTCCTTGCTCCTTATGATTCACAGGTACCACTAGCAGGCGCTGCTCTCTCAGTCTTCAAGGAGTGGCCTTCTGGGAACAGCCGAGCTTTGCTAGATGCATATCAAATGAGTACAAACACTTGCAGCATTCAGTAGGTGCAAAGCCAGCTTTAGTACTTGCTCTATTTATTCACTGCTAAACAACAATATTAAGGGGATAAACTATTTGTTCTTCTGTCAGATCGTCTGATGTAAAAGAAAAAGAAATATTGCTGGAGGTGGGGGAACATGCATGCCATTTGTTTTCCTCCTGCTTTATTTTATTCATTTCTATCTATTTTTTTACTCTCCGCAGAGTTCATGTAATTGTTAAAACGATGCATGGTTCCTGGGCTTTCAGTTCTTTCTCTTTTAAAATGTTTACAGGCACTGGATGGTGACAAACTTCTTTGGGTTTAGTGGGAATCCTGATTGTGGATATATTTGATTTCCTGAAGCTATAGAACATTTTATAACTCATTCAACACTTTAATGGTATGCCCATAAATCAGTGGCACTGATACATTTTTCTCAGCTCTACTTCATCTGAGAACAAGCACAACGGCATAAATTTAGCACATGAGATAACCAAAGAGAAATGACGGAAGCTCAATTGCTTTTGAAAAGTGAATCAAAGGTCTTCCCTTCTTTCTTTTCCAGATAATATAAACATATGCAAGTTCATTTCCCCCCATTCGAAATATTGTTTAGACTTGCAATGATTTCATTATTATTTTTTTATGCATAGAGTTTATAGGCTGCTCCAGTCAACAGATTCTGAGTGGCGTACAACTCCTCAGATTCGCTATTGGGATTAAAACAATCGTAATAGTGCTTATTAAGGCAAAAACATCCTGCCCGAGGCTCTCATAGTTTTTCATTCTCCAAATGCATTTCCTCCCTGTTTTTCCCTTTTTACCTCCATAAATGCTACTGTATATCACTTTTGTCTCTATATAATATATGCTGTACTGTGAGTTCATAGCTTTGTATAAATGCGTATTAAGCAGATACCAGTTAGAAATGCTACTCCCGCTGCTGCCCTGCTTCTCCTCCTCCGTAGCCAGGGAAACAACAGGCACACACCTGGCTGGGATCATCAAAGCAGCCCTGCTGTTCTTCCTCACCGCTGCCCAATCAGAGGGAGTATGACCTGAGGAGAAGGAATAGCACCCTTCCTTCTGAGCAGCTGCCACTGATTGAGCTCATACTGTACCTAACAACTGGTCTTGAATACAACAATCTTATGTTTTGAGTTTTCTCTCTTCATTTTATCTTGGGGGGTGGAGGGTGGGGGGTGGATGAAAACAAAAGTATAATACAAGTAGTCCTCATTTAGCAACTGCCTCATTTAGCTACCAGTTGCAATCACAACAGTGATGAAAAAGTAACTTTGCAACAAGTCTTTGCATTTACAACCTTCACAGGTCTGTAAAGCAAAGGAAAGCTGAAGTGATGTCGTAAGTCCAGTTGCAGTTTCACTTATACACTGCTTTGCTTAATGACTGAGTTGCTGGTCCCAGTTGTGGTCACTAAATGAGTACAACCTGTATCAATTCTTCTAAATCATCTTAAAACGTTATTTAAATTCACAGAATTGTATACAAATATAATACACTAATTTACTATTTTAAAAAATAGAAATTAAAATCTGAAAATACATTAAAATATAAACAATGTAATCAATGATAGAGAAACTTCAATTACCAACTTGCCAGAAATCCTTTCCTATGCTGTATATATAAAGGATCAGTTGACATATGTGCATAATCCACTGTGAAAAGTCAGATATAGATTTGTCATTCTAATGTTGCTTAACAATTCTCTTGGCTCCCCCTTTCCAACCTGATTCATACAACATATAACTTTTGGAGTGTTTATATTTTCCATATGTAGGAATATAGCCTAAAAGAATATGTACATCCTCAGTGGGCAGTCATTGTTGTCTTGAAACAACAAAATATTGATTCATTTGTCTTAAAAACATTACTTGATATTCTATTTCTGCATTTCAGATTCCATTGATTCCATTGTTTGCTATAAATAAGAGCATGCAGGGGCAATTAAAGAATTGTAGGTGATGTGTGAGAACTCACACAGAAAATATACATGAAGATGAAATATATAAAGCCAGATGATCCATTAAGTATATCTGCCTGCTCCTTCCACAAAACCTTTAATTCTGTTGGTCATTTGACCATATTCAAGTGTCTTTGGCCAAGAAATTACTGATTTCATAGGCAACATGCTCAGATAAGCTTTTTCTAAGAAGGAAATGAGGAACATATTCATCAGTCTTGTGTCAGTTCAATAATTGAATCATCTACATGAGATGAACTGAGAATAAGAACTCCAGCTGGCATCAAGCACTAGGAATAGCACTCAAAATATTTATACTTTTCTGTTCCTATTTGGTCATGCAGAAAGAATCACAGGATGATTGTGGTGTGAATCTCTCTTTGTGTGCATATACACATGCACACACACACAAACATACATATCCATACACATGCATGCTGAAATCACATCTTTAGATACAGGTTTTATTTGCATCTCCTGACAGCAACTCTGACAAAGATTTTTTTTTTTCTTTTTTGTCTTGTAAGACAAGGACACAAATCTTATTAGGTGTTTGAGAAATGATTTTGCCATCGTAAACTAGTCTATAGTGAGTGGGAACATACTATCCTTGATTCCTCCCTTCCCATCAGCATTACAATCCTGTTCTCTTGAACTATAGTTCCTGTTACATCCAAATGAGGGGGGAATGGCCATTTAAAATTATTATTTGATCTGGATGTAAGAGAATGCTTATTCTGACAAAATTAAATCTCAGTTCCCTATGTCAGACTTGACAGAGAATTATGATTTAAGGACAAGACTGTAATGTCAACCCCTAGCATATGATAGCAGGAATCCATTTGTGGGAGTACACATGGGCCTATGGCACACACTCCCAGCTTAACGACTAGTCATTTATTAAACTGCAACAGTCACAGTTGAACTCACCTATTCTACTACATCACTATGAAATTAGAAATAAAATGTGCCTGTGAACTCTAGAAAGGGGATTAGATTTGCACATTTCTGTGCCATAGAAAACTAATCTCTGAAAAGCAGTTCTCATTGTAACATGTCGGAAGCCAGAAAAAGAACATGTACTCAATGTCAAGAATACTATATGTCCTGTAAAAGAAAGTTCTATTGTTTTTACAAATTCAGGCCGTAAAAGTGTGTTTCCCTTTGCTCGTATTATTGCAACTGCTGCAATGAAATGGAACTTGATCAAAAGAACTGTCAAGTGAATAATCATTGGCTTCTGCTGCAGTTCATTAGAGCTGATTTCAATTTTTTTGTTGTTCCAAAATATATTACAAAGATCACATATCTTCCAGTCCCTCTTTTCCTTGATGAAATTTCCTTGCTCCAACACTGGGAATTGAAGGCTTCCTTCTATACAATTCATTTACTTCCCTAGACAATTCATTATAGGAGTCAGGTAGAAGTTTTGACTTCATGTGGTTATGAAATTGGAATTCCAATATTCCCCTTCCCACAAGGTTTTCAATTTTTGCCACTATTTTCTCTAAAAACCTTTCTTTTCCACCCCACCACACCCCTATATTATACTTATTGTTAAGGACCACCTTATATTTCAATACGTCTTTTTAAAATAACTCTTCCTTACTTGTTTCTCTCTCACTTGTTTCTCAAAATGAGCTGTTTTCTCATGCAGCTTAGTTCAAGAGGGCTACCCCTTTCTCCTTCCCTCCCTCCCTCTCTGAACTCTTCTCTGGTGCAACAGTGATCTGCTCTACTATGACTATTGCCTTACCTGGGTGCATTGAGTATCAAAACCAGACCAAACAATAATCAAATTATGAACTTTTCTTTTTTCCATACACAGAACCAGGATATAAAAGCCCTTCTTTGGAGGTCATCAGTTTGCTGGTGCATATCAGTATGACAGGTGTGAAGGCAGAGTCAGTTAAATCTGTTTTCCTTCCTGGTAATAATTTATAATATTTTATTTATTTATTTATATTTCAAATTTCTATCACTGCCCATCTCTCCTGAAAAGGGGACTCTGGGCGGTTTACAATCAGAATTAAAATACATAAATCACAATATAAATAACTCTATAAAAATAAAATAAATATAAAATGCAAGCAGTGCAGATCTTGTTTGTTGGGGAGAGATCTATGATACTAGCCACCCCCAAGATGAACTGGTACCCCTCCCACCCCAAGTGAGGCGGCAGAACCAGGTTTTTAGGTTCTTCCAGAACTCCGGGAGTGAATGGGCCTGTCTCACCTCCGGGGCAGAATATTCCAGAGGGCGGGTGCCACTGCACAGAAGGCCCGCCTCCTGGACCCTGCCAGGTGGAATTCCTTTACCAGCAGGGTTCATAGCATGCCCTCTCTACACGACAGGGTGGGGCAGGTCGATGTTATGGGGATGAGGCGGTCCCTCAGGTAACCTGGCCCCATGCCATGTAGGGCTTTAAAGGTCATAACCAACACCTTGAATTGGACCTGGAAGCAAACTGGTACCCAGTGCAGCTCACGCAGCAGTGGTGTCACATGTGCCAATCTTGGGGCACCAATAACTGCTCGCATGGCCACATTCTGGACCAGTTGAAACTTCCAGATACGCTTCAAGGGTAGCCCCATGTAGAGCACATTGCAATAGTCTATGTAGGAGATGACCAGGGCATGAGTGACTGTTCGGACGGCCTCTTGATCCAGAAAAGGTGTAAATATCAGAAAGGAATTTACTAAGGACAGTTGTAAGACTGGCAGAGCATTGGAAGTCAAGATATTCTATTATCTTCAGGCCCAGTTGGTTGTCTCCTGCCTACCCCTAAGACCTTGTCCTTTTGGTCCTTTCCGAGTTTTACAATATATGCAAGATGTCTGGCTGAAAGGCAAATACAGTGATGCTTATGCTGGATTTTCCTGAATACTTGATTGAACGCTGTCCCATGGGGCCTTCAGATTGCAGCTATAGACCCTGTTTTATCCAGAATGAAGTCATGTGCTTAATTCCAGAATAACTATGATGGTTTATTATAACAAAAACAAAAGGCATCTCAATGGCCAACTTGATGTGCTATCAACCAAAAGACCCTGTGGAATTATTCCATGATTCCTGGATTACATGTGATGAAGAAAATGATGGAACAAACAATAAGATGACAGATTTACAAGGGGAAGACCATTCCTCATCAGTATCTAATGTCAGAGGAATGGTCATTATGGTCAAAGGAACTACTTGTTGAGTAAAACAATCATTTATGATATAAATACCTATCTTTTGTTTTCACTTCTGCATTAATAAAGAGCAGGCAATTATCAGAAATAAAATTAAAGTCAAATTTCATTTAAAACCACTTGAGCAAGCCTACTGGTGCATTAAAGACTAACCGTATTTGAGGCATGAACTTTTGTAGACAAGACATTATTGTAGTTTATCTGCTTCTCAGAAATTGTTAAGTAAGTAGCAAATGCAACACTATAAGACTTCCATGTATTTAATCTGCTGTCCTTTACTCTGTCAGCAGCTATTTTTCAGCACATTCCTGGTGCCTTTACAAAGCATGCTGGGTATTTGAAGAAAGTGCTGCCCAAACAAAGCATGCCAAACTCTATAAGATGCCCCTCAAATACACAAAAAAGATATGCTCCTAAAAGAAATCAGCTGATCTAATAATTCTAATAGGATAACAGATTGGCACGATTTGATTAGATTAGTATAATTTTCATGGGAAAACAATTACTGAAATTGGGGCCAATTTTTTAAAGTGGTATTTGGTCAGAAGAAGGAGGCCACAAATGAAGGCCAAATGAGGTAGTGATATAGGAAAATCATCCCCAAATTTTGCAGAATTTTATTTCTTTATATCAATGCAGCTGCAAGTGTTCACTAATTGGAAGAAGCAGCAGCTGTTGCTATTAGGCTCGGATGGATGCACAGGGCATGCATATACCCATATTAATTATATCCTCTGGAGGCACTTTTAGTTAGGAAACACTGTGCCAGAAAAAGGATAAGCCCTTCCCTCTGCTTTATTTCTATGATAAAATTAACAGGCCTCTGTGGATATTTTAAATATAAAATGCCTGGAGATCTAATAATATAGTTGCTATATTATGCCTAATTTTATTCACAAGTAAAAGAGAAACAAACCATTATTGAATCACTAAATTCCGGTAGTTTGATACAGAACAAAACATAATAGAGATGCCTTTTTAAGTGATTCCATTACCTGGCAGCCTTATTTGCTATGATATTCCAATGTAACAAATGATTCCACAAGTACATTTTCAAGACAATATGACCAAGTCAGTTTGTATAAGATAATGTTTTGAGCACACATTGTGATTGTTTATTTGTTATGTGTGTGTTCTAGGAAGAATCACTATATAGTAATGGCAATATTGCTGCCACTTCATTTGTGTGATCCTTATCTTCTGCTAACTAGTAAGATTGATTGAGTGCCATCAAGCCAGTGTTGACTCTTAGTAACCACATGGATAGACCTCCAAGTCTTCCAAGTATATACCCATCACTGCTGTAATTGCAGTCATCCACCTTATTGCTGGTCACCCTTTTCTCTTTCCCTTCATCTTTTCCAGCATTATAGACTTCTCAAGAGAGCTAGGTCTTTGCATAATGTGTCCAAAATATGATAATTTGAATATGGTCATTTGTGCCATGGGTGAGAATCTTGCATTAATTCTATAATCCATGTGTTTGTTTTCTTGGCTATCCATGATATTCTCAGGAATCTTCTCCAACACTAATCTTCAAAAGCATCAATAATCTTTCTATGCTGTTTTTAGAGTTTAAATTTCACTTCCATGGAGAGTCACAGAGATAAACATTACCTGCATGATTCATTGATCTTCATAGGTATAGCAACGACATCTGAATATCTTTTCTAAGATTTTCATTGCTACCCCATTAAGTGCTAATCTGTGGCATATTTCTTGATGGTTGGTTCCTTTACTGTTAATCCTAAAATAGTTAATCCTAAAAAGCAATAGCTGTCCACCACTTCTATAACTTAATTGTCAGTTATAAGCCTGGTTGTTGTACCTGTTGTTATTAGCTTTTCTTATTTGTATGTAATCTTAGATCCATTTTTTCACTATGCTCCTTGACCTTCATTCCTAGAGCATCCAGATCATTTGCATTTTCAGCTATCAGAGTACTGTCATTAGCATAACACAGGTAATTGGTGTTTCTTTCTCCAATTTTAAAAACTACATTCATCTTCTTCCAATCCGGCTTCCTTCAGTGTATATTTAGACTTGTCTCACTATTTTGCTAGCCTGGAGCCAATCTGTTTTGCCATGTTCCATCTGGACTGTGGCATCCCAAACTATGTATAAGTTTCATTTGAAGACAATGAAATGTTTCGAGATTCCCATTTTCTTAAGGTCATTCCACATCCTGATATGGTCAATCCAACTGAAGACCTTTCTATAATCAATGAAGCACATACTGACTTATTTTTGGTATTCTATGGCTTTCTTAATTACTTACTGTGCATCAGCAATAATATCTCTTGTTTCTAGGCCTTTTCAAAACCATCTTGAATATAAGTTATCTTCCTTTCCATGTAGGCTCTAATCTGGATAGAATTATTTTGCTAACCTGTAAAAGTAAGAGTATTGTGCAATACTCTTACTTTTACAGGTTAAAAGTAACACTTAACCTGTAAAAGACTTAACAGTTTGCACACTGTTAAGTCTTGTTTCTTTGGTATTGGTATGTAGACTGACCTCTTCCAATCCGTTGGACACTGCGTCATTCTCCAGATTTGCTAGTATAGTTTAGTTAAATATTTTACTGACTCTTCTGTTGCTTGTCACTTATCTGGAGATATACCATCAAATCCTCTAGCTTTCCAACTTGGTAACCAGAGTATTTATCTAACTTCACTAAAGGTTCTTATAAATAGTGAATATCTTCTAAGGTACCTTGGATGTTGACATTTCTACTGTACAGAATTTCAGTACACTCCTTCCATCATTTTTTTAATCTTCTTGGAATTGGTTATTATGTGTCCCTTGATATCCTTTGGCATACTGATTGGAGGTTGGAACCTCCTTCTGAGTTTGGAGATCTTTTAGAATACTTTCCTTATTTTTCTGTGTCTGTTTCCCTCTTCAGTGACTTTACAGATGTCATTGTAAAACTATTTCTTATCTCTTCTATCAGCTCTCTGAAATTCTTTGTTAAATGCCTTCCTGAGATCTTTGTCTTTCTTGGCTGTGGGTTCTCAGAAATTTGCACCATTTGTTCTGACATCTAGTTTGCTTTCTTTTGTTTCTTCATCTTTGGCAGTCTCTTCTCACATTTATCCTTAACTGGTTATTTGATTCTATTCCACATAACTGATATTTCTACTTCCTTGTGCCAATAATTTACTTAATTTGATTTGTGGTGCTCTGTCTGATGATGTCCATGTCCATAAGCATTGTTTTGGTTGTTTCAATACTGTTAAGAATGAAGGAATCACTGGATTGACCAAATTAAAAAAAAAAGCCATTCTCCTGCTTCATTTCTGTTTCCTAGGCCATATAGTCCAACTACATTTTCCTCTCTACTATTTCTAACTTCCATTCTCCAGGCACAAGCAGCACATGTTGCTTGTATGTTCTGTCAATTTCAAATTGAACTTGACCATAAAAATTGAAGTATCAACTTGGATAATCATCATATTAAAGCATTGTCCATGAAGTCCAACTGATATTATTTAGTCACTGCATTGCACCTGTGTTTGCTATATCCTTCCTGATTATGCAAACGGTGTCATTCCTTCTTTGTTTTTCATGCCCTGAGTAGTAAACAGTTTGATTTTATGCTCAAAAGTGTGCAATTCCAGTCAATTTCAATTAGCTGATGTCTAAGATATCTGTAATCAATTAATTACCTTTCATTGTCCTGAGTTTTCCCATATTCTTGCTTCTTACGTTCTATGTTCCTATGTAGCTCAGTCTTTGCAGCTTTTTGTTTTCTTTTCCTGCAGGGCAATATCAGCAACCAGACATCCCAAAACTTTCAGCTAGCCATAACATAAACGCCATTAATTCTCTAAAAGTTCCCCACATCTTCCTCAGTAGCATGTTGAGTGTCATCTGGACAGAGCAGCCCATCATCTGGCCCTATTATTATCAGTCACTTTAAATTGTAATCCATGAAGTTTTCTTGGTAAAAATAAAGGAATGGTTTACTATTGCCTTCTCCCATGCAGTATGAATTGATGCCTTTGCCATTGTCAGTAAAGTGATCATCTGCCTCTAGCATCTTCCTATATCACTGCTGCTCTATATAGGTGGCTGCTTGCTTTATCTGGGCAGCTGGGATGACCTTCATGCCATGGGTGACCCTCTAGGCAGTATATACTCCTAGCATTCTTCAATCATTTCTCCCAGGAACACCCCCCCACATCATGATGTGGCAGCATATCTGGACTTGAGGAGGAAATAGCAAGATGAGTAGCTATATAAATAAATTTATATAGCTTTATTTAAAAAATAAAGAGATAAATATCAAAGTATACTGGGTTTGCAAATTATACTAAATTGCTTAACCATAGTACAATGAATAAATCACAATTGGCTGGGTTCACAGAATTGTCCTGTCCTATGTGGATGCAAGAACTGAAAGGAAGAGGGAAAAAAATCAGCTAGCTAAGGTAAAAAGCCAGAAAAATCACTACTATGGACATGAGGGAGTTAAACAGTTACCAAGTGATTTGGCAAACTATAAATAGTTCCTCCACCTATTCCTGAAAAGTGTTCAGTGTAGCAGATACAGTTCAGAGATTAGCTAATTCTCCCTGTGACTCCATCTGCATACCCACCCATTTGACTGTAATTAATCTTTATATAAATCCAAAGCACCATGGCACAGTTTAACAGACCAAGTTCATTTGAAGTATAGTCACAATGTATAACCCCATGCCTTCATTTCCTAAATAAGAAGAACCATATCATTTGACCCCAAGTTATATTTATCAAAATATTTTTTCTTTAAAAAGTAACCATTCAACTTAGGTTTTTCAAATTCCTTTCTCTTCCACTTGTCAACTCACATTATAGAGAGAAAGAAGACAATCTCTTAAAGACATTCCCCATGATTAAACATCAGCAGCAGGCAGATTCTTCACACAGCATTTCAGTGTCAACAGGATTAATAATGGATAATTACAATATTAAGAGACAAGATTTAAAACAATTATATGCTTACAGTCCAAATAAAAATGGGTACACAGACACTCCACAAACAATGAAGTTAAAGAAGCCCCACATGACATTGCAGGTGACACATTCTGAATTTTGTATTAGGCTGTTGAACCATGAGGGAAATTGAGCTTTTGAATTGATGCATCTATGCAGCCTATACTTGCTGAATAACAGGAGCAACAAGGACATAACAGTATAACATTGTGCATTTGTAATGGCATCCCATAAAACTGGTTCCATAACAGATGAAAGTTTCAAGCATAATGTGGTATTAGTTCATAAAAAACATCACAAAATTTTCTAAACTGTTTTAAGAACTTTGAGCATTGTATAGCTTTTTATAACCAGGCACTATATTTGCGGGGAAAGCTTCTGATGGATCCATCTAGCTATGTGGTGAAAGAGTCTAAAAATCAGCAGCGTGTCATCTGACTGTGTTTTGGGCATAAACCTCCAACAGGGTAAACATATCCACAGAAGGCAGGACTACTTTCCCTATAAGAGGAAAATTGGCAGATACGACTTGCTAAGCCAACATGCCCATATTCTTCTTCTATGCAACTCTTAAAAGTATGGGGGTCTGTCAGCTTTTGTGAATACTGAAGCTAAGAACAAGTACTTCTCTTGGCAATGGTTAATGTTATTAAAAATGACGGGGGGGTGTTAATGTGTTTAAATATTGAGGCTTGTGTAGGAATGGGAACAAGAATGCACTCATAAGAATGGGCTATGGCCAAATGAGTTAGGAAGGACTATCCTAAGTTCCCTTCCTATTTCAATCTTTATTTCCATTGGACTTCCTTTCATTACCCCTGCCCATTTCACAGGAATGAAAGAGTTACTAGTGTTCCACAGTGGTTAGTATGTTGGAGTAATACTGGAGAGACTTGATGCTTCAAAGAGTTGATTAGAGTAGCTTACAAATTAGAAAAATAATTAAAGTACTAAAAGCACCTTTACAATATATCTAGAAATTAAGGGGGGGGGGGGGGAATGACAGTCACTTTATGCAATTAAGCAACCACACAGTAACATACTTGTTTAAGAAGTATATTCAGTTGCTTGGCAGAATTCAAAGAGGAAGATAATTAGTGCATTTCAAAAATTTTCAGTAACAGTTACAAGAAATAACAAAACTATTCATACTGATATTATAATCAAAACATCACATGAATAAAAATATATTTAAAATAAACAATTAAAATTTAGGCTTAAGACTGGAAATACAAAAGCATACATGTAAAAAGAGCAGAAATGTATTTTATCCAAAATAAGTATTGTTGTTTATTCGTTTAGTCGCTTCCGACTCTTCGTGACTTCATGGACCAGCCCACGCCAGAGCTTCCTGACGGTCGTCAACACCCCCAGCTCCCCCAGGGACAAGTCCGTCACCTCTAGAATATCATCCATCCACCTTGCCCTTGGTCAGCCCCTCTTCCTTTTGCCCTCCACTCTCCCTAGCATCAGCATCTTCTCCAGGGTGTCCTGTCTTCTCATTATGTGGCCAAAGTATTTAAGTTTTGCCTTGAATATCATTCCCTCAAGTGAGCAGTCTGGCTTTATTTCCTGGAGGATGGACTGGTTTGATCTTCTTGCAGTCCAAGGCACTCTCAGAATTTTCCTCCAACACCACAGTTCCAAAGCATCGATCTTCCTTCTCTCAGCCTTCCTTATGGTCCAGCTCTCGCAGCCATATGTTACTATGGGGAACACCATTGCTTTAACTATGCGGGCCTTTGTTGTCAGTGTGATGTCTCTGCTCTTAACTATTTTATCGGGATTGGTCATTGCTCTTCTTCCAAGGATTAAGCATCTTCTGATTTCCTGACTGCAGTCAGCATCTGCAGTAATCTTCACACCTAGAAATACAAAGTCTTTCACTGCTTCTACATTTTCTCCCTCTATTTGCCAGTTATCAATCAAGCTGGTTGCCATCATCTTTGTTTTTTTGAGGTTTAGCTGCAAGCCAGCTTTTGCACTTTCTTCTTTCACCTTCATCATAAGGCTCCTCAGTTCCTCTTCACTTTCAGCCATCAAAGTGGTATCATCTGCATATCTGAGATTGTTAATCTTTCTTCCAGCAATTTTAACTCCAGCCTTGGATTCCTCAAGCCCAGCATGTCACATGATGTGTTCTGCATACAAGTTGAATACGTAGGGTGAGAGTATACAGCCCTGCCATACTCCTTTCCCAATCTTAAACCAGTCCGTTGTTCTGTGGTCTCTTCTTATTGTTGCTACTTGGTCATTATACAGATTCCTCAGGAGTCATACAAGATGACATACCACTAAGAACTTGCCACAATTTGTTATGGTCCACACAGTCAAAGGCCTTAGAATAGTCAATAAAACAGAAATAGATGTTTTTTCTGAAACTCCCTGGCTTTTTCCATTATCCAGCGGATATTGGCAATTTGGTCCCTAGTTCCTCTGCCTTTTCTAAACCCAGCTTGTGCATCTGGCAATTCTCGCTCCATGAATTGCTGAAGTCTACCTTGTAGGATCTTGAGCATTACTGTCATGTTCGCCGTTTCAATGTCTTTGATACATCGTAACGTTTCGCATGTCATTAGCAGGATGCGTGTTTCATCTTTCTCGGGAGGATGGGAGTACTTATCTTTTGGCTTTGCTCTGGAATGTATTTGTATTATCTACTGCGCTCAAGGTTACTTTCCCAGGCTAGCAACTCTGACGATTGCTTGCACCTGTGCCGGGCGGGGCTGTTACGAGGGAGGCGGGATACGTTTGCACCAAGGGTTTAAGTTTGTATTTGGCGCGCTTTTGCTCATTCTCAGCTTTCTCTGTATTTGCCTTTAGTTCCTTAATAAATCAGATTTCATATAGCAGCCTCTTGTGAGTCTGAGTATTTGGGCTAGGGCAATCATTACAATTACCTTACTGGCATGTGAAATGAGTGCCACTGTTCGATAGTTTGAACATTCTTTAGTGTTTCCCTTTTTTGGTATGGGGATATAAGTTGATTTTTTCCAGCCTGATGGCCATTCTTGTGTTTTCCAAATTTGCTGGCATATAGCATGCATTACCCTGACAGCATCATCTTGCAAGATTTTGAACAGTTCAGCTGGGATGCTGTCATCTCCTGCTGCCTTGTTATTAGCAATGCTTCTTAAGGCCCATTCAACCTCACTCTTCAGGATGTCTGGCTCTAGCTCACTGATCACACCGTCAAAGCTATCCCCGATATTGTTATCCTTCCTATACAGGTCTTCTGTATATTCTTGCCACCTTTTCTTGATCTCTTCTTCTTCTGTTAGGTCCTTGCCATCTTTGTTTTTGATTATACCCATTTTTGCCTGGAAAAATAAGTATCATCTGAAATAATATGTCTTTAACAATACCCTACCCTGATGGATTGTGGGCCCTTGCAAGGAAGGGCAACATTTTGCAGCTAGAATTAGTCACAGAGCAAATGGAAGTGAGGCAGAGAATAAGAACCAGCCCTGGCAGAAATCACAGCTAGATGGACTTTCTATAAATGTGACCGGTGAGCTTTGAAGTTCAAGAGATGTAAGTCCTCACTGTCTTTCAGGCTAACATACCTCACAGAAAACTATGGTGAGGAGAGAATAATTTATGCTGCTCCTAATGGAAGTAATGGATAAACATGTGGAAGGAAGGAGGAAGGAAGGAAGGAAGGAAATTCCTTAAAGAGTCATAAAATATAAGTCTATCTTTCAGCAGTAGCTGAGGAAAAGGTATCTTTGGACAGCCCATGTGATGGAATCCAAATGGCAAATGACATTTATAGGTAGAAATACATAAAACAAAACACCACTGCTTCCCACTGTGATTAAATTTAACTTGAAAGGAATACTCTTACAGTACTTGGGCCAGCTGGAGTCCCCCTCATAAACTTAGGGCCATGTATAATTTACCTTTAAATTCTCTAGCCCAGAAGATCTAAATTAAATACTTAATAAATCAATAGTTTTGTAGGTAACCTTCTGTGAAAATGACAATTCTCTAAAACTACATTTTTCACAATTCATCTCTGTGAATATTCCTTAGAATATTTTTATGTGCTTATCACCCTACCTTTTTTTTTTTCTTACTATAGTAACTGGAAATGAAGTGGGTGTTTACTGCTCTTAGCTCTCAACTTTACAGAACGTTGTTTTGACAGAAATAGGTCTCTATGGATCCTGCATCAAAGTCTACAAGTACTGAAAGACCAATTTCATGTATATGTCTATAGTGTTGACTGCAGGAATAAGATAGCAACTGAAATAGTGTTTCAAGAACTGCTTTATTTCATTACCTTTAGCTTGTAAAACATTCTTTATCTTAATAAGCCCACATATAAGATCCCTAAAATATGACCTTCGTGTAGAAACAAGAAAAACCTGTGTTGCTCAGAACAGTTTTCTTAAGTGACTAGAAGTTCAGCATTAATGCAATAACCATATATACATATTTGTAGTTAAATATGTATCAAGACATATCTTCTCTGCTCAATAACTTAAAACACAATACATCTTTGCCATTGTTCTCATCACAGGAATTAAAAAGAAGCTAGAGTGGCTAACTGAGTCCAGATTGCTCTTGCCGAAGCATCTTGACAGTACCTTTAACCTACTGACCTATTAAAGAAAGATAATTAATTTCTCCCAGTAATATATTAATATATGCGCTTATCGTTAATAGGTATGCAATGTAAGAATCAAATAGTTTTTTGGTGCATAATTTGGAAATATTTCATAGTCAAAATAAAACCACAAAATACTTTTATCTCTATATGTACTGCTATCAAAATATACAATACACACTGAAGGGACCGCTGACTTTACTGGATTTTCAAGACATTTTCTGCTGCAGTTAGAAGAACAAACATAATCAAGGAGAGAAAAGATACTCTACCTGCTAGATTACCTGTACATCGCCCTTGTCTCATAGATGAGAGCAGTATGAGTCTTTGCTATCTACTCTGTGGACAGTTTTAGGTAGAATGGACTCTGCTGGACTGCTATTCTACATAGTGTTCTCTTTATTATTTACTCTAAGAGGTAGGGAGAGGTTGTCTTTTGTATCTCTTAGCACCTCTCTGCTTCATGTCAATTAATCAATTCTGGTGATTTAAACTTTTCTGTATTTGAAGCCACTGGGTTTCCCTGTGTTTATCAATTATTCTGTTGGTCCTGTTGTGTGTGTTTGAAGTGCTTTTCTAAATAAGATATGTAACATGGGGGCAACAGAGCAGAAAATATGTAATATAAAAGTCCCATATATACACAAGCAACAATTCATAGATCTTCTCTTTCAACAAGGACAGGTTCTTGTTCTTATCACCATTTCCATGTGAAACTGTGACTACCTGGAGAAGTGCTATAATAACTTCAGACATCTAGTCCAGCTACATAGACCAAAATAGGATTATTTTTCCATCCATTACCCTTAACAGTGTTTGGACCACATCATCTACTTAAACCCCAAAGAAAAAGCAAGGGGTATAGGGGAAAAAAAAAAGAGTATCACCTGGAGATTGCATGGAGTTGGATTTTACTTCTTGAAAAATCAACTGGGCAAAATAGAGATTATGCTGTGCTGAAATAAGTTCTAGCATGTTTTGATCCCATCAGTTGCTCATCTTAGGGGAAAAATTGCTCAAAAATATAGCACGCCTGAGTCAGTCAGATTCTATTGTGCTATTCTTTTCACAGTTATCTCTATGGCATACATAATATAAAAGAACCTATAAATCAATGCCTTGCCAGTGACTTGAATAGACTGTAGATTGCTATCATAAAGTGGTTATTTGCTATCATAAAGTGGTTATTTGTACAGTTATTAAGCAGGGTAACATGTCTGGTTTTCATAGAAAATATCTATGAAAGCTCCATATAAAGGCCACAGCTGGGTTTTTTTTTAAATAATATTCTTCCAGATTCTCCAGTTCATTAGCTCTGCACCAGCATTTCATTATGAGACGAGCTAAGTAGCTGTCTTTTTCCAGCCTCCTCACTATATATAAAATCCAGATCCCTGATATATAGTATATATGAAATCTACATAATTTCTGCAAATTGACAGCAATGTTACAAGCCCTATGCAGGTGTTAACCCAAAGCATGAATAGGGCTAAAACTAGGAGGAGCTATGGGCATGCAAATTAGTCTGGCTCTGAACATTTCCATGTTCCTAAATGTCTTAATAAACACACAAAGATCTGGATGGGCAATGTAAATGTTTTGACTTGAAACATTTACTTAGCACCTTACACAGTAGAGCTCCTGAACTTGGGAGGCTTTATAGCAGGAGTTCCTAAACCTTTTGCCATCACAGTTCCCTTTAGTGTAATCTTAATGTACATACCTCCCCTAAAAATCCAAACACCAAAATGAACACAAATGAACAATGAAAACAGTACGATGAAGCTTTGGGAAATGTTTTAACTGTGTGAAGATCTCAAAAACAAGCAATCTAAAAGTGATGCTCAAGTCACAGCTTTAAACATCCCTGTGTCCCTTTCCTGGTTTAGCCCAATGTGTGAGGCAAGCTAATATCTTCATAGCATTTTAAGAAGTGTAGTGGAGTAGGTTCTAATATTTTTATTTTCCTTTACTATTTACAGATTAAAGAACATCTTGCAAAAGGACAGAGGACACTGGCTGGTGAAGGAATGTCTCAGGTGACAAAGACCCTTTTGGATTTAACTCAGAGGAAGAATTTTTATGCAGGGGATCTTTTAGTTTCTGTGGAAATTCTCAGAAATGTTACAGATACATTTAAAAGAGCAAGTTACATCCCTGCATCAGATGGTGTTCAGGTATGTGAAACCATAGTTGTAGAACAATATGAAAAAGACTTAATCTCTTTTATATGCAGAATGGCTCAGGTTCAGTTCCTAACATCTCTAGCTAAAAGAAATTCAGTGTACAGAATGGCTCCTAAGATCTTGGAGAGCTGTTATCATCCAGTGGCTGGGTTCCCTCATCACAGTAAATCATAGATTGCTTTAACACTGGTTATTCAGTGGTTTCTGTTACTTATTGCCATCATCAGCACAAATTGCTCAGTGTTGAACTAGGAAAGCCCTATAAAGCACTGATTTTAAAATCCCACTGGCTCATTCATGCACCCATTGTTTCCCATGACCAGAAATTCCTATGACATGAGATGCATAGAACAATACAACATTGTCCTGTGCCAATACTCACCTTTGTATGCAGACACTACAATAAAGGTCATTTCAGACATAATGATGAAATCCTATTTCAGGATTAAGTCTTGAGTTCAAATTGTCCTTTCCCATTAAATTTGTCAAACCTCTCCTTGATTTCCAGTTTCAAGAAAGCCATTGTTCACCATTGCTTCTGAATGGATAATCATGCTTTGCACTTATTCTCTAAATTAGATTTAGAAATCCATTTCAACTACAGTTTCCTCTTCTGATTTGGAAGACAATCATAAATCATTATTTACAGTAAATACCCAGAGATAGAATGGAACTAGAGGGGTTGGGGTGGGGAGCAAATGACAAAACATGCATGACGATGTAAGCATGCAAATGCCATGATGTCAGGATGCAAGTACATAATTGTGGCATTTACATGATGATGGTATTGTGAGTGTATCATCATTTTGCCCTCAAAATGCTGCCAAAATTGCTTTGTATGCTGCTGATTGGAACCCATTTTTTTTACCGCTGTGTTTGAAGTTCCTGTTTACATTGTCTTGTTTTTGTTGTCACATCATTATTATGCAATGTAGCACAGTAATGCAATGCTGTTTTTCATGTTAGTGAAATCATATTCTAAATACTCACCCTGCTGCCAGCATCTTAGACACTGTTCACATATTTTACAATGAAATATGTGGTACAGATTTGGAAGTGTTATTTCCTTCACACTTGGGGGCTATCAAGTAATCATGCCAGGGAAAGGGTTTGCATTAGATTGTGAAACCTGTAGATAATGTAGCATTATTCCACATCTGAATATTATGACCTTTTAGAATTACATGCAATCCAGATCACTATAAAAATGATGTGCGAGCTATTTTATGTCAATGTCTAGGCTTTGCCTAAAGTTCAGCTAACAGTATTGTAATATAAAAATTAATGCTTTTTTCTCCAAAGACACTGAAAAAGGTTGGAGGAAGTTATTAAGCATGGCTCAATTGACCAGTGTCTTAAAATATATGCAATGCATTTATCAAAACTTTAATAATATAATACCTAAGACATTGGTTGATAGTCTGTAGTTGATAGTTGATAGTATAAAGTGGATTTCCTAGAACTTGGACATAAATATTTTATGTGATTAGCTTACAAAGAACCTCTGTATAACAGTTTTCCATCTCTGTATATCAGTTTCACAAGTTTAACAATGCAATAATAATGAGTTGTAAATTCACGGCAGCAACAACAACAACAACAAAACTCATACACTTAGCAAACTATGCATAACAGTCATCATATTTCACAGTTGCCTGAACAGGGACAAATAAAATAATTACATGAAACCCATCATTTTTGTCATCAACTATAGGGAATGACGCAGGCAACAATAACAACTGTGTTAAGACTTACAAGTTCTCATATTTCCTCTCTTAATATCCCAGCCCGAACTGACTGTGTATCCTATATTCATCTTAAGGTCTTATCCATTCTAGAACTATGTAGGTCTACTAAAAAGAGGCTTGGTTTTGGATGCTTGTTCTACCAAAGTTTGTTCACTTTTGACGACTGAGTCATATAACAAGCAATAGTCAATATAGTTGGGGATTAAACAATATATTGGCCATAATTTGTTTCCAAATTTCTATAAACCACTCAGATGAGTTTTTGTTATATCCAGTAAATATATTAATAAAGCATTTCACAGTGTATCACATTTTTATAGGTGTTCATCTGAAGATTAATTTTATCAAATGACCTTAGGCTTAGAATTGTTACTGAGTATTGCCATATTTTTATGCATGAAAATCACAATCATCTATTTCTTGGACAAATATTTTATTTTAAGAAATAAGCATACAATTGCATATCTGGCTTTGTGAGCAAGGAATGGAAAATTTGTGGTGGGTTACTTGGTTTGTTTCAACATGCTAATTAAAATCACTTTTTCTTGAAACGTTATCTTGCTACATTACACCAATGGAAAAATGATAGTTTCAATACCTCCTCTTGAACCCTATAAATGTGGTGCTGCTTTGTTTAGCCTCTGTCTGGGTAACATTTCAAACTGCTAGAGTATCAGTATAATAGTGTTAGTAGTGCAATGATACATTTTAATATGCCGCAGTTCATCATGACAGTCCTCCATCCCTTCAGCTCATCCCTGCAAGGACAATACAAAATGCAAGCAGCTTTTTATCCAATAATAGCTTCTTGATCCTTAGATGTCAGGATCTTGTCAGGAAATTGCCAGCATTATCAGTCCATTTTTCCAACTGCATTCCGTGTGCCAGCTGCAATTACTCCTCAGCTGGTGGGATTTGGCAAAAGCTATTTCTGCTTTGGTCTTGTCCCATCTTGATCATAGCATTCCATTCTTTGTTGGACAAGTCTTGAAAAGTATCTAGAAACTTCAATTGACACAAAAGTTGGCAGCTAACCTGCTCACCATTGTACACTCCAGGATAACCTACTGCCCATAATCAGTAATCTACATCAATTGCCATCTTCTCCCAGGCCTAATTTAAGGTGTTGAGGTTCATGTTTAAGCCTTGAATAGCTTCAGGTCCAGACAGTAAGATCAGTAGAAGAGGCTCTTCTGAACCCCTACCTCACCCCAATTTTCAGAGACTCATTACTTTGCAAGAAAGATAATCTTCCTTTACAGGAAGTGGTCCTGCTGTGGAATGCACTTTGTATGGCTCTGTGTTTAATCCCACTCTCTCTGTCTTTGTGAGCAATTGAAACACACCTTTTCCAACAGGCTTTTATTTGTTAATAATTTAACACCAGCTTTCATCTTTGACTTCTATATTCTAAGTATTGATAGTAGTCTTGAGTATTCATTGTGAATGAAAGGTGAGATATGATCACATAAAAATACAGTTATACAAATGAGCACCCCTAAATGCTACACAACCTGGAATTCAACTGATTAGGATCAGCCAAAATAGTGAGTTCTGGAGTGCTGCTCATCCATTTTTGTCATCTGCTATCCTCCAGAGCACCATAACTAGGATGTTTAGAATTGTAGTACAAAAGAACTTCCTGCCGTTGCTTGAGCATTTAGGTAATATATGTTTCCTAATTAGCATCCTTTCACTGAATCACTCGTAACTGACTGTAATATCTTTATATGGTATACAAAATTACCCTTGGATAAACTTGCAGTCATTGTATTAGGCTTTTTCAACAAAATGATACCTACGCTTTGAAGAAAAAATGATTATACTGTGTCATTTGTCAAAGGAAACTTAAAGCAAAGTCAGAACCGGAATATGTCTATCATTTTTTTTTTATTTTGCATTCTAGGCAAGACAGAACATAAAGTACATTAAAATAAAATCCTGGCAGGAATCCCAGGTGACTTATTGGTAATTAATTTTTATCATGAAATTCAGATGTATATTTAAATACATACATACATATATACATACATAGTGTATAATTTCAAAGTGAAATTGTAAAGTATCATTCATAAATTGTTCTGTGACTAATGTATAATGCTATTTGAATTGTAATCCAGCATGACCTTTTATGCATGTGTAAGGAATTTTGCAAATACAGCTACAAATATGCTAGAAACAGCTTATATTAAAGGGCTGTAAGAGCTCCCATCAAGCACCCCCAGATATAGGTATATATAAGGGCAATAATAACTCAAACAAATCATTTATTAGAATCTCCTATGAGACATTGAAATTATTTTTATAATTGGAAATTGAGATAACTGGTCTTATATATACAAAAAATTATAGTCCATTTTTGTTGCTAATTCTTAGGCTTGAATTCCACTTACCAGAAAAGATAGATGTGCATTCCAACTATCCCAGATCTACTTTCATTCACATTCTATCCAGCTTCCTTTCTCTTTGAAGAATAAAATATGGACCTTACATCAAACAACTCGAAGTTGGTTTTATCAATAGGGTTATATAATGCAATTGGATATGAATGCACATTCCATCGAAACCAAATGACAGGACACATATTTCATTAAGCATCCACAGACATAAAAGGGAAAGATTTTCCCCATCCCTCTAAGAGTGTACATTATTTCAGAGAAAGTGACTATCTGATTTTTATTACTTCTATATGCATGTGATATTTTTCAATTAGCAATAAAAGAAAGTCAACTGCATAGCTGTAAATGCTGAGGAATTTAGTTTTGTTATTTCAATACAAATTGACCTAATTTTCATTTCCCAAAGTAATATAGTCAGCCTCTTCTTTAGCTCTGTAACCAGAAGATGGGTACTTTGATACATGTTTTGTTGAGAACACAATATATTGTATGATTTTGGTTTTGATTTGGTTTTGAACTTACACAATCAGGAAATAAAATGAGTTTAATCTGATAAGCCTTGTTCTTCACAAATGTATGTGGATTTCCAGGAACCACTCATTGCTTTCAAGGTATTTACAAAGCAATCATTATAAAATTTTCCCAGGTATTGATGTGAAACTGAATGATCTGTGGTTCCTCAGGTCCTCTCCCCACCCCCCACACCAAATTTAATTATATATTACCCAGGATTTGTCAAATATAACAGCTAGATTTTGGGCCAAACAATTTGCAAGATCCCTTAACACCTTAGTATACAATCCCACCTAGCCCTAGAGATTTGAACCCATCCAAGTCATTAGGTATTCCTTGCCATGTTCTGTCAAGCTTGAGCTGGGATCCTGCTCCTTACACTAATTCTTCACAACTGTCTATTGGAACATATATCATCTTCACAAGGAGAAAAAAAAAGATTTGAATCAGAATAGTAGCTTAGCCTGTTCCTTGATGTGTTTCTCTTCACTATCTTCATGGAATAGCTGGTGTATTCTTTTCTTCCTTTTATTTGAATCTACAGTATTTGAAGAAGTTGTTTTTGATGTTGATTAGTGTTCTTTGCTAATCTCAGCTCACTGTGTTTGCTTTCCTGATTTCATCTCTACAAATCTACTACTTATATGAACTCGTCCTTGGTGACTAGTTCCTCTTTCCATCATATCATTGTATCTAGGATTTGGGATTCTTCATAAAACTTCACTAAGCTTTTTTCTTCAGACACATTGGCTGTTTCTGATGTCCTCTATTTTTTTTTCCTCATTAGAATTTTTGTGCTCTGAGTATCTTCATTTTTAGGTACCCTTTCCATCTTGAGCTTCTTTTCCCATTATCTTCTTCTGGTATGGAATCCTATTTATGACTGTGTGTGAAAGGATGAGTCTACATAACTTTCCCTTAAATTCCAGCATCATATTATCATTTTCTTGCAAAGTTAGGATCGTGTCAAGATTAGGATCAAGTCAAGGATCCTTTGTGCTTTCTCTGATTTCTAAAGGAAAAAAATTCAACAAGTCGGGGTCTAAATTTCATGGAAGGACATTACTTAACAGAGTTTGGCCCAACAGATACCTTGGTAATTGTGAAGGACCAAGAAGTATCCTTACTTAGTTATTAATGAAATTTGGAAGCTGTTCAATTCCAGAATGACTCTGCAGCTTACACTAAAAAAGAAAAGAAGTGTACCCTATGTGTCCAGATAACCACACTCCCTATAACATAAAACACAATTGACAAACACCCTACTTCAACGCCTGGAAGAACAGTTTGACTTGTGGAGCAGCAGTGTCACCTGGACATACTGAGGCATGATCAACACAGAGCTATATTCTGGACTAGATGTAGCTTCCAAATGGTCTTCAAGGCAGCCCAATGTAAAATGTATGGCAATAGTCCAACCGTGAGTAGATTACAACATGAGTGACAATTTGGAAGGCCTCCCAATCCAACTTGTGCACAACTGGCACACCAGATGTAGCTAAGCAAAGACTCTCTTGGCTGTAACTTCTACCTGCTCTTCAAGCAGGAGCAGTGAGTCCAAGATGATGCCCAGGTTGTACACCAATCTGGAATGAGGGAATACAGCCCCATCCAAGATTAAGGATGGGAAGTCCCCAGATCTAGTAGACGCAAAAATCAACAGCCACTAGGTTTTGGCAAGATTGAGTCTGGATCTGTTCCTCCCTATCCAGACCTGAGGAGCTCCAGTTAATAGGATAGGGCATTGACAGCATCACTTGGTTGGTCTTGGATTGAGATCTGCAACTGGGTATCATCTGCATATTGAGGATACCAAACCCTGAAGTGATGGATGATCTCCCTCAGCAGTTTTTATAGAACAGGAGGTGATAGAGTACTGAGCTTTAAGGCACCCCACAGATGAGGACCCAAGGATGCAACCTCTTCTGCCTGCCAGCACCAACAGGAACTGACCACCAAGAAAGGAGAACTATTGTAATATGGTGCCCTCAACTCCCAAACTCCTCAGCTGGCCCAGAAGGATGCCATGATAGGCTGTCTTGAAAGCCACTGAGAGATCAAGAAGTACAAGGATGGACACACCACCCCCTCCTGGTTTGCCAAATGTACATGAAAATGCATATTGATTTGCATATAGACTTTAAAAAGTCAGCATGCAAATCAATTGTAAATTGGTGTAAAAATTTAATGGAATGAATTCTTCCTTGTATATTTTATAATGATAGAACATGCAACCGCCTTACCAAATTATTTTGCATATTTCTAATGTTTCTTAGCATTCGACATATTGCCATTCTTTTTAAAATAATTACTCCATTGTCTTTTTAATTATCATATATTAGAATTAGAACCCATTGATTAAAATGTAGAATGCAGTGTCTTATAGAGAAAAAGACTCACAAAACTGATTAGTCTGAAAGCTAACCCTTCCCAATAATATCATCTTATTATAATATAAATGACTAAGAAATGGATGAGGACGTAATTTTAGTTTCATTTGGTTTTTCATGTTATTCTATTTCTCCATCAGTTTGCTTTGGGGAAAAAAATATCTTTGACACCTTAAGCTTTTTGTGTTGATTTTTACTTCATGTATGGATCCAGGGACTGCCTCTTCAGAAGGAGGAGCAACACAGCCACCTTCAAGGCACCTGGGAACTCCCCCTTCTGTAGGCAAGTTTCCACTAATAATCACTGAGATTAAAATAATAAAAAGTGTAATTAACACTAAGGACTGCCCTTGTTTAGCTAACAGCCTTTTAAAAACGTATGTATTATAGCATCACCATAATTTTCTTCTGAGATGAAATAAGAAATAGCTCATTATTCATTCAGTTTTCACTTTTGAAACAAATGTTCTGATTTAAATAACCCTTATCCTGGGCAGTTAAACTGCAGCCAAAACTAACATAACAATTGCAATAATATTGTATCATTAATTGCAAATTGTGTATTCTAGTTCAGCCTATCTGATAAAATCAATTTTTAATTTTTGTTAAATTAAAGAGAATATAAGATGTGTAAAATCAAAAAAAAGGCCTAGAGAAATTACTAATTTTGTTTTTCCATGCTTTTCAAAATGCCATTCTAGGTGGCATGATCATAAACTAGCAGGGACAAGACTTCCTGCAACAAAATCTAAAATATTTTATGTTAGATGGCACAGAGACCAAAAATATGTTTAATTTCTTTTCATTTAGCATCAATTAATGCCACTGTAATGGAGTATAGGTAGTCCTTGTTTAGTGACTACCTTATTTAGTGACCATTTGCAGTTATAATGGTGATGAAAAAGTAACTTTGTGACCAATCCTTCCATTTATGGCCTTTGCAGTTCTGTAAAACACAGGAAAGCTGAAGTAAGACTGTAAGCACAGTCACTGTTTCACTTAGCAACTGCTTTGCTTAATAACCAAGTTGGCAGTCCCAATTGAGGTCACTAAACATGGACTACCTGTATCAATTTTTCCATCTCATCTTAAATGATTTTATAGAAAGGGAATAATGTGGTTCTGAGATATATAATTAAACAAATTAAGAATTAAGAATTTATATATATATGGACTGCCTTGTATGGGGGATGGAGCTTTCTGCAGTTATCTTATTTTTTTGTCTGTCTGAAATACAAACCAAAAAACTCAGCAATATATAAGTCCATGAAGAAACATGAGAATAGAAATTACTGGAATGCATTCCCTTGTTTCAGATTTACAGAATTATAGCAATTCAGGGTTTTTGTTTGCTATGTGCAGCAAAATCTCTCTTCTTGTAGATAAATGACCTGCTTTGTAAATTACACATCTGCCTTTCATTATAGTGGCTCAATTAAGATATAAAATTGTTTAAACATGATTTCATATGGGCTGCACTATTGTATATTCTATCCTAAACTCCACATTTCAGTTAATTGCCATTTTAACATTGTTGTTAACCCAGATTGATTTTCTTGATTAAACCAGTTTGAAGCAATTTGTAATGTTCTCTGTAAAACTCACAGTGGACCATTCTATCCTGGTGTTAAGTACAATTTTCATACTGCATTATAATTCATATTTTTTACACTGGTATTGCTGTTCTGCTGTTTACATTTCCATGTATTTCAACTTTCTCACTTCCTATACCAGAGGCAGAAAATGTAATTTCTTTGATTGTTGTGAACTGCTCAGAGTAATTGAGAGTCAGGCAACATACAAGTTTAATAAATTATTATTATTATTATTAAAACACTTAAAAACATGGGAGGAAAAGTCATGGGAAAATACAAGATTCAGGTTAACATCAACTCTCAATAGCTGCTATTATTATTATTATTATTATTATTATTATTATTATTATTATTATTATTCAGTTCAAGTCCGTTTATGGAATTATAAAAATTTAGATTAGCTTTTCCTAACCTGATAACCTCCAGATGTACTGGGACTATAATGTCTAAAAGTCTTGTTAGGGCAACCTATTTTTGGAAGGAGCAAAAGAGTAACGTTTTGCAGATTCTCTCATCCCTCTCTGTCCTCTGCCCATTTAAAACAAAACAAAACAAAACAGAGATGTTATGGAGAAACCTGGGTAAAGAGAGAATGACTGAAAATTGCCTCTGTACAACCATCAGCAAGAGCTCCCTTAATCAAAAACCTTCTGTGAAAGGAAAGAACTCTTTGATTTGTAGAAAGGAATGCCTAGAAGCAAGCCAGAGTGACTATTAAGGGAAGGCAATTTTTTTTTAAAGAGCTGCTCTGCAATACATAGGAGCACTTACAAAATCATCCTTTGGAAGAATTTTCTCAGCCCTAGATACTATTAATTAAAATGGCCAAAAATATGTAATTACTGATACCAAAGTGGGGAATATATAGCAATGCCTCAGTTGGTTTTGAATAAATATGTATTCAGAATTATTGTGAAGTTATGCATCATCTACTCTGCTGAGTTTGTACAGGCTTGCTCAAGCTCTTCATTTTATGGAAACCATTAAAATACTGTGGATGACAATCAAATAATAATAAAACATATATATTCCTATCCAATCTTTTTAAAAAATTGAACCATGAGTCTATTTTACATATTTATTTTTCCTTATAGTGTATTTTCAAGGTATTGATATTATTCTAATGAAGGGGTAGTTAAAGTTCTTTGAATGAACCTGTATACAAAATATACAAATAAGCAATTGTTCATATTGTACCTCTATTTCAGTGCATCGTAGAATTGCTGGGTGATTTTGTTCTACATCCTCGTGTTCCACAGCATTTATCAAGTCCACATTTATTCTATCCCTTCAGCTCAAATATGATGAAATTTCAAACCTTGGTGATAAACTAATTAGTAATAAATGTCATCACCCAATTCTATCCCAAGTAACATCTGGTAGAATCAATATCCTTAATTTGCATTTTGACCTGGATTCTGAACTGGGACAAGAATTCGGGATGTTTCAGAATATTATATAGTGTAGTAACCTCATACAATGTCCTTATGTTTGGCACATTTGCAGAACTTACACATGTGCAGAAAAGGCATAGCTTGGTGATTGTGTAGCTGCTTTTTATATAAGTAAACATAATCAAGTCCTTGGTATTCATGGGTAGGGTTAAGAAAGACTTTGGTCTTAATCCTGGGAAATGTTGCCAGTTTGACAATAGAAAGGCTGCCCAATGCTAACACCATTGCTGGAGGCAGAAATTGGAAGGAAAATGCTAGCTCATAACTTAATCCCGTAGAGTGGTCTAGTGCTATTTTAGGCCTTTATAAACAATCAATTGCCTTGGGTTTGTTTTTGCTTTTGTTTTTCATTTCTTTGTTGGTTTTGTATCTCAGGTAAATGGATCTGGTTGCATTCTTTATTAGAAGGGAGCTAAACCATGGGGCATGTGAGGTGTTTCTACCCACTGAGTTTAAACCTAAGGAGGCAGAGGGTTTGGGGATGAATTGAAGCTCTCAGGAGTTGCCGTCTTAAGGCTTCAGACTTGAACTCTTTGTTTCATTAGAACTTAAATTTGGCTAGATTATGCAGGGCTTGGAAGTATGAGGTGGCAGAGGTCCTATAAATGGTAATCTTTCATTCAAGAGAGTTGGAATAGTCAAATCCCATTTGTTTACTGCTAAAGTTTCATGCTTTATAGGACCTAGAAAAGCATTTTTCACATTAGTTCTGATTATCCATTAGGCTAGCATGCTTCTGCTTTTCTTGGGGTATTTTCTTCTCCTGGACTGGACAAATGAGTTTTGACATTAATTAGTACATTGTGGCTGTTGAATAAATTGTTCCATCTTTCATCACAATTTTAACTGAAGGGCTAGAATATTCATGGACAAAAGTCTCCTGTGTGGAGAGAAGTTTGAAGCTTGCTTACCTTCCTCCTCAGCTGAGAAAAGTTCCCAGAGCAATTTAACAAGATCATTAATTAGACAGCCTGTGCATTCTAAAGCACATGACAGAGTGAAAGAGAAAGGGAGGAAAAAACATTTGGAATTAGTTGCTATTACAAAATTGTTATAGCAATTAGCTAAATAGTTTATTTATTTTATCTTTGTTTATTGTGGAAATGAAATTTGAAATTTTTCATCATTTGTAGAGATTGATCCAACTAGCCCAGTTCAGGCATTTCATTTCAAGAGGTGACTGAGACCTCAGTCAAAGTGTACACCAGATCCTCGGGAACTTCCCAGATACCCTCTGAAACCCAGCAGGGTTCATCAGGCACCTGAGGCAGACCAACTGAATGGTTCCTACCTCCCTGCAGCAGGGAGCAGATATGAAGTGCTCTGAAGCAATCAAAGAGTGATCTGCCCATGACAAGGAGAAATAGTAACATCTACCAACTCCAGATCATGTTGACAACTCAGGCAGAGAAGGCACTACACATTGGAGGCCAGTGCAATAGCAACAAATCCATCTGTTCCCCAGAGCCCAACTTTACAAGAGGATCTCACATCTGGTTATCTGCAGAATAGCACCTCTGAAAGCCACAAGAGTATACTGAATGACAGTAGCCACTTTCCTGGCTATCCTAGTGTGTTTTCTAGCCACACACAGAGATGCCCAGAAGACATTAGAAGGACTTTGAAGTATCTTTGTTGAGCCTTTGAACAACAAACAGTGCAAGGGGCAGCTGCAGAAGGCTCTTTACATATGAGGAAAGCTCCTGTTAAATTATTTGTCCAGGCTTAATACCTGAATAATATTAAAGGAACAACTTCACAGCTGGGTATCAATACCAGTTTTCTTGAGCACCTCAAAGTGAGGGAGGGGTCCAGCTACCCTTCAGCACTGTTTTAGCTGATGAACATAGACCTTCTTCAACAAAGCTGAACCCATTTCTTTTTATCTGCTCTTTTTTTCCTTCTCCTATGTTAACTAAATTATCTTAAAGTATGTCAGAGAAAGCTTAAAGCCCAAATAAAAGAACAGAAAGATCACTTCTGTGCAAAATATACTTTTCAGAGAAAGTTATTTGATTTGTCTTTTCTATAAGTAGTCTCCATTACAGGTGACAACAAGATTATATTGGATAACATACTTAAGTACCGTACATTCTGATAAACACATTCTTAAACCTTCATGTTTGTTTAGAAGTAAATTTCTGGAAGTCATGTAGGACTTATATTCCAATAATGCACAAGATTGCACCTTATGGAGAACATCTTGAATAGATCATGAAGGAAAGGCATCTATGATAATATACTCTGGAGCTGGTATCATGAAGAGTACACGGAAAAGCACACATTTCAGTGCCATTTTTTTCTCCAATATGGCTAACACATCATCAAATGTTTGAATGTGGAGGATTGTAGGAGTTCTATGAATTAGGATTTTAATTATTGTTCATTTATTCAGTTGTTTCTAACTCTTTGTGATCTGATTAACATCACTTCACCAGGATTGTCTATCAGTAATTACTTCTTTGAGCACTTATAAGCTCATGCTTGTATCATCAAGGATAGGATTCAGCCATCTTTGTCCTCTGTTGTCCTCTTTTTCAGTTGCCTTTGATCTTTTCAAGATCAGGGTCTTCTCTAATTACTGTGCCTTCTCATTTTGCATCCAAAATATTTAAGCTTTAGCTATATTATTAGAGCTTCCACTGGGCAGTCTAGTTTTACGTCATATAGTATTGAATTATTTGTTGTGTTCCGAGGTGTTCACTACTGTTTTCTCTAGCATCACAATTAAAAAACGTCACTTTTTCTTCACAGCCATATGCCACAATTGGGAAAATCATGGCCTTAACAATATGTACCTTGGATGACAGTGTGATGTTTTTGCCCTTTAGTATTTTGTCTAGAATTAATATTATTTTGCATTATCAAAAGAGTTTATGTAGCAATTGCCTCTTGTATGGAGGCAAATGTTATGTGAAAATATCAAACAAAGCTCCAAACAGAAATATGTCTGTTTAATTTTAATTCTATTAAGAATTGGTAAGCTTATTTGTCATATAAAGAAAAAGCATGGTCTAGGCAAAAGATGTAAGTGGCTTCACAAATTTAGATTTCT